>NC_133132.1:10457613-11057613 GCF_048418815.1 Hemitrygon akajei | reverse complement strand
CACACCGCACCGATAATCACGTATGTCCCGGATTATTAGAATTGACATTTCTTCATCTCTGATATTTTGCAAATCCGTGTCAAGCTATCCATACCTCATCACAATTGGGATTTTACTTGAATTACATCATGCTTATTTTTACCCCAGCTGTTGGAAGACACGTCAGCCTTGTGTAGTATTGAGTGTGCTGGGGCGAGTATAAATGAATGAAGCGGAGATTCATCAGCTCAGAATTTCTTCAGCGAGATCGCTGGGAGCTGGAAGTCAGACTGAATCTCGTACAGAATGCTTGAAACATTTTTCCGTGTGAGAAAGATATATTTCCTGATCGTTGCCGTTATCGGTGTTCCTGGTAAGAACGTTTGCGAAGTGACATTTGCAGTTCTGGATATTCTGTGTTCTGTGGACTCGGTCAGTTACCGACAGCGTTGTGATGCCGGTGTGTCAGTGAGTGCGGTGCAGACATGGTGACAAAACTCTGTGTTCGTTCAGAAGTTCCCTGGCAGTTGAATCCGTGGCTTCGACTGAACCTCAACTGGCCGCTGAAATAGATGCAGAGCAGAAGATCGGAGGTCTGATTCATAGCAGGCTGTCGGATTAAACTCCGATAATCCAGCGCTTCTGCACCTTTACGGGCCATTAGTGCTGTTCATCATCAATAGGAGAAGTTGACATCTCTGGTCACACACACACACACACACACACACACACACACACACACACACACACACACACACACACGCACACACGCACGCACGCACGCACACACGCACAAGCACACACACACACAGACACACAGAGACGCACACAGACACACACACGCACACGCACACACACACACACACACACACACACACACACACACACACACACACACACGCACACACGCACAAGCACACACACACACAGACACACAGAGACGCACACAGACACACACACGCACACGCACACACACACACACACACACACACACACACACACACACACACATACACACACACACACACACACACACACACACACACACACACGCACACACGCACGCACACACGCACAAGCACACACACACACAGACACACAGAGACGCACACAGACACACACACGCACACGCACACGCACACACACACACACACACACACACACTCACACACACACACAATGAAGAAGTGTACAGCGATGTTTCGGGCCCAGCTCCTTCTGCTCGGCCGGAGCGGTCAACTGTAGACTTTTCCATGGATGCTACCTGGCCTGCTGGGTTCCTCCAGTATTGTGTGTCGCTTGTATTTCCAGCAACACACACATTCTCTCTCGTTTGTAATTCGATGATATCAGGGAGCCATAGAATCATAGAACACTACAGCACGGCAAACAGACTATTCGGCCCTTCTAGGCCGCGCCGAAACTTTATTTCGCTAGACCCCATCACTTGTGAGGTAGCCTCCAAGACATCAGGAGTTCCCAAAATTCAAATAAGGTTCTGTGTGATTTTGCGTGAACCGGGTTTTCTTCCCATGTGAAGTGAAGTGAGATTTAAGAGCCAACCCTGCCGTGTCTGTTGGAGGTCAGACGGGGTAAGGTACATACGATGCTCCGCGCTACAACAATCAGCATCGAAGCATTTACAGTAATCCTGCAGCAATCTGGGGAAAAACCTTAAAGAGACAGATGTCTTGAAGTACCTATGTTGTCGCTCTCAACCTTTTTAAAACTTTGAAATAAGTTTCCTGCAAAGTTTGATTGTTGTCAATTACCAGCTTTTTTTTCCCTGTGACATAGAAGAGTGGCCAGAGAGTAATTATCATTCTTTTTGCTGTTTCCCAGTGAATTTAGTGGCTATCGCGATCCTGTCCCGGGGCAAATGCGGTCTCTCCATCTGCACCACGAGCTACCTGGTGTCCATGGCAACGGCGGATCTACTGACCATCGTCTTTAATGTTATACTGTGGCGGGTCAGTTATTATTACTTCCCCGGGACTTTCCTGGACATCACCCCCGTATGCAGTACGATAGCTGTCCTGGGATTTGCAGCCACTGAATGTTCCGTCTGGTTCACTGTCACTTTTACATTTGATCGATTTGTCGCCATCTGTTGCCAGAAACTGAAAGGAAAGTATTGTACCGGAAGAACTGCGGCTGTGGTTCTGACAACAACCGGCGTTCTCTTCTCTTTTAAATCATTGCCCCACTTCTTTATATTGCAGCCTATGAAAGTGATTGACAATATACCCTGGGACTGTATTACAAAACCAGGCTTCTATACGGATCCCGGGTGGGTGGGATATGACTGGTTTTCTACCGTTCTAATACCGTTACTCCCGTTCGTGTTAATACTGCTGTTCAATGGTCTGACAGTCAGACACATTTTAGTGACCAGTCGCGTCCGTAAGGGGCTGAGGGGTCAGAGCAAGGCGGAGAACCGCAGTGACCCGGAGATGGAGAGCAGGAGGAGGTCTGTGATCTTACTCCTCACCATCTCCGGAAGCTTCATCATCCTGTGGTCGGTGAGTGTTGTCGAATTCCTTTATTACACCACCGCCGGACTGGATCCAAAGAATTACAACGATTCGGAATACATACTTCAACACACCGGAGACATGCTGATGATATTAAGTTGCTGCACAAACACGTTTATTTATGGGGTAACACAGTCCAAGTTCAGAGAGCAGTTCATCAACGCAACGAAATATCCGCTCATTTCAATTATGCAATTAAATATTAAACAAAATGTCTATCCTATTCTCAGAGGCGAATGCTGTGTTTTGAACTAGACACTACAGAACTGTCAACGGAGAACGCGACAGAGGGGAGAATTAAACTTGTTTAGAGCCCAGAGAGACACGGGATGGGGACAGATCATTCGGCACCGCAGCCCACGATCCCCACGTTGGACCAACTATTAATCTCCTACTACCTTTTATTTTATTTTTCAACAATTTCGCGCCGTCGTCACTGCCACAGCCCTTTCGATACTGATAGACCGAGTCATGATCGGAGGATATTCAAGAACAAATCGGCTGAAATATAAAGTCATTCGTTAATTTAGACATTTGCATAAGAATGAAATGACAGGAAAGTCAACAGACTGCACCAACTGACAGAAAACTTGCTACTGATGCTTCGCATTAGATAAACCTTTCATGGAAAAACTTTAACAAAGCAGAACTCGTGCATTCTGTTCATAATTTTGCAAATTTCTGTGGAAAACCCCAAATGTCTATTGTGTTTAAAGGAAAGAATGTCATCTCACTTTCTGATGTCTAATTTAATTTGTATCAGAGCGAACTGCACATTGAATCTCCTCTGCGCACACTCCCGTGCAATCAGTTGCTTGTTACTATTTTCATTTTTTCAACTAAAGTTGGTTACTCAAGCACACAACACGCTGCCTCAGCTGAGGCTCGAACTAGTGACCTTTAGATCACTAGACCAACGCCTTAACCACTTGGCCACGCTGGAATTGTATTTATAGTAATGTTTTTTTATCATACATTGGTTTGTATTTTATAGCGAGATGTGCGTGAACGATACTTGCCACTAGATGGTGTCTGTGTAAGTAATCAAATTAAACTAAACTATTGCAGGATCCTGAAATGTGGC
This sequence comes from Hemitrygon akajei, assembly GCF_048418815.1. NCBI lineage: Eukaryota > Metazoa > Chordata > Chondrichthyes > Myliobatiformes > Dasyatidae > Hemitrygon > Hemitrygon akajei. The sequence continues at coordinate 11,054,016 of NC_133132.1, read as the reverse complement.
GGATAGTTTCTAGTTTCTTTGGGCATTTTCGGCGTTAATCGTCCTGAATTTGTGTAATTTTATTGTGTAATTTTGGAATTTTGTTGATTAATCCCTGTTAGGGAATTTCCTTTTACTCACAAGACTCAGATCCGGATATTCGTTCGGAGACTCTTAGTTTGCGTGACCTGGACAGCCGTCTCTGCGGAGACCAACGACTCCGCTTACAATCAGTACACACGCCCTGTTTATCGTTCATTCTAATGGATATAGTTTATTCTGCATTTCCATCGCTGGTATTGCTCCAAGGAAGCAGGAAGGAAAAACACCTCAGTCACGTGGCCCGGTGGATACAGCTGCAGGCTGGAAGGCAGGACCATGTAGTCTCATGTTTACAGCGGGAGGCTAAAGGGCAACATTAGGATTCTCCGCTGATGCAGGCACTGAGTAATACACACACTCGCAAAGGTATTTACCAGACCAGGCCAGACCTAGTTGGCCAAAATCCCCCTCCTTTTTGATCATTCTGATTAATTGACCACGCGGGGTAAGGGGGGCTCATATGAAGGGGGTAGGGGACCCGTGTCCCGACAGGCCAGAAGGGGACAGTGCAAAGCAGTTACGGATTTGCCCGTATTTACAAAGTCTCCCAGGAATCTCCGATTCCCCACTTTCACCATTATTCCCTGTCACAGCCACTCTATATCTCAGCATGTAAAGCCGCATGCGAGTCTCCAGGTCTGTATTTTGTAGCATCACAGAGCGAAGCTCAGGCACCTTTTCATTGGGCAGGTCGCGGTACCATCCCGCGGGAGCGCAATGGATTACACGTTCCGTTTGCACAAAGCCTGGCGTCTTAGTAGATTAACGGGTGAGTTATTGTCTATAACAAACGTTTCCTCAATCCCTCTCCCTTCTACTCTAATTTCTACGGGCCGGTATAATAGATCCGTCATGGGGACTCCGGCTATCCTCCCGGTTTTTATACTCATAATACTCTCGGGCAGTGCCATAGAGGGGCTGACAGTCGATATAGTGGCGCCGGAATCGATCAGGACAGCTACTCGTTTCTTCGCTATTTCTACATTCAGAGAGCGGATCCTCCTGAGGGTTCGCAAGGAGCCTGATACTCACCGCTGGTATTGTCTTCCCCCCGTGGCCTCCCTACCTGGACCCACAGAGTTTACACAGCGTGAAATCTGCCACTTCCCGGGGGTTTTGGCGGATCATCCTCTCATCGTAACATCTCCCGTCTCTTACTTCCCTTACTAATGCCTCTTTCGCCAGCGTATCCTCCATCCGCTCGGTCTCTTGTCGCGTGGCCTTGGCCGAACTCCGGCCTTCCACTCCCGTTTCTGTATGGTCTGCCCCCTTTCACCCGGGGTCTTAAACAACCCATTTGTTTCCATGTCGGTCAGGGTCAGTGGTTGCCACATTCCATTGCTGGGTCTGCCAGTTCAGATTGGTCAATGAAAAGGCAGGGGCAACCTCGGGTCGGAAGGAGTAGAGGAATGTTTGTACAGCCGTGGGTTTGTACAGCATTTTGTTGGTCCAGTGATATTTCCGTATTAAATTCCCAGGGAAGCAGCGGTTGCTGTCTCAGCCTGAGATGGCTGCCCATTCTGGGGTCTTTGTTGCAATCCCACACCCACCATGGGGCGCGTCACAGAGCGGCGGAGGCTCCAGCTGAGGACACGAGACTCCCAATGGGGCTTTGGGACTGACGCTAGAATCTGCCATCGGACTATTATTTTCCCTCTACCTGCCCTTGACCTTAGGGCGTTGGTGCCGCTTTTCCAGCTCTTCTCGTTTAGTAAAACATGTCATTGAGATCCTAGCGACACACACAAAATGCTGGCGGAACACAACAGGCCAGGCAGCAACTATAGGGAGAAGCACTGTCGACGTTTCGGGCCGAGACCCTTCGTCAGGACTAACTGAAAGGAAAGAGAGTAAGAGATTTGAAAGTATGAGGGGGAGGGGATAATGCGAAATGATAGAAGACCTGAGTGGGTGGGGTGAAGCTGAGAGCTGGAAAGGTGATTGGCAAAAGGGATACAGAGATGGAGAAGGGAAAGTGTCAGGGGACGGGAGGCCTAGGGAGAAAGAAAGAGGGAGGGGAGCCCCTGAGGGTGATGGAGAACAGGCAGAGTGATAGACAGAGAGAGAAAGAAAAAAATGGAGGAGGAGAAAACAAAATATGTCAGGGATGGGGTAAGAAGGGGAGGAGGGTCATTAACGGAAGTTAGAGAAGTCAATGTTCATGCCATCAGGTTGGAGGCTACCCAGCCGGTATATAAGGTGTTGTTCCTCCAACCTGAGTGTGACTTCACCTTGATAGTAGAGGAGGATAGACATATCAGAATGGGAATGGGACGTGGAATTAAAATGTGTGGCCACTGGGAGATCCTGCTTTCTCTGGCGGACCGAGCGTATGTATTCAGCGAAACGGTCTCTCTCTCTGCGTCCGGTCTCACCAATATATAAAAGGCCACACCGGGAGCACCGGACGGAGTATACCACACCAGCCGACTCACAGGTGAAGTGTCGCCTCACCTGGAAGGATTGTTTGGGGACCTGAATGGTGGTGAGGGAGGAAGTGTAGGGGCAGGTGTAGCACTTGTTCTGCTTGCAATGATAAGTGCCAGGAGGGAGATCGGTGTGAAGGGATGGGGGGGACGAGTGGACAAGGAAGTTGCATAGAGAGCGATCCTGCGTAAAGCAGAAAGAGGCGGGATGGGAAAGATGTGCTTGGTAGTGGGATCCCGTTGGAGGTGGGGGAAGTTACGGAGAATTATACGTTGGACCTGGAGGCTGGTGTGGTGGTAGGTGAGGACAAGGGAGACTCTAACACTGTCCCGAGTGGGGTGGCGGGCGGATGGGGTGAGGGCAGATGTGCGGGAAATGGGAGAGATGCGCTTGAGAGCAGAGTTGATGGTGGAAGAAGGGAAGCCCCTTTGTTTAAAAAAGGAAGACATCTCCTTCGTCCTGGAATGAAAAGCCTCATCCTGAGAGCAGATGCGGCGGAGACGGAGGAATTGTGAGAAGGAGATAGCATTTTTGCAAGAGACAGGGTGGGAAGAGGAATAGTCCAGGTAGCTGTGAGAGTCTGTAGGCTTATAGTAGATATCAGTAGATAAGCCGTCTCCAGAGATGGAGACAGAAAGATCAAGAAAGGGGAGGGAGGTGTTAGAAATAGACCAGGCAAATTTGAGGACAGGGTGAAAGTTGGAGGCAAAGTTAATGAAGTCAACGAGCTCAGCGTGCGTGCAGGAGGCAGTGCCAATGCCGTCGTCGATGTAGTGAAGGGAAAGAGGGGAATGGACACCGGTATAGACTTGGAACATGGACTGTTCCACAAAGCCAACAAAAAGGCAGGCATAACTGGGACCCATACGGGTGCCCATGGCTACACCCTTGGTTTGGAGGACATGGGAGGAAACAAATGAGAAATTATTGAGAGTAAGAACTAATTCTGCTGGACGGAGGAGAGTAGTGGTAGAGGGGAATTGGATAGGTCTGGAATCCATAAAGAAGTGAAGAGCTTTGAGACCTGGTGGGGGATGGAGATACATAGGGACTGGACGTCCATGGTGAAAATAAGGCGGTAGTGGAAGGGAACTTAAAATCATTGAAAAAATTCAAAGCGTGAGAAGTGTCACGAACATAGGTGGGAAGAGATTGAACAAGGGGGGATAAGACAGTGTCAAGGTATGTAGAAATGAGTTCAATGGGGCAGGAGCAAGCTGAGACAATAGGTCTACCTGGACAGGCAGGTTTGTGGATCTTGGGTAGGTAGAAACGGGAAGTGCGGGGTATGGGAACTATGAGGTTGGTGACAGTGGATGGGAGATCCCCAGAGCTGATAGGGTTGGTGATGGTATAGGAGACAGTGACCAGCTATTCCTTACTGGGGTCATGATCAAGGGGTAAATAAGAGGAGGTATCAGAGAGTTGTCGCTGTGCATCAGCCAGGTAGTGGTCAGTCCGCCAGACTACAACAGCTCCCCGCTTATCAGCGGGTTTTATAGTGAGGTTGGGATTGGTGCGGAGGGAGCGGAGAGCAGAGCGTTCGGAAGGAGTGAGGTTGGAATTGGAACAGGGTGTGGTGAAGTCGAGACGGTTGATGTCCCGTCGGCATTTAGCAATAAAGAGATCCAGAGCAGGCAGAAGACCAGAGCGGGGTGTCCATGAAGAGAAGGAGGGTTGAAGACGGGAGAATGGGTCATCGGTGGGGGTAGGAGAGTCTTTGTCAAAGAAGAAAGCTCGGAGACGGAGCCGGCGGAAGAAGAGTTCAGCGTCATGGCGTACGCAGAACTCGCTGAGGTGTGGGCGCAGGGATACAAAGCTGAGTCCCTTACTGAGGACAGAGCGCTCTGCCTCAGAGAGTTGAAGGTCGGAGGGAATGGTAGACCCGGCACGGATGAGAGATGGGATCAGTGGGGGCAGAGAGGCTGGTGGTGTTGGTGGAGGGGGAGGGTTGGGGTGAGAGGAAGATGGAGCCTCTGAGGGCCCAGGAGCTGACGATGGGATCTGAGGGAGAGGGGATTGCAGAGTGGTGGTGGGGGAAGGGGAGACGGGAGTCACAATCGCAGCATGTGAAGACCCGGACTGGAGTTCAAGGCTGGAGTCGCAGTCGGTGGTTGCGCAATCGCTTTGAAACTGACCATGGTCGTTGGAACCCGCGTTGATGGTGCTGGAGTCCGGGTTGTGAATATGCCCTGGGTTGCTGGGGAAGCCGAGATCGGCAGCCGTGGCCAATCATTGGTCGTTGGAACCCGCGTTGATGGTGCTGGAGTCCGGGTTGTGAATATGCCCTGGGTTGCTGGGGAAGCCGAGATCGTTGGCTGGGGCCAATCCTTGGTCGTTGGAACCCGCGTTGGTGGTGCTGGAGTCCGGGTTGTGAATATGCCCTGGGTTGCTGGGGAAGCCGAGATCGACGGCCGGGGCCAATCCTTGGTCGTTGGAACCCGCGTTGATGGTGCTGGAGTCCGGGTTGTGAATATGCCCTGGGTTGCTGGGGAAGCCGAGATCGGCGGCCGGGCCCGGGGACGCGATACGAAGTCCATGCTCCGGATTCTGCTGATGGAGGATCTAGCGATACTTGCAGGACGTGATAAAGTCAAAGAAACGGCGATTGCACGGATGGATCCGACGGAGGATGAAATAAAAGACAGGTCCATTGCAAACGGAGAAAATGGTGTCCCGGAGGCGTGGAAGGGATTGTGATAGGGACGCCAGGTACCTCCTCATGGCGGAGAGTGTCGACGGAAGAAACAATGGGAGGCAGAGTCAATCAAATGTGAGAACCTGGGGTCCTCAGAAGGTCCAAATTGAGAAGCTCAAAAACGGATGCTGAAGCCAACTGGAGTCAGTTGGCGGCGGAGACACGTCCCAAACTGTAATAGCGGGTCTGGGTCAAAATATGATCGAAAAGTAGAAGGCCGAAGACATTATAGATGGGGAGCAGCGAGAGAGGGTTTCACTGGACTCCCGTCGAAGAGAAGATTTAAACTTCTTCAGTGTCGGCATCACTGGCAGAGGCTTCGCAATAGTGAATTTAAAAGGCAAACACAAGGAAATCTTCGTGTTTACCTTTTAAATTGAGATTCTAATTGGGATCCCCACCCCTCAGTCTCAGTGTCTCCCTTCCAATATTAGATTTTTGAGAAATCGAAAGAGCCTCCATAGGGCCAATCTCCTTGATCAACCATGTAAATCACTGGCAAATGTATCAGAGTACCTGTTGTCGCCTGTTTCCAACCAAACCTTATCGAAGAGCGAATCCGGGCAAATAGTGGGTCGGGCAACAATTGTTTTGTGATTTTGTATTTTTAATTTTCCACTCCGTGTCCTTATTCACTGGGGCATTCGTGTTCGGATCGGCCGGCTTCGATCATGGGGGGCGTCCCTTGTACTCTTCCGATTAAGTTCCCCTGACCAAATCTGCCAGGCCTGTTTTCCCATTTTGCCATATACTTCTATGTTTATTTATTTGTATTATTAGTATTCTACATTTTCTTCGCTACGCTAACCGCACTTTGTAATCAGCTGATCGTCACATAGGAATACCTGTGTCCCCTTAAATTTCACAATGATATTTTGCCCATAAGGCCCGATCTCCCTCTCCCAGTTTAATTATTGTTCTTACCAGAGCTGCAGAACTGGGCATCGGCCGGTCAGGGACGACCTTTCTCACGCCTCACCCTGGTCTTGGTCTTCATTCCCGTCTTTCCGGGAAGTTTCACAGGAAGGGTTGAGATTCCTTTCCGAGGAGCCAATTACTCGTTCGGGGTTCATATAGGGATCCCATCCGCGCCGCCATATTGCTAGGGATATTCCTTATCCACAGAAGACTCGGACCGATATGGAAGACTCTAACCGATATGGTTTGTTCAACATTTCCGTATTTGGTATTGTTCTGAGCAAGCTGGAGCGAAGAGCACCCAAGTCATGTGATCTTGTGGTGTACAGCTGCAGGGCAGAGGGCAGAACGGCGTAGGCCTTTGTCTATGGCAGTCCGCTAGAGGGCGACATCAGGATTTTATGCTGATCCAGGCTTTAAGCAATACAGCACAAGGTCCCACTGTCTCTCATAGGTATTTACCCGACCAAGCTGGACAAAATTCCCCACAAAAAACAAAACAACCTTCCTCAGGACCCTGGTGCAACCACACAACATATATCACACACAACAGATAAACTAAATTATTGTACTATAAACTTTGTAACCTGAATGCTGCGGGCAGAAGTTCCCACTTGCTTCAAAAAGGCAACAATGATACCGATGCTTAAGAAGAAGAATGTGGGCTGCTTTAATGAGTATCACCCGCAGCACTCTCATCGGCAGTGATGAAATGCTTTGAGAGGTTGGTCATGACCAGACTGAACTCCTGCCTCAGCAAGGCGACGGACCCATTACAATTTGCCCATCGCCGCAATAGATCAACGGCAAACGTAATCTCGATGGTTCTCCACACGGCGTTAGACCGCCAGCAGAACACAAACACTAATATGAGGTTGCTGATCATCGACTATAGCTCAGCATTTAATACCATCATTCCCACAATCTGTCGTGGTTTCTTGAAATGACCAGGAGACGCAGAAGATTCCTCGAGAAGTTCAGCTTTTATTTGCAAACAAAAGGCGAAGCAATCAATGAACTTGTCACCGACTGCTCGCTGAGCCCCGGTACACAGCGTTTTTTTATAGTCATTTCTTATCTCAGTTACATTTCGACCATATCAGCATACTCAATCATTCTTCAACAGTTTGTCACCAAGATATCACCTCCCAACCTGCCACCATTATCTTTTCCCAGTCAATCTAGTTCCATCCCTGTCTATAATTCAGGCCATATGATCTCTCCTCCCTGGCCGCAGTTGACTGATCCTGGCTGTACTCCTGAGATCCTGCATGATTTCCATCATAATCCCGATAGCAAGAACCATCTACAAACAAAACCTTTTTATCCGTATCCTCTAGTGGCTCTGACCGTAAATCTGCACTTAGCTTGGCACATTCCATTGTTTTCCCGACACAATCATGGGATTCTCCTTCGCAGCTCAAAGGGACATAATCGGCTACGTTTCTGGTGGTACATCTTTGTATGGTTACATCTGGAAATGTCAACAGCATCTGATACGCTGCTATCCTGGCTGCTGTTAGCACAAATTTCCCTCTATCCAGCAATTCTGTAACCCATAGTTACAGATGATGCCTTCTCATACGCTTAGTACAGTGCTGCCAATCCCTGATAACAAGGTGGATACCCCACGGCCACCTCATCCAATTTCGCACTGTAGTATGCTATTGGCTGCTTCGCTTTTCCAGTGCCTGTCTCTTGTGTTAGAACTGCTGCGGCATAGCCTTCCGGTCGATTGGTTACATACAGGTGGAAAGTCTTTTCATAATCGGACAAGACTAATGCTGGGGCTGAGTGCAATTCCTGTTTAATAGTGTTGAATGTTCTCTCCACATCCTCATTCCACTGCAGGCTGGTTCTCAAATTGGTATGACCTGCTTCCTTCATTCTCTTCCTCAGTGGTGCTGCAATCTCAGCATATTCTCCAATCCAATCTGAGCTATATCCTGTCATTCCCAGAAACGTCATCATCTGCCCGACTGTCTGGGGCTTTGGAGCTTTAGTTATCGCCTCAATCTGACGGCGCTATTGCCTTCACACCTTTAGACACCATCCTCCCTAAGTATTCCACCTGCTGCTTGCAAAATTGCAGCTTTTTCCTAGACACTTTATGTCCTCCATACGCCAGTTTCTCTAAAAGAGTCATAGTATCCCGTTCACACTGCTCCTCACTTTCAGAGCAAATCAACAAATCATCCACGTACTGTATCAGTGTACTTTCCAGCGGGATGCCATCCAAATCTGCCTTCAATACGGTTAAAAACATGCGGCGAATGCTTAAATCCCTGTGGCATTCTAGTGTAAGTGTACTGGCTGCCTCTGTCTGTAAGTGCAAAGATACTGACACTGTTCGGCTAGGGGAATGCTGAAGAAAGCTGAACACAGATCAATCACTGAAAAGTAACTCGCTTCTGGCGGAATATTGCTTAGCAGCGTGTGTGGATTTGGGAGAAATCCTCCACTACTTCATTCACCGCTCGTAAGTCATGCACTAGTCTCCATTTAGACCTGTCCGCTTTTGGGACAGGCAACAGCGGGGTATTACAGGGGCTGTCTACCCTCTTAAGTACTCCTGCCTCAAACAGTCCCTGTATCGTCGGTGCTACTCCTTCTTCTGCTTCCGGTCTTAAGGGATATTGTGGTCTCCTGGGTGGAATTGCTCCTCTCTTTAACTTTACTTCCACCGGACTGGCTGTTTTTATTTTCCCTACGTCCGTGTCAGGTTGCGACCACAGAATAGATGGTATCTTATCTAACCTTTTGTCTTTCTGCTGGCCTCTCTCATTTCCCAGCAATGGCATGTGTGGTTGGAGAGTTATTTCGACCTCTTTCATTGTCGCTACCATATCTACACTTACCATTATTTTAATGCAATTGTTGTCTTCTGATATCCACACCACCGGCGTGATTTTCCTCCACACTGATACGGTTTCAGCACTCTTAACTAAGGGTCCTAAGTCTTTAGACTGGTATCCCTTGTTTACCAACAACGTTACGTGGGGCACAGCCTCCGGTATCCTGTACCATTTTCCTAAAAAGGTGTTCCACTTAACTTGTAAAGCTGCCCCTTGCTTTCCAATTATCACAGCCTCCCCTTCCAGGTGCTGTTGGGTACATGCCTCCACGTGCCATCTCTCCTCTAACTCCCTGTTCTGAGTCTCGTCAAAAATCACTGTACAATGTAGCTCAGATTTGAGCGTTACAGCCCTGGGTAATATAGCCTGCACGCTCTTTTTCCATTTTTCCCAGATTTCCTGAATCTGATCTCCTATGTCCCTTATCAAAAAAAATTGGCTTTCTTAGCGTCCCGCACTAGTAGCTGAGCATCTGTTCTTTCCACGCTCAGCCCGTTCCTAGTACATTCTAATTTTAATTCCAGTTTCTATAAGACATCTCTGCCTTACAAAATAATCGGAGTTCCTTTAGATACTAGCACCGGCAAAACAATTCCTTTATTTCCCATTTTCAACTGTACTGGAGCCGTGCATTGTATCAACTGTGTTTTCCCCGAGAACCCTTCCGTCTTAATAAACTTTCCTGACATGGGAAGGTGAAGGGCATACTGTGGTTGTACACAAGTGTATGTGGCTCCAGTATCTACCATCATTGGTATCAGTTGCCCTTCTAACACAACCTGAACAATGGGTTCCTCCTCCGCCTCGCTTGTTATCATTGGGTAATGTCCCTTTCCACTCGAATTCTCGGGGCACCCCTAATACCTTGCATAGGGGTTCACAGGTCAGCTCGGGCCTGTGGGGGCTGGTCCTTGGCTAAGCTTCAGTTCCCTTCTTATCGGTTCCTGCTGGTGTGTGACAGGCCATGGTGTAAACGGACAATCTCTTCTCATGTGACCTGGCTGATTACATCCCCAGCACGATCTCTCTACCTCTCTTTCCCCCTGTTTCCTCACTGGTCCCCTCTGCCCATAGCTCCTCTGTCCCCCTCCTTGGGACTTCCAGTCCTGTCCGGGCTGTTTGAATTTAGTCTGTTCCTGATAGGGCATTTGTGGGAATGCTCCTCCAAAGACGTTGATTATTGACATGGGGTTTTCCGGCCCTTGTCTTACAGTATGATCGGTTCCTCCATATAGCGGTGCTTCATCCGGTTCGATGGCTGTACTCACACTGGTGGTGGCTGGCAGCATCTTTTTGCTTTTCTCTTTTTCCTTCTTCGAGTTGCATTTGTATTAACTTTCTTTGCAACTCTTCCTGCTGCTCAGCCAGCTTTCGTTTGTCTTTCCGATATTTCTCCACCGCGTGGACTACGTGGTCACTGAATGCTTGTGGGGTCAGTGACGTCAGCCCAACCACTTCCTCCAATTTGGATCTAACTTGCGGAATGCTATGTGGGAACAATGAGTTCATAACAAGCTATTTTCCACCTCTTGCTCAGTCTCCAGTTTCCACCTTTCCAACTGGTTTTCTACATAGGCTGCTGGGTTTTCAGTGTCTCCCAGTGCTCCCCCCTTTAAGGCTTTGGGGTCCACTCTGGGTGGATAAAGCTTCCTGAGGGCCTGCCATACCCTCTGCCTCACTGGGTCAAAACAGGCCCCATCAGTCTTTGGGTTGTTCGCATTCTGTAAGCCAGCCATTTCCATCAGTTCTTTTAGCTTGGAAGTTCCCATCAATCTTATCAGCAGAGCCTTCAAATCTCCCATCGCCAACAATCGTCCCGTCGTTTCTTCCTCAAAGGCTCTAATCCACTTCCCTGCCCCCTCGTGCAGACTGGGCAGAGTATTTTTCAGCCCTTCCAGGTCCTGGGATCCCCAAGGGATATACTGTACTTGTCCTGATCCTTTTACTAGCAGTAGCAGCATTCCTTTCTCCCCGTCCCATGTAAACCAACTTCCTTCCTCACCTGATTCCCCATCAATTGCTGGCCCTATTTCTACTGGCTGCCACTCATACCTCCCTGGGGTATTCCTTCTCCCTTGCGCCTTCTCTCCTCTGGTCCCCTCGTCCATCTCCGATATTTGCCTCACCGTTCTCTCTAGTGCTTCTTCAAAGCTCTCGTCTCCTACCTTCCCCCAACTTCCTTCCGAATCACTCAGCTCTTGTCTCCTTGATGGGTCTCGTTCCCTTCTAGCCTGTCCATCTTTACGGTTTAACAGATACTCCTCATGATCCCCTTCCTCTCTAAAGTTCTTTAACCTCTCAAACACTCTTGCCATTTCACTTTTCTCCAGTTTCATCCTTACCTTTTCTGCCTCTATCTCGTTCCTTAGCGCCTCTCTCTCTGTCATGTTGCTCTCTCTTTTTAAAGGTATTTCAGAGATTCACAGTTCATTTACTGGATAATACTATTTACTCTCATTCTACGCCTAGTCTATCGTCTATCTACCAGCGCTTTAAACTATGTATCGGACTGTCCTTGTTTCCTATTCCGTTCTGCCCGTGCAGACCTCTACCTAGAGCGGTATCCACAGAACATTCTCTTTGCACCTCGTCTATTCAGACCCTTATCTCTTAAGGCGGTATCCACGAGGATTTTCTCTATCTTTCCTTTCCCTGCCCGTTCAGACCTTCGTTTCGTACGAAATCGGAGTTCTGAGAGGCGGGACTGCGCAGGCGCGTGAAGGAGGCCTGGGAAGGAGGGAAGATATAAAAAGGAGAGAAGGAGTGAGGCAGTTCTCTTTTGGAAGAGGACAGCGAGGCTTTGAGAAGAAGTGCGGCGGCGGCCATTTTCAAATTGCTTCTCAGATCGGAGTTCTGAGAGGCGGGACTGCGCAGGCGCGTGAAGGAGGCCTGGGAAGGAGGGAAGATATAAAAAGAACGCAGCCTTAAGCAGCGGGCAGCTTCGTTTGCGGGCAGCGGAGTGAGCCGGGAGCAGAGTGTAGGGCTTGGGCTCAGAGGGCTTAGGCGGAAGAGGGCACAGTAGGCTTATCTTTTAGTTCTTGTTATTTTCAGTTATTCGGGAAGTATGAGTGTGAGGGCAGCTTGTTGTTCTCGGTGTCGGATGTGGGAGATTCTGGAGTCTCCGAGCCTCCCGGACGTCCACATCTGCGCCAGGTGTGTCGAACTGCAGCTCCTGAGGGACCGAGTTAGGGAACTGGAGCTGCAGCTCGATGACCTTCGCCTGGTCAGGGAGAGTGAGGAGGTGATAGAGAGGAGTTACAGGCAGGTGGTCACTCCGGGGCCACGGGAGGCAGATAGGTGGGTCACGGTCAGGAAGGGGAAGGGGCAGGTACTAGAGAGTACCCCAGTGGCTGTACCCCTTGACAATAAGTACTCATGTTTGAGTACTGCTGGGGGGGACAGCCTACCTGGAGGAAGTGACAGTGGCCAGGCCTCCGGCACAGAGGACGGCCCTGTAGCTCAGAAGGGTAGGGATAGAAGAAAGAGGACCATAGTAATAGGGGACTCGATAGTCAGGGGTTCAGACAGGCGGTTCTGTGGAGGTGATCGGGAGTCCCGGATGGTAGTTTGCCTCCCTGGTGCCAGGGTCCGGGACGTTTCTGATCGCGTCCAAGATATCCTGAAGTGGGAGGGTGAGGAGCCAGAGGTCGTGGTACATGTAGGTACCAATGACATAGGTAGGAAAGGGGAAGAGGTCCTGAAACGAGAGTATAGGGAGTTAGGAAGGCAGTTAAGAAGAAGGACCGCAAAGGTAGTAATCTCGGGATTACTGCCTGTGCCACGCGACAGTGAGAGTAGGAATGGAATTAGGTGGAGGATGAATGCGTGGTTGAGGGATTGGAGCAGGGGGCAGGGATTCAAGTTTCTGGATCATTGGGACCTCTTCTGGGGCAGGCGTGACCTGTTCAAGAAGGACGGGTTACACTTGAATCCTGGGGGGACCAATATCCTAGCGGGGAGGTTTGCTAGGGCTACGGGGCAGACTTTAAACTAGTAAGATGGGGGGGCGGAAATCAATTTGAGGAAACTATGGGAGAGGAGGTTAGTTCACCAGTAGAGCAAGTAAGTAGACCGTGTGTGAGGGAGGACAGGCAGGTGATGGAGGAGGGATGCGCTCAGCCCGAAGTTGTAGGGGAGAAGAAAGAAAAGGATAATAAATTTGAATGCATTGCTAGGGATGAAAAGAGAGGAGGAGGTGGAGAGTATCTTAAATGTATCTATTTTAATGCTAGGAGCATTGTAAGAAAGGTGGATGAGCTTAAAGTGTGGATTGATACCTGGAATTATGATGTTGTAGCTATTAGTGAAACATGGTTGCAGGAAGGGTGTGATTGGCAACTAAATATTCCTGGATTTAGTTGCTTCAGGTGTGATAGAGTAAGAGGGGTCAGAGGAGGAGGTGTTGCATTGCTTGTCCGAGAAAATCTTATGGCGGTGCTTTGGAAGGATAGATTACAGAGCTCCTCTAGGGAGGCTATTTGGGTGGAATTGAGGAATGGGAAAGGTGTAGTAACACTGATAGGAGTGTATTATAGGCCACCTAATGGGGAGCGTGAGTTGGAAGAGCAAATGTGTAAGGAGATAGCAGATATTTGTAGTAAACACAAGGTGGTGATTGTGGGAGATTTTAATTTTCCACACATAGATTGGGAAGCTCATTCTGTAAAAGGGCTGGATGGTTTAGAGTTTGTGAAATGTGTGCAGGATAGCTTTTTGCAACAATACATAGAAGTACCGACTAGAGATGGGACAGTGTTGGATCTCCTGTTAGGGAATGCGATAGGTCAGCTGACAGATGTATGTGTTGGGGAGCACTTCGGGTCCAGTGATCACAATAGCATTAGCTTCAATATAATTATGGAGAAGGACAGGACTGGACCTAGAGTTGAGATTTTTGATTGGAGAAAGGCTAACTTTGAGGAGATGCGCAGGGATTTAGAGAGAGTGGAATGGGTCAAGTTGTTTTATGGGAAGGATATAATAGAGAAATGGAGGTCATTTAAGGGTGAAATTATGAGGGTACAGAATCTTTATGTTCCTGTTCGGTTGAAAGGAAAGGTTAAAGGTTTGAAAGCGCCATGGTTTTCAAGGGATATTAGAAACTTGGTTCGAAAAAAGAGGGATGTCTACAATAGATATAGGGAGCATGGAGTAAAGGAATTGCTCGAGGAATATAAAGAATGTAAAAGGAAACTTAAGAAAGAGATTAGAAAAGCTAAAAGAAGTTACGAGTTTGGTTTGGCAAATAAGGTGGAAGTAAATCCGAAAGGCTTCTACAGTTATATTAAAAGCAAGAGGATAGTGAGGGATAAAATTGGTCCCTTAGAGAATCAGGGTGGTCAGCTATGTGTGGAGCCGAGGGAGATGGGAGAGATTTTGAACGATTTCTTCTCTTCGGTATTCACTAAGGAGAAGGATATTGAATGGTGTAAGGTGTGGGAAACAAGTAAGGAAGTTATGGAACCTATGACAATTAAAGAGGTGGAAGTACTGGCGCTTTTAAGAAATTTAAAAGTGGATAAATCTCCGGGTCCTGACCGGATATTCCCCAGGACCTTGAGGGAAGTTTGTGTAGAGATAGCAGGAGCTCTGACGGAGATCTTTCAGATGTCATTAGAAACAGGGATTGTGCCGGAGGATTGGCGTATTGCTCATGTGGTTCCATTGTTTAAAAAGGGTTCTAGAAGTAAGCCTGGCAATTATAGACCTGTCAGTTTGACATCAGTGGTGGGTAAATTAATGGAAAGTATTCTTAGAGATAGCATTTATAATTATCTGGATAGACAGGATCTGATTAGGAGTAGCCAGCATGGATTTGTGCGTGGAAGGTCATGTTTGACAAACCTTATTGAATTTTTTGAAGTCGTTACGAGGAATGTTGACGAGGGTAAGGCAGTGGATGTAGTCTATATGGACTTCAGCAAGGCCTTTGACAAAGTTCCACATGGAAGGTTAGTTAAGAAGGTTCAGTCGTTAGGTATTAATGCTGGAGTAATAAAATGGATTCAACAGTGGCTAGATGGGAGATGCCAGAGAGTAGTGGTGGATAATTGTTTATCGGGATGGAGGCCAGTGACTAGCGGGGTGCCTCAGGGATCTGTTTTGGGCCCAATGTTGTTTGTAATATACATAAATGATCTGGATGATGGGGTGGTAAATTGGATTAGTAAGTATGCTGATGATACTAAGGTAGGAGGTGTTGTGGATAATGAGGTGGGTTTTCAAAGCTTGCAGGGAGATTTATGCCGGTTAGAAGAATGGGCTGAACGTTGGCAGATGGAGTTTAATGCTGAGAAGTGTGAGGTTCTACATTTTGGCAGGAATAATCCAAATAGAACATACAGGGTAAATGGTAGGGCATTGAGGAATGCAGTGGAACAGAGAGATCTAGGAATAACAGTGCATAGTTCCCTGAAGGTGGAGTCTCATGTAGATAGGGTGGTGAAGAAGGCTTTTGGAACGCTGGCCTTTATAAATCAGAGCATTGAGTACAGAAGTTGGGATGTAATGTTAAAATTGTACAAGGCATTGGTAAGGCCAAATTTGGAATATTGTGTACAGTTCTGGTCACCGAATTATAGGAAAGATATCAATAAATTAGAGAGAGTGCAGAGACGATTTACTAGGATGTTACCTGGGTTTCAGCACTTAAGTTACAGAGAAAGGTTGAACAAGTTAGGTCTCTATTCATTGGAGCGTAGAAGGTTGAGGGGGGATTTGATCGAGGTATTTAAAATGTTGAGAGGGATAGATAGAGTTGACGTGAATAGGCTGTTTCCATTGAGAGTAGGGGAGATTCAAACGAGAGGACATGATTTGAGAGTTAGGGGGCAAAAGTTTAAGGGAAACACGAGGGGGTATTTCTTTACTCAGAGAGTGATAGCTGTGTGGAATGAGCTTCCTGTAGAAGTAGTAGAGGCCAGTTCAGTTGTGTCATTTAAGGTAAAATTGGATAGGTATATGGATAGGAAAGGAGTGGAGGGTTATGGGCTGAGTGCGGGTAGGTGGGACTAGGTGAGATTAAGAGTTCGTCACGGACTAGGAGGGCCGGAATGGCCTGTTTCCGTGCTGTGATTGTTATATGGTTATATGGAAGCGGTATTCACAGAGACTTACCAACACCACGTGGAATCTTTCTTCACTTAACTCCTTATTAGCTTATTCGTACTTACCCCCACTGCAGTGTTCTCAATCAATCCTCTGAGCCTCCTGTTAACCCCCAATTCTGGCAGATTCTTTGGACCGAAGAGACCCTTCGGCAGTGATTCCACACTTCTGAGTCCCCGAGACAACCCCAAAACCAACAGAATTCTTAGTCCAAATTGTCGCAAAAAGCGCTTACTTTTAGTTTGGGTGCACCCTTCATTCTGTTAGCCCTGTGAGGGTCCCAGGGGGTCAGGGAAGCGTTCCCGATCTGCCTTTTCTTTGTCGTGGGTCTCTTTCCGTTCCTGCCACAGTCGCCAATTTTGTCGTGGTTTCTTGAAATGACCAGGAGACGCAGAAGATTCTTTGAGAAGTTAAGCTTTTATTTGCAAACAAAAGCTGAAGCAATCAATGAATTTGTCACTGACTGCCCGCCGAGCCCAGTACACCGCGTTTTTTATAGGCATGTCTTATCTCAGTTACATTTCGGCCATATCAGCATACCTAATCATTCTTCAACAATTTATCACCAAGATATCATCTCCCAACCTGACACCTTTATCTTCTCCCAGTCAATCTAGTTCCATCCCTGTCTATAATTCAGGCCATATGCTCTCTCCTCCCTGGCCACAGTTATATCTCAATCAGCTATTAACATTCCTTTGCCTGTTCTATCCACCGTTATTTTTTCACTAGCTATTAACTCATTCCATAGTATATAGGTTACATTTCAGCTAATTTACAGTACATAGAATATAGTTCAATTAATACACTTCGGCTAATTATAGATGATGTATCTAGTAAACTAATACATAGTACATGCTGCGTATGTAAGAGTATATGTAAATAATATATATGTTACATAGCGCAATTAATACACGACTGCTAATGCCATTCCAGGTATATATTTCACAATAAATCCTGATTGTGAAGTTGCAGAACCTGGGGCTCTGTAACTCTCTCTATTACTGGATCCTCGACTTCCTAACCAGAAGACCACAGTCTGTGCGGATTGGTGATAACATATCCTCTCACTGACGATCAACACTGGCGCACCTCAGGGGTGTGCGCTTAGCCCATTGTTCTCTAGTCTATACACACATGAATGTGTGGCTGGGCACAGCTGAAACACGATCTATGAACTTGCATTGTTAGTAGAATCTCAAGCGGTGACGAGAGGACGTACAGCAGTGAGCTATGCCAACTAATGGAGTGGTGGCGCAGCAACAACATGCTCTCAACATCGGTAAGACGAAAGAGCTGATTCTGGACTTCAGGAAGGGTAAGACGAAGGAACACATGCCAATCCTCATAGAGGGATCGGAAGTGAAGAGAACAGGCAGCTTCAAGTTCCTACGTGTCAGGATCTCTGAGGATCTAACCTAGTCCCAATATATCAATGCAATTATAAAGAAAGCAAGACGGCGGCTATACTTTATTAGGAGTTTGATGAGACTTTGCATGTCAACAAATACACTCAAAAGTTTCTATATTTGTACCGTGGACAGCATTCTGACAGGCTGCATCACTGTTTGGTGTGGAGTGGCTACTGCACAGGACCGAAAGAAGCTGCAGAGGGTTGTGAATCTAGTCGGCTTCATCTTGGGCAGTTGCCTACATATTACAAAAGAGATCTTCAGGGAGCGGTGTCTCAGAAAGGGAACGTTCATTATCAAGGACCTCCAGCACCCAGGGCATGCACTTTTTCCACTGTTACCATCAGGCAGGAGGTACAGAAGCCCGAAGGCACACACTGAAGGCATGCCCTGGGTACTGGAGACCCTTAATAATGAACAGCTTTTCCCGCTCTGCAATGCATTCCTAAATGGACATTGAAGCTTTGCACTCAATCTTACTTTTTAAATACACAGTTTCTGCTTTTGCACGTATTTTTAAGTCTATTCAATATACGTAATTGATTGACTGATTTATTTGTTATTATTATGTTTTATTTTATTTAGTATTATTTTTCTCTTTCTCTGTTAGATTATGTATTGCATTGAACGGCTCCTACCAAGTTAAAAAAATCGCGTCACATGCCGGCGATATTAAACCTGATTTTGATTCTGATCCTGATGAATAAAACACAAAGTGCGTATAGTAAAGCACAACACTGGAAAACAGTACCGAGTAAATGTGAAATAAACAGCTCGCTGTCCAAGTGACGAGACCTCGGTGGTGGCAGGATATTCTGTGGACACGCAGCTCGAGGGAAGAAGTTGTCACCCAGACATGCACTCCTAGTCCTGATATGTATGCACCTTCATCCTGTCAGGAGTGTGTCAAAAAGATCACAGGATGGGTGGTAAGGATTCTCCACAATGCTTTGGCCCCTTCGTCTGCAACGCTCCGGGAAATGTCACAAATCGGGCCAAAAGGACCCCGATGATCTCCTCGGAGGATTTTACTGTCCTCTGTATTGTCTCGTCTTTCGGTGTCTTGCACCTTCCGTACAATACAAAGATGGAACCGGCCCTGGCGCTCTCCTTGACTAGTGTGGAGATGCTGTGGGTCCAGGTTACATCGTCTGTTCTGTGTACCACACGGTACTTCTTGCTCTTGACCCTCTCCGGAGCAGGACGATTGATGAGCGATGGAGAGTGGTCGACCTGTGCCTTCTTGCTCTCCCATCATCGTTTCTCTTTGTCTTATCCCCACTGACACCCAGGCTACTGTTCTTGCACCATTTAACAAGCCTCTCTGCCTCCTCTCCGTATGCTGACTCACCAGTGTTGCTGATGATACCAACCACTGTAATATCATCAGCGAACCTGATGATGTTGTTTGAGCTGAATCTGGCAGTGCAGACGTCAGACAGTAGTTTGGATATATCGGAATGAGTACACAACCCTAGGGGGTGGAGGAATGCTGGAGGCTGATCAGTGCTCAGCGTAATGGAGCTGGTGTTGTTGCTGCCGACACGAACTTAGTGGGGCTTTCCTTCAGGAAGTCCACAATCCACTTACGGAGAGGAGTGTTGAGTCACAACGAAGGCAGTTTACCTATCAGCCTCTGAGGGATGATCGTGTTAACGCCGACTACACGTCTGTCAACAACATCCCGGCGTACGAGGCATCGGCTTCTCGGTGGGACAAGTCGGGTAGAAGGCAAGGCCGTGACGTCATCAGTGGAACTGTTTGAGCGGTCGGCGAAATGAAATGATCCAAAGTAACCCGATGGCGACATTTTATACGATCCATTACCATCCGCTCAAAGCACAGCTCAACTGTTGATGTCAGTGCCACTGGGCGTCATCATTTAGCCTAGTTATCGTTGTTCTCTTGGGCACCGGAATAATGGTTGCTGCCGTGAGGTTGAAGAGAGCTGTTAAAGTTGTCAGCTAAGACTTCTGTTGTTTGGGCAACTTGCTCCCACGGCCCCTGACTGTGTAAATTGTCCGGCTGTGCGGATTTGCGTTACTTTTCCACGGGTAGTGTCCTTTTCACGTCAACACCGGCCAGAGTGGATCTCTGTTCCTTTCAGAGAGAGGAGTCTTTTCTTCAATGGCACATCATTCAGTTGATCTAATCGTGCATAGAAAGCATCCCCCCCATCAGAAATGGAGGCGTCACAGTTATTGACGCTTAGGGTCCGCTGGTCATCCGTTCTGTTGTGTGTACCTTTCCACATGCTCCGCGTATCCCTGGTGTCACCAAGGTGTCTGTGCATTTTCTGTGGGAACTTCCGCATCTCCCCTCTGTGTCATAAGGTGGGCACTGGGAGCGGACCCAAATGCAAGACACAGACACTGACCTACCAGGAACAGGACTAGGCGTGAGAAGGAAGCATGGAAAGTGGGGAAGAAAGGACGCTGGACACGACACAGGCCCCGGACGAGACACGGATTTCAGGCCTGGGCTAAGACTTGACGAGGGCAGCATAACCAGGACATGGAACTGGGAACTAGGAGCCTGGGCTTGGACTCCGAGCCAGAGACTGGACAAGGACTCAGAACCTGGTTCTTGACTTTGGTTCAGACCCCAGAACTAGGCGAGGACATGATGAGGTTGCATGGACAGGACAAGGGAACCCCAGCACAGGACGAGGGAACCCAGGCACACTGGGCAAGGTACTCCTGGGCTGGACGAGACGTGGCTACAGGACGAGGAGAGGCAACAGGGTTGGTCGTGAGACTCCTGGACAGAACAAGGGAACCCCTAGACAGGACGAGGGAAACCCAGCCCCGGGCTGGGCAAGGTACTCCTGGGTTGAGTGAGGCACATGACAAGACAAGAACACAAAGCCGTGGCTAAGACAGGACAAGGACCTCGGACGTGACTAGGACTGGACAACACCCCGAAGCCTTGACTTGGTCGAGGGAGAACAGTAACGCAGAACACAGAGCCGACGGAGAGACAGGAACATGGAACACAGAGACGAGACCCCTCCTTGGATACAGGACGAAGGGCCGGGACTCATCACACAGAACACGAGGAGACAGTTCCCAACGCTAGGTAGCGGCAAAACGGCCGGACCTTCCTAGTGAAGGCGTGGACTCAGACAGACAGTTCCAAACAGGGCGAGGCTCCAGACACAGACAAGGTGAGGCGAGGCTCTAGACACAGGCAAGCAAGGCGAGGCAAGGCTCCAGGCAGAGGCAAAGCGATGCTCCAGGCAGCGGCAAGGCGAGGCGAGGCTCCAGGAAGAAGGTGAAGGGAAGGGATACAGACAGGGTGTTTGGACAGCCCGAGGCTGAATCTTGAAGCTATTGACGAAACCAGCCCAAACAAGAATCAGCTGCCTCAGCAGAAACTGGGGAAACACGGAACCTGGAATTTGGAACATGGACTGGACCGTGACACTCTGAGGACACGCTATCCACTCTCCTGCTGTCTTCAGGTTTGTTACGTGGGGTCATGAATGGTTCAAGGCCGACAGATTTTTGGAGGACAAAATTAACAGCAACAGAGGATCAAAACATGCTGACAATTTCCCTGAGCAGAGGAGACAGGAACAAATAGAGTCGCTTTTGGAAATATCGAAGTTTTTGCAGGAATTTGGAAATGATAGACGTACCGATGATTCCAAAAATGTACACTCGGCGGATATAAGAATTGGTTAGCTCGTATCAGAGTCTCAGTGATACACTCCCACTGGCTCTTTACTCCGCCTGGGAGCAAAGAAACAACCCCACACAAACAGCAGGAGCACATCAGATTACCGTTATCGATAGCATTCGGCGTTCAACACCATCGTCCGCTCAGTACGAATCAACAAGCTTCAGACGGGCTCTGCTCCTCTCTCTGCAACTGGATCCGCAGTTCCCTCAGCGGGAGTTCACAGTCAATCCAGATCAGTAAAAACTACTTCTTGCTCGCTGAGAGTTAACACGGGCACACCTGAAGGATGTGTGCTCAGTCCACTGCTGTACAATCTGTCATGTCTGTATGTCTAAACATAGATACAACATCCGTGATATATTCGCATCTTCTTATTAAATTTTTGTTGTTAAAGTCTCAGCTGACGGCGAAAATGGCAAAATCTTGCAAAGTTTCATAAACGTACATGTATGTGTACTTCGCCTGATCCCTTTTCCCGCTCCCATTTTGCCGCAGATCTGCAGAATCTGCGGGTTTGTTTCCGGGACCACGCCCCCAGCTCCGATGATTTATAAATTACAGTCCCGGATTTCCTTTCTTCTGTGTTGAAGCGGGTCGGCGGCGGCGGATCATCTACAGGATCGGGATTGGGAGAGGACCATCACCCCCAGCGTCTGGAAACCGAGGGAGGGTTCACTGTCCGGGAGTGAAGGCAACAAGTTCTCATCGGTGAATATTGAGGCTGGTCCCGAGCGTGGACGTCCGATGTCGGGTAATGAATCCAGTTAACGTCCCCGATCTGGCGGCCTCTGTGCGCTCGCTGGACAGAACCTGCCGGGGTCGGTCTGTGTTGTGGGACCTTCACAACATACCGACTGAGATGAGCCGCCGCTCAGCCCTTCTTGCCCTGATCCAAGGAGCGTGGTAGGCTGGTGATACCGAGACTGCATCCATCCAATTTTATCTCCATCACCCGGCCCCGTATCGAATCCAAACTTCACCTGGATCGATAGCCGGTGTCCGCAATTGTTTTACGTCATTCCAGGCCCCGTATCGAATCCAAACTTCACCTGGATCGATAGCCGGTGTCCGCAATTGTTTTACGTCATTCCAGGCCCTATATCGGATCCAAACGTCACCTGAATCGATAGCCTGTGTCTTCAACTGTTTTACATCATACCAGGGCACTGGAAGCGGCTCTTCCACCTGTTGTGTTTTTGCAGACAGAGAAGGTTAATGTGGGCAACATCACCTTCGGGACACTGCTCCATCTGTCTGAGTACATCCATCTTTCGCCAGTTCAGACAAGGCAGTGAGATCCAGATCTCTCACGGCCTCTCGTTTCAGGTTGCCATCGTTGTGTTTATTTTTGTTGAGTCCATACACCTGTTCCGACTTGTCGAAGCGCAGCCAGTGTTTCCGGTTTTATAAACCCATTAAATGCGAGAAATGAGCCTTTTCCATTTATGTGGGCTTCTCAAAAGTTTGTAAATTCAGTTAAACATTCCTTCAACAGGTGTTGAATATCATCCACAGAGATCAATACATTACAACAGCACATCGAGGTGATATAAGGTAAAACAACAACAGAGTGTAACAAATCATTATGGTTACAGAGAGAGTGCAGTGGACATGGAGATAGACTGTGAGAGGAAGAGTCCAACTTATCACGCTGGGAACATTCAATGTGCTTACAACAGCAGCCTGGAGCCTGCTGCTATGTGTTTTCAATGTTATTTTAAATCTTCGACTCGGCTGAGAAGAGAGAATATCGAGGGTTATGAGGATCTTTGATGCTGCCTGCTTTTCTGATACAATGGGAAGTGCAGTCACAGTCCAGGGAGGGAGCTCCGGTTCTGTCGTGTCCTCAGCGGTGCCCACAGTTTTCTGCAGTTCTTGCAGTCAAGGGTGGAGCAGTATCCTTATGAAGGCGTTGTGTATCCGGATGGGATACTCTCTGTGGCACTTGGATAAGGTTTGGGGAGGAGAAAGTGCCTAAGCCAGTTATTGTTGTTTGATCTAGCGTTGTCATTTTAGGATCTCTTTCTACCCGTGTATTGCTGAATAAACAGCAGTGACTGTACTTGATCCCTCACCCACATGGTTCCATCTCCACATTCACTCACATCTTGTGCAGTCTCTCTCCAGCCCTATGTCTTCCCACTTCAGTGATGTACAGCACATCAGCAATGTCTCCTCCAACCTTTGTCTTCATTCTGAAGTGTTATCGTGCACCGTTTATTTCATTGTGTTTTTCAGGAATCGTTTCTTTGTTGGTTAGAACTTCCAGAGGTTTAATTGAATGCAACACCTGGTAAAATAAGAATTACGAGGTACCGGCCCAGGGTATGGCAGGAAAGATTCTAGCACGTATAGAGCAGTAGCTGGTAGGCAGGAGACGAGGAGTGGGAATAAAGCGAGCCTTTACTGTTTGGCTGCCGGTGACTCGCGGTGCTCCACAATGATCTGTGACGGGACCGATTCTTTTTACCTGATGTGTCAATGATTTGGATGATGGAATTGATGGTTGTCGCAGTGTTTGCAGAGGATATGCAGAGAGGTGAAGGGGCAGGTAGTTTTCTGGAGAAGGACTTAGGACAGATTAGGAGGACGTGCAAAGATGTGCAAATGAAATAGAGTGTCGGGAAGGGTATGTCATTTGCTTTGGTAGAAGAAGTGAAATGGTTTACTCCTTTTTTTTTTAATCGAATGAAAATAAAAGCAACCGAGACGCAAAGGGACTTGGGAGATATTGCACAGGATTCCATAAAGGTTAATTTGCGGATTGGGTCAGTGGTGAGGAAGGCAAATGCTATGTTAACATTCAATTCAAGAGGACTAGAATATAAAAGAGAGAATGTAATGTTGTGATTGGATAAGGCACTGGCCAGGCCTCACTTGGAATATTGTGAACAGTTCCGGACCGCGTATCTGAGACTGAATGTGCTGAAACAGGTGATGGTTCAAAGGAGGTTCACGAAAATGGTTCCAGGATTCAGCGGCTTGTCAGACAAAGACCGTTAGATGACTCTGGGTCAATTAATCACTGGAATTCAGACTACTGAGGGGTGCCCTAATGGATCATATCAAACGGTGAAAAGCCTTGATAGAGTGGATGTGGAAAGTATGCTTCCTCTGGTGGAAGAGTCTAAGACCAGAGGTCACAGCTTCAGTAAAGAAGGGCGCCTTTTAGAACGCAGATGAGCCGGAATCCCTTTAATCAGAGTGGTGAATCTCTGGATTTGCTTCTGGTTGTATGTAGATTTAAAGTAGAGGTAATAGGGAAAGCCAGAAGATTGGGGAAAGGCAGAAGACTGGAGCCGAAGAAAAAGGTTTCAGTCACAACAAAATGGCGGAGCAGACTCGATGGTCCAAATGGCCGAGTTCTTCTCCTATATCTGTTCCCTTAAAGGTTAAAAGCAGCCATCACAGTTTTTAGTTTCTCCGTTATTAAATGGCTTCAGCATTAATATTTGTCACAATGAAGCTCACAGCATGTGATGATGTTTGTTATTTCTTTTTTCTGTTATTTTCGGTTCCTTTTCTTGAATTCGTTTCTTGTATTTGTACCTTTTTAAGACATTACCTTGGAATGATTTGTGTTTTCTAGGAAATGGACTTACGTAGAACGCTCAATTAAGAGTTATTCCCCTACAGCGCAGAAACAGTCCTTTCAGCCCATCTAGTCCATTACAAACTCTGCCTGTACTCATCCACCTGCACGCAAACCACAGCTTCAATACTTCTCTCAGATACTGCAATTGAACCTGCATCTACCGGTTCCGATTTAATTCTTCTGGGAACTGGACTTGCATACAATGCGCAATTTAGATTAATTCTCCTACAGCACAGAAGCAGAGCTTTCAGCCCATCTAGTCCGTGCCATTCCCTGATTGGCCCCATCCACCTGCTGCTAGACTATACTCTTCAATAACTCTTTCATCCATGTACTGTACATATAAATAACTGCTCTTAAACGCTGCAATTGAACCTGCACCTACCACTTCTGCCGGGAGATGGTTCAATGCACCGCTCGGTTAATCGGAGGAGTGCATGATATTAAAAAGTGTAGGAACCCCAGCCGGGATCTCCGCTGACTTTCCTATGCTCCAGTTAATCAAGTTCTAACCTTTTCAACCTGCCACTGTCTTCATTTCCTTAAATACCAGCGACATCCGTCTAATTTCTCCTTGATTGTTACCCGATTATTGAGATCTTTCCTTCAAGTAGCTGATGACAAGTCCACACAATTCTGCAAGTCTGGATTCAGAGTATCTTCTACAACTTTAGCGTTAGCATCTCAGTTTCCTCTGACCATGCCCTGATTTAGTAAGGTTAATATTTCCGGAGCTTTCTTTGCGACGCCATCGGATTCTTGTGCCACTTTCGAGGGATTCTGGATCTGTATTCTCATGCCAATTTATTTTGTCACACAGTGCAGACCTTTCCCATTCACTGACTAAGTCATGTCCTGGTTTCCTCTGCCAAATTGCAACAGCCCACTGTTGTCCGCATTAAATGCCCTCTGCTGGATTTAACCCAACTTCCCAGCTGGTGCAGAGCACCGAGCAACTTCGGTAGCGTTTCTCACCGCCTCCTACATCCCCATCTCGGTATAATCCACAGATTTGCTGGTCCAGTTTGTCACATTTCACCGTCCATCTAAATCATTAATATCAATACCAGGGAACCCGTCGCTCTCCCTGCAGCATCCCGCAGGTCACATGCCTCTACCCAGCCCAGAGAGAGAAGCATCTGCGACCATTCTCTGGCTTCTCCCCCTGATTCATCCTGAATTCTCCACACCTTACCGTTTTCCACCAGCCTCCCATGCAGAACGATATCAAACACCATGTTATCGTCAATATAGGCGAAGACCCCCACATTCACTTCATCAAGCTTCTTGATAATTTCCTCAAAAATGTCCGTAATCAGATTAGATAGGGCCTGCCAGGTTTACTGTCCCTATCCCATTCCTTGTGATCCCTTCCAATAACTTACCCTGGCCTGATGTCAGTTTTCATTCTTCTTTACCGAACCTTTCCAACACAGATGAGTAAATGTAGCTCTCCTCTAGTTGGCTGGCACATCATCTGTAGCTATGACCATTTTATATGTCTCTGGCAGCATTAGCGCAGTTTCAGGCCCTGGAAATTTATCCATCCCAATTCAGCTGAAGAGAGCAAGCACCTGTTCTGTAAACTGGATACAATCCATAACTTGACGAACATTTCCTCACTTCTTTCCATGGCCTCCTCTACTGTCAAGGTGAAGCCACACTCAGGTTGGAGGAACAACACCTTACATACCGGCTGGGTAGCCTCCAACCTGATGGCATGAACATTGACTTCTCTAACTTCCGTTAATGCCCTTTCTCCCCTTCTTACCCCATCCCTGATTTATTTATTTCCCCCTCCCCCCTTTTTCCTCTCTCTCTGTCCATCACTCTGCCTGTTCTCCAATTTTCCCCGGTGCTCCCCTCCCCCTTTCTTTCTCCTGAGGCCTCCCGTCCCATGATCCTTTCCCTTCTCAGATCTGCATCCCTTTTGCCAGTCACCTGTCCAGCTCTTACCTTCACCCCTCCCCTTCCGGTCTTCTCCTATCATTTCGCATTTCCCCCTCCCCTTCCTACTTTCAAATCTCTTGCTATCTTTCCTTTCAGTTAGTCCTGACGAAGGGTCTCGGCCCGAAACGTCAACAGTGGTTCTCCTTATAGATGCTGCCTGGCCTGCTGCGTTCCACCAGCATTTTGTGTGTGTAGCCTAATCCTTTGACCGTTTTATTTGGTGTTGTTGGAGGAAAACATATTATTCTGGAGTCATCTGACTTGCACATTTTGGCTTTTATTTCTCTTATGGCCAGAAGGACGCTCTTGTTTAAATGGCCCGTCCTACTGACGTCCAGTGGTTACGTGATGTGTTGTCATGTTTAAATTTGGAGAAGATTCGATGTTCAAACTCTGAATCTAGTCAAGACTTTGAAACAGTGTGGGGCGTTTTACTGAATTATCTTCAAAACCTTTGATTTGCTGTTAAAGCACAGATGATAACTATTTTTTTTTCTTTTTTTCTTTACCAGTAAGCTTCGGTCTTGGTAGTGGGTTAGATTTTTTATACAAAAAAATTACCTTATTTCAATGTTACGAATTAATTAACCTGTATAAATATAGGGTAAGGAGTCTTTATGTGCGACTTAGTACAATATATTCATATATAATTTCCCTGTACTCTGTATTCTTATATGTAATTAATAAAATTATTGGAAAAGGAAAAGAAAAAACGAAAGTGATGATGTAGCGTTCTCTATGATATTAGACATTTCATTCTGAGGAATAAATACCTGGCCACTCTGTCTGTGCCAGTTCAGTCTGACTGCAGAAGGTCCCCCATTTTCCAGAAATTCATGTCGTAGCTAATAGCGTGGGTCACATCTGCCTACACCAGCACCCCTGGCATTCATTCCAGTCACACATCACTGTAAGTATTAAAAACACATCACCGTTAAGCATTCTGAGTCATGTTTAACCGCACAGTCTTACAGCAGGCGCATCTTTTCATAGCAGCAGTGATGGGAAAATATACAAAATTACTCTAAATTACAAAATAAATAAATCATGCAACAAAAGACGACTGAGTTCGTGTGTCTCCTTTCACCGTAAATGCGTGTCCTCTGGTATTAGACATTTTGTCCTCAGCGAATAATACCGGATATCGACGGTGCCCGTCCGATAGACCTCCAGCAGTCTGTGCCGCTCTGCAGAAGATATCCCTAGATTGTTCAGTCTTTCGTTATCCAGGTAGTATCCTACAACACCACAGCACAGTACCTGCTCTTCGGCCCTCGATGTTGTGCCGACCCATATATTCCTAAAAAAAAGTACTAAACCCACACTAACCCATAATCCTCTATTTTTCTTTCATCCACGTGCCTGTCCAAGAGGCTCTTAAATACCCTAATGCTTTAGCTTCCACCACCATCCCTGACAAGTCATTCCAGGCACCGACAACCCTCTGTGTAAATTACCCCGATGTCTCCCCTGAACCTTCCTCCCTTGACTTTATACATATGCCGTCTGGTGTTTGCTATTGGTGCCTTGGAAAACGGGTACTGGCTATCCACCCTATCTATATCTCTCATAATCTTGTAGACCTCTATCAAGACCTCTCTCATCCTCCTACGCTCTAAAGAGAAAAGTCCCAGCTCTGCTAACCTTGCCTCTTAAGACTTGTTCTCAAATCCAGGCAAAATCCTGGTAAATCTCCTCCGCACCCTCTCCATAGCTTCCATATCCTTCCTATAATCAGGTGACAAAAACTGAACTCAATACTTTTAGTACGGTCTCACCAGCGATTTGTAGAGTTGCAACATGACCTCTCTACTCTTGAACTCAATCCCCCGATTAATGAAGCCTAGTATCCCATAGGCCTTCTTAACTGTCCTATCAACCTGTGCACCGACCTTGAGGGATGTATGGATTTGAACCCCAAGCTCCCTCTGTTCATCCACACTCTTAAGTAACCGACCATTCACCCTGTACTCAGCCTTCTGGTTTGTCCTTCCAAAATGCATCACTTCACACTTATCCGGATTGAACTCCAACAAACACTTTTCTGCCCAACTCTGCATCCTGTCTGTATCCTCTTGAAACCTTCGACAAACTACAGCTCCATTCAAACTCCTCCAATCTTCCTGTCATCTGCAAACTTACTCACCCATTCTTCCGACTCTTCATCCAGGTCATTTATAAAAATCACAAAAAGCAGGGGTCCCAGGACAGATCCTTGCTGTATTCCACAGGTCACCGACCTCCAGGCAGAATACTTCCCTTCCACAACTACCCTCTGCTTTCTTCCTGCAAGCCAATTTTTTTATCCAAATTGCCAAGGTTCCACTGATCCCAAACCTCTTGACTTTCTGGATGAGTCTCTCGTGGGGGACCTTGTCAAATGCTTTGATAAAGTCCATGTAGACCACATCTACCGTCCAGCCTCATCAATTTCTATTGATAACTCTCAAAAAACTCAATTATGTTCGTGAGGCACGACCTTCCCTTCACAAAGCCATGTTGACTATCCTTGAGTAGACTGTACTTCTCTAAATGCTCGTAGATCCTATCCTTAAGAATGCTTCCAATAGTTTGCAGACCACCGATGTAAAATTCACTGGTCTATAATTCCCAGGATATTTCCTATTACCTTTTATTTAAACAAGGGAACTACATTTGCTATTCTCCAATCCTCTGGCACCTCTTTAAGTTGCCTTCTTTATCCTTCAGCGGCCCCACCTTCATTCTTGTCATCCTTCTGTTTTTCACATATGCATAGAACGCCTTGGGGTTCTCCTTAATCCTACATGCCAAGGCCTTCACGTGTCTCCTTGGAGCTCTCCTACGTCCTTTCTTAAGCTCCTTCTTGGCTACCCTATATTTCTCATGAGCTCCTCCTGCTTCCTGCTTCTTATATCTAACATATGCTTCCTTCTACCTCTTGACGAGTTTCCTCACGTATTTCGTCAGCCACGGTTACTTTTTCCTACCACTTTTTCCTTGTCTCAGTGGGGCAAATCTATCCTGAATCCAGCACAAGTGGTCCCTAAACTTCCTCCACATTACTTCTGTTCTTTCCCCTTTGAACATGTTTCCAATTTACTCTCGCTAGTTCCTGCCTCACCCATTCATAGTTAGCCCTTCCCCAGCTAAGCACTTTCCCATTTTGTCTGTTTTTATCCTTTTGAACTTCTTGCACTCATCGTTCAAAACCTCCACATTTTCCCTATAATATAATGCAATACTTCAGATGGCGTGAGACTGGAGATTTATAAAAACTGCAAAGTAATTATAAAAACTGCAAAGTAAAGGCCTAGCACTGGAACTCAGTGCCTCGACTACGAAGGGCAGGCAGAAACCCCGTAGAATTTTCAGGGAGTTATGAACTGCAACCCCAATATTCCTCTGGAGATCAACACTGTACATCAACAGAGTCCAATCTCTTCCTTTGACACAGGCCACACATTCCTCCTGAATTTCCTCTCCACTCTTCCAGCACTAAACTTCCTTTGCCTGGAATGTTAAGCAGAACTAAATGCAACAGTTCAAGAAACATCTATTGCGAATAATAGAGTTGATGTTTCGGACGAGGCCCTTCCCTTTCAGCGTTGAGACTGACCCTTCTTCCCAACTATTCCATGCTGTCCTGGTGCCCACCTAAACTAGGCTCACCTGCTTGCACTTGACCCATCTCCTCAGGGACAGAAATTAGTTTGAACCTACGTCGCATTCACGAGGGCACATATGCGCTAAAAGGTGTTTATCGATGCTGTGTCTCTGTCTAGACCTTTTCTATCATGTTCTTATCCACAATGTCGTTTAAATTTCTGTAAGTCCAGGACGTCTACGGAGGTCGGTTTTGGTCTCTTAACACTTACATACTGTTCAGGTTTCATACCTTCCCAGTATGGTCAGGGTCAATTTTGACCCTGGCTCACGAATACCCCTACAACAAGTATCTGTACCAGATTCTGAGCCACTGATCTATTTACAATGTCGGCATAGCCTATCGGACATTAATAAGAATGTGATTAATCCTTAATTAATGTATCAGAGATGAGGGTATAGGTCTTACGCCACTCGTCGTTGGAGAAAAAACATACAGTGTCACACAATATCATGTCCAATTTTACCTAAGACATGAAAACTTAACAGACATAAAGAATTAAATATATTTTATTAAAACTGAAAAAGGCAAGAACATTCTGGAACTGTGGGATTTATTATACACGATTATTAAATAACCATTACAACCAGCAAACACTGTCCTCACTGCAATATCATAAAAAATCCTACTAACTATTGTTACGGACCCCGTAACGGGTTTAAGGAACCAGCAGAAATGGAACACACCTAGAGTCTGGTTTTGCGATCATCAAAACTCTACTTATTAGTATTTACGTAATAAAGTGATATAAAACCACATAAATCAAACAGGTTAGCAGAGTTTATGCATGTATAGTGTGTAAATATAAAACCCAAAACTTCTTCAAACTCAGGTGGTCAATGATACAGTCTTACGATGGTGAAGGAATGAAGTCAGTTCAGTTCGTGATATTGAGTTCAGTAGAATTGAGGAGAGAGAGAGAGATGATTTGTTTTCCCAGTGCGCCGATGCCGTCGAATCTTCCCGTTGTCCTCCGAAGTACCTGCTAAAGTCACCGACTGTGACCACTCTAAAGAGAGTGCCGTCTGGACGCGGTAAAGATATCAACCCAGGTTGATAAAAGTTGTAAATAGAGCCGCTCGTTCCTCATTTACTGGTCTCATTACAAGGGAAGTGGGGAAGAAAGGACGCTGTACCTTTCACAGGCCCTGGAAGAGACAAGGATTCCGGGCCTGGGCTAGGACTTGACAAGGATGGCGGAACCAGGATGTGGAACTGGGAACTAGGAGCCTGGGCTTGGATTCCGAGCCAGAGACTGGACAAGGACCCAGAACCTGGGTCTTGACTCAGGCTCGGACTCCAGAACCAGATCATGACAAGGCGTGGCTATAGGACAAGGAGAGGTTCAGGACTGGACTTGAGAGGCCTGGACAGGACAAGGGAACCCCAGCACCGGGCTGGGCAAGGTACTCCTGGGCCTGGAGAGGCACATGGACAAGACGAGAACACAGAGCCTTGGTCGAGGGAGAGCAGGAACGCAGAACACAGAGCCTTGGTCGAGGGAGAGCAGGAACGCGGAGCCCTGGGTCGAGGAAGAGAGAGGAACATAGAACACCGAGCCGGGACCCCTCCTTGGATACAGGACGTAGGGCCGGGACTCATTACACAGAACGCTGAACACGACGACAATTCCCACCGCTAGGTAGCGGCAAAACAGCCGGACCTACCTAGCGAAGGCGCGGACACAGACAGACAGTTCGAAACAGGGCGAGGCTCCAGACACAGACAAGGCGAAGTAAGACTCCAGGCAGAGGTAGGGCGAGGCGAGGCAAGGCAAGGATCCAGGCAGGAAGGTGAAGGGAAGGGATACAGACAAGGGGTTTGGACAGGAACAATCCAGCAGCCAGAGGCTGAATCCTGAAGCTATTTATGAGGCCAGCCGGAACAAGAATCAGCTGCCTCAACCGAAACTGGGGAAACCCCGAAAACCTGGAATAAGGAACTTGGACCGGACCGTGAACCGGAATGCGGATTTCGCGGCGAGACCTTGACAGCAATGGCGTTCACTGCGTCATTCAAATGGGATATCCAGTAATCTGGCGGATACAAGACATTTACTACTCAGTTATTTCAGCCGTTGGAATTCCCGGTAAGCCACTGTCACGCCTGCAAACGGCAGAAACTGCGAGTTAATTCCGATGTTCTGAAGTGTTTCTCTCGCTACTTGTTTCCACGGCCACCTGTCCAGTCCCCGCGTTTCAGTCATGGGCGGAAGGCGCTGACAATATTCATCCCATCGCTTTCGTAGCAGGCAGCCTTTGAGATGCGACCTTTGACTGAAATCCCCTCCTCTGCTTCGATGTCATGGAATAACTGTGAATCGAAATGTCTGCACAGGAGGACACCGGGTTGTACTGCATCTGTGGGAACCAGCCGCCCTTCTGTATTTCTGTCCATAGAAATTACATGTAAATTGGGTGACTGGGTGATGGAACAACGCGAATGGCTCATTTATTTTAGAAATGTGATTAGAGGGAACTGCCGATGTGGATTTCATTTCATTCCTGTGTTGCTCGGAGCCAGTGATGCTGGTATATAATGCCCATCCCTTGCTGCGGCCGAGGAAGCATTTATGCAGCTCTCCTTTCGTTGGTTGGGAATTAACGCAGATTTAACCCATTTACAAAACTCACCGACAGTTCTCTGTCACGCCGATAATGCACGTGCTCAGTCGATTCATATACCCTTAGTTCGGTTTCCACACTTTGAGGCAAAAAAAAAAACACAAGATCTAGTCTAATACGATTATACTTTTGCTCTTTTTCACTGGCTAGTCATTATCTGCTGCTTTCCCTCCCTTTTACAGTTAAACTGGTGAGGATTATTATCCTGTTCGGTCTCTGGAACTGTACCAATCGCTGCCTGCTGGGAATGACAGCGGCCGATCCCTTCGTCGTTACCTCTGGCCCTCTCCTGAAGTGGATTGTTTACATATATTGTTCGACTTCCTTCCCTCCTCCATAGGACTCCCGTTTGCAGGGCCGTTTATTGCCTGCTTTTAGCAAGCACCGGGGTCTCTGTCTGGCTGACAGTCGCGTCCACCTGTGACAGATTTGTGGCCATTTGTTGTGAAAAGCTGAACACAAAATATTGCACCGGAAGAACGGCGGCTGTGGTTATCGGGACAGTGACTGTTCCGGGCTGTTTAGAAAGCATCCCTTTCTACTTTACAATAGAACCTTCGATAATAATTAATAGAGTTTCCTATGGCTGTTTGACCAAAGCGAATTTTTACACGTCCCCCTCGTGGACCGCACTTCAGATTATTCATCGTATTTTAATGCCTTTTGTTCTGATTTTTGTTCTGATTTTGTTGTTCCATGCTCTGACCGTGAGACGGATATTTTCCGCCAGTAAAGTCCGGATGGGGCTACGGAAAGAATTACAAGGACCCGGAGCCGGAGAACCGAAGGAAATCGGTTGTTTTGCTATTCAGTATAACCAGTAGTTTCACATGTCTGAGGCTAACAAGACTGATATTTGATATCTGCGTACTTTTCGCAAACATCCCTCTTTTCATGGGCATCGATCCGATTTATATTGCAGACTCCACGGCGGCGATGTTGCAGATCCTGAGCTCCTGCACCAGCTCGTGTATTTACGCCGTGACTCCGAGCAAGTTCAGAGAGGAGCTGAAGAACGCTGAAACTGTTAACTAAACTTGTTAAATCATAGAGCTACCACCTGGTTTCTGCAGTGGGATTGATCAATCGTTGTGTTCCTTATACGCTATCCACTGATAGGTAGAACCACAGTTAACAACTGTGCGCTCTTAAATACGCATGAATTTACTGGTGGTATATCTCACTCGCTGTCAGATGACATTTGTTCTTCATCAGATTCCGCTCAAATATGTAAAGCTGGCCTCAGCAATAATTCACTCAGTTGGACGCGGTGTCGACTCGGGAACTGTCCGGGACGGTCCAGTCAGGTCCTGCCTGTCTTATTTTCATTCCCTCCATCCCATCTGATTCTTCGTTCTGGTGATGCTCGCAGCGTTTTCCTCCGGGTTTCTCCAGTCAAGATGGTTCCGCTCTCCGCACTCCCCGCTGTATCTCATTCTCC
Source organism: Hemitrygon akajei (assembly GCF_048418815.1). Classification (NCBI taxonomy): domain Eukaryota; kingdom Metazoa; phylum Chordata; class Chondrichthyes; order Myliobatiformes; family Dasyatidae; genus Hemitrygon; species Hemitrygon akajei. The sequence continues at coordinate 11,019,578 of NC_133132.1, read as the reverse complement.
CTTTTCGTGACGATCGCGGTGTTTACAACCCAATTTCTCTCAGGATGCCCTCGCTTTCACCAGAAACTTCCCCGGTTATTTCTTCTCCAACACCTCTACACCGGTTTCAATTGGTGACTTTCACCATGAGGGAAACATGCTCGGACGGGGAAACATATAACGGGGTCATATGTGTTTTTAGTTTCCTTTTTCAACTCCGTCTCTATCTCCGGACTGCTCTCTCTTTGTCCCTGCATATCTCCCTCTTTATCTCAGTTTACATCCCAAAGCACCGTGAGAGTCTGTTTCTTTCCTTCTCACTCTGTCCTCTATTTCTCCCTGTCCACAGTCCGGTCCCCTACTGAACAAAATAAATCTCATTGCAGTATGTTGGAAAATATATTTATGTTGATAATAAATGTACGTAAAACTTTGAGAACATCCAAAGCCACAGGACAATTGATTCCTCCCTCTCTCTCTCTCTCTCTCTCTCTCCCTCTTCCCCCTCTCTGTCTCTCTCTCTCTGTCTCTCCCTCTTCCCCCTCTCTGTCTCTGTCTCTGTCTCTCTCTCTCTCTCACTCACTCTCTCTCTCTCTCTATCTTGCTCTCACACACGCACACACTCTTTCTCTCTTTCTCTCTCTCTCTCTTTCGCTCTCGCTGTCTCTCTCTCTGTCTCTCCCTCTTCCCCCCCTCTCTCTCTCTCTCTGCCTCTCTCTGTCTCTGTCTCTGTCTGTCTGTCTCTCTCTCTCTCTCTCTCTCTCTCTCTCTCTCTCTCTCTCTCTCTCTCCCCCCCCCCCCCTTCACTCTCTGAGCTCTATCTGAAAGTGTAATCGATTTCTGGGGAAAAAAAGAATGATACTGGAAATCCGAATTCAAACATAAATTGATGGAAAAGCTCAGCTTGTAAGGTACATTCGATTAAAATATTCATTAATATTACAGTCATCCGTGCTTACCGTTCATCACAATGGTAAAAAGAAATGTCAAATACCTCGTGTCTGAGCATTCGGACATGCTATCTTATACATTGATTATCTGATGCAGTATTACTCTAACTGCTGTGGTAGCGCTTTCTGACCGAACATTACTCACTCTGTTGCATTTCCAGTTCTGTTCACTGATGTCTGTCCTGCAACCGATCAGCGTTATACAACACTGGTGAGTCCACACGCCCGGGGCTGACGAAAGTCAGTGTTGACCCGACAGGTAATTTTTCAAGCGCCGAATAGATTGATGCGCCTCGCGCCGGTCTTTAGGAACTCAACACTTTATCATAAATAACGTTTCCAATGATACGTAAGGATTATGTCCCATCTCCGCCCACTCCGAGAAAGCAAAAACAGTTCGAATCCCAAGGGACTTCATTCGGGAGTATCCCTGAGACTCGGCCAGCACGTCTTTTCCAGTCTCGGGAAAAGCAGCGTCTGGCCCCGCCAAACTGAGAACTCGTTTGCGCGGATGTATTGCCCGGCTACACCTGCCAGAATTCTACCTTCCTCTGGCAACCGGAGGGCGTTTAAATCTCGTATGCTGCTGTGGCATAAACCGAGGGACTCTCAGTACACCCATGGTGCAACCTGGTCCAAGTTCACTTTCTACCACTGCATGAAAAAGCAACAAAATACTGACTGTCCTTATGTAATGGGATGGAGAAAAAGGCACAACAGCGTGAATAACAGAAAAACATTCAGCTGCGGCAGGAATATGGAGAGGATGACGTTCGTATTGGCTACGACGGGGAGAAGAGGTACAACTATTTTGTTAATAGCCCTTAGCTCTTGTATAAATCGTCCTTCAATATCACGACCTGGTGTCGGAACTCGTAAAATAGCAGAATTACAGTGACTACAGGTTGGTACCAAAGCTTCCTGATCGAAAAGTGTTCTTATAATAGACTTAATACCTGAACCATATAACAATTACAGCATGGAAACAGGCCATCTCGGCCCTTCTAGTCCGTGCCGAACGCTTACTCTCGCCTAGTCCCACCGACCTGCACTCAGCCCATAACCCTCCATTCCTTTCCTGTCCATATACCTATTCAATTTTACTTTAAATGACAATATCGAACCTGCCTCTACCACTTCTACTGGAAGCTCGTTCCCCACAGCTACCACTCTCTGAGTAAAGAAGTTCCCCGTCGTGTTACCCCTAAACATTTGCCCCCGAACTCTCAACTCATGTCCTCTTCTTTGAATCTCCCCTACTCTCAATAGAATAAGCCTATCCACGTCAACTCTATCTATCCCTCTCAAAATTTTAAATACCTCTATCAAGTCCCCCCTCAACCATCTACGCTCCAAAGAATAAAGACCTAACTTGTTCAACCTTTCCCTGTAACTTAGGTGCTGAATCCCAGGTAACATTCTAGTAAATCTCCTCTGTACTCTCTCTACTTTGTTCACATCTTTCCTATAATTTAGTGACCAGAACTGTACACCATACTCCAAATTCTGCCTCACAAATGCTTTGAGCAATTTTGACATTACATCCGAACTCCTATACTCAAAGCTCTGATTTATAAAGGTCAGCATACCAAAAGCTTCTTCAGCGCCCTATCCACATGAGATTCCACCTTCAGGGAACTATGCACCATTATTCCTAGATCACTCTGTTCTACTGCATTCTTCAATGCCCTACCATTTACCCTGTATGTCCTATTTTGACTAGTCCTACCAAAATGTAGCACCGTACACTTATCAGCAATAAAATCCATCTGCCATCTTTCAGCCCACTCTTCTAACTGGCCTAAATCTCTCTGCCAACTTTCAAAACCTACTTCATTATCCACAACGCCACCTATTTTAGTATCAGCTGCATACTTACTAATCCAATTTACCACCCCATCATCCAGATCATTAATGTACATGACAAACAACATTGGACCCAGTACAGATCCCTGAGGCACACCACTAGTCACCGGCCTCCAACCTGACAAACAGTTATCCACCACTACTCTCTGGCATCTCCCATCCAGCCACTGTTGAATCCATTTTACTACTCCAATATTAATACCTAACGATTGAACCTTCCTAACTAACCTTGCGTTTGGAACCTTGTCAAAGGCCTTACTGAAGTCCATATAGACAACAACCACTGCTTTACCCTCGTCAACTTTCCTAGTAACCTCTTCAAAAAATTCAATAAGATTCGTCAAACATGACCTTCCACTCACAAATCCAGGTTGACTGTCCCTAAACAGACCCTGTCTATCCAGATAATTAGATATACAATCTCTATGAATACTTTCCATTAATTTACCCACCACTGACGTCAAACTTACAGGCCGATAATTGCTAGGTTTACTCTTGGAACCCTTTTTAAACAATGGAACCACATGAGCAATATGCCAATCCTCCGGCACCATCCCCGTTTCTAACGACATTTGAAATATTTCTGTCAGAGCCCCTGCTACTTCTACACTAACTTCCCTCGAGATCCTAGGGAATATACTGTCAGGACTTGGAGACTTATCCAGCTTTATATTCTTTAAAAGTGCCAGTACTTCCTCTTCTTTAATCACCGTAACTACCCAACTTGTTTCCCTTACCTTACAAAATTCAATATCCTTCTCCTTAGTGAATACTGAAGAAAAGAAATTGTTCAAAATCTCCCCCATCTCTTTCGGATCCACACATAGCTGTCCACTCTGATTCTCTAAGGGATCAATTTTATATCCTCACTCTCCTTTTGCTGTTAATATAACTGTAGAAACCCTTTGGATTTATTTTCACCTTACTTGCCAAAGCAACCTCGTATCTTCTTTTAGTTTTTCTAATTTATTTCTTAAGATTCTTATTACATTCTTTATATTCCTCGAGCACCTCATTTACTCCATGCTGCCTATATTTATTGTAGATATCTCTCTTTTTCCGAACCACGTTTCCAATATCCCTTGTAAACCATGGCTCTCTCAAACTTTTAACCTTTCCTTTCAACCTAACAGGAATATAAAGATTCTGTACCCTCAAAATTTCACCTTTAAATGACCTCCATTTCTCTATTACATCCTTCCCATAAAACAAACTGTCCCAATCCACTCCTTCTAAATCCTTTCGCATCTCCTCAAAGTTAGCTTTTCTCCAATCAAAAATCTCAACCCTGGGTCCAGACCTATCCTTCTCCATAATTATATTGAAACTAATGGCATTGTGATCACTCGACCTGAAGTGCTCCCCAGCACATACCTCCGTCACCTGACCTATCTCATTCCCTAACGGGAGATCTAACACTGCCCCTTCTCTAGTGATACCTCCATGTATTGCTGCAAAAAACTATCCTGCACACATTTTACAAGCTCCAAAACATCCAGCCCTTTTACAGAATGGGCTTCCCAGTCTGTGTGTGTAAAATTAAAATCTCTCTCAATCACAACCTTGTGCTTACTACAAGTATCTGTTAACTCCTTACAAATTTGATCCTCCAATTCTCGATCACCTTTAGGTGCTCTATAATACACCCCTATAACTGTTACTACACCTTTCCCATTCCTCAATTCCACCCAAATAGTCTCCCTAGATGAGACCTCTAATCTATCCTGCCAAAGCACCCCTGTAATATTTGTTCTGACAAGCAATGCCACACCTCCCCCTCTTGCCCCTCCGATTCTATCACACCTGAAGCAACAAAATCCAGGAATATTTAGATGCCAATCACACCCCTCCTGCAAACATGTTTCACTAATAGCTACAACATGATATTTCCAGGTATCAATCCATGCTCTAAGCTCATCCAACTTTCGTACAATGCTCCTAGCATTAAAATAGATGCATTTAAGAAATTCTCCACCTCTTACTCTCTGTTTATCACTAACGGTGCAAACAAATTTACTATCTTCTTTTTCCTCCTTCTCCCCTACATCTTCGGTCTGAGCGCTCCCCTTCTCTATCACCTGCTTATCCTCCCTCACACACTGTCTGCAAGCTTTCTCTATTTGTGAACTAACCTCCTCTCTCCTAGTCTCTTCAATTTGATTCCCACCCCCAACCATTCTAGTTTAAAGTCTCTCCCATAGCCTTAGCAAATCTCCCCTCCATGATATTGGTCCCCATAGGATTCAAGTGCAACCCGTCCTTTTTGTACAGGTCACACCTACCGCAAAAGAGGTCCCAATGATCCAGAAACCTGTTTCCCTGCCCCTTGCTCCAATCCCTCAGCCACGCATTTATCCTCAACCTCATTCCATTCTTACTCTCACTGTCGCGTAGCACAGGCAGTAATCCTGAGATTACTACCTTTGTGGTACTTCTTCTCAACTCCCTTCCTAACTCCCTATATTCTCCTTTCAGGACCTCTTCCCTTTTCCTACCTATGTCATTGGTATCGATATGTACCACGACCTCCGGTTCTTCACCCTCCCACTTCAGGATATCTTGGAAGCGATCCAAAACATCCCGGACTCAGGGAGGCAAACTACCATCCGGGTCTCCTGATTGCGTCCACAGAAACGCCTATCTGACCCCCTAACTATCGAGTCCTCTATTACTACTGCCTTCCTCTTCCTTTCCCTACCCTTCTGAGCTACAGGGCCGGTCTCTGTGCCGGAGGCACGTCCACTGTTGGTTCCCCCAGGGAGTCTGCCCCCCCCCACAACTGTACTCAAACAGGAGTAATTATTGCCAAGGTGTACAACCACTCTGGAGCTCTCTAATACCTGACTCTTCCTCTTTCCTCTCCTGATCGTGACCCACTTCCACTGCTGCTGGTGACAAATTTTATTGCCGTATTGAGGATAGAATAGCATTGGTTGTGCGGAATGGACAAGGCCCACGTGAATTTTGTGTATCGCCCACAGCGAGGGAGGTATCTCCGAAAGCAACAAGTGCACGATATGCTCATGCAAGACAGGTGGAGAAAACAGGTCAAACATTGTTTTAACGACGAACAAGGAAATATTATACATCCACCCTGTGCAGAATGAAGTTGTAGAGAAGCATTAGCATTAAGCAGATTTCTACGCTGTGCACGGTTTAACTCCTGTAAAGTCTGGAGCACGGGACCGAGCCGAGCAGCTCAGGAGTTGCAGACTCCACTGATATGAGAGGTTAGGTTTGGCAAATTCAATCGCTCATTCTGTTCTGCACTCAAAGACACTGCAGCCACTCTGTCCGCTGGACCATAATAGATGCGTCCGGTTAAAGAAAGAGTTGCTGCTCTGTTAATCACGGGAAGGAGATGTTTCAGTGTATCGGGCGGTGCATCAGGAGTTGTCATGTCAGAATATGCTGTCGTTCGGCAGTTTCTGTCTGTACTGTTGGTGCAGAGTTGTTCTGCAAAGTCTATTCCAGAAGATGATTCCCATGTGCCAAGAATACGGGAAATAAAGTTTTATTTTCTCCTGTTTTTGCCTGCATATAGTAACCTCTTCAAAAATCACTTTGCTAACGTGATGCCCCACAATGGCAGCCTTGCCCACTTTCTATTTGTAACGTTGTCACTGCCATTATCGCTTCTCGTTTCTGCGGAATCCAAAATCGCCTTGTACTGCGGGTCAAGTGGCTTCTTTTTTGCGGGGGTGTGGAGGGTTCGGAGCTTAATGTCTCTTAGCTGCCCCCAACAAGGCAAGTCAATGTTATTGTCACTTAACTGCACCCCTGCACACCGATGAACGAGACAACGTGTCTCCGATCGAGGGTGTAAAGCACAGCAGCACAGACAGACAGACACACACACACACACACACACACACACACACACACACACACACACACACACACACACACACACACACACACACACTCTCACACACTCACACACAGAAAACGCACACACACACGCACGGTACGCACACTCCGATATACACAAACTAACACACAGACAGATACACATATATACACACCAAACACAGACAAGCATGCACAGTATTACACACTAACACACACAGATCCGCATACGAACAAGCAAACAGACACAGAAACCAACAAGAACCAAGACAGACAGGATCAGATACGCAACAAAATCCTACAGACGCACAACAGCCGCGAAGAGTCACATACAGAGACACACACACATACTCTTTCTCTCTTCCTCCCACCGCTCTCTCTCTGTCTCTCTCTCCCCCCTCTCTCTCTCCCTCTCTCCCCCGTCTCTCTCCCCCCCCCTCTCTCTCTCTCTCTCTCACACACACACACAGAGCACAAACACAGAGACACACACCCAGTGGCGTACACACATCAGCATCTATTTTCCGTCTCTCCAATCTCCGTCATGTCAGTGTGTTATTATTAATACATACTCACCCCCAGCTTAAAGGTTTCAAGTCACGGAGTAGGGTTAGGGGTGGGTCCTGGCCAGGTTCAGGGTGTTATTAATACATACTCACCCCCAGCTTAGAGGTTTCAAGTCAGGGAGTAGGGTTCGGGGTGGGTCCTGGCCAGGTTCAGGGTGTTATTAATACATACTCACCCCCAGCTTAGAGGTTTCAAGTCACGGAGTAGGGTTCGGGGTGGGTCCTGGCCAGGTTCAGGGTGTTATTAATACATACTCACCCCCAGCTTAGAGGTTTCAAGTCAGGGAGTAGGGTTCGGGGTGGGTCCTGGCCAGGTTCAGGGTGTTATTAATACATACTCACCCCCAGCTTAGAGGTTTCAAGTCACGGAGTAGGGTTCGGGGTGGGTCCTGGCCAGGTTCAGGGTGTTATTAATACATACTCACCCCCAGCTTAGAGGTTTCAAGTCACGGAGTAGGGTTCGGGGTGGGTCCTGGCCAGGTTCAGGGTGTTATTAATACATACTCACCCCCAGCTTAGAGGTTTCAAGTCAGGGAGTAGGGTTCGGGGTGGGTCCTGATGAAAAGAGACACATGGCACAGGCGGAGCATACATTCTCACGACGTAAACACATCGACAACTGTACTTCCTTCTCCGCCTCTCCAGCTCTCCGGCGTGTCCTTTAGCACTTTCGGTGTGTTGATTAATACATACTGAAACCCCAGCTTAGTCTGCTGAGTTTGCAAGTCATGGAGTAGGTTTCTGGGTGGGTCCTGGCCAGGTTCAGGGTGTTATTAATACACACTCAGCCCCAGCTTAGACTGCTGAGGTTGCAAACCACTGAGAAGGGTTCAGGGTGGGTCCTGGTAAGGTTAGTGCTGATAGTGTTTACTCATCACCACAGACAGGCATTTTGTTTTCGACCCTCAATATAGAGACCTCCAGGCACAAACTACATCACGAGTTTATAATATGGAGGAACTTGGTAACTGTAGGTGATTCAGCACAATTGCACAAGCCACAACAATTTACTTCAATGTTTTATGTCTGTCAAGTTGTTCCTTTGAAGTACATATTTCCAGTGGAATTACATGCAATTGATGCAACAGCTCCGACTATTCAGACACCTTTTGGGGGGCAACTAATTAACACAAATGCTTAAAAGCATCTGAGAAGAGAGGCCCAAATGCCCACGGTTAATGTTGTGAGGGCTAACACACGGACAGGTAGGGAATGTAGGGAGACGGATAATATATAATTAGCGAAGAACCGTTTAATTTCTCATCATGGTTGGCACAGACACTGTGGGCCGAAGGGTCTGTCCTGTGTTTTAGCATTTTCTGTTCCATGTAGGAGCAAGATTAATAGAAGGCAGCGATGTTTCGTTTTCAGAGCAAACATGTATTTCAATGGTGATGAACGTAGACGTATCTTTAACCCAAAGGAATCTTTGGTATTCCAGAGACCAGCCTGAGTTGAGCTTCTGATAATCGGGAAGGAACTATGAGGTTACATTCAAAGCAACACGCACAAAATACTGGAGGAACTCAGCAGGCCAGGTAGCTTCTATGGAAAAATCAATATAAGACAATTTGTACCGAAACCCTTCAACAGCCCTGCGAAACTAGAGATGTCAGAGTAAGAAAGTTGAAGGAAGGGAAGAGGACTTACAAGGGGGTAATGATTGGTGAAATAGAGAGTGGGGAGGGGTGAAGTAACGGGCTGGGAAGTTGATTTGTGAAAGAAGTAAATAGTTGTAGAAGGAGAATTTGATGGGAGACGGTAGAAGACCATGGGAGAAAGAGACGTGGGAGGAGAAACAGAGGGAGTTGGTGGGCAGGTAAGAAGATAAGGCGAGAGAGGGAGACGAGAATGGGGAATGGTGAAGGGTGAGAGCGATTATCGAAGTCCGAGTAATCAATGTTCATGGTATCAGGTGTTGCCATGGAATATAAAGTTTTGGTTCTTCAGCCTGAGATTGGATTCATCGCGGCAAGCTGAGGGAGCCATGGACTGAATTGGAAGTAGAATTAGAAATTGTATGTTGATTTGATTTCCAGCATCTGTCGATTGTTTTCGTGTTTGGGGTTGCATTCAGATGAGATGCATTTCCAGTTGGTGGAGAGTCAGAGTGGAGCGGCCGGTTAATCTTAGTCAAGCTGATATACAAATACCTCAACCGCTGGACAAAAGTCGCACCGAACAAAACAAGAGATGCGAACTGGGCTTGATGGTCTTTGAAACAATGTGTGATTTGCTGGAAGAATGCCGCTCCCAATTCACACACCTCAGTATCATCGCATTCCCATTGTTTGCAGTTTTACCATTAATTCGCTAAATTAATCACAATCCGCCACCGTGGGGATTGCACATGTCTGATGTAATCAGTTTCGAAATCACTTAAGCAGCTTCATCTCTAAATCTGTCAGAATATGTCCCTGTAGAATCACTAAATGGTATTAAAAACGCTCGGTGTAGGTTGCCATAATATTTGATTCCGACAGATCGCCTGTAGCACACGAATCACTGGGCAGAGAAAATGGCTTCAATGTTGGCTAGTTACAGGATTGTGCAGAAAATATTGTACATAATCATTGGTGCCGTCGGAATTCCCGGTGAGTGCGCAGACTTTATATTCGGTATCCCGGCGCGTTAACCCTTGTGATCCTGTTTCTGATCCTTTTGCAAGCTTCCAACATGACGATCATTCCCCAGATATCTGTCAGAAATATCAATATTGTCAATTCGACATGCTGATTTTTTTTCATTTTTAATGACAAACGAGACAAAACGTCTGTCTCTCTTCCGCCACAAGGGATCGGCAAGAACGTTTATCGTGTCTTCAATGACACCTTTACCAGAGTTTGACCAGACAGCTCTCCGGGAAGCTGTGAGAGGGGATTGTGTCCAGTGTTTGACCAGTGCTGGGGACGGACAGCTCTCCGGGAAGCTGTGAGAGGGGATTGTGTCCAGTGTTTGACCAGTGATGGGGACGGACAGCTCTCCGGGAAGCTGTGAGAGGGGATTGTGTCCAGAGTTTGACCAGTGCTGGGGACGGACAGCTCTCCGGGAAGCTGTGAGAGGGGATTGTGTCCAGTGTTTGACCAGTGATGGGGACGGACAGCTCTCCGGGAAGCTGTGAGAGGGGATTGTGTCCAGAGTTTGACCAGTGCTGGGGACGGACAGCTCTCCGGGAAGCTGTGAGAGGGGATTGTGTCCAGTATTTGACCAGTGCTGGGGACGGACAGCTCTCCGGGAAGCTGTGAGAGGGGATTGTGTCCAGTATTTGACCAGTGCTGGGGACGGACAGCTCTCCGGGAAGCTGTGAGAGGGGATTGTGTCCAGTGTTTCACCAGTGATGGGGACGGACAGCTCTCCGGGAAGCTGTGAGAGGGGATTGTGTCCAGTGTTTCACCAGTGATGGGGACGGACAGCTCTCCGGGAAGCTGTGAGAGGGGATTGTGTCCAGTATTTGACCAGTGATGGGGACGGACAGCTCTCCGGGAAGCTGTGAGAGGGGATTGTGTCCAGTGTTTCACCAGTGATGGGGACGGACAGCTCTCCGGGAAGCTGTGAGAGGGGATTGTGTCCAGTGTTTCACCAGTGATGGGGACGGACAGCTCTCCGGGAAGCTGTGAGAGGGGATTGTGTCCAGTATTTGACCAGTGCTGGGGACGGACAGCTCTCCGGGAAGCTGTGAGAGGGGATTGTGTCCAGTGTTTCACCAGTGATGGGGACGGACAGCTCTCCGGGAAGCTGTGAGAGGGGATTGTGTCCAGTGTTTGAATAGTGCTGGGGACGGACAGCTCTCCGGGAAGCTGTGAGAGGGGATTGTGTCCAGTGTTTGAATAGTGCTGGGGACGGACAGCTCTCCGGGAAGCTGTGAGAGGGGATTGTGTCCAGTGTTTGACCAGTGATGGGGACGGACAGCTCTCCGGGAAGCTGTGAGAGGGGATTGTGTCCAGATTTGCATCGGTGCTGGAGAATGACGATCCTCCCGAAGATGAGGCTGGGAGGGTTTAATGCGGTGAAGTTCACTATTTCTGAGTTATTCATCGAATTGAATTCATGGCCCGATGTCGCATGTCTCCTGTGGTGTCTCGCACAGTTGGGTTCCACTGCCTGTTGGTCAATCATTGCGTCTGAGCACCTGACCCAGTGTCCAAGGATCTGCTGACGGATGATGTCGATTGAACTGCGCTGTAGAATTAATCCATTAATGCAGCCTCCCAGCCTCCGGTTTCTAGGTTAACCTCGCTTTCCCTCTGAAACTCGTCGTAAATTAGGGCAGCCCTTCGTCCTGAAGAAGAGTCTCGGCCCGAAACCTTCAATGTTTGTTCAGTTCTGTGGCCGCTGCTCGAGCTGCCGAGTCCCTCCAGTACTTCGTGTGCGTTGCCTCTCTCCGGGTCCCTCCTCAGCCCCATCAAATGGCGAGTTTCTGGAGGCCTAGTCGAGCACGGTTACATCAGTGACCGGAATCGGGATTGGCACCGCCGGTTGATATTCATGCAGCTCGTTTTATTTTCACCTCGATGATTCGCCACATGTTTCATCTTCACACCAGGAAGCAGGTCAGCAGTCGTTTCGCACTCTGGTAATCCGGATTTCAGGTGAAACCTGATGCCATGTTAATTCCCACAGAATGTGTTCAGTAACGCCCAGCGTTCTGCTCGGTTCGGTTCTATTCTCACCCCCCCCCCCCCCTCTCTCTCTCCCTTTGTCTCACTCACTCTCTCTACCTCTCCCTCTCTCCAGTGAATTTAGTGGCGATTGTGATCCTGTCCCGGGGAAAGTGCGGCCTCTCTACCTGCACCACTCGCTACCTGGTGGCCATGGCAGCGGCGGATCTACTGACCATTGTCTTCGAGGTCATTTTGTATCGGATCAAAAAGTATTACATTATGTGGAGGTATCTGAACATCACCCCCGTGTGCAGTGCTGTCGAGGGGCTGAGGTTCGTAGTCACCTACTGTTCTGTCTGGTTCACCGTCATTTTCACCTTTGATCGCTTTGTCGCCATTTGCTGTCCGAAGCTGAAAACAAGATATTGCACCGGGAAAACTGCGGCTGTGGTTCTAACAATAACCGGTGTACTGTCCTTTCTGAACAACGTTCCCCGATACTTCCTCTGGGAGCCCAAAGTGATCATCGACAATGTACCGTGGTTCTGCAAAATCAAGGACAACTATTTCACTGACTCTGAGTGGCTGGGATACGCTTGGCTCGATACGGTTTTGCTTCCGCTCCTCCCTTTCGCTGGGATCCTGCTGCTCAACGCTCTGACAGTCAGGCACATTTTAGAGGCCAGTCGGGTCCGTCAGGGGCTGAAGGGTCAGAGCAAGGGGGAGAACCGCAGTGACCCGGAGATGGAGAGCAGGAGGAGGTCTGTGGTTTTACTCTTCACCCTCTCCGGCAACTTCATCCTCCTGTGGATGACCTGCGTTGTGAATTTCATATATTATCAGGTCAGAGGAATTGGCTTCAATTTCAATGATTCTGAATGGATATTTCACGACGTTGGGGTTGTGCTGAGGAATTTCAGCTTGTGCACGAACACATTTATCTACGTGTTGACTCAGTCGAAATTCAGGGAGCAGGTGATCAACGCCGTGAAATATCCGGTCACCTCGGTGCTTCAGTTCATTAATGAAGCCGCGCGCTGAGCACAACCCACTTCCACCCGCAGTGTATCTAGTCCTGGCTCCAGATCTTCTTATTCACCATCCAGTCTGAAAGCTATTATTCCCGGGCGGTTGTCCTATTAAGCGGAGCATTGGGAGCAGTAGGAGGGTGGTCCACAAGAGAACGGAGAGTGATAGGGAAGTGCTTGTGATGGAGTGACAGGAGAGATTGGTTGAGTGAGGTGCATGTGTCGGGGTGGGAAGGAAGATTCGGAGAACGAAAGAGAGAGAGAGAGTGTGTGTGTGTGTGCAATTGAGAGAGAGAGAGAGTGTTTGTGTGTGTGTGTGTGTGTGTGTGTGTGTGTGTGTGTGTGTGTGTGTGTGTGTGTGTGTGTGTGTGTGTGCGCGCAATTGAGAGAGAGAGAGCAGAAAAGGTTTACGAAGATGTTGGCAGGAGAAGGTGACATGTGTTATAGGGAGAGGTTTTCCAGCCATGGGACTTAGGGGAACGACAGGCAAACAAATGGAAACGATTAAAATGACCAGAGGCTCAGATAGGCAACGCACAAAATGCTGGAGGAACTCAGCAGGAAAATGCTAAAGCGTCGACATTTCCGGCCAAGCACATCCTGAGTCCTCCAACTCTAATCCGACCTCCAACTCCCCACACCCTTGACCACAAATGATAATCTGAACTCTCGCTTCCCATATCCAGGTCCCTGAACCCAATCTGTCTTCTGACACTCTGACACCAAAAGATAATCTGAACTCTAATTTCCCACATCCCAGTCCGTATAGCAGAATCTGAATTTTAACTCAACCTAAACAAAGAGTGCAAAACTTGTCAATCTCCCGGTTCACGAAATGCCAAAGAAATGAACGTGATACCAACATGGCGGGATTGAACCAGTAAGGTAAACCCATGCTGGGATCTGTTACGATTTCGTGACGTACCAGCAGCAAGAGATTATTCACTGAGTTGGGTTTTAATGTTAAAACCACTATCTTTACTGGTATCTACTTATAATATAGTAACTTGAACAAGATAAACAAAAGTTAACAATGTTACGTGTGTGTGTGTGTGTGTGTGTGTGTGTGTGTGTGTGTGTGTGTGTGTGTGTGTGTGTGTGTGTGTGTGTGTGTGTGTGTGTGTGTGTGTGTGTTCCAAACTATCAAGCTCAGGAACAGTTATTAAAGTCTTAAGACGGCAAATTAATAATATTCAGTAATCCACGGAATAAACGATGGGAGAGAGATTTGTAATCCGCATAGAAGTACGTAGAGAGAGGGCGATATGAAGAGTTGCAGGTTCTTCGCTGGTAAAACTAAACAACAGTGGTCGAAGATCCTGTCCGTCGATTGGTTCCGGAAAACCACTTAGAAATATCACCAGGTGACAGTCAGAGGAATATCATCTTCAAGTGGTTACCACAGAACACCCCGATTCCAGGTAAGGGCCAACGAAAGTGATACCCAGGATACTCCAACAAATCCACACCTATGGATTACACGTCTTTGCGCAAGCGTCCGATAATCAACTCAAGCTTTCAGGCCTGGGAGAGCGTGGAACTCCCCGTCTTACGATGACAGTAACAAACCGAAGTTCCAGCAGCTTTTCCAGTCTCGCTCTCTCTTTCTTTACTGAGCAGCAGCGGTTGCAGAAAACAAGTAACCACTAAACTCAAAGTTACGGGGTGGAGTGACACTGAATCTCCAGTAAACCCTGCTAATTTAACCCTTGCGATCCGATGCGTCTCCGGCCAATTAAAAGCTGGGAAGTTCCATCTTATTTTGAGATGAAGCCTCGTAACTAGTCCTCAAAACATCCTTTTTTTTTGCAATTTATTTTTTATTGAAGTAAATTATCAAGCAAAAATTTCCATAAGATGTATTTCAGATATTGTACATATATATATATATATCATATAGTCATATATGCCACAAATCTCCACATAATATTTATCTGAGATAATACACTTATAGAAAAGAGAGGAAAGAACAAGCGAAAGGAGAGAACTATGTACAAGTAGGGAGTGTTTTACAGCATATTCATGGATGTGTGAGAATAAAATCAGGCCTATGAGGTGTTATGTACTTAAACCATTTTCCCAGTATGAATCAAATTGTTATGATTAACAGATGCTGTTATCTTCTCCATTTTGTAATTTCCATCCAAGCATTTAAGGTTGGGCTCTCCTGTGATAACCATTTCCTAGTAAGAGTCTTTTTACCAGCCACCAATAGTATACTCATTAAATATTTATCTCTTTTCAACCATTCTTGAGGTATATATCCAAAATACATGGTCTTACTTTCTAAGGGTATTTCACATTTAAAGATGTCTTGTAGGGCATTGCGTATCCCACTCCAATAGTCTTTGATAACGGGGCATTCCAACAAAATACGATAATGGTTTGCATTTTGATTTCCACTATTTCTCCAGCAAACAGGGAGGTTACTATCATAATGGGATTTCTGAGATGGTATAATAAAATATCTTATAAAGTTTTTCCATCCAAACTCCCTCCATTTCTGTGAACTGGTGCACTTCCATTGATACCTCCATATTATTGTCCATTCTTCCTCAGATATAATTATCCCTCCTTCCTTTTCCCATTTTGTTTTAATGTATGAAGTCGAATGTGTTTTAAGACTTGACAAACCCTTATACACGCTTGGAATGATTCTACTAATTATCTGAATTATATGCTTTTCTATATAGCTCTATCAAACATGTACTTGCCTTGGTTACATTTTTAACCGTCCTATTAACATATTGTCGCATCTATAAATACCGATAAAAGTCTTGTTTTTTTCTAATAAGTGTTTCTCTTTAAGCATTTCAAAACTGAACAGTGTTCCTTCTTTCATTATGTTGCAAAGAACTGTTATTCCTTTAGTTTTCCAGTCCTGAAATCTAGCATCCAGTTTATTCGGCGTAAAATCCGAGTCATATACACACCATTTAAGAATTGCAATATCTCCCTCTAGTTTATATTTTTATATAGTTTTCTATATTTAAGTCAATTTCATCCATAGGTTATTAATAGTACTTATGTACCTTTGTGGATTGTTATCAGCCAAATTGCCTGTATGGGAATGGGAAGTACGCTGTTCAATGTTTTTTCCATTGAGCGTCATATGATGGGTTGCACCAACATATCACAGCTCTCAACTGTGCTGCAAAATAATAATCTCTAAGAGAAGGTACGCCCTATTCTCCCACCTTTTCCTAGCCTAATTGCAAAGTTTTGAGACGAACTCTAGGCCCTTTATCTTGCCAAGTATATTTTGTTAACATTTTCTTTTCAAATCTTTTTACTATTATTATTATCGTTATTATTCAAAAATAACACAGGTACATCAAAGTAACAACACTTACAATGCCTCAAAAAAAAGAAATAACCTTAAAGATTGAAAAATATTATGCTTTTTGGAATAATTCCTCAAAATGTCCATGGTATTTCTGTGTCTGACCAACATATTATTGTGTTTGCTACATTGATAGCTAGGAGGGCCATCTTGTTGAAATGAAAGGATATATCAGCTCCTGCTTTGTCACAATGGTTCTCTCAAGTGATGCTGTGTCTTAGCTTGAAGAAAATTAGAAGTCAAGCCTTTGAACCTTTACTTGATTTTGAGAAGCGATGGGGCCCATTTGCTCGTTATTATCATTTCAGTTAACTGATAGATTTCTTCCACAATATAAGTGTAATTTTTTTTTTATATACCTTTCTTTCTTGTTGGCGGTTTGATGTTCATTTTTAGAAGCTTTCTGTATGACGCATGGCTCTGGGGTTGTAACCTCAATGGGTTTCTTTTTTTTCTCACTTTTCTTGCTTAGTAGTGTTTATTTTTGTTAACATTTTGTTCCATTCATTGAGTTGATTTTGATTAATCTCTATTGGTAGGGTCTGAAAGAGATATACTTTGTAATAGTCCAGGCAGTATATTCATTTCAATAGATTCAATCCTTGAACTGAGATTAAAGAAAGGAATTAGGTTCCATCTTGTTATATCTTCCTTATTTTATTTTATTTTATTTTATTTTATATAGAGGCTGATAATCGCATTCTGATAATTTTGCCAAATGTTTTGGCATACTGATGTCCAAATATTTGAAAGACCCTGTTTGCCATGCCCAGGGATATCTACTTTCAGTTTCTGTTGGTGGGCTATAGTTATATGTAAGTAATTGAGTTTTATCTATGTTGATCTTGTATCCTGATAATTGACTATATTGTTCAAAGAATTGCATCACTTTAGATAAAGAGTATGTTGGTTGCCCTAGATCAGAGGTGTCGAACTCAATTGCACATGGGGCCAAAACTCAAAGCACACTTTAGGTCGTGGGCCGAACAGGATAAACATTTATTGAACACACTAAAACTAAACATTTTTTGAACATAAATATGAATAAAAACAGACAGGAATATTATTCCAGAAAAAATAAACTAAAACTTTAAATAACTTAAATATTTTGCTCTCCATAAAAATATCTCCTGTCAGTATTATACAAGTTAGAAATATGAGCATGCTGCAAAAAATCCTGAAAATATAAATAAAATTTGTGCTTTTCAGCAAAGGTTAAAACAACAACAAATCAAAACACTCATTTTTCTTTGCTCTTATGCCGTTTTGTCAGAGCTGGATGCTTGGCATATTTTCTTGGCAATAAGTTCGTTTAGGTTTGGTGTAAGGTTCTGTGTTGTGGAGATTCTCAGGATGGACTGCAGGTGTTCATCAGTGAGACGACTCCTGTGTGATGTTTTGTTAATCTTCATCACCGAGAAAAGCTTCTCACACAGATATGTGCTACCAAACATCCACAAGGTTCGAGCCGCATGTAGACGGAGCTGAGGCATTGCTTCAGGAATGGAGCGAATAAACTGTACGGGCCCTGCAGTGTCGTACTTTGCCTTTAGTGTCCCATTACACTGCAGCTCTATCAGCTCCACCTGAATCTGTACAGGTACAGTTTCCACGTCGACGGCAAATGGGTTGCGAAGCAGCTCGAAATTAATTTTTTGTGCTTCAAAGTCACCAAAGTGCCGTGCGAACTCAGTGCGAAGTGTGCTCAGTTTATCAGCAAAGTGCGCATTTGGGAACATCATTGCGCCGACCTGGTTCAACATTACTTGGCAACAGGGAAAATGAGGCAAGTTGCACTGGTGCATTTGTGTCTCCCATAAGAGCAGCTTCACTTGAAATGCCTTCACTGCATCATACATGTCAGTGATCATGCGGGGTCACGTCCCTGGAGCTGAAGGTTTAAGACGCTGAGATGTGTTGTTAAGTCAGCCAGAAACGCCAACTCACATTTCCACTTTTCATCCCGCAAAACTGTGGAGTCTTTTCCTTTACTGTCCATGAACTGACAGATTTCCTTGTTGAGCTTAAAAACTCTATTGAGAACTTTTCCCCGACTCAGCCAACGCACCTCTGTATGATAAGGAATGTCGGCAAACTCTGAATCTATTTCCCGCATAAAAGACTGAAATTGCCGATGATTTAAACCTTTAGCTCGGATAAAGTTTACGGCTTGTGTTACAGTGCTCATTACATGTTCCATCTTTAGGACTTTACCACACAGCGTTTCTTGGTGTATGATGCAGTGATATGTTATTAACTCACCAGTACAGTTCTCCTCCTGCATCTTTACCCGCATCCTTCCCACTAGTCCACTTTTTTCACCGCACATCGCCGGTGCTCCATCTGTTGTAAGTCCAATAAGTTTGTCCCAGGGCAATTTCATGTCGGTTACACTTTGACATACATTTTCAAAAATGTATTTTCCTGTCGTTGTCCCGTGCATCGATTGCATGTTCAATATTTCCTCTGTAACGCACAAATTGGAGTCCACTCCTCGGATGAAGATAGCCAGCTGTGCAGTGTCCGTCATATCAGCACTTTCATCCACAGCAAGCGAGTATGCAATAAATGGGTTGCTTCTTTCAATCAACTGTGTTCTTAAATCAGTGGCTATCTCACAAACTATACTCAGCAACCCATCGGTTTTGAAATACTCTTTTTTCAGAATCAACTTTTCTCTTCGCCATTGTTAGGGGTTAGCTTTGACTTCAGAATAGCGCTGTATACAGCAACAGACGCTTGACGCGGGAATGTTCCCGGGTAGCCGATCGGCAGCTGTTGCGCTGCATTATGGGATCTGTAGTTTGTGTATTATCAGCGCTTCATATCGCCGGGCCATTAATAATTAAAATAATAATCTATCTAAAGTGATCTCGCGGGCCGGATATAATTGTACGCCGGGCCGGATATGGCCCGCGGGCCTTGTGTTTGACATCTATGCCCCAGATGGATCAAAATGTCATCCGTGTAACAAGCCAATTTATGCTCTGTCCCTTTAACAGTAATTCCCACGATATCGTCATTCTGTCTGATGTATTGAGCTAATGGTTCCAGATGTAATACGAAGAGTAGTGGTGACCATGCACAACCCTGTCTCGTGCCCCTTTCTAGGGTAAAACTATTTGATAGATATCCATTAATTTTAATCCTAGCAGTAGGGTTGTCATATAGTGCCTGTATAGTTTTAATAATTGTGTCATGGAAACCAAATCTATGTAAAACTCTGTTAAAAAAAATCCAATTAACTGAATCAAATGCCTTTTCAGCGTCCACGCTTATCACTATTGCTTCGATTTTATTTTTGTTTTTTTTTTGCATATGATCCATAATGTGGTGTCCTTCGTATATTGTGTTTGACGTTGTTGTATAAAACCTGTCTGATCGTTATGTATCAGTATGGGTAGAAACTCCTCTAATCGTTTGGCCACGATGGAGGTAAATAATCTATAATCTGCATTAAGAAAGGATATTGGTCTAAATGACCCGCTTTCCATTTTATCCTTGCCTTTGTTCGGTATAGCTGAGATTATCGCTTCCTTCCAACTGGGTGGCATTTGTGCTTTTTTTATGCCCAGTTCAGTGTGGGAAGTAAAACAGGAAATAAGTCATTTTTAAATTCCTTGTACCACTCTGCCGTATACCCATCTGATCCTGGTGACTTGCTTAATTTAAGCCTCTAATTGCAGCTTTTAGTTCAGCTTCAGTTATGTCAGCAGTCATCGTTCTATTTTGTTCTTCGCTTAAAGTGCATAACTCTAGAAAATTCAAGAAGCTGTAAATTTGGGTTCTGCTTCCCCCTGGAACTTTGGAATATAGAGTTTTGAAAAACACATCAAAAGCTTCTTGAATTTCACTTAGCTTATTTTTTTATCATTTTTGTTCTTGGATTTCTAGTTCTATGAATTGTATTTTCTGCTAACTTTTTTTCAGTTCCCACGCCAGTATTTTTATAGACTTTGATCCATTTTCATAATGTCTCTATTTCAGAAACTTTAAATACTTCCTGATTTCATGCGTAGCCAAACTATTAATTTCATTCTTTTTAAAAAATTTCCCCTAATGTATCCTGGGCCAAATTCAATTTGTGTTTTTTTTCTAGTTCCTTCAGCCTACTTTGTAATTCCTCTAATGTTTTATTCCTTATTATTTTCTGATATGAAGATATTGCTATAATTTTCCCTCTTAAAACAGCCTTCAGAGTATCCCATAGAATGGGAGGTGAAACCTCACCATTAGCATTGAATTCTAAGTAACGACCAATTTCTTTATTAATTTGTTCCTTAAAGTAGGGATCATTGAGTAGACTTGAATTTAGTTTCCAAATAGAATTCTTTGGTTGTGGGTCAAAATCAACATATAAGTATATAGGTGTATGGTCACTTATATCTATTGTCCCAATTCCACAGGTGTTTATTTTGTCTTTGTCTTTTCCAAATGTTATGAAATAGTCTATTCTTGTATATACAGAATGGGGAGCAGAATAATGAGTGTAATCCCTTCTGTTGGGGAGAAGGTCCCTCCATATATCAATTAAACCAACATCCTCAAAAAGTGTATTAACTTTCTTATGTAAGGATTTTGTTCCATAGGTTTTCCTATTGGAAGAATCTAACTTTGGTTGTAATTGTAAATTTAAGTTTCCCTCACATATCAGGAGAGCTTTTGTCTCCGTTAGCGTAATGTTAGTAATTTTCTGAAAGAAACTAACATCCCTTCCTGGGGTTGCGTATATATTCAATGGAGTATCTGAATTTACGTCCATATTCCCCGTTAACAGAATAAATCTGCCCTCCTTATCTCTCATTTCGAATTGTTTGCTTGAGATAAAAATAGCAACTCCTCTCCTATGTCCTGATTTATATGAGGAGAAAAACAAATTAGTGAAGCCCATTCTCTTTAGTTTTCCATTCTCTTTGTCGCTTAAGTGAGTTTCCTGTAAATATACTACGCGGGCTTGTTCGTGTTTTTTTTTTTCATTTTGGATAGAATTCTACTACGTTTGATTGGATTTAACAGCCCATTGACATTAAAAGAATTAAATTTGACTTTGTCCTTAGCCATATGTATTTATCTGTCAATATAGCATTGAAATTAGCAGAATAAAACTTAATTGATCTACTCCTTGAAACAAATAAGAACCAAGAAATGCAAATAATAACAAAAAAGGCAACGAAGGTGTGATTCCAAGGCTGAGGTCTCTAGTAGATGACCCTGGGTTGAGCTAGAGGAAACGTCAAGCAGTGGGGGATAGCCCCACCTACCTGTGAGTTGAGGGCCCCCATTGCAGAACCCATAAATGTAAGTGAATAAATCTATGTCCATTGCACAGAAAAGATTTCCATGTGTATCTATATATTTTCATTTACGTGGGGAAAATGGAGAGAATGAATGAATAAAAACGAATATTTGAATAATATAAAATCCACATTATAATAAGTATGTCTTCAGATAGGTATAGCACCGTCTATTTTTGCTTCCGTTGACTTATCAATACTTTTAAAGTTAGCCAAACCTTATGGCTCTTCCGGGGGTGGGGGGAGGGTGAGGGCTGTCTTCGGAAAACTCACAGCCTCTTCCTGATATACTTCTCTCGCCCACCTCCCGCCCCCTGATATCTGGATTCTCTCACTATTTCCAAAGCAGAGCGGGATATCTGCTCAGCCAGGTTTTCCCTCGGTTTGATCACGCTGACGGGCAACCTTCGGGTCTTCATGTCTGTAGTCGCCTTTTCCACTGTCTGATATAGTGGTATCCCTTCTTCATAAAACACTCGCAATTTAACAGGATGCGGAGTTTGGAATCTAATATTTCCTAGTTTTAATATTCTCTTTACTTCAGAGTATTCTTTATGTTTCTGCAGGACCGCCGAGCGGGGATAATCTTCATTGAAATATATTAATTTCCTGTCCAAAAACACTCCTTTTTCCCCAGGCCTTTTGTAGAATCTCTGCCTTGGTATTGTATCGAAGGGATCTAATTATTACTGAGCATGGCTTATCTTCTCTATCTCCAGTAGGCTTCGGGATGAGCGCACGGTGCGCCCTCTCAATTTCAAGCTCCATAGTCGAAGGAATCTCTAGCAGCAACTTCCGTACAAACTCCATCATAGACAAACCATCCGCTCCTTCAGGAACATTGTGATCTTCTGTGAACATTGTGAACATCCTGATATTTTTCCACTATGATCTTCCCTCCTGGTCAAGCAGTTTACTTTCTTGTTGATTTAATATTTTCATCGTCTTACTTAGTATCCGTTCCACGTTTTGCACGCAATCTCCCACCTTCTCACATCGTGTCTCTGCCACAGCTATTCTTTGATTGACATTGGCGAGCTCTGACTTGGTATCATTTAGTTGCTGTCTTACATCCTTTTGGAATCCCCGTAACTCTTCCAGAACTTTTACCATATTTGCCCCTTCGCCTGAACGACCCCCATGTTCAGCCTTTCTACCAAGCGTTCGGGTGGGAGAGCCGCTCGCTGCACCCCCCTCGTCCACAGGTTCCGCAGTGATGCATTTTATATCTCCATTCTTTTTCCCCATCCTTGCCCCCCTTATCAATTCAGATATTTTCGGAAGATCTTATATTTGATGGATTAACGGGCAAAATATGTGTTTTTCCGGAGGAGCTATTGACTTAAGCTGCCATTCTGGGCAATGACATCACCGGAACCCTCCTTCAAAACATTCTTCCCCCAAAATGGGCAAAATAAAAACCAAATCAAGAGGTCTGAAATGCTTGAACCCTCGTAATAACTTTGCTTTCATTGCCTTCTTACATGGGAATAACGCAGGCCAGGTTTGATCAGCTGTGACTGATTTGTCTGTGCAAGTGATTAACTATTTGAAACCCTCGAAGACCCGAGTGTGACCCACTGCATCCCCGGTTAATTAAGACAAGTTGTGGTGGACCAGGTTAATGAAAAAGGTGGCAGACTGAAGTGCCTCCACAACAGCCCAACATACCTCCTAAAGGCCAGAAACCTATCGCCCCCAGATCCTAACCCGACCCTTAACTCTGACGCAAACCTACAAACGTCCACACACTCAAACCAACGCGCACCGCAGTCGACCAATGCTGAATACAACACCATGAACGAGCAGAGAAGTAAACAGTGGACCCGATAAGTTAAGGGCAGGCCAGCCTGGCGCAGCAGAGTTGCGTCTCAGCAGATCTCGAGTGATGAGATCAAGAAGCTCAAGCGGCTTGATTTACCCACGGTCCGCATATTCGCATCCTTAACCTAATGCCAGCCCACACGCTCCCTTAATCCCTTAAATGAAATTCCCCACACCTTAGCATACACTTCCTACAATCCAACATCATCCCCATTTCAATTATAAGCAGTAACCCCATCACCATAGCATATTCATAACTATAAATCGTAAAATTTGTGCAAGAAGGAAGAAGATCCCTTGAAGGGCAAGTTAATGAAGGCGTGGATCAGAATTTAGTGGCTCCACAATCCACATATACGTAGCCCAACTCTACCCGTAACTCTATTCCTAGCATCCAACCTCCTACACATCCCAACGAACACGGACTGCACCCCGACTAAACCTGGCCACGCCCTCACAAACGAACGTACGTAACACCAGTCCCAACCACCACTCTCTCTCTCCATGGGGAGGCCTGCATCTGAATCTCCCAAACCTACCTCTAAACCTAACACCTACACCTCTCCTACAAATCCTATAAACACTCACGCACAGCTCATCACTCATTCCCTACACGCCAACATTAAAGAGCTGGCTAACTCACCTGAGCATATTCACTAACATACAGTTCAAAATCTGTGTAAGGAAGAGGAAGATCCCGATAAAGACAACCGGTGAACCTATTTCCTGAAAGCATGGGCGATGAGCAAGTGGCAAGGTTGCCTGATAGTGAACCTCGAGCGACGAGATGAAGAAACACAGGTGGAGTGATTTCCCACCGCTCGCACAAAAGCACATAGTCCAACAGTGGCACGCTTTTCATTTTCCCGATCCACAAAAGCAGAGATTCCAAGAAAGCGTGCGGGATGCAGTTAGGTTAACCCTGTTAATTTAAACTAGACGATGCCTTGCACGCCTATAAACCCTAACTCATAGGTTAGAACTCATTCCCTACAAACCAACATTATCCTCCAATCAATCACAGGTAGTAACCACATTGCTACAAAACATGAACCATAAAGGATGAGGAAGATTCCAATAAAGGTATGTGTTGAACCGAATTAACGAATGCACGGGCCAAAGCAAAGTTAGCAAGGTTCAGTGACACTGAATTTCGAGTGCGGAAATCAGGAAGCACAAGGGGAATAATTTTCCCGCTGCCCGCATTATCACAACATAACTATTACTTTGTAGTGATGAGGTGGGCACAGCAAAATGTTTATGCTTTAATGGACACATGGGACATAGAAGAGTAGAACATAAGAAAAGGCCATTCGGCCCTCAACTCTCTGCCGGGCCAGCTAAAAAGCAAATCTAAAGCATCCAAATA
This sequence comes from Hemitrygon akajei, assembly GCF_048418815.1. NCBI lineage: Eukaryota > Metazoa > Chordata > Chondrichthyes > Myliobatiformes > Dasyatidae > Hemitrygon > Hemitrygon akajei. Next base: position 10,994,909 of record NC_133132.1, on the reverse strand, counting down.
TTTATCGCTCAGACCTACACCATGTCCATATCCCTCCAACTACCTGACATCCACGTGCCTATCCAAAACATCTCTCCGAAACCTATAATGTATTTGCCTCTACTACCATAACAGACAGTGCATTCCAACGATCCACGATTTTCTGAGTAAAATAACATGCCCCGTGAACCTAACCCGCTCTCACTTTCAATGCATGCCTTCCGGCATTAGACATTTAAACAGGTACACCATGTCAGTTCTCTCTGTGCCTCATGATATCATAAATCGTTTTGCAGACATTCACCGACGCTCCAGAAAAAAAAAACAACCCAAGTTTACTCAGAAATTTCATGATAGCACATGTCCTCTTAGCCAGCAGCGTCCCTGTAGATCTCATTGTCACCCTCTCCGAAATATCACCGCCCTTCCGAGAGCGAGGTGACCAGAACTGTATGCAACACTCTACATTTGTCCTAACCAAAGATTTATAAAGTTTCAGCTCATTCTCCCGGACTTTGAACTCAATGCGTCAACAAATAAAAGCAAGAATTTCATAAGCCTTCTAAACCACCTTATCAACATGTATAGCCACGTTCATAGAGATATGACCTTGGATACCGTCTCTATGCTCACCAAAACTGTTCAGAATCTTGCCTTTAATCGAGTGAATCTCCATCTGCCATATCTCATCCCTTATCTGAAAGTGATCTATATCGTACTGTATTATTTGCCAGTCTTGTACACTATCCACCAATCTTGGTATCATCCGCAAATGTACTTGCACACCAGTCTGTATCTTCAAGCAACACACACAGGATGCTGGTGGAACGCAGCAGGCCAGGCTGCATCTATAGGAAGAAGCACTGTCGACGTTTCAGGCCGAGACCCTTCGTCAGGTCCTCGTCAGTCTGTATCTTCATCCAGGTCATCTGTATGCATCACCAACATCGGAGTTCCCAGAACAGATAACTGCGGAACTCCACTAATTATGGACCTCCAGCTCAAAGAAGTACCTTCAAACACCACACTCAGTCTTCTAGTTCGGACTGCAAACTGCCAATTCGCTACGGACTCCAAGCACCTCAATCTTTCGGACTAACCTCTCATGCAGGGTTTTGTCAAGCACTCTACTGAAATCCATGCGGACAACATTCAGGGTCCTACCTTCATCAAACTCCTTTGTCAAGTGTTCAAGAAGTACAAACAAGTTGCTCCGACGTAAACAGCCACACATAAACACATCCTTGATCTCCCTATTTAAGCCGTTGAATATGATATACTTGTATATCCAAACTCTAAGAACTTCTCCAACAATTTCCCCAGAACTGATGTTTCATTCACCGGAGCTACGGGACCTAGCCAATGGATAGAGCAGACACAAAGATATTAGGCAAGGGCGCAGCAAACTCATTTCTTGCCTCCTTTAATAACCTGGGAAAAGCCCATCAGGCCCCGGGCGCACTCACCTGAAGATTCATTACGACAGCGAACACTTCATTGTCCTTAATCACTGAACATCTTGACATATTTACATATTCAGTACTGATCTCCTGGTCCTTCATGTCCCTTTCCCTGGACACTACTGCAGCAAGGTACCCATTAAGTCCCTCAATTACATTCAGCGATCCAAGCAAATCTGCACCCCCACCCCCTTGCACACACACAAACACACACACTCCCTCTGTCTCCCACGCACACGCACACTCACTCTCACAAACACAAATACACACACTCCCTCTCCCTCCCTCGCACACACACACAGACACACAAACGCACACACACTCACTCTCACAAACACAAATACACACACTCACTCTCTCGCGCTCGCACACACACAGGCACACAAATGCACACACTCCATTGCTGTGTCCGTGACGGCTCTGTTTGACCCGTCGGTTGTTCGGCCCTGAGCGACACCCTGAAACAATACTTAAGCGGAAAGGTATTGGAAGGTATTCCATGGGACTGCATATACAAATACTTAGCCAGGGACTGTTTAGGGATATTTAGCATAGAAACATAGAAAACCTACAGCACAATACAGGCCCTTCGGCGCACAAAGTTGTGCCGAACATATCCCTACCTCAGAAATTACTATTTTATTTTACTAAACTCCATGTAACTATCTAAAAGTCTCTTAAAAAACCCTATCGTATCCGCCTCCACCACCGTTGCCGGCAGCCCATTCCACGCACACCACTCTCTGAGTAAAAAACTTAACCCTGACATCTCCTCTGTAACTACTCCCCGGCACCTTAAACCTGTGTCCTCTTGTGGCAACGATTTCAGCCCTGGGAAAAAGCCTCTGACTATTTCGTACACCACTATCAGATCACCTCTCATCCTCCGTCGGTCTAAGGAGAAAAGGCCGAGTTCACTCAAACTATTCTCATAAGCACGCTCCCCAATCCAGGCAACATCCTTGTAAATCTCCTCTGCACCCTTTATATGGCTTCCACATTCTTCCTGTCTAATTAATCATTGAGTTTTTCAAGGGGTTTACCGATCGATTTGATGGAAGAAAGACAGCGGATGTATTTGACGGGTAATTTAGCAAGGCCATTTAAAAGGTTCCGCATGGGACTTTGGTTAGGTAGGTCTAGTCGCTTGAATTCTGGATGACGTGGAAAATTGGAGAAGACAGAGAATGGAAGCAGATGGTTGCCTCTCTGACTGGACGCCTGTGGTCGGTGCTGGGTCTGTTGTAGCTTGTAATCTATATCAACGATCTGGATGATAATGTGGTTAACTGGATCAGCAAATTTGTGGATGACACAAGACTGGATTGTGTAGTAGACAGAGTTTGCCAGGGGCTCTGGACCAGGGGGAATGATGAGCTGAAACATTGCAGATGGATTTTAATGCAGACTGGTTCGAGATGTGGACACACCAGGGTAGGATCTACACTGTGATCAGTAGGTGATCAACACAGATTCAGAATTACTTGAAAGTGGTGACACAGGTACATAGGGTTGTATAGAGAGCCTTTGGCGCATTGGTTTACATAAATCAAAGTACTGCGTACAGAACATGGGTTGGTGCTTTGAAATTGTATAAGAGGTCAGTGAGGACTCTTTTGTGCATCTTTTGTTACCTACCAGCAGGAAAATTATTAATATAATTGAAAGAATGAAGAGAAAATTTACAACGATGTTGCTGGGACTTGAGGGCCTGAGTTGGGGGAAGTGTTAAATAGATAAAGGCTTTATTCCCCTGGAGAGCAGGAAAATGATGGAAAATTTCAGAAAAAAATACACAACTATAAATAATATTGATGGAATAAATACATGCAGTCTTTTTTCCACTGTGGTTGGGTGAGACAGAAAATATCGGTCATGAGTTAATGGTAAACACTAACATTTAAAGGACGGCTGTGTCTGAATCCCTTCACTCGGAGGTTGCTGTGATTGTTGGACGAGATGTCAGCAGAAGAGGTGGATGTCGGAGTGTTTGCTTTGAAGGGAAGTTTGGATACGTGGCTGGGAGGGTTATTGAATGCTGTGGTCCAGATGGTGTTAAGGGACTCGGCAGAATAGCAATTCTGAATGGACTGAATGCTGTAGTACTCAATGACATTAAGTACAGTGTAGATGGAGGAGAACTGGTTGGGTCTGTTGTCTACAAGAAGGGTCAGAGCCGTCTCTATTTCCTAGGAGACTGAGGTCCTTTAACATCTGCCGGATGATGCTGAGGATGTTCTACGAGGCTGTGGTGGCCAGTGCTATCACGTTTGCTGTTGTGTGCTGGGGCAGCAGGCTGAGGGTAGCAGACACCAACAGAATCAACAAACACATTCGTAAGGCCAGTGATGTTGTGGGGGTGGAACTGGACTCTCTGACTATGGTGTCTGAAACGAGGATGCTGTCCAAGTTGCATGTCATCTTGGACAATGTCTCCCATCCACTCCATAAGGTACTGGTTAGGCACAGGAGTACATTCAGCCAGAGACTCATTCCATCGAGCTGCTACACTGAGCGTCACAGGAAGTCATTCCTGCCTGTGGCCATCAAACTTTACAACTCCTCCCTCCGAGTGTCAGACACCCTGAGCCAATAGGCTGGTCCTGGACTTATTTCCACTTGGCATGATTAACTTATTATTTAATTGCTTATGGTTTTATATTGCTATATTTCTTCACTATTCTTGGTTGGTGCAGCTGTAACAAAATCCAATTTCCCTCGGGATCAATAAAGTATGTCTGTCTGTCTGTCTGGAAGAAAGTGGAATAATTTAACACATTCTGCATTGGGGTTAGAGCTGTATAGGTACTGGGCATCCATGGTCAAAATTAAATGAACAGAGCCAACGATTTTAAAATTGCTGAAGAGTTCAAGAGCATGTGTGGAGTGGATGCAGATAGGAAGTGACTGAACCAAGTGGGATAAAATTAATTCGGGGTATACGGACATGTGTTCAGTCGGGCAGGGGCTGGTCGGACCAAGGAGTCTACCCACCCACAGACACAGAAACACACTCACACTATCACACATAGAAAGCCACAGGACAGACAGACAGACACAAACACGAATTGGTACACACACATGCTTATCAGCATACAGACAAAGATGCCCACATAAATGAAGTTAGAAACACACACACACGCACGTACAAAGGCACATTCACATCTGCCTCCCCAGATCTCCGCTGTGTTCTTTGTGCCTTCACTCTTTGATAGGTTTCAATGTGATTTCCCCCTCATTATGCTGAGTTCAGCACAGGCCCGGAGCCGTCGAATTCTCCTCATACATTCACACTTTCAGTCCCTGTTCAACCTCCTCAAATATATTGAGTAGAGCCTCTCGAGCTCTCCCCGCTGCAGAATTAAACCCACAACATTGCTGTATTTCCTACAAATAATACGATGCAATCGAGTTGGCATAAGAAACAGAAGCAGGAGTAGGCCATGTGGCGCATCGAGCTTGCTGTTCCAATCAGTAAGATCATGGCTAATCTGACAATGGACACGTTTCCGCATACCTGACCTTTCCCCCATAACCGTTAATTCTCTTACTATGCAAAAACCCACCCAGCCTTGTTTTAGATTAATGCACAAAGGTAGCCTGCACTGCTTCATTGTGCACATAATTCCACATCTTCACCACTCTTTGGGAAAAGCGTGGAGTTAAACATGACCTACCACGCACAAAGCCATGCTGACTTTTTCTAATAAGTCCCTGCCTATCCAAATACTTGTAGATCCTATTTCTTAGTATTCCTTCCAATAATTTACTTACTACTGATGTCAAACCTACCTGCCTATAATTTCCAGGCTTACTTTTTGAGCCTTTTTTAAACAACAGAACTACATGAGCTATCCTCCAATCCTCCGGCACCTGACCCATGGATATCGACATTTAAAATATTTCAGCACTAGTCTCCTTCAAGGTTCGAGGGAATACCCTGTCAGGTCCTGGGGATTTATCTACTCTGATTTGCCTCATGACAGCAAGCACCTCCTCCTCTTTAATCTGTATAAGTTCCATAACCTTCCTACTTGTTTGCCTTGTTTCCATAGACTCCACTCCAGTTTCCTTAGTAAATACAGATGCAAAAAACCCATTTAATATCTCTCCCATTTCTTTTGGTTCCATAATTAGCCAACCACACTGATCTTCAAGAAGACCAATTTTATCCCTTATAATCCTTTTGCTCTTAACATACCTGTAGAAGCTCTTAGGATTATCCTTCACCCTGACTGCCAAAGCAACCTCATGTCTTCTTTTAGCCCTCCTGATTTCTTTCTTAAGTATTTTCTTACTCTTTTTATACTCCTCAGGCATCTTATTTCCTCCCTGTTGCCTATACATGTTATACATCTCTCTCTTCTTCTTTATCAGAGTTCCAATATCCCTCGAGAACTAAGGTTCCTTATTCTTATTCACTTTGCTTTTAATCCTGCCAGGAACATACAAACTCTGTACTCTCAAAATTTCTCCTTTGAAGGCCTCCACTTACCAACGGCATCCTTGCCAGAGAACAACCTGTCTCAATCTATGCCTTTTAGATCCTTTCTCATTTCTTCAAATTTGGCCCTTTTCCAGTTTAGAACCTCAACCCGAGGACCAGATCTAACTTTATCCATGGTCAAGTTGAAACTAACGAGGTTATGATCACTGGAAACAAAGTTTTCCCCTACACACACTTCTATCACCTGCCCTAACTCATTTCCTAATAGGAGATCTAATATTGCATCATCTCTAGTTGGTACATCTATATATTGATTTAGGGGTGTATGGGGTGCCGGGGAGAGGTAGTACCTCTGACGGGGAACACGTCGTACTCTTCTGAGTAGTTCATCCGCATTGGTCCTCACCTGACACTCAGCTGTCACCAGTGGGTCCTCGTAGCTGTTTACATGCAACAGCGGCCACACCCCGGGCAACGGCTTCGACTGGCCGGCAAAACCTGGTGAGGGTAGCCGATGGGCCTCAAACCCTCGGTGAGTTAGGGCTTGTCTACCTACGCATGCGAAGACTGAATTCGGCGGACTAGGCGGAGGAGACCACCACTTGGCGGTCCAACGAGTAGAAAGGCGGACCCAGCAAAGCGTTGTGGAGCGCAATCAGGGCACAGTGAGACACGGAGGACACTGCTGGCCATCCACGGCATCCCGACTTATCTCCAGCTGTCTTGACTCCGTCTTGCAACTGGATACAGATAGGTCGCGACGAGAGAGTGAGGCTGACGATTTGCGCAACTCTCCCTCACTTTAATCCAAGTCAAGTGCAAGTCACGACTCCAAACCCATTCCAAATGGATACGGCTGTGAGGATCCCTGACGCTGCATGTCGTTTTTCTGCAACAGTGTTTCATGGGTGGGGGCTACCAGTGACGCACCCGCTAGTATGATCTCCCGCCTCAGGGCACTGGTGTTTCCATTGCTGTAAAGACCTCAGGCAATGTCACGAATCACAAGGTTAGGTTAGTATAGTGCAACTGGTGTCTGGAGCTACGTTTATTTCACTGTGAGAAGCACTGTAGATGAGCTCAGGATATGGATCAACACCTGGAATAATGATTTCACCACATTGCGTCCAGATATAATCGTCTGGTCTGACACCAGTAGAGAAGTGGTTATTGGTGAACTCACAGTCCCTCAGGAAGACAACATCGATGAAGCCCATGAGCCGAAGTTAACCAAGTATGCAGAATTAAGATCAGAGTGCAGAGACAGAGGGTCCATTCGAAGTAGGATGCCGAGGCTTTACCAGAAGTTCACTTACCAGAAGTGACTGCGTGACCTTGGCTTCACTAGAAGAGAGATCAAGTCAACCAGCAGGGCTGTAGCTGAGGCAGCAGAGGCAGGATCATCATGCGCGTGCACCAAGTACGCCCAGAGGGGCAGATAGTCGGACAGTGTATCCATCTTTTGCAAACCCTTCAGTAGTTGCATAGACACCTGAAGAGTAGACTATCTGGTGGATGGAAGCGACCAACAACTCTGATAGAGGCTGATGCCAAGTTGTTAAGCTCATCAGTGGGAGGGGATGCTTCAGCACTGCTGGCCCCCCCACCTCGAGGGAGTCTTGATCACAAGCGGGCCGAAACTCCTGAGGACAGGTGGCAGATCAACTGCTGACCCCACTGGTGACAGCACAGGACAGTTAACATCTTATTTTCCATTCCTGTTCCCAGGACTGGCAACTCTATACGCCGGGGTTCTCCTTCGGTTTCCGAAAGAGATGGGGAATATCCTATACGGATTTTTGTTACATTTGCGTATACTCAGGAAACCGAAGCAGAATCTGTAGAAGAGAGGCAATGCCACAGTGAGACTGTGGGCCAGATGAAGATTACTGAAGAGGCGTTTGCTGTATTGAGGCAAATATGTTACTTACGCCGCTGGCATTTACTGTAGTAATAAAGGTCCTCCACCTCTGACTGTCCTTCGCAGAAACCACTTTTGGTCCCCGGCTTCCTTCATTGTGTCAGTAGCTTCCTCTCGTTTTTCACGAGTCGGCCATACAAGCCTCGGATGGAGACTCGGGAATACAGTGGCAGACAGTCGTAGAATTACTCTTCATTGCTGTTTCCGTGCCAGTTCTGTTTAACAATGCAGGATTGTTAGACCAGAGTGGAACTCTGAACCGATATCTGCTGGTAAAGTTACTGGAGGGTATTCTAAGGGACAGCATACATAAGTATAGAGATAGCCAGGGACCGATTAGCAATAGTCAACATGCCAATGCGCATCATACGTCGTATCAAATTAAATTTAAGAAGTTTCCGAGGGGTTTACCTGGAAATCGGATGGAAGAAAGGCAGTGGATGTGTTCATCAGATAATTAATCAAAGGCATTGACAAGGCCCCGCTTGGGAGGTTGGTTAAGGAGGTTCAATCAGTTCGCATTCAGAATGAATTCATAAATTTGATTAGACGTGTCTGCTTTTACACAATTATTAGTCTATTAAGTATACATGCACTGTAATTGTTTTACACATGCAAACAAAGCTGATTCTAGGACATGGTTTGCAGGGAATAGATAGAAATTTATTTCCTAGAGTTCATGAAAATGACGAAGATTTCATTGACGTATACCAAATCATGAATGCAATAGACAGGGTAAATACAGGCAGGTTTTATTTTTCCACTGTGGTTTGGTGAGTGGAAATAGAGGTTCAGATTGAAGCAGAGATATTTAAGGGGAACCTGAGGTGTAATCTATTCACAGAGGGTAGGGTGAGTGGAGTGTGGGCTGAGCTGCGAGTAGAAGTGCTGGATGTGGGATTGATTGCATTGAGAAGAAGCTTTGGTTATGCATGGATGAGGGGAATTGGGGACTGCGGTCCAGGTGCGGTTATGGGACAGAAGAATAACAATTCGGTAAAGGACTAAATGGGTAAAAGGGTTTTGTTGTTATTGTGCTCCAAAGAAAGTGTAGACAAAGGAGAATTAGTTGGGTCCGTTGTCTGAACGGTAGCCGAATTCTTTAACACCTTCTTGATGGGGAACAGACGTGCATAGGTGTTGGGCATCCATAGTGAAAATGAGGAGATCAGGGCCAGGGATTTCAAAGTTGGTGAAGAGGTCCAGGGCATGTGAAGTTGGCTGAGGAAGTTGGGAAGGGGCTGAATCAAGGGAGATAAAATGAAGTCGAGTTATAGGGATTTGATTTTGATCGGACTGAAGCAGAGAATAGGCCTGCCCGGACAGTCGGGTTTATGGATCTTTGTGTTTATGACACAGAACGGCTGTTGTTTTCTGTCCCTTCGTCTTTCATTGGCATTGTCACCACTGCTAATGTTTTCTGCTAATGGTGACTCTCCAGTTAATATATGGTGATAACTACATACGTTGATAATAAATATTAAAGAAAATCAAACTTGAACAAAGAAAACACAGATACACACACAGGCATGGACACAGAAAAGCACAGAGAGATAGTAGCACACACATAGAAATATAGAAACATAGAAAAACTCCAGCACACTACAGCCCCTTCAGCCCACAACGCTGCGCCGAGCATGTCCTTAACTTAGAACTACCTAGGCTGTACCATAGCCCTCTATTTGTCTAAGCTCCATGTAGCCGTTCAGGAGCCTCTTAAAAGACCCCATCGTGTCCTCCTTCACCACTGCCGCCGGCAGCCCATTCGATGAACTCACCACTCTCTGCTCAAAAAAAAAAGCTTACCCCTGGCATCTCCTCTGTACCTACTTCCAATCACCTTAAAACTATGCCATCTGGTGCTAGCCATTTCAGACCTAGGGAAAAGCCTCTGACTATCCAGGTGATCAATTCCTCTCATTATCTTGTACACCTCTATCAAGTCACCATTCATCTTCCATCACTTCAAGGAGAAAAGGACGAGTTCACTCAACCTATTCTCATAAGGCATGCTCTCCTCAGCACCCTTTCTATGGTTTCCACATCCTCCCTATAATGACGAGTCCAGAACTTGAGCACAGTACTCCTAATGGGGTCTGACCAGAGTCCTACATAGCTGCAACATTACCTCTTGGCTCTTAAACTCAATCCATGATTGATGAAGACCAGTGCACCATATGCCTTCTTAACCACAGAGTCAACCTGCATAACACCTTCGAGTGTCTTATGGACTCGGACCCCAAGATCCCTCTGATCCTCCACACTGCCAAGAGTCTTACCATGAAGCCTGCTTACATTCACTCTATCTATACCCATCATAATTTTATATACCTCTATCAAATCTACTCTCATTCTTCTATGCTCCAGGGAATAAAGTCTTAACCTATTCAACCTTTCTCTATAACTCAGTTTCTCAAGACCCGTCAACATCCTTGTAAACGTTCTCTTCACTCTTTCAACCTTATTAATATCCTTCCTGTAATTCAGTGACCAAAACTGCACACAATACTCCAATGCCTTATACAAAGAGCAAAGGACAATACAGCACAGTACAAGCCATTCGGCCCACAATGTTGTGCCGACCCTTAAACGCTGCCCCCGATATAACCCTCCACCTTAAATTCCTCCATATACCTGTCTAGTAGTCTCTTAAACTTCAGTGGTGTATCTGCCTCCACCACTGACTCAGGCAGTGCATTCCACGTACCAACCACTCTCTGAGTGAAAAACCTTCCTCTGATATCCCCCTTGAACTACCCTCCCCTTACCTTAAAGCCATGTCCTCTTGTATTGAGCAGTGGGGCCCCTGGGGAAAAAGTGCTGGCTGTCCACTCTGTCTATTGCTCTTAATATCTTGTACACCTCTATCATGTCTCCTCTCATCCTTCTTCTCTCCAAAGAGTAAAGCCCTAGTCCCTTAATCTCTGATCATAATCCATACTCTCTAAACCAGGCAGCATCCTGGTAAATCTCCTCTATACCCTTTCCAATGCTTCCATATCCTTCCTATAGTGAGGCGACCAGAACTGGACACAGTACTCCAAGTGTGGCCTAACCAGAGTTTTATAGAGCTGCATCATTACATCGCGGCTCTTAAACTCTATCCCTCAATTTATGAAAGCTAACACTCCATAAGCTTTCTTAACTACCCTATCTACCTGTGAGGCAACTTTCAGGGATCTGTGGATATGTACCCCCAGATCCCTCTGCTCCTCCACACTACCATGTATCCTGCCATTTACTTTGTACTCTGCCTTGGAGTTTGTCCTTCCAAAGTGTACCACCTCACACTTCTCCGGGTTGAACTTCATCTGCCACTTCTCATCCCACTTTTGCATCCTATCAATGTCTCTCTGCAATCTTTCACAATCCTCTACACTATCCACAACACCACCAACCTTTGTGTCATCTGCAAACTTGCCAATCCATCCTTCTATCCCCACATACAGGTCGTTAATAAAAATCACGAAAAGTAGAGGTCCCAGAACCGATCCTTGTGGGACACCACGTCACAACCCTCCAATCCGAATATACTCCCTCCACCACGACCCTCTGCTTTCTGCAGGCAAGCCAATTCTGAATCCACGTGGCCAAACCTCCCTTGATCCCATGCCTTCTGACTTTCTGAATAAGTTTACCGTGTGGAACCTTGTCAAATGTCTTACTAAAATCCATGTAGATCACATCCACTGACCTACCCTCATCTATATGCCTGGTCACCTCCTCAAAGAACTCTCTCAGGATTGTTAGACACGATCTGCCCTTCACAAAGCCATGCTGACTGTCCCTGATCAGACCACGATTCTCTAAATGCCCATAGATTCTATCTCTAAGAATCTTTTCCAACAGCTTTCCCACCACAGGCGTAAGGCTCACTGGTCTCTAAATACCCGGACTATTCCTACTACATTTTTGAACAAGGGGACAACATTCGCCTCCCTCCAATCCTCCGGTACCATTCCCGTGTACAACGAGGACATAAAGATCCTAGCCAGAGATCCAGCAATCTCTTACCTCACCTCGTGGAGCAGCCTGGGGAATATTCCGTCCGCCCCAGGGACTTATCCGTCCTAATGTATTTTAACAACTCTGTGCAATGTTCGATTGGTTCAATGTTCGAGGGGACGAATGGTTCGATGGTTGAGCTCCAACGATGGGCACTAAACTGACTGAACTTTGATAAGTTAGCACCTTTTACTTTATTTTCTTTTCCTTCATATATACTGTAGTGCATAGTACTCTTTTAGCTTTAGTAAAATCTTTAAGAAGTGTATTCCATGATGGTATTTGCTGTGAGTTTGATACTGTGGGCGGGCGCGAGGCATAAACTTGATTCTCACAGCACCTGCGTGTATGGGAGGTGGGGTTGGTGTGTGGCTGGATCTCCTTTTCCCCTAGACATATACCAGCCTGTTGGGTGAGTGTTACAACTCCAACACCTCTTCTCCCTTAGGCTGCGTCCGCACTAGACCGGATAATTTTGAAAACGCCAGTTTTGCGTAAGAACGATTAGCATCCACACGATGAGTTTTTAAAAATATCTCTATCCACAGTGAAACGGAGAGATTTCGGCGAATCTCCTCCTCCTGAGCATGCACAGGACACATCTACCAAAAACAAAGAACGTGTTTGGTGTCAAATCTCGCTGTGGAAGTGCGCATTTGTGTAGTTACAGACTAGAAAAACTTAAAACGACGGACAGCTGTTGGCTCTCGTGCAGGAGAACTTAAAAGTAAAATAAAAACAAATACTGGAGCATACAGGGGCAACCGATAGGGAGTTCATGGACAGATTGACCCGGCTGACGACGAACATTGAAAAACTGACTAACTCTGTTGCATTAATAAAGCACCTTGTTAAATGTATAAAACAGGTCTGCATCAATGTTATCTTGTATTTCCATACAATGTTACATTAGGCTGTTACACATCTATTGTCAGAGAAGTACTTGGATAAATAGGTAAACCACCTTCATACAAGCAAGGACAGAAAACAGGGCCAAGTCAGTATACTTATTTATTCAGTAAGTTATGGGTCAAAGTATTTGGTGAGTACATTTCTAACACTTCTGGCATCAGTTTCGTTGCCGTCTGTTCTGAAATTGTTAGGTTGCGTTCAAGAAAACAATGAAATAGCGCTCTGCCGTCTGACAGAGTTTTCAGAAGTCTCCGGTTACCTCGTCCACACTGATCCGGCCAATCCTGCGTTTTCAAAAATGCACACTTTGGAAAGCATTTCTGAAAAGCTCCGGTTTCGGGAGACGAAAACGCCGTTTTACTGTGGACGGAGGGTAAAAACGAAGAGAAAAAGCTTTGGTTACGGATTTATCCGGTGTAGTGTGGACGCAGCCTAAACATGCTCCAGAAAAATGGTTCAGCACAGCCAAGACAGAGAGAGAAGAGCATCCCTGTGGCCGTTCCCATCAAAAATAAGTATACCGTTTTGGATACTGTTGGTGGGGATGACGTACCAGGAACAAGCTGCAGTGGTCCTGACTATGGCACTGAGGTTGGACCCTCGACTAGGAAGGGGAGGAGGGAAGAGAAGAGAGCGGTATTGATAGGGGATTCTATAGTCAGGGGGGCGGATAGGAGATTTTGTGGGGAAGATCGGGAGTCTCGGATGGTATGTTGCCTCCCTGGTGCCGGGGTCCGGGACATCTCAGATCGGGTGCAGGTTATTCTCGAGAGGGAAGGCAAGAATCCAGATGTTGTGGTCCATGTAGGGACCAATGACGTGGGTAGGATGAGTGAGGGGCTCCTGCGCAGGGAGTTCAGGGAGTTAGGTGCGAAGCTGAAGAGCAGGATCTCCAGGGTAACAATCTCAGGATTGCTACCTGTGCCACGTGCGAGTGAGGCAAGGAACAGAAAGATTATACAGATTAATACATGGCTGAGAGGATGGTGCAGGAGGGAGGGCTTCAGGTTTTTAGATAATTGGGCTTTGTTCCAGGGAAGGTGGGATCTGTTCCGAAGGGACGGTTTACACCTGAACTGGAGCAGTACTAACATTCTTGCAGGGAAGTTTGCTAGTGCTTCTTGGGGGGGTTAAGACTAAATTTGTAGGGGGCGGGGATCCAGAATGTGAGAGAGGATAGCGAGAGGAAGAATAAAGGACGGGGGGGGGGGGGCTACACGGTTCCGGAATATTAAGTGTGTAGTAGAGAAAGGTGAGGCGGAACAAGTGATAAGGAGGACACATGTACAGAGGGATGGTCTGACGGAACATGGAGTTAAATGTGTTGAAAGAGTAAGTAAATTTAGGAAGGACAACAAAATTCTAGGGGCATATAGCCGGATGGGATTTCGGGGAGCTGGGTTAAGCACAATAGGCAGCGATTCAAACAGAGAGAGAAGAAATAGGCTAAAAATTCTATATCTGAATGCACGAAGTGTCAGAAATAAGGCGGATGAGCTTGAAGCCCAGGTGCGAATGGGTAACTATAATGTTGTTGGGATAACGGAGACATGGCTGCAGGGAATGTACAAGGGTATACGTGCTATCGTAGGGACAGAAATGTGGGCAGAGGGAGTGGGGTGGCCATGTTGGTGAGGAATGAGATTCAGTCCTTTGCAAGGGGGGACATAGGGTCAGGAGGAGTAGAGTCTGTGTGGATAGAACTGAGGAACAGAAAGGGCAAAAGGACCCAAATGGGTGTTGTCTACAGGCCACCAAACAGTAGCATGGATATTGGGTGCGTTGAATAGGGAGTTAACATTGGCATGTGGCAAAGGTAATGTCGCAGTAGTTATGGGGGATTTCAACATGCAGATGAACTGGGAGAATCAGGTTGGTGCTGGACCCCAGGATAGGGAGTTTGTAGAGTGCCTACGGGATGCATTCTTGGAACAGCTTGTACGAGAGCCGGCCCGCGACAAGACTATTCTGGATTTAGTGTTATGAAATGAACAGGATTTGACAAGCGATCTTGCAGTAAAGGAGCCATTAGGAGGTAGTGATCATAAAATGGTAAGTTTTTATCTGCAATTTGAGAAGGATAAGGGCAGCTCGGAGGTGTCAGTGTTGCAGTTGACAGGGGAAACTATGGAGCCATGAGGGAGGAGCTGGCCAAAGTTGACTGGACGGATATCCTAGCAGAAAAGACAGTGGAACAGCAATGGCAGGTATTCTTGGGAATAATGCACAAGGTGCAAAATCAGTTCATCCCCCAGAGAAGGAAGGATTCAAAGGGGGGAAAGGGGCCACAGTGGTTGACAGAGGAAGTCAGAGATTGCATAGCATTAAAAAAAAGGAAGTATGACAGAGCTAAGGTGAGTGGGAGGACAGATGATTGGGAAGTTTTTAAGGAACAACAGAACTTAACTAAAAAGGCAAGACGGGGAGAAAAAAAATGAGATACAAACGCAAGCTATCCAGGAATATAAAGGATGATAGCAAAAGCTTTTTTAGGTATGTGAAGAGAAAGAAGATAGTTAAGAACAATGTTGGGCCCTTGAAGAATGAATTGGGTGAAATTGTTATGGGAAACAGAGAAATGGCAGAAGAATTTAATGAGTACTTCAGATCTGTTTTCACTAAGGAAGACACAAGCAATCTCCCAGATGTATGGATGGGCCAAGGACATAGGGTAACAGAGGAAATGAAACAGATTGACATTAGGAAGGAAACGGTGATGAGTAGACTGATGGGACTGAAAGCTGACAAATCCCCAGGTCCAGATGGTCTGCATCCTAGGGTACTAAAGGAGGTGGCCCTGGAAATTGCGGATGCATTGGTAATCATTTTCCAATGTTCCTTAGATTTAGGATCAGTTCCTGAGGATTGGAGAATGGCTAATGTTATCCCACTTTTTAAGAAAGGAGGGAGGGAAAAAACAGAGAACTATCGACCTGTCAGCCTGACATCGGTGGTGGGAAAGATGTTAGAGTCCATTATTAAGGATGAAATAGTGGCATATCTAGATAGCAGTGATAGGATTGGGCCGAGCCAGCATGGATTTACCAAGGGTAAATCATGCTTGACTAATCTGTTGGAGTTTTTCGAGGATGTAACCAGGAAGTTAGATGGGGGAGATCCAGTGGATGTAGTGTACCTCGATTTTCAGAAGGCATTTGATAAGGTCCCACATAGGAGATTGGCGGGAAAAATCAAAGCTCATGGCATCGGGGGGAAGACATTGACATGGATAGAAAACTGGTTGGCAGATAGAAAACAAAGGGTAGCGGTGAATGGGTGTTTCTCGGAATGGCAGGTGGTGACTAGTGGGGTGCCACAGGGCTCGGTATTGGGACCACAGCTGTTTACTATTTACGTCAACGATTTAGATGAAGGCATTGAGAATAACATCAGCAAATTTGCTGATGATACTAAGCTGGGTGGCAGTGTGACATGTGATGAGGATGTTAGGAGAATTCAGGGTGACTTGGATAGGCTGGGTGAGTGGGCAGATACTTGGCAGATGACGTTTAATGTGAATAAGTGTGAGGTTATCCACTTTGGGAGTAAGAACAGGAAGGCAGATTATTATCTGAACGGTGTAGAGTTAGGTAAGGGAGAAATACAAAGAGATCTAGGAGTCCTTGTTCATCAGTCACTGAAGGTGAATGAGCAAGTGCAGCAGGCAGTGAAGAAGGCTAATGGAATGTTGGCCTTTATTACAAAGGGAATTGAGTACAAGAGCAAGGAAATCCTTTTGCTTTTGTACAGCGCCCTGGTGAGACCACACCTGGAGTATTGTGTACAGTTTTGGTCTCCAGGGTTAAGGAAGGACATCCTGGCTGTAGAGGAAGTGCAGCGTAGATTCACGAGGTTAATTCTTGGGATGTCTGGACTGTCTTACGCAGAGAGGTTAGAGAGACTGGGTTTGTACACGCTGGAATTAAGGAGATTGAGAGGGGATCTGATTGAAACATATCAGATTATTAAGGGATTGGACAAGATAGAGGCAGGAAATATGTTCCAGATGCTGGGAGAGTCCAGTACCAGAGGGCATGGTTTGAGAATAAGGGGTAGGTCATTTAGGACAGAGTTAAGGAAAAACTTCTTCTCCCAGAGAGTTGTGAGGGTCTGGAATGCACTGCCTCGGAAGGTAGTGGAGGCCAATTCTCTGGATGCTTTCAAGAAGGAGCTAGATGGGTATCTTATGGATAGGGGAATCAAGGGATATGGGGACAAGGCAGGAACAGGGTATTGATAGTAGATGATCTCAAAATGGCGGTGCAGGCTCGAAGGGCCGAATGGTCTACTTCTGCACCTATTGTCTAAAGTCTCAAAGTTCCGACAGCCCATCATCTCACGCAGACGGTAGAAGGAAGAAAAACTCTTCCTGCCATGAACCTCCAGCGCCGCAGCTTGCCGATACAGCACCCTGGGAGCTCCGACCACAACCAACTCCGAGTCCATCCAAAAACTTTGAGCCTCCGACCAGCCCTCCGACACCGAGCACCATCTCTGCCGAGCTCTTTGACCCCGGCACCGGCCACCAAGCAACAGGCAAAGCCGAGGATTCGGGGCCTTCCTCCCGGAGATTTTCCCATCGCACTGTAGCAGCGGCAGTGAAACAGGCATTTCAAAAGTTTCACCAGATGTTCCTCTGTGCTTCACCCATCCGTCTCCATCAAATCAGGATCGTACACGGCATCCTACTTGACAGATTACAGATATTCATTCCTGGGGTGGCCGCTGCGCGCTGGAAGGATTTATCTGAGGAACGTCTGTCAGGGATGAGTGTTGAGGATGATGTGGACTTTTGTAATCCATCAAATCACATAATCACTCAAACCATCCTGCAAATATGCCCTAGATCTACGTACGCTTTCAAAATTAAAGTCATACTTTTCTGCAATCGTAGTAGCATTATCAATCGCAGCAAAAATCTCACGCAATTGCTTAACGTTCAGTTCCTGGACGACTTCACTTTCGCTACTGCGTTCGGCTTCAATTGTCATCTTTTCCTCTTCCTCTGTCGGTTCTTGGTCATGGGATGCCAAAACCTCTTCAACGTCATCTTCGTCAACTTCCACAAACTCTTAGCCCAACTCACTACAGTATATCCTTACTTTGCTCACCACGATCGAAGCGCTTAATTATGTCTAGCTTTACGCTAAGTGTAACACCCTTACGCGCTCTTTTGGGCTTTTCCGATACCTTAGAACTCATATTGCTAACTGATGGACAAAATAAATCGACATAAAGCACAGATGCTCACAGGCACGAGTTTAAGCAATGTCGGCTGGAATTGCTTTAGGAGCTTGGCTGCTCGGCGCGCGTGCTGCCTTTTTTCGTAACAGGGAAAACACCTTCTGTTAGCGAAAACAGGTAACTAATGTAGGTATTTCGTAACAGCGAGGTGTCGTAGAGCGAACATTCAAAAAACGGGGGACACCTGTACTAGACATCTGAGCCTCCGGGCGTTTAGCGCGCTTAAAGGGCCCCTGGAACTGACTGAGCGACAGAAAGAGGCCCTGGCGGAATTGAAGAACTCGCTCTGGGGGGCGCCCGCTATATGACCGTCCGTTCCAGCTTTTTGTGACGGCTGTCCCACTGCAGTTCTCACTCAGGCTCATGGGGACAGGCGTAGACCTGTTGCCTATTATTCCACCAAGTTAGACCCCGCCGCTCAGGGATCACCCCCCTGCTCGCAGATGCTCCCGGCCATTTACTCCCTAGTTACGGCTGCTTCCAACATCACTCTGTAGCAGCCGGTTACAGTGTATTCGTCCCATGCTATTGTAGCCTTGCTGACCTCCCACGAGACCAGCATCTTACTCAAGCCAGACTGAGTCGCTATGAAATTGCATTACTAAACAACCCACTCCTCACCTTTGCATACTGTAATGCCATCAACCCCGCTACGCTTTTGGAGACGAGCCCCGCTGAGTTGACTGAGCCTCTTCATGACTGTCTGCTCCGGAACCATTTTCTCACCTCCCCACGCCCTGACCTCTCAGATGCACCTGTTCCAGGGGCACAACTTGCCCTTTACACGGATGGCAGTTCCACAGTCTCTGAGACCGGGGAACGCCTCTGTGGTGCTCTCCGGCCCCCAGTGTCTGAGACCGGGGAACGCCTCTGTGGTGCTCTCCGGCCCCCAGTGTCTGAGACCGGGGAACGCCTCTGTGGCGCTCTCCGGCCCCCAGTCTCTGAGACCGGGGAACGCCTCTGTGGCTACGCCGTTGTGGGGGACGACCAGACGCTTGACAGTGGCGCTCTCCAGCCCCCAGTCTCTGCCCAAGAAGCAAAGCTTTTCGCTCTCACTCGCGCCTGTATTTTAGCCAAGGACAAAAGGGCCAATGTTTATACAGACTCTCGCTACGCATTTGGGGTGGCCCTTGATTTTGGACAACTCTGGGCGCAGCGGGGATTTCTCACCTCCTCCGGGACCCCATCCAGAATGCCACGTATGTAAAGAATCTCCTCCAGGCTACACTCCTCCCTGAAAAATTGGCCATGATTAAATGTTTGGCTCACCTGAACGACGACTCTGCAGTGACTAAAGGCAACAACAGGGCCGACTTGACAGCCAAAAATAAGCTGGCCAAGTTAATGCCCGAAGCCTGGCTGAAGATCCTTCCGTTAGTTTTATACCATATGAGAATTACCCCACATTCCACTACAGGGGTATCTGCAGCTGAAATTGTTTATGGACCCCATGGGATGCTGACATGCAGCCTCCCACCCAAATTGGCCTTAATGTCATGGGGGACGAATTGCAGAAGTACTTTCGCCAATTAACGTCCTCTCTAAAGTTTCTCCACTCCCAGGTAAAGAATACCCTTAAGGATTCTGGAGGGGGGGAACGTCACGTGATGACGTAGGATCGAGACGCTGGAACCCAGCCCTCCCGTAAAAAACCAATAAATTAATACTTAAATGAAGAAGAACTAGCCAATACTTTCATAAGGTTACTTATAAATTACTCTGGATTGTTTCAAGCTATGCCTCATAGACAGAGGACGAAGAAAAATACTACCGCGAAGACAGCTGAAGTTCGAAAAGAATCAAGGCCTACTTCTACCGAAGAACCGCGGACTCAGGTACAACACGCTACTGGCGAAATGGAACAGGAAACTGCAGCAACATCGGCCATTTCGAAAGGAAAAGATCAACGAGAACTGCGCAAGCTTACAGGAGTGAGCATGCGCGAACGACAACATGAAAAACTACAAATCCCAACAGCGACTTCAACTGAAAGTGACAGCGACTCTGATAGAGAATCAGACTCTCTGGAACAACTAGGTAAAGACGGAGATGAGAAGTCCTTTGAAAATATATACAAGATTTTGAGGCAAATAATGCATAAATTAAATGCATTAAAAGCATTAAAAGTAATTAAAAGTAACCAAAAAGTAATGAAAGAAAAAATGATGAGTATGGAGGCTATGTTTGATAATATGACAAAGAAACAAGAAAAAATGGAAAAGAAAATTACAGATTTGGAAATGAAAATGGAAGACATGGATGGAAGAATGAAGGAAATGGAAGTAGATAATATTGCCTGGACATCAGAAAGAAAACAACTCGTGGAAAAAATGGATAAACTTGAAAATTTTAATAGACGCAACAATATTAAAATTGTTGGACTTAAAGAAGGCATCGAAGGAGAAGACCCAATAAAATTTTTTCAAAAATGGATTCCTGAAAAATTGGAAATGGGGGAAGAATTTTCAATTGAGATTGAAAGGGCACACAGAGCTTTAAGACCAAGATCTCAAGATGAACAAAATCCGCGATCAATTTTGATAAGATGTTTAAGATACCAGGATAAAGAAAAGATTTTGAGGGCGGCTGCCCAAGGTGCCAAAAGAAGAAAGGGTCCATTGATGATAGCAGAGAAACCAGTTCTTTTTTATCCTGATATAAGTTATAACCTTTTGAAGAGAAAGAAAGAATTTAATTCAGCAAAAAAAATTTTATGGGAAAAAGGTTATAAATTTTTAATGCGTCACCCAGCAACACTGATAGTTTTTCTGGAAGAGGGAAAAAAATTTTTTTCTGATTATCGAGATGCGGAGGTGTTCGCACAAAAACTTCCATCTACTCCCTAATTCAACGTAGAGACTTATAAATGTAATGGTTAAAGACGAAGATAGAGACAGTGAATGGAATTGATGGACATTTAAGGACGATACAAGGGAGAAAAGTAAAATTTTAGAAATGTTAATTGATAAGAATGTGTTTTTTTTTCTTTCCTTTTCTTATATATATACTTTTTACGTTGCGGGGGGGATGGGGAACTTTGAATCGGTTACTACGGGATTCACGTGTGTAATCATGGCGATTGCCATGACCCGTACAACAGAGGGGGGTAATGTTGTGTTTTTTTTCTTTCACAACATTAGTAGGGGGGTATTTTGTTTTTTTCCTTATACTCTATTTTTCTTTTACTTTTTTGCCTGGATGACTGGTGGGGACACACATAGCAACATGGAGACTTCTAAAAGGATTTCCCAAGATACCATGACAGTTGAAAGATTAGGTATTATTATAGATTGGAGTAACATAATTAAAAATAATGACTAACTTATTGAATTTTTTAAGTTTTAATGTTAATGGGCTTAATGGACCAGTAAAAAGAAAAAGAATTTTAACATATATTAAAAAAATGAAAATAGACATAGCTTTCTTACAAGAAACTCATTTAACGGACATAGAACATCAGAAATTAAAAAGAGACTGGGTTGGAAATGTTATTGCAGCTTCATTTAATTCAAAGGCGAGAGGAGTTGCAATATTGGTTAATAAAAACTTACCAATTAAAATACAAAATGTATTAATTGATTCGGCAGGAAGATATTTAATTATACATTGTCAAATTTTTTCAGAACTATGGACACTTATGAATATTTATGCACCAAATGAAAACGATGTAAAATTTATACAGGAGGTTTTTCTGAATTTGGCTAATGCACATGATAAAATATTAATAGGTGGAGATTTTAATTTTTGTCTAGATCCAGTTTTAGATAGATCAATAAAGGCTATTACAAAATCAAAAGTAGTAAAATTAACTCTATCATTGATGAAAGATCTAAATTTGATTGATATATGGAGAAGAATTAATCCAAAAGAAAGAGATTATTCATTTTATTCAAATAGACATAAAACATATTCAAGGATAGATTTTTTCTTATTATCAACGAATATTCAAGATAGAGTGAAAAATGTGGAATATAAAGCAAGAATATTGTCTGATCACTCTCCTTTAATAATGACAATGATTATGATAGATAAAGAGGAATCAATTTATAGATGGAGATTTAACTCAATTTTACTAAAACGACAGGATTTTTGTGATTTTATGAAAAAACAAATTCAGTTCTTTTTAGATACAAATTTACATTCAGTTGATGATAAATTCATACTGTGGGAAGCAATGAAGGCATATTTGAGAGGTCAGATAATAAGTTATACTTCTAAAATTAAGAAGGAATATATGATAGAAATAGATCAACTGGAAAAAGAGATTATAAAATTAGAAAAAGAATCTCAAAGAAATATGACAGAAGAAAAACGAAGACAACTTATCAATAAGAAGTTAAAATACAATACACTCCAGACATATCGAACAGAAAAAGCAATTATGAGAACTAAACAGAGATATTATGAACTAGGTGAAAGATCACATAAGGTCCTTGCATGGCAATTAAAAACAGATCAGGTTTCCAAAACAATAAATGCAATCCGAACAAAAGTGAATGAGGTTACTTATAAGCCTCTAGAAATTAATGAGGCTTTTAAGAACTTTTATTCTGAGTTGTATAAATCAGAATCAAAAAACGATGATGCTAAGATAGAAAGATTTTTAGCACAAATAACTCTTCCAAAATTAGATATGGAAGAACAGAAGGGATTAGGTATGCCTTTTACAGTGAAGGAAGTTGAAGAAGCTCTAGGATCACTTCAAAGTAATAAATCCCCAGGAGAAGATGGTTTTCCGCCTGAATTTTATAAAAAGTTTAAAGATTTATTAATTTCTCCTTTTATGGAGTTAATACATCAAGCGGAAAGAACACATAGACTTCCAGAATCTTTTTCAACAGCTGTTTTAATAGTGTTGCCAAAAAAAGATAGAGATCTTCTAAAACCAGCATCATATAGACCTATTTTTTTATTAAATACTGATTATAAAATAATAGCAAAAATCTTATCTAATAGATTATCTAAATGTTTACCAAAATTAGTGCATATGGATCAAACAGGATTTATCAAAAATAGACAATCGGCAGATAACGTAACCCGATTAATTAGTATAATCCATTTAGCGCAAAAGAGGGAGGAAATGAGTGTGGCAGTTGCTTTAGATGCAGAAAAAGCATTTGATAGATTGGAATGGGATTTTTTATTCAAGGTATTGGAAAAATATGGATTAGGAACACCATTTATAAGATGGATTAATGCCTTGAATACTAATCCCAAAGCTAAAGTAGTGACGAATGGTCAAATTTCGACACCATTTCAGTTAACAAGATCAACTAGGCAAGGTTGTCCATTGTCACCTGCTTTGTTTGTGTTGGCAATAGAGCCATTAGCTGAATTAATCAGAATGGATCCAGATATTAAGGGTTTTAGAGTTAATCAGGAAGAATATAAGATTAATTTATTTGCTGATGATGTTCTACTTTATTTAACAGATCCATTACATTCATTGGGTAAATTATCTTATAGACTAGAAGAATATGGGAAAATATCAGGTTATAAAGTAAATTGGGATAAAAGCGAAATTTTACCTCTTACTAATGGAGATTATAGTCAATGTCGATTAATAACTCAATTTAGATGGCCGGCAAATGGTATAAAATATTTAGGTATAAGAATTGATAATGACATAAAAAACTTATATAAATTAAACTATTTACCACTTTTAAAAAAAATTCAGGAGGATCTTGATAAATGGATGGCATTACCAATAACATTAGTAGGTAGAGTAAATACTATAAAAATGAATATATTCCCTAGACTACAATATTTATTTCAATCATTACCAATACAATTACCCCAGAAGTTTTTTCAAGAGATAAATAAATATGTGAGGAAGTTTCTTTGGAAAGGTAAGATGTCAAGAATATCGTTGGAAAAATTGACATGGAAATTTGATCTAGGAGGGTTACAACTTCCAAATTTTAAGAACTATTATAAAGCAAATCAACTTAGATTTATTGCATCTTTTTTTGAGAAAGATAAACCGGCATGGATTAGAATAGAAATGGACAAAATAGGAGAAAACGTACCAGAAGATTTTATATATAAATGGGAATCTAAATGGATACGGGAAAAGAAAGAATCTCCTATATTAAAACATTTGATTGATTTATGGAATAAGATAAATGTTGATGATGAGACAAAAAAATCTTTATTAGCAAAGAGATCTTTAATTCAAAATAGACTTATTCCTTTTACAATGGACAATCAACTTTTATATAATTGGTTTCAACAAGGGATTAAATATATAGGAGATTGTTTTGAAGGAGGTATATTAATGTCATTTGATCAACTAAAGAATAAATATAAAATATCAAATAACACTTTATTTTGTTACTTTCAATTAAGGGCTTATATAAGAGAAAAACTAGGTCAAACAATGTTATTGCCGAAATCTAAAGAAATAGAAATTTTAATTCAAAAAGGAAATATTAAAAAATTTATATCTTGTATGTATAATTTGATTCAAAACCAGGCAACTAAACAAGGAGTCCATAAGTCAAGACAAAAATGGGAAAGTGATTTGAATATTAAAATTGAAGAAACAAATTGGTCAAGACTGTGTCTTGACAGTATGACAAATACAATAAATGTTCGGTTAAGATTAGTGCAATATAATTTTTTACATCAATTATATATTACACCACAAAAAATAAATAAATTAAATCCAAGTTTATCTGATCAGTGTTTCCGATGTAACCAAGAAACTGGTACATTTTTACATTCTACATGGTCTTGCTCTAAAATTCAACCTTTTTGGACAAATTTAAGACTTTTATTGGAACAAATTACGGGAATAAAACTTCCTCATAATCCAATATTACTTTTACTAGGTGATATTGAAGGGACAAAACCAAAACTCAAACTTAATAAATATCAGAAAGAATTTATAAAAACTGCGCTGGCTGTAGCCAAAAAGGCTATTGCAATTACTTGGAAATCAGATACATATTTAAGTATAGATTGTTGGAAAAAAGAAATCTATGGCTGTATTCCATTAGAAAAAATTACTTATAACTTAAGAGATAAATATGAAACATTTTTGAAAATTTGGGGCCCTTATTTACAAAAGACAGGATTAAATATATAGGTGCTCTGAAGAGAAAATTAATGGCTACTTGGGGAAAGAAATAAATATATATACTAAAGTTATTAAGAACTCCATGGAGCATGTGGAGACCTACCAACAACCAGGCACTCTTTCTTTCTTTCTTTTCTTTCTTTCTTAATTTTTTTTATATAGGGTAGTTAGGGGGGAGGGATTAAGGGGAGGGGGGAAGGGTCACATATCTTTTTTTCTTCACTTGTAACCATTTAAAAATTTAAATAAAATTTAGAAAAAAAAAAAAAAAAAGGATTCTGGAGGGCAAGGAGCGGGGTGGCCAGAGTTGAAAATTGGAGATTTAGTGCTGATCAGGGATTGGGAGAGTCCCAAACTTGGACCCCGGTGGAAAGGTCCATTCCAGATACTACTGCAAACGCCGACAGCAGTTAAAGTACAAGGCCAGGGACGCTGGATACACCTCAGTGACTGTAAAAGATGGCTCCCAGGCCGCAATTAACCATTTGTGGACTCATTTCTTTGTTGTGTGTTGCAATCGATTCTTTAGAGGAAAACTTGTTTTATCGAGCACATCAACGGCTGCACGGCAACCGTACGGCATGTTATCTTTTGGTACAGTCTGTGGAAGCACTGTTTGCAGCTAACCCATTAGCGCTATCCTGGAAGAGACGTGACCTAATAGTGGAGGATAGATCAGGGGTAGAGGGAAGGTTTCGAAAAGGGACGAGGGGATATTTTGTTGAGGGAATAGGCGATAACTATGCCGCGGACCCTGAGTGTTTGGGGACCCGCGAGCGGCATGCAGTGGGGGACGGGGAAGAGTGGGGACCTAGTACACGTTGTCGAAGCACCAGGGATTATCCCTTCTGTTTCCCGGGAAAGCGATGGGGATGCGTTTTCGAGACATTGTTTGGACCACTGATGTAGTATAGACAAGGGGATATTCTCTTGTGAATGTATCCAAGAAGAATGCGTGCCCCTCTCCGAGGGAATTCAGTATGTATGTGGATATTGTAATGGGACTCATGTGTCAGCTGGTTCAGGGACTTTTGAATACTCCTCCCTGGATCCCGAGGAGTACTTACGGTGTGATAAAATAGTAATTCGTAAGAATTCTTGCTACCCGGCCAAGACAGGATACATGTTCCTGTTTAACTGCACCTATACTACGGCCACCACCACTCTACCTACCCTCTTTGTGGTAGGAACAATTGGAGCACTCTCTGTTCCCTGCCCCCCGAATGCCCACGTTTGACGACGACTGATAGCTGGAGCCCTGAGTAAGGAGTTCTGTGCTGACGGAAGGAATCCTGTTACTCTGGGCTACATTGCATGGGCAATGTAACCCATGCCATCCAGTATATTAAGCAACAATTGGATGACTTCAGGCAAGGTTCTAAGAAAGGGTATGGCTGCTGGGAGGACCGTGGGGGTCTTACTTACTGCACAGGCTGATTGTTATAATTGTTGCGTGTTGTGTGTTGCGTGATAATGACTTGCCTAAATGTCGGCTGTAGGATTTTCACGGAAAGGCTGATGATGCCCTTCTCGACCCCCATTTAGTTGGTTATCATGATATGATAAAAGGAGGGGATGATAAGGTACGGGGATAGGTAAATATGGGTATAGACTAAGAACAATGATTAGCTAACGATCAATGACCTTACAGGTATCTCATGTTACTGTTACTGGGTAAGTCAGAAAGAAACCTTACCCAGCAACAGGTGACGTACTAGACATGGTTCTCTGAAAATGCTAGACAAAGGTTCAACTAAGGAATTCTCTGCTCATACAAAAGTATTTTGAGACATAACTAAATATGGGTATAAGAATGATTGAGGGGACATCTTAAGGTATAACTAAATATGGGAAGGATAGCTTAGGGGACAGAACGTTCTAGAGAAAGGGGAAGATGTCAATATAAGGAACTGGTGTTGTATCCAGGCGAGCTTTGGCAGAAAATAATTATAAATAACCAATGATGATTTTACATCTAATTGTATCTTAGCATATGATCAAAACTATTAACGAGTGATCAAAACTATTCCAGAACTGTCTTAACTCGTGTAATTGTAAGATCTCCTGCGTATGTGATGATCAATGTTATAAACTGTGAAGAATTGTGATTCGGGGGAGGGAAGTGTCCGGACTGGCTCTTTGGGAGATCAGTCTGTAACTTCCCCCATAGAATGCTATGAATAAAGAGTAAAGTTTGATGAAGTATTGCTGGTTTTATTGTGTTTGTGGTATTTGCGCTCTTGCACTGGGTCGATCTGCCGTGACACCCAGCCATGTGCCTGGCTTTCCCATGTTGTTGATGGAGCGGCAGTGTGACCTATGTCTCGAGTTGGGTCACAAAACCCCTGAATGTTTCTGGGGAGGACTTTCCGGGTTGGTTCAGTCATTGCAATGTCCTGTTGTTTACTATTTTCATAAGCAACAGCTTTACTGATGTAAACTGGAGTTGCTAGCAGTGTAAACACAGATTCGTATCAGTTAACAGAAGACAACTCGTCGCAGCAGTCTTTGTCTCCTGAGAAACTAAACACTCTGACAAAGTGGACCCCATTCCTCTGAAAGTGAGTGAATCATTCAGACAGCTGATCGTGGAGAGGAATCATATTTGCTGGTCATCAAATTTCACCCAGAGCCATTTGGATGGAGTTGATGTAAAGTTCGGAGTGTCACAGTGAAAGAACTGGACGGCCAAACTCTCTGCGTTGTCCCTCCGACCAGTGGTGACGCCACGGGGACCTACGGCAAATCGCAGTACAACGTCAACCCCAGCTGATGCTGGTGTTTCCTGTTCAGGTGGCGGTGAGGAAGGGGCTGATCTCGGGTTTGTGTAAATCGAGGGCCAGGTCCGAGCTCTGCCGGACAGCTGGAGGCTCCGGGTTCTCCAGTCTTGCATCCCCGGTTTTAGCTTTGCGCCTGAGTCAGGATTGCGGGATCAGTTTGTTGTGGTTCCCCAAGCTGGGAGAGTGGACGTGGGTGGAGGGGACCTGTCTATGTGTCGGAATGGTAAGAAGGGTGTGGGGCAGGATGGAGGGTGGTTTGGGCAACTGTGGGTTATCGGACGCAACATGACCTGGGTGGATGGGCATGGGGTAAATTAAGTTGCTGACGAGGGAGGATCTGGTCCACTGGATCAGACAGCTCAGCTTGCGGGTCCTTTCAGGAGGCCACAATTCTCTCTTCATCTTAATCACTGACTCATCTTCCTGTTAACATTGAGTTTGTTACAGAGCCCCAGAGTCTGCACGTGATTGGTAGGAAGCAGAGCGTTATGGTGAGAGGCTGTTTCTTGGACTCGAGTCCCATGCTTAGTGACGTTCCTGGGGGTTACACCCATTGCTGCTTGTCATCTATGTCAATAATCCGGTTGAGAAAGTACAGGGTATGGGTAGGGAGTTTGCAGCAAGTTCAAACAATTACTTTTTTTGAAAGACAGTCAGTATAAACACTCCCCTCTCTTTCCCTCTCCCCACTCAGAACTGACCAAAAGCTACTTCAGAAGATGCAAGATCTTGAACTGAGTGACCAATGTAAGGGAATGGGAGTGGTTTTAAAGGACTGGGCTGCTGAAAGCACATTACCAGACCTGGAGTGATTGCACCTGAGTCTGACAGAGGCGTAACTGGTTCTTCTGGGCACATTCGGTCTCACTCCAACTATTTCCTACATTCCTTTGTACAGGTATGTAATGTCTAAAGGACCAGTGTTTGAGTAAATGAGACTCACTAAACTTTCTCCTGACTGAATCACTGGATTCTCCAAGTCAGATGGGTTCTCTGCAGTTGATGCTCTCAGTCTTCGGGCTGGTTCACTTGTTGCTGTTCCCTCGTCTTCAGTCGTGGTTTGCTTCCAGTTGGGGTTTTTCTTCCAATAGATCTCTCACCGCAGGTCTAACTTTAACATGAAAGATAATGAAGCACATTAACAATAAAAAGGTGAACCAAACATTTCTGCTTAATGTTACTAAGAACAAAACTCACCGAAATTTAAACGTTGAAGGCAAATATAATGATCTCAGTGAACAATCTTTTATTGTCCCTCAGACGTCACAAAACAATATGGGATAAGCAGGAGCCATCATTCAATCATGGTAAGACACAAGACACAGGAACAGAATTAGGTGATTCGATCCATCTGGTCTGCCCCACCACCCACCCATGGCTGATTTTTATTCCAGCACCATATTCCTGCCTTCCTCCTGTAACCCTGAAGCTACTCAGCAATCATGAATATATTAATCCCTGTCATAAACATACCCAAATGGCAGCCTCAACCAGCCTCTGCGGCTACAAATTCCACACATCAGACATCCTTTTGCCAAAATTCTTTTCTCATCTCAGTTTTAAAGGGAAGCATCTTTATTCTGACGCTGTGCTGTCAGATCACAGACTCTTTGTCTAATGGAAACATCCTCTCCATATCCAATGTATCCAGGCTTTTCAGCATTTGGTAGGTTTACTTAACCATATATCCCCCCACCACCCCTACCGTCCCTCTGAACTCTATTGAGCACAGGTCCAGAACCATCAAATGCTCCTCCCACATAACGCAGGTCATTCCTGAGATTATTCTTGTAAACCTCGTTAGCAACAACTGTACTGAACACATTTCCAGCAATAACAGGCAAATTGGTACCAGGATAATTTACAGAAAAGCATTGTGATTTCTTTACTGTTCTACTATCACAGAACGAGCCATTTCCATTTCCAGGTTAAATGAGGTCCATTTGAAGAAATTTAAACTAATCCAGGGTGAATGTAATAAAAAGAAACTGGAATTACCAGAAATGCTCAGCACGAAAGGAACAGCTGTGGGGAGAGGAACAAACTTTACAATTCAGGTTAATAATGTTTCCTTCAGAATAACTGCAAACATTTTCAGTTTTTAGTGCAGATCTCCAGCATCTTGAGATTCTGCCTGATTTCCACCAAGTGACAGACAGGTGACAGTGAGGGGGGGGATTTGAGGGGACAGTTTGAACACCAAACTCAGGGTCTATTTCTACTGTTGTAAACACAGAACAGCCCATTTACTCATAGCCTCTCACTGTGTGGACGGAATGGGAACTCATCCTCTCCTCAGTTTAGCAGTCATGGCTTCCAAAGGAACTCCAGAGACAAACATCTGATCCCAGACAGGAAGACTTGCTCAACACCTCATAAACCCAAGCAGCTCAATTCCCAGGTCCATTTTACCTGGATCAAAAACCATGATATCCCAGGACTCAACCTCACAGAGTCACACAGGTGAATCTGCCACTCACTGACACTGAGAGTCTCACATATCGTCCCCGCATCTCACACTGGGTAGTGCAATCCAGGATATCCCCACAACCAATGTCCAGCTGCTCGAAATTTCTGCTTCACTGCAGAATGACGACCATCCAGCCCCATCTGTAGAAGCACTAACCAAAGTCAAAGCCAAAACACCGACAGTTCCATATGCCTGGAATGCCGATCACAGGATTAGAGCCCAAGCACCAACTCTCCCAGTACTCTTTGCTGCCAGTAAAATGCTGTAGTGTGTCAGCCAGTCACAGTTCAAAAACTAGAACCTCCACACCAATGCACAACAGAACTGGTACCTGATCACCCTCTGGCATCCCAGCTAACAAAAACCGATTCTGGAAATAACTCAGCAAGGCCAAAGGTGCAAAGACCACTTCACAATGAAGACAAAGGTTAGAAGAAAGATTGCTAATATATAACATTGAGGTGGTGGGATACAGGGTGGACCGAGGTTGACCCAGATGGTTGATGTATATCACTAAAGTGGAGTGGGGGGGGGGGGGTGGTTAGGAGACTGGATACAGGTTGAACAAGATGGGCAGGGATGAGCAGATGGAACCAAGTGGGAGAAGGGATCAAGGACAATCACTGATGGTCCTCCTGCAATACACAGATACTGAATTAATAGTTCATACTACTGTATAAAAGATTCTAATATGACAAAGTTAGAACAAAGAACAAGAACTTTGGCATAAATACTTTGACCCTCATGAAATTTTTATCAACACACCATAGAAAGTTTCCCATCGGACACTTCACGCTTTGCATGGTAACTACTCTGCCCCTGACTGCGAGGAACTGCAGGGACCTTTGGATACAGATCAGCACATTACAGAAAGCATTCTCCCCCTAGACTTCCCAGTCCCTCGGTAAAGAAGGCAGTGAAATCAAAGATCCCCACAACCTGGGACGTTCTCCTATCTCACCCACCCCAATCCGTGGGAAGACACAACAGCCATAAAGCTCCAGGACAAATGCGAGGACCCTCAGGAAGCGAGGCGAGTTGGGGGGAGTTAACGGGACTCAGTGGCCAACATCAGATTTCCCAACACAACATGGAGGAAGCATCATCACCCATCCGGGACGAAGGGGCTCGACCCAAAACGTCAACATTGCTTCTCCTGTAGATGCTGCCTGACCTGCTGTGTTCCACCAGCATGTTGTGTGTGTCGTTGTTTGAACTTCCAGCATCTTCCAGCAATTTCCAGCCACACATTTTAATTCCACATCCCATTCCCATTCTGATAAGTCTATACATGGCCTCCTCTACTGTCAAGATGAAGCCACACTCAGGTTGGAGGAACAACACCTTATATACCGGCTGGATAGCCTCCAACCTGATGGCATGAACATTGACTCCTCTAACTTCCTTTAATGCCCCATCTCCCCTTCTTACCACATCCCTAATATATTTAGTTTATTTCCTCCTCCTCCTTTTTTTCTCTGTTTTTTTTTCTCTCTTTTTGCCCATCACTCTGCCAGTTCTCCATCTCCCTCTGGACCCCCTTTCTTTCTCCCTAAGCCTGCCGGCCCCAGAACCTTTCCCTGCTCCAGCTCTGTATCCCTTTTACCGATCACCTTTCCAGCTCTTAACTTCACCCCAACCCCTCCGGTCTTCCCCTATCATTTCACAATCCCCCTACCCACTACTTTCAAATCTGTTTACTATCTTTCTTTTCAGTTAGTCCTGACGAAGGGTCTCGAACCAAAACGTCGACAGCGCTTCTCCCTATAGATGCTGCCTGGACTGCTGTATTCTGGCGGCATTTAGTGTATTTTGTTGTTTGAATTTGCAGATTCTGCATATTTCCTCCTGTTTGCTGCCGGGCCTGCTGTGTTCCACAGGCATTTACTATGTGTTGTTGCTAGAATTTACAGCAACTGCAGATTTCCCTGTAGATGCTGCCTGGCCTGCTGTGTTCCACCTGCATTTAGTGTGTATTGTTGTTTGAATTTCCAGATTCTGCAGATTTCCTCCTGTTTGCTGCCTGGCCTGCTGTGTTACGCCGGCATTTAGTGTGAGTTATTGTTTGAATTTCCAGCATCCGCAGATTTCCCTGTAGATGCTCCCTGGCCTGCTGTGTTCCACCGGCATTTAGTGCGTGTTGCTGTTTGAATTTCCAGCATCTGCAGATTTCCCTGTAGATGTTGCCTGGCCTGCTGTGTTCCTCCGGCATTTACTGTATGTTGTGGTTTGAATTTCCAGCATCTGCAGATTTCCCTGTAGATGCTGCCCGGCCTGCTGTGTTCCACCAGAATTTTCTGTGTGTTGTTGTTTGAATTTCCAGCATCTGCAGATTTCCCTGTAGATGCTGCCCGGCCTGCTGTGTTCCACTGGCATTTAGTGTATGTTGTGGTTTGAATTTCCAGCATCTGCAGATTTCCCTGTAGATGCTGCCCGGCCTGCTGTGTTCCACCAGAATTTTCTGTGTGTTGTTGTTTGAATTTCCAGCATCTGCAGATTTCCCTGTAGATGCTGCCCGTCCTGTTGTGTTCCACTGGCATTTAGTGTATGTTGTTGTTTGAATTTCCAGCATCTGCAGAATTCCCTCTAGATGCTGCCCGGCCTGCTGTGTTCCACCGGCATTTAGTGTGTGTTGTTGTTTGAATTTCCAGCATCTGCAGATTTCCCTGTAGATCCTGCCTGGCCTGCTGTGTTCTGCCAGCATTTTGTGTGTTTTGTTGTTTGAATTTCCAGCATCTGCAGATTTCCCTGTAGATGCTGCCCGGCCTGCTGTGTTCCACCGGCATTTAGTGTGTGTTGTTGTTTGAATTTCCAGGATCTGCAGATTTCCCTGTAGATGCTGCCTGGCCTGCTGTGTTCCACCTGCATTTAGTGTGTATTGTTGTTTGAATTTCCAGATTCTGCAGATTTCCTCCTGTTTGCTGCCTGGCCTGCTGTGTTACGCCGGCATTTAGTGTGAGTTATTGTTTGAATTTCCAGCATCTGCAGATTTCCCTGTAGATGCTGCCTGGCCTGCTGTGTTCAACTGGCATTTAGTGCGTGTTGCTGTTTGAATTTCCAGCATCTGCAGATTTCCCTGTAGATGCTGCATGGCCTGCTGTGTTCCGCCGGCAATTATTGTATATTGTTGTTGGAATTTCCAGCAGCTGCAGATTTCCCTGTAGATGCTGCCCAGCCGGCTATGTTCCACCAGCATTTTGTGAGTGTTGTTGTTAGAATTTCCAGCATCTGCAGATTTCCATGTAGATGCTTCCTGGCCTGCTGTGTTCCGCCGGCATTTACTGTATGTTGTTGTTTCAATTTACAGCATCTGCAGATTTCCCTGTAGATGTTGCCTGGCCTGCTGTGTTCCACTGCCATTTAGTGTGTGTTGCTGTTTGAATTTCCAGCATCTGCTAATTTCCTCCTGTTTTTTGTCTGGCCTGCTGTGTTCCACTGGCATTTTGTGTGTGTTGTTTCGAATTTCCAGCATCTGCAGTTTTCCCTGTAGATGCTGCCTGGACTGCTGTGTTCTACCGGCATTTTGTGTGTGTTGTTTGAATTTCCAGCATCTGCAGATTTCCCTGTAGATGCTGCCTGGCCTGCTGTGCTCCACTGGCATTTAGAGTGTGTTCTTATTTGATGTTCCTGCATCTGCAGATTTCCTCCAGTTTGCTGCCCGGCCTCCTGTGTTCCAACGGCATTTAGTGTGTCTTGTTATTTCAATTTCCAGCATCTGCAGATTTCCTCCTGTTTGCTGCCTGGCCTGATGTCTTCCACCAGCATTTCTTGTGTCATGTTGTTTGAATTTCCAACATCTGCAGATTTCCCTGCAGATGCTTCCTTTCCTGCTGTGTTCCACCGGCATTTTGTGTGTGTTGTTGTTGCAGTTTGCAGCATCCGCAGATTTCCCTGTAGATGTTGCCTGGCCTGGTGTTTTCTGCCGGCATTTAGTGTGTGTTGTTGTTTGAATTTCCAGCATCTGCAGATTTCCCTGTATATGCTTCCTTTCCTGCTGTGTACCACTGGCATTTAGTGTGTGTTGCTGTTTGAATTTCCAGCATCTGCAGATTTCCTCCTGTTTGCTGCCCAGCCTGCTGTGTTCCACCGGCATTTAATGTGTGTTGTTTTTTCAATTTCCAGCAACTGCAGATTTCCCTGTAGATGCTGCCTGGCCTGCTATGTTCCACTGGAATTTAGGTTGTGTTGTTGTTAGAATTTCCAGCATCTGCAGATTTCCATGTAGATGCTTCCTGGCCTGCTGTGTTCCACCGGCATTTACTGTATGTTGTTGTTTCAATTTCCAGCATCTGCAGATTTCCCTGTAGATGTTGCCTGGCCTGCTGTGTTCCTCCGGCATTTACTGTATGTTGTGGTTTGAATTTCCAGCATCTGCAGATTTCCCTGTAGATGCTGGCCGGCCTGCTGTGTTCCACCAGAATTTTCTGTGTGTTGTTGTTTGAATTTCCAGCATCTGCAGATTTCCCTGTAGATGCTGCCCGTCCTGTTGTGTTCCACTGGCATTTAGTGTATGTTGTGGTTTGAATTTCCAGCATCTGCAGATTTCCCTGTAGATGCTACCCGGCCTGCTGTGTTCCACCAGAATTTTCTGTGTGTTGTTGTTTGAATTTCCAGCATCTGCAGATTTCCCTGTAGATGCTGCCCGTCCTGTTGTGTTCCACTGGCATTTAGTGTATGTTGTTGTTTGAATTTCCAGCATCTGCAGAATTCCCTCTAGATGCTGCCCGGCCTGCTGTGTTCCACCGGCATTTAGTGTGTGTTGTTGTTTGAATTTCCAGCATCTGCAGATTTCCCTGTAGATCCTGCCTGGCCTGCTGTGTTCTGCCAGCATTTTGTGTGTTTTGTTGTTTGAATTTCCAGCATCTGCAGATTTCCCTGTAGATGCTGCCCGGCCTGCTGTGTTCCACCGGCATTTAGTGTGTGTTGTTGTTTGAATTTCCAGGATCTGCAGATTTCCCTGTAGATGCTGCCTGGCCTGCTGTGTTCCGCCGGCATTTATTTGTATGTTGTTGTTTGAATTTCCAGACTCTGCAGATTTCCTCCTGTTTGCTGCCTGGCCTGCTGTGTTACGCCGGCATTTAGTGTGAGTTATTGTTTGAATTTCCAGCATCTGCAGATTTCCCTGTAGATGCTGCCTGGCCTGCTGTGTTCAACTGGCATTTAGTGCGTGTTGCTGTTTGAATTTCCAGCATCTGCAGATTTCCCTGTAGATGCTGCATGGCCTGCTGTGTTCCGCCGGCAATTATTGTATATTGTTGTTGGAATTTCCAGCAGCTGCAGATTTCCCTGTAGATGCTGCCCGGCCGGCTATGTTCCACCAGCATTTTGTGAGTGTTGTTGTTAGAATTTCCAGCATCTGCAGATTTCCATGTAGATGCTTCCTGGCCTGCTGTGTTCCGCCGGCATTTACTGTATGTTGTTGTTTCAATTTATAGCATCTGCAGATTTCCCTGTAGATGTTGCCTGGCCTGCTGTGTTCCACTGCCATTTAGTGTGTGTTGCTGTTTGAATTTCCAGCATCTGCTAATTTCCTCCTGTTTTTTGTCTGGCCTGCTGTGTTCCACTGGCATTTTGTGTGTGTTGTTTCGAATTTCCAGCATCTGCAGTTTTCCCTGTAGATGCTGCCTGGACTGCTGTGTTCTACCGGCATTTTGTGTGTGTTGTTTGAATTTCCAGCATCTGCAGATTTCCCTGTAGATGCTGCCTGGCCTGCTGTGCTCCACTGGCATTTAGAGTGTGTTCTTATTTGATGTTCCTGCATCTGCAGATTTCCTCCAGTTTGCTGCCCGGCCTCCTGTGTTCCAACGGCATTTAGTGTGTCTTGTTATTTCAATTTCCAGCATCTGCAGATTTCCTCCTGTTTGCTGCCTGGCCTGATTTCTTCCACCAGCATTTCTTGTGTCATGTTGTTTGAATTTCCAACATCTGCAGATTTCCCTGCAGATGCTTCCTTTCCTGCTGTGTTCCACTGGCATTTTGTGTGTGTTGTTGTTTGAATTTCCGGCATCTGCAGATTTCCCTGTAGATGCTGCCCGGCCTGCTGTGTTCCACTGGCATTTAGTGTGTGTTCTTGTTTGAATTTCCGGCATCTGCAGATTTCCCTGTAGATGCTGCCCGGCCTGCTGTGTTCCACTGGCATTTAGTGTGTGTTCTTGTTTGAATTTCCGGCATCTGCAGATTTCCCTGTAGATGCTTCCTTTCCTGCTGTGTTCCACTGGCATTTAGTGTGTGTTCTTGTTTGAATTTCCGGCATCTGCAGATTTCCCTGTAGATGCTGCCCGGCCTGCTGTGTTCCACTGGCATTTAGTGTGTGTTCTTGTTTGAATTTCCGGCATCTGCAGATTTCCCTGTAGATGCTCCCTGGACTGATGTGTTCCACCGGCATTTTCTGTGTGTTGTTGTTTGATTTTCCAGCATCTGCAGATTTCCTCCTGTTTGCTGCCTGGCCTGCTGTGTTTTGCCGGCATTTAGTGTGTGTTGTTGTTTGAATTTCCAGCATCTGCAGATTTCCCTGTAGATGCTGCCTGGCCTGCTGTGTTCCACCATCATTTAGTGTGTGTTGTTCTTTGAATTTCCAGCATCTGCATATTTCCTCCTGTTTGATGCCTGGCCTGCTGTGTTCCACCGGCATTTAGTGTGT
The DNA here is from genome assembly GCF_048418815.1 of Hemitrygon akajei. Lineage (NCBI taxonomy): Eukaryota > Metazoa > Chordata > Chondrichthyes > Myliobatiformes > Dasyatidae > Hemitrygon > Hemitrygon akajei. Next base: position 10,957,970 of record NC_133132.1, on the reverse strand, counting down.
GTTGTTGTTTGAATTTCCAGCATCTGCAGATTTCCCTGTTGAGGCTGCCTGGCCTGCTGTGTTCTGCCGGCATTTAGAGTGTGTTGTTATTTGAATTTCCAGCATCTGCAGATTTCCCTGTAGATGCTGCCTGGCCTGCTGTGTTCTGCCGGTATTCACTTTGTGTTGTTCTTTGAATTTCCAGCATCTGCAGATTTACCTGTAGATGCTGCCTGGCCTGCTGTGTTCCACCGCCATTTAGTGTGTGTTGTTGTTTGAATTTCCAGCATCTGCTGATTTCCCTGTAGATGCTCCCTGGCCTGCTGTGTTCCCCTGGCATTTAGTGTGTCTTCTTGTTTGAATTTCCAGCATCTGCAGATTTCCCTGCAGATGCTGCCTGGCCTGCTGTGTTCCACTGGCATTTAGTGTGTGTTCTTGTTTGAATTTCCGGCATCTGCAGATTTCCCTGTAGATGCTGCCCGTCCTGCTGTGTTCCACTGGCATTTAGTGTGTGTTCTTGTTTGAATTTCCGGCATCTGCAGATTTCCCTGTAGATGCTGCCCGGCCTGCTGTGTTCCACCGGCATTTAGTGTGTGTTGTTGTTTGAATTTCCAGTATCTGCAGATTTCCTCCTGTTTGCTGCCTGGCATGCTGTGTTCCGCTGGTATTTAGTGTCTGTTGTTGTTTGAATTTCCAGCATCTGCAGATTTCCCTGTATATGCTTCCTTTCCTGCTGTGTACCACTGGCATTTAGTGTGTGTTGCTGTTTGAATTTCCAGCATCTGCAGATTTCCTCCTGTTTGCTGCCTGGCCTGCTGTGTTCCACCGGCATTTAGTTTGTGTTGTTGTTTGAATTTCCAGTATCTGCAGATTTCCTCCTGTTTGCTGCCTGGCCTGCTGTGTTCCGCTGGTATTTAGTGTATGTTGTTGCTTCAATTTCCAGCATCTGCAGATTTAACTGTAGATGCTGCCTGGCCTGCTGTGTTCCACCGCCATTTAGTGTGTGTTGTTGTTTGAATTTCCGGCATCTGCAGATTTCCCTGTAGATGCTGCCCGGCCTGCTGTGTTCCACTGGCATTTAGTGTGTGTTCTTGTTTGAATTTCCAGCATCTGCAGATTTCACTGCAGATGCTGCCTGGCCTGCTGTGTTCCACTGGCATTTAGTGTGTGTTCTTGTTTGAATTTCCGGCATCTGCAGATTTCCCTGTAGATGCTGCCCGGCCTGCTGTGTTCCACTGGCATTTAGTGTGTGTTCTTGTTTGAATTTCCGGCATCTGCAGATTTCCCTGTAGATGCTCCCTGGACTGATGTGTTCCACCGGCATTTAGTGTGTGTTGTTCTTTGAATTTCCAGCATCTGCATATTTCCTCCTGTTTGATGCCTGGCCTGCTGTGTTCCACCGGCATTTAGTGTGTGTTGTTGTTTGAATTTCCAGCATCTGCAGATTTCCCTGTTGAGGCTGCCTGGCCTGCTGTGTTCTGCCGGCATTTAGAGTGTGTTGTTATTTGAATTTCCAGCATCTGCAGATTTCCCTGTAGATGCTGCCTGGCCTGCTGTGTTCTGCCGGTATTCACTTTGTGTTGTTCTTTGAATTTCCAGCATCTGCAGATTTACCTGTAGATGCTGCCTGGCCTGCTGTGTTCCACCGGCATTTTGTGTGTGTTGTTGTTTGATTTTCCAGCATCTGCAGATTTCCTCCTGTTTGCTGCCTGGCCTGCTGTGTTCCACCGGCATTTAGTGTGTGTTGTTGTTTGAATTTCCAGCATCTGCAGATTTCCCTGTAGATGCTGCATGGCCTGCTGTGTTTTGCCGGCATTTAGTGTGTGTTGTTTGAATTTCCAGCATCTGCAGATTTCCCTGTAGATGCTGCCTGGCCTGCTGTGGTCCACCAGTATTTAGTGCGTGTTGTTGTATGAATTTCCGGCATCTGCAGATTTCCCTGTAGATGCTGCCTGGCCTGCTGTGTTCCACCGGCATTTAGTGTGTGTTGTTGTTTGAATTTCCAGCATCTGCATATTTCCTCCTGTTTGCTGCCTGGCCTGCTGTGTTCCACCGGCATTTAGTGTATGTTGTTTGAATTTCCAGCATCTGCAGATTTCCCTGTAGATGCTGCCTGGCCTGCTGTGTTCCACTGGCATTTTGTGTGTGTTGTTGTTTGATTTTCCAGCATCTGCAGATTTCCTCCTGTTTGCTGCCTAGCCTGCTGTGTTCCGCCAGTATTTAGTGTGTGTTCTTGTTTGAATTTCCAGCATCTGCTGATTTCACTGTAGATGCTGCCTGGCCTGCTGTGTTCCACCAGCATTTTGTGTGTGTTGTTGTTTGATTTTCCAGCTTCTGCAGATTTCCTCCTGTTTGCTGCCTAGCCTGCTGTGTTCCGCCAGTATTTACTGTGTGTTCTTGTTTGAATTTCCAGCATCTGCAGATTTCACTGTAGATGCTGCCTGGCCTGCTGTGATCCATGATCATTTTCAGTGTGTTGTTCTTTGAATTTGCAGCATCTGCAGATTTCCCTGTAGATGCTGCCTGGCCTGCTGTGTTCCACCATCATTTTGTGCGTGTTGTTCTTTGAATTTCCAGCATCTGCAGTTTTCCCTGTAGATGCTGCCTGGCCTGCTGTGTACCGCCGGCATTTAGTGTGTGTTGTTGTTTGAATTTTCAGCATCTGCAGATTTCCCTGTAGAGGCTGCCTTGCCTGCTGTGTTCTGCCGGCATTTAGTGTGTGTTGTTGTTTGAAATTCCAGCATCTGCAGATTTCCCTGTAGATGCTGTCTGGCCGGCTGTGTTCCACCGACATTTAGTGTGTGTTGTTGTTTGAATTTCCAGCATCTGCAGATTTCCCTGTTGAGGCTGCCTGGCCTGCTGTGTTCTGCCGGCATTTAGTGTATGTAGTTGTTTGAATTTCCGGCATCTGCAGATTTCCTCCTGTTTGCTACCTGGCCTGCTGTGTTCCACCGGATTTAGTGTGTGTTGTTATTTGATTTTCCAGCATCTGCAGATTTCCCTGTAGATGTTGCCTGGCCTGCTGTGTTCTGCCGGCATTTTGTGTGTGTTGTTATTTGATTTTCCAGCATCTGCAGATTTCCCTGTAGATGTTGCCTGGCCTGCTGTGTTCCGCTGGCATTTTGTGTGTGTTGTTGTTTGAATTTCCAGTATCTGCAGATTTCCTCCTGTTTGCTGCCTGGCCTGCTGTGTTCCACCGCCATTTAGTGTGAGTTGTTATTTGATTTTCCAGCATCTGCAGATTTCCCTGTAGATGTTGCCTGGCCTACTGTGTTCTGCCGGCATTTTGTGTGTGTTGTTATTTGATTTTCCAGCATCTGCAGATTTCCCTGTAGATGCTGCGTGGCCTGCTGTGTTCCACTGGCATTTTGTGTGTGTTCTTGTTTGAATTTCCAGTATCTGCAGATTTCCTCCTGTTTGCTGCCCGGCCTGCTGTGTTCCGCCGGTATTTAGTGTATGTTGTTGCTTGAATTTCCAGCATCTGCAGATTTCCCTGTAGATACTGCCCGGCCTGCTGTGTTCCACCGGCATTTAGTGTGTGTTGTTGTTTGAATTTCCAGCATCTGCAGATTTCCCTGTAGATGCTGCCTGGCCTGCTGTGTTCCACCGGCATTTAGTTTGTGTTGTTGTTTGAATTTCCAGTATCTGCAGATTTCCTCCTGTTTGCTGCCTGGCCTGCTGTGTTCCACCGGCATTTAGTGACTGTTGTTGTTTGAATTTCCAGCATCTGCAGATTTCCCTGTAGATGCTGCCCGGCCTGCTGTGTTCCAATGGAATTTAGTGTATGTTGTTGTTTGAATTTCCAGTATCTGCAGATTTCGCTGTTGATGCTCCCTGGACTGATGTGTTCCACCGGCATTTTGTGTGTGTTCTTGTTTGAATTTCCGGCTTCTGCAGATTTCCCTGTAGATGCTGCCCGGCCTGCTGTGTTCCACTGGCATTTAGTGTGTGTTGTTGTTTGAATTTCCAGCATCTGCAGATTTCCCTGTTGAGGCTGCCTGGCCTGCTGTGTTCTGCCGGCATTTAGAGTGTGTTGTTATTTGAATTTCCAGCATCTGCAGATTTCCCTGTAGATGCTGCCTGGCCTGCTGTGTTCTGCCGGTATTCACTTTGTGTTGTTCTTTGAATTTCCAGCATCTGCAGATTTACCTGTAGATGCTGCCTGGCCTGCTGTGTTCCACCGCCATTTAGTGTGTGTTGCTGTTTGAATTTCCAGCATCTGCTGATTTCCCTGTAGATGCTCCCTGGCCTGCTGTGTTCCCCTGGCATTTAGTGTGTGTTCTTGTTTGAATTTCCAGCATCTGCAGATTTCCCTGCAGATGCTGCCTGGCCTGCTGTGTTCCACCAGCATTTTGTGTGTGGTGTTGTTTGAATTTCCAGCATCTGCAGATTTCCCTGTAGATGCTGCCTGACCTGCTGTGTTCCACCGGCATTTAGTGTGTGTTGTTGGTTGAGTTTCCAGCATCTGCAGATTTCCTGCTGTTTGCTGCCTGGCATGCTGTGTTCCGCCGGTATTTTGTGCGTGTTGTTCTTTGAATTTCGAGCATCTGCAGATTTCCCTTGAGATGCTGCCTGGCCTGCTGTGTTCCAGAGGCATTTAGTGTGTGTTGTTGTTTGAATTTCCAGCATCTGCAGATTTCCTCCTGTTTGCTTCCCGGCCTGCTGTGTTCCGCCGGCATTTAGTGTGTGTTGTTTTTCGAATTTCCAGCATCTGCGTATTTCCTCCTATTTGCTGCCTGGCATGCTGTGTTCCGCTGGTATTTAGTGTATGTTGTTGTTTGAATTTCCAGCATCTCAGATTTCCCTGTAGATGCTTCCTGGCCTGCTGTGTTCCACTGGCATTTAGTGTGTGTTCTTGTTTGAATTTCCGGCATCTGCAGATTTCCCTGTAGATGCTTCCCGGCCTGCTGTGTTCCACCGGCATTTAGTGTGTGTTGTTGTTTGAATTTCCAGTATCTGCAGATTTCCTCCTGTTTGCTGCCTGGCATGCTGTGTTCCGCTGGTATTTTGTGTCTGTTGTTGTTTGAATTTCCAGCATCTGCAGATTTCCCTGTAGATGCTGCCCGGCCTGCTGTGTTCCAATGGAATTTAGTGTATGTTGTTGTTTGAATTTCCAGCATCTGCAGATTTCGCTGTAGATGCTCCCTGGCCTGCTGTGTTCCACCGCCATTTAGTGTGTGTTGTTGTTTGAATTTCCAGCACCTGCAGATTTCCCTGTAGATGCTGCATGGCCTGCTGTGTTTTGCCGGCATTTAGTGTGTGTTGTTCTTTGAATTTCCAGCATCTGCAGATTTCCCTGTAGATGCTGCCTGGCCTGCTGTGTTCCACCGGTATTTAGTGTGTGTTGTTGTTTGAATTTCCAGCATCTGCATATTTCCTCCTGTCTGCTGCCTGGCCTGCTGTGTTCCGCTGGTATTTAGTGTATGTTGTTTGAATTGCCAGCATCTGCAGAATTCCCTGTAGATGCTGCCTGGCCTGCTGTGTTCCACCATCATTTTGTGCGTGTTGTTGTTTGAATTTCCAGCATCTGCAGATTTCCCTGTAGATGCTGCCTGGCCTGCTGTGTTCCACTGGCATTTAGTGTGTGTTGTTGTTTGAATTTCCAGCATCTGCAGATTTCCCTGTAGATGCTGCCTGGCCTGTTGTTTTCCACTGGCATTTAGTGTGAATTGTTGTTTGAATTTCCACCATCTGCAGATTTCCCTGTAGATGCTGCCTGGCCTGCTGTGTTCCACCAGCATTTTGTGTGTGTTGTTGTTTGATTTTCCAGCATCTGCAGATTTCCTCCTGTTTGCTGCCTAGCATGCTGTGTTCCGCCAGTATTTAGTGTGTGTTCTTGTTTGAATTTCCAGCATCTGCAGATTTCACTGTAGATGCTGCCTGGCCTGCTGTGTTCCATGATCATTTTCAGTGTGTTGTTCTTTGAATTTGCAGCATCTGCAGATTTCCCTGTAGATGCTGCCTGGCCTGCTGTGTTCCACCATCATTTTGTGCGTGTTGTTCTTTGAATTTCCAGCATCTGCAGTTTTCCCTGTAGATGCTGCCTGGCCTGCTGTGTTCCACCGGCATTTAGTGTGTATTGTTGTTTGAATTTCCAGCATCTGCAGATTTCCCTGTAGAGGCTGCCTGGCCTGCTGTGTTCTGCCGGCATTTAGTGTGTGTTGTTGTTTGAAATTCCAGCATCTGCAGATTTCCCTGTAGATGCTGTCTGGCCTGCTGTCTTCCACCGGCATTTAGTGTGTGTTGTTGTTTGAATTTCCAGCATCTGCAGATTTCCCTGTTGAGGCTGCCTGGCCTGCTGTGTTCTGCCGGCATTTAGAGTGTGTTGTTATTTGAATTTCCAGCATCTGCAGATTTCCCTGTAGATGCTGCCTGGCCTGCTGTGTTCTGCCGGTATTCACTTTGTGTTGTTCTTTGAATTTCCAGCATCTGCAGATTTCCTCCTGTAGATGCTGTCTGGCCTGCTGTATTCCACCGGCATTTAGTGTGTGTTGTTGTTTGAATTTCCAGCATCTGCAGATTTCCCTGTAGATGCTGCATGGCCTGCTGTGTTTTGCCGGCATTTAGTGTGTGTTGTTTGAATTTCCAGCATCTGCAGATTTCCCTGTAGATGCTGCCTGGCCTGCTGTGGTCCACCGGTATTTAGTGCGTGTTGTTGTATGAATTTCCGGCATCTGCAGATTTCCCTGTAGATGCTGCCTGGCCTGCTGTGTTCCACCGGCATTTAGTGTGTGTTGTTGTTTGAATTTCCAGCATCTGCAGATTTCCCTGTAGACGCTGCCTGGCCTGCTGTGGTCCACCGGTATTTAGTGCGTGTTGTTGTATGAATTTCCGGCATCTGCAGATTTCCCTGTAGATGCTGCCTGGCCTGCTGTGTTCCACCGGCATTTTGTGTGTGTTGTTGTTTGAATTTCCAGCATCTGCATATTTCCTCCTGTTTGCTGCCTGGCCTGCTGTGTTCCACCGGCATTTAGTGTATGTTGTTTGAATTTCCAGCATCTGCAGATTTCCCTGTAGATGCTGCCTGGCCTGCTGTGTTCCACCAGCATTTTGTGCGTGTTGTTGTTTGAATTTCCAGCATCTGCAGATTTCCCTGTAGATGCTGCCTGGCCTGCTGTGTTCCACTGGCATTTTGTGTGTGTTGTTGTTTGATTTTCCAGCATCTGCAGATTTCCTCCTGTTTGCTGCCTAGCCTGCTGTGTTCCGCCAGTATTTAGTGTGTGTTCTTGTTTGAATTTCCAGCATCTGCTGATTTCACTGTAGATGCTGCCTGGCCTGCTGTGTTCCACCAGCATTTTGTGTGTGTTGTTGTTTGATTTTCCAGCTTCTGCAGATTTCCTCCTGTTTGCTGCCTAGCCTGCTGTGTTCCGCCAGTATTTACTGTGTGTTCTTGTTTGAATTTCCAGCATCTGCAGATTTCACTGTAGATGCTGCCTGGCCTGCTGTGATCAATGATCATTTTCAGTGTGTTGTTCTTTGAATTTGCAGCATCTGCAGATTTCCCTGTAGATGCTGCCTGGCCTGCTGTGTTCCACCATCATTTTGTGCGTGTTGTTCTTTGAATTTCCAGCATCTGCAGTTTTCCCTGTAGATGCTGCCTGGCCTGCTGTGTACCGCCGGCATTTAGTGTGTGTTGTTGTTTGAATTTTCAGCATCTGCAGATTTCCCTGTAGAGGCTGCCTTGCCTGCTGTGTTCTGCCGGCATTTAGTGTGTGTTGTTGTTTGAAATTCCAGCATCTGCAGATTTCCCTGTAGATGCTGTCTGGCCGGCTGTGTTCCACCGACATTTAGTGTGTGTTGTTGTTTGAATTTCCAGCATCTGCAGATTTCCCTGTTGAGGCTGCCTGGCCTGCTGTGTTCTGCCGGCATTTAGTGTATGTAGTTGTTTGAATTTCCGGCATCTGCAGATTTCCTCCTGTTTGCTACCTGGCCTGCTGTGTTCCACCGGATTTAGTGTGTGTTGTTATTTGATTTTCCAGCATCTGCAGATTTCCCTGTAGATGTTGCCTGGCCTGCTGTGTTCTGCCGGCATTTTGTGTGTGTTGTTATTTGATTTTCCAGCATCTGCAGATTTCCCTGTAGATGTTGCCTGGCCTGCTGTGTTCCGCTGGCATTTTGTGTGTGTTGTTGTTTGAATTTCCAGTATCTGCAGATTTCCTCCTGTTTGCTGCCTGGCCTGCTGTGTTCCACCGCCATTTAGTGTGAGTTGTTATTTGATTTTCCAGCATCTGCAGATTTCCCTGTAGATGTTGCCTGGCCTACTGTGTTCTGCCGGCATTTTGTGTGTGTTGTTATTTGATTTTCCAGCATCTGCAGATTTCCCTGTAGATGCTGCGTGGCCTGCTGTGTTCCACTGGCATTTTGTGTGTGTTCTTGTTTGAATTTCCAGTATCTGCAGATTTCCTCCTGTTTGCTGCCCGGCCTGCTGTGTTCCGCCGGTATTTAGTGTATGTTGTTGCTTGAATTTCCAGCATCTGCAGATTTCCCTGTAGATACTGCCCGGCCTGCTGTGTTCCACCGGCATTTAGTGTGTGTTGTTGTTTGAATTTCCAGCATCTGCATATTTCCCTGTAGATGCTGCCTGGCCTGCTGTGTTCCACCGGCATTTAGTTTGTGTTGTTGTTTGAATTTCCAGTATCTGCAGATTTCCTCCTGTTTGCTGCCTGGCCTGCTGTGTTCCACCGGCATTTAGTTTGTGTTGTTGTTTGAATTTCCAGTATCTGCAGATTTCCTCCTGTTTGCTGCCTGGCATGCTGTGTTCCGCTGGTATTTAGTGACTGTTGTTGTTTGAATTTCCAGCATCTGCAGATTTCCCTGTAGATGCTGCCCGGCCTGCTGTGTTCCAATGGAATTTAGTGTATGTTGTTGTTTGAATTTCCAGTATCTGCAGATTTCGCTGTTGATGCTCCCTGGACTGATGTGTTCCACCGGCATTTTGTGTGTGTTCTTGTTTGAATTTCCGGCTTCTGCAGATTTCCCTGTAGATGCTGCCCGGCCTGCTGTGTTCCACTGGCATTTAGTGTGTGTTGTTGTTTGAATTTCCAGCATCTGCAGATTTCCCTGTAGATGCTGCCTGGCCTGCTGTGTTCTGCCGGTATTCACTTTGTGTTGTTCTTTGAATTTCCAGCATCTGCAGATTTACCTGTAGATGCTGCCTGGCCTGCTGTGTTCCACCGCCATTTAGTGTGTGTTGCTGTTTGAATTTCCAGCATCTGCTGATTTCCCTGTAGATGCTCCCTGGCCTGCTGTGTTCCCCTGGCATCTAGTGTGTGTTCTTGTTTGAATTTCCAGCATCTGCAGATTTCCCTGCAGATGCTGCCTGGCCTGCTGTGTTCCACCAGCATTTTGTGTGTGGTGTTGTTTGAATTTCCAGCATCTGCAGATTTCCCTGTAGATGCTGCCTGACCTGCTGTGTTCCACCGGCATTTAGTGTGTGTTGTTGGTTGAGTTTCCAGCATCTGCAGATTTCCTGCTGTTTGCTGCCTGGCATGCTGTGTTCCGCCGGTATTTTGTGCGTGTTGTTCTTTGAATTTCGAGCATCTGCAGATTTCCCTTGAGATGCTGCCTGGCATGCTGTGTTCCAGAGGCATTTAGTGTGTGTTGTTGTTTGAATTTCCAGCATCTGCAGATTTCCTCCTGTTTGCTTCCCGGCCTGCTGTGTTCCGCCGGCATTTAGTGTGTGTTGTTTTTCGAATTTCCAGCATCTGCATATTTCCTCCTATTTGCTGCCTGGCATGCTGTGTTCCGCTGGTATTTAGTGTATGTTGTTGTTTGAATTTCCAGCATCTCAGATTTCCCTGTAGATGCTTCCTGGCCTGCTGTGTTCCACTGGCATTTAGTGTGTGTTCTTGTTTGAATTTCCGGCATCTGCAGATTTCCCTGTAGATGCTTCCCGGCCTGCTGTGTTCCACCGGCATTTAGTGTGTGTTGTTGTTTGAATTTCCAGTATCTGCAGATTTCCTCCTGTTTGCTGCCTGGCATGCTGTGTTCCGCTGGTATTTTGTGTCTGTTGTTGTTTGAATTTCCAGCATCTGCAGATTTCCCTGTAGATGCTGCCCGGCCTGCTGTGTTCCAATGGAATTTAGTGTATGTTGTTGTTTGAATTTCCAGCATCTGCAGATTTCGCTGTAGATGCTCCCTGGCCTGCTGTGTTCCACCGCCATTTAGTGTGTGTTGTTGTTTGAATTTCCAGCACCTGCAGATTTCCCTGTAGATGCTGCATGGCCTGCTGTGTTTTGCCGGCATTTAGTGTGTGTTGTTCTTTGAATTTCCAGCATCTGCAGATTTCCCTGTAGATGCTGCCTGGCCTGCTGTGTTCCACCGGTATTTAGTGTGTGTTGTTGTTTGAATTTCCAGCATCTGCATATTTCCTCCTGTCTGCTGCCTGGCCTGCTGTGTTCCGCTGGTATTTAGTGTATGTTGTTTGAATTGCCAGCATCTGCAGAATTCCCTGTAGATGCTGCCTGGCCTGCTGTGTTCCACCATCATTTTGTGCGTGTTGTTGTTTGAATTTCCAGCATCTGCAGATTTCCCTGTAGATGCTGCCTGGCCTGCTGTGTTCCACTGGCATTTAGTGTGTGTTGTTGTTTGAATTTCCAGCATCTGCAGATTTCCCTGTAGATGCTGCCTGGCCTGTTGTTTTCCACTGGCATTTAGTGTGAATTGTTGTTTGAATTTCCACCATCTGCAGATTTCCCTGTAGATGCTGCCTGGCCTGCTGTGTTCCACCAGCATTTTGTGTGTGTTGTTGTTTGATTTTCCAGCATCTGCAGATTTCCTCCTGTTTGCTGCCTAGCATGCTGTGTTCCGCCAGTATTTAGTGTGTGTTCTTGTTTGAATTTCCAGCATCTGCAGATTTCACTGTAGATGCTGCCTGGCCTGCTGTGTTCCATGATCATTTTCAGTGTGTTGTTCTTTGAATTTGCAGCATCTGCAGATTTCCCTGTAGATGCTGCCTGGCCTGCTGTGTTCCACCATCATTTTGTGCGTGTTGTTCTTTGAATTTCCAGCATCTGCAGTTTTCCCTGTAGATGCTGCCTGGCCTGCTGTGTTCCACCGGCATTTAGTGTGTATTGTTGTTTGAATTTCCAGCATCTGCAGATTTCCCTGTAGAGGCTGCCTGGCCTGCTGTGTTCTGCCGGCATTTAGTGTGTGTTGTTGTTTGAAATTCCAGCATCTGCAGATTTCCCTGTAGATGCTGTCTGGCCTGCTGTCGTCCACCGGCATTTAGTGTGTGTTGTTGTTTGAATTTCCAGCATCTGCAGATTTCCCTGTTGAGGCTGCCTGGCCTGCTGTGTTCTGCCGGCATTTAGAGTGTGTTGTTATTTGAATTTCCAGCATCTGCAGATTTCCCTGTAGATGCTGCCTGGCCTGCTGTGTTCTGCCGGTATTCACTTTGTGTTGTTCTTTGAATTTCCAGCATCTGCAGATTTCCTCCTGTAGATGCTGTCTGGCCTGCTGTGTTCCACTGGCATTTAGTGTGTGTTCTTGTTTGAATTTCCAGCATCTGCAGATTTCCCTGTGGATGCTGCCTGGCCTGCTGTGTTCCACCGGCATTTAGTGTATGTAGTTGTTTGAATTTCCAGCATCTGCAGATTTCCTCCTGTTTGCTACCTGGCCTGCTGTGTTCCACCGGCATTTAGTGTGTGTTGTTATTTGATTTTCCAGCATCTGCAGATTTCCCTGTAGATGTTGCCTGGCCTGCTGTGTTCTGCCGGCATTTTGTGTGTGTTGTTGTTTGAATTTCCGGCATCTGCAGATTTCCCTGTAGATGCTGCGTGGCCTGCTGTGTTCCACTGGCATTTTGTGTGTGTTCTTGTTTGAATTTCCAGTATCTGCAGATTTCCCTGTAGATGCTGCCTGGCCTGCTGTGTTCCACCGGCATTTAGTTTGTGTTGTTTTTTGAATTTCCAGCATCTGCATATTTCCTCCTGTTTGCTGCCCGGCCTGCTGTGTTCCACCGGCATTTAGTGTGTGTTGTTGTTTGAATTTCCAGCATCGGCAGATTTCCCTGTAGATGCTGCCTGGCCTGCTGTGTTCCACCGGCATTTAGTTTGTGTTGTTTTTTGAATTTCCAGCATCTGCATATTTCCTCCTGTTTGCTGCCTGGCCTGCTGTGTTCCACCGGCATTTAGTTTGTGTTGTTGTTTGAATTTCCAGTATCTGCAGATTTCCTCCTGTTTGCTGCCTGGCCTGCTGTGTTCCGCTGGTATTTAGTGTGTGTTGTTGTTTGAATTTCCAGCATCTGCAGATTTCCCTCTAGATGCTGCCCGGCCTGCTGTGTTCCACCTGCATTTAGTGTGTGTTGTTGTTTGAATTTCCAGCATCTGCAGATTTCCCTGTAGATGCTGCCCGGCCTGCTGTGTTCCAATGGAATTTAGTGTATGTTGTTGTTTGAATTTCCAGTATCTGCAGATTTCCCTGTAGATGCTCCCTGGACTGATGTGTTCCACTGGCATTTTGTGTGTGTTGTTGTTTGATTTTCCAGCATCTGCAGATTTCCTCCTGTTTGCTGCCTGGCATGCTGTGTTCCTCCAGTATTTAGTGTATGTTGTTGCTTGAATTTCCAGCATCTGCAGATTTACCTGTAGATGCTGCCTGGCCTGCTGTGTTCCCCTGGCATTTAGTGTGTGTTGTTGTTTGAATTTCCAGCATCTGCAGATTTCCCTGTAGATGCTGCCTGGCCTGCTGTGTTCCCCTGGCATTTAGTGTGTGTTCTTGTTTGAATTTCCGGCATCTGCAGATTTCCCTGTAGATGCTGCCCGGCCTGCTGTGTTCCACTGGCATTTAGTGTGTGTTCTTGTTTGAATTTCCGGCATCTGCAGATTTCCCTTTAGATGCTGCCTGGCCTGCTGTGTTCCCCTGGCATTTAGTGTGTGTTCTTGTTTGAATTTCCGGCATCTGCAGATTTCCCTGTAGATGCTGCCCGGCCTGCTGTGTTCCACTGGCATTTAGTGTGTGTTCTTGTTTGAATTTCCGGCATCTGCAGATTTCCCTGTAGATGCTCCCTGGACTGATGTGTTCCACCGGCATTTTGTGTGTGTTGTTGTTTGATTTTCCAGCATCTGCAGATTTCCTCCTGTTTGCTGCCTGGCCTGCTGTGTTTTGCCGGCATTTAGTGTGTGTTGTTGTTTGAATTTCCAGCATCTGCAGATTTCCCTGTAGATGCTGCCTGGCCTGCTGTGTTCCACCATCATTTAGTGTGTGTTGTTCTTTGAATTTCCAGCATCTGCATATTTCCTCCTGTTTGATGCCTGGCCTGCTGTGTTCCACCGGCATTTAGTGTGTGTTGTTGTTTGAATTTCCAGCATTTGCAGATTTCCCTGTTGAGGCTGCCTGGCCTGCTGTGTTCTGCCGGCATTTAGAGTGTGTTGTTATTTGAATTTCCAGCATCTGCAGATTTCCCTGTAGATGCTGCCTGGCCTGCTGTGTTCTGCCGGTATTCACTTTGTGTTGTTCTTTGAATTTCCAGCATCTGCAGATTTCCCTGTAGATGCTGCCTGGCCTGGTGTGTTCCACCGCCATTTAGTGTGTGTTGTTGTTTGAATTTCCAGCATCTGCAGATTTCCCTGTTGAGGCTGCCTGGCCTGCTGTGTTCTGCCGGCATTTAGAGTGTGTTGTTATTTGAATTTCCAGCATCTGCAGATTTCCCTGTAGATGCTGCCTGGCCTGCTGTGTTCCACCAGCATTTTGTGCGTGTTGTTGTTTGAATTTCCGGCATCTGCAGATTTCACTGTAGATGCTGCCCGGCCTGCTGTGTTCCACTGGCATTTAGTGTGTGTTCTTGTTTGAATTTCCGGCATCTGCAGATTTCCCTGTAGATGCTGCCTGGCCTGCTATGTTCCCCTGGCATTTAGTGTGTGTTCTTGTTTGAATTTCCGGCATCTGCAGATTTCCCTGTAGATGCTGCCCGGCCTGCTGTGTTCCACTGGCATTTAGTGTGTGTTCTTGTTTGAATTTCCGGCATCTGCAGATTTCCCTGTAGATGCTCCCTGGACTGATGTGTTCCACCGGCATTTTCTGTGTGTTGTTGTTTGATTTTCCAGCATCTGCAGATTTCCTCCTGTTTGCTGCCTGGCCTGCTGTGTTTTGCCGGCATTTAGTGTGTGTTGTTGTTTGAATTTCCAGCATCTGCAGATTTCCCTGTAGATGCTGCCTGGCCTGCTGTGTTCCACCATCATTTAGTGTGTGTTGTTCTTTGAATTTCCAGCATCTGCATATTTCCTCCTGTTTGATGCCTGGCCTGCTGTGTTCCACCGGCATTTAGTGTGTGTTGTTGTTTGAATTTCCAGCATCTGCAGATTTCCCTGTTGAGGCTGCCTGGCCTGCTGTGTTCTGCCGGCATTTAGAGTGTGTTGTTATTTGAATTTCCAGCATCTGCAGATTTCCCTGTAGATGCTGCCTGGCCTGCTGTGTTCTGCCGGTATTCACTTTGTGTTGTTCTTTGAATTTCCAGCATCTGCAGATTTCCCTGTAGATGCTGCCTGGCCTGCTGTGTTCCACCGCCATTTAGTGTGTGTTTTTGTTTGAATTTCCAGCATCTGCTGATTTCCCTGTAGATGCTCCCTGGCCTGCTGTGTTCCCCTGGCATTTAGTGTGTGTTCTTGTTTGAATTTCCAGCATCTGCAGATTTCCCTGCAGATGCTGCCTGGCCTGCTGTGTTCCACTGGCATTTAGTGTGTGTTCTTGTTTGAATTTCCGGCATCTGCAGATTTCCCTGTAGATGCTGCCCGGCCTGCTGTGTTCCACTGGCATTTAGTGTGTGTTCTTGTTTGAATTTCCGGCATCTGCAGATTTCCCTGTAGATGCTGCCCGGCCTGCTGTGTTCCACCGGCATTTAGTGTGTGTTGTTGTTTGAATTTCCAGTATCTGCAGATTTCCTCCTGTTTGCTGCCTGGCATGCTGTGTTCCGCTGGTATTTAGTGTCTGTTGTTGTTTGAATTTCCAGCATCTGCAGATTTCCCTGTATATGCTTCCTTTCCTGCTGTGTACCACTGGCATTTAGTGTGTGTTGCTGTTTGAATTTCCAGCATCTGCAGATTTCCTCCTGTTTGCTGCCTGGCCTGCTGTGTTCCACCGGCATTTAGTGTGTGTTGTTGTTTGAATTTCCAGTATCTGCAGATTTCCTCCTGTTTGCTGCCTGGCCTGCTGTGTTCCACCGGCATTTAGTTTGTGTTGTTGTTTGAATTTCCAGTATCTGCAGATTTCCTCCTGTTTGCTGCCTGGCCTGCTGTGTTCCGCTGGTATTTAGTGTATGTTGTTGCTTGAATTTCCAGCATCTGCAGATTTAACTGTAGATGCTGCCTGGCCTGCTGTGTTCCACCGCCATTTAGTGTGTGTTGTTGTTTGAATTTCCGGCATCTGCAGATTTCCCTGTAGATGCTGCCCGGCCTGCTGTGTTCCACTGGCATTTAGTGTGTGTTCTTGTTTGAATTTCCAGCATCTGCAGATTTCACTGCAGATGCTGCCTGGCCTGCTGTGTTCCACTGGCATTTAGTGTGTGTTCTTGTTTGAATTTCCGGCATCTGCAGATTTCCCTGTAGATGCTGCCCGGCCTGCTGTGTTCCACTGGCATTTAGTGTGTGTTCTTGTTTGAATTTCCGGCATCTGCAGATTTCCCTGTAGATGCTCCCTGGACTGATGTGTTCCACCGGCATTTAGTGTGTGTTGTTCTTTGAATTTCCAGCATCTGCATATTTCCTCCTGTTTGATGCCTGGCCTGCTGTGTTCCACCGGCATTTAGTGTGTGTTGTTGTTTGAATTTCCAGCATCTGCAGATTTCCCTGTTGAGGCTGCCTGGCCTGCTGTGTTCTGCCGGCATTTAGAGTGTGTTGTTATTTGAATTTCCAGCATCTGCAGATTTCCCTGTAGATGCTGCCTGGCCTGCTGTGTTCTGCCGGTATTCACTTTGTGTTGTTCTTTGAATTTCCAGCATCTGCAGATTTACCTGTAGATGCTGCCTGGCCTGCTGTGTTCCACCGGCATTTTGTGTGTGTTGTTGTTTGATTTTCCAGCATCTGCAGATTTCCTCCTGTTTGCTGCCTGGCCTGCTGTGTTCCACCGGCATTTAGTGTGTGTTGTTGTTTGAATTTCCAGCATCTGCAGATTTCCCTGTAGATGCTGCATGGCCTGCTGTGTTTTGCCGGCATTTAGTGTGTGTTGTTTGAATTTCCAGCATCTGCAGATTTCCCTGTAGATGCTGCCTGGCCTGCTGTGGTCCACCGGTATTTAGTGCGTGTTGTTGTATGAATTTCCGGCATCTGCAGATTTCCCTGTAGATGCTGCCTGGCCTGCTGTGTTCCACCGGCATTTAGTGTGTGTTGTTGTTTGAATTTCCAGCATCTGCATATTTCCTCCTGTTTGCTGCCTGGCCTGCTGTGTTCCACCGGCATTTAGTGTATGTTGTTTGAATTTCCAGCATCTGCAGATTTCCCTGTAGATGCTGCCTGGCCTGCTGTGTTCCACCAGCATTTTGTGCGTGTTGTTGTTTGAATTTCCAGCATCTGCAGATTTCCCTGTAGATGCTGCCTGGCCTGCTGTGTTCCACTGGCATTTTGTGTGTGTTGTTGTTTGATTTTCCAGCATCTGCAGATTTCCTCCTGTTTGCTGCCTAGCCTGCTGTGTTCCGCCAGTATTTAGTGTGTGTTCTTGTTTGAATTTCCAGCATCTGCTGATTTCACTGTAGATGCTGCCTGGCCTGCTGTGTTCCACCAGCATTTTGTGTGTGTTGTTGTTTGATTTTCCAGCTTCTGCAGATTTCCTCCTGTTTGCTGCCTAGCCTGCTGTGTTCCGCCAGTATTTACTGTGTGTTCTTGTTTGAATTTCCAGCATCTGCAGATTTCACTGTAGATGCTGCCTGGCCTGCTGTGATCCATGATCATTTTCAGTGTGTTGTTCTTTGAATTTGCAGCATCTGCAGATTTCCCTGTAGATGCTGCCTGGCCTGCTGTGTTCCACCATCATTTTGTGCGTGTTGTTCTTTGAATTTCCAGCATCTGCAGTTTTCCCTGTAGATGCTGCCTGGCCTGCTGTGTACCGCCGGCATTTAGTGTGTGTTGTTGTTTGAATTTTCAGCATCTGCAGATTTCCCTGTAGAGGCTGCCTTGCCTGCTGTGTTCTGCCGGCATTTAGTGTGTGTTGTTGTTTGAAATTCCAGCATCTGCAGATTTCCCTGTAGATGCTGTCTGGCCGGCTGTGTTCCACCGACATTTAGTGTGTGTTGTTGTTTGAATTTCCAGCATCTGCAGATTTCCCTGTTGAGGCTGCCTGGCCTGCTGTGTTCTGCCGGCATTTAGTGTATGTAGTTGTTTGAATTTCCGGCATCTGCAGATTTCCTCCTGTTTGCTACCTGGCCTGCTGTGTTCCACCGGATTTAGTGTGTGTTGTTATTTGATTTTCCAGCATCTGCAGATTTCCCTGTAGATGTTGCCTGGCCTGCTGTGTTCTGCCGGCATTTTGTGTGTGTTGTTATTTGATTTTCCAGCATCTGCAGATTTCCCTGTAGATGTTGCCTGGCCTGCTGTGTTCCGCTGGCATTTTGTGTGTGTTGTTGTTTGAATTTCCAGTATCTGCAGATTTCCTCCTGTTTGCTGCCTGGCCTGCTGTGTTCCACCGCCATTTAGTGTGAGTTGTTATTTGATTTTCCAGCATCTGCAGATTTCCCTGTAGATGTTGCCTGGCCTACTGTGTTCTGCCGGCATTTTGTGTGTGTTGTTATTTGATTTTCCAGCATCTGCAGATTTCCCTGTAGATGCTGCGTGGCCTGCTGTGTTCCACTGGCATTTTGTGTGTGTTCTTGTTTGAATTTCCAGTATCTGCAGATTTCCTCCTGTTTGCTGCCCGGCCTGCTGTGTTCCGCCGGTATTTAGTGTATGTTGTTGCTTGAATTTCCAGCATCTGCAGATTTCCCTGTAGATACTGCCCGGCCTGCTGTGTTCCACCGGCATTTAGTGTGTGTTGTTGTTTGAATTTCCAGCATCTGCAGATTTCCCTGTAGATGCTGCCTGGCCTGCTGTGTTCCACCGGCATTTAGTTTGTGTTGTTGTTTGAATTTCCAGTATCTGCAGATTTCCTCCTGTTTGCTGCCTGGCCTGCTGTGTTCCACCGGCATTTAGTTTGTGTTGTTGTTTGAATTTCCAGTATCTGCAGATTTCCTCCTGTTTGATGCCTGGCATGCTGTGTTCCGCTGGTATTTAGTGACTGTTGTTGTTTGAATTTCCAGCATCTGCAGATTTCCCTGTAGATGCTGCCCGGCCTGCTGTGTTCCAATGGAATTTAGTGTATGTTGTTGTTTGAATTTCCAGTATCTGCAGATTTCGCTGTAGATGCTCCCTGGACTGATGTGTTCCACCGGCATTTTGTGTGTGTTCTTGTTTGAATTTCCGGCTTCTGCAGATTTCCCTGTAGATGCTGCCCGGCCTGCTGTGTTCCACTGGCATTTAGTGTGTGTTGTTGTTTGAATTTCCAGCATCTGCAGATTTCCCTGTTGAGGCTGCCTGGCCTGCTGTGTTCTGCCGGCATTTAGAGTGTGTTGTTATTTGAATTTCCAGCATCTGCAGATTTCCCTGTAGATGCTGCCTGGCCTGCTGTGTTCTGCCGGTATTCACTTTGTGTTGTTCTTTGAATTTCCAGCATCTGCAGATTTACCTGTAGATGCTGCCTGGCCTGCTGTGTTCCACCATCATTTAGTGTGTGTTGTTCTTTGAATTTCCAGCATCTGCATATTTCCTCCTGTTTGATGCCTGGCCTGCTGTGTTCCACCGGCATTTAGTGTGTGTTGTTGTTTGAATTTCCAGCATTTGCAGATTTCCCTGTTGAGGCTGCCTGGCCTGCTGTGTTCTGCCGGCATTTAGAGTGTGTTGTTATTTGAATTTCCAGCATCTGCAGATTTCCCTGTAGATGCTGCCTGGCCTGCTGTGTTCTGCCGGTATTCACTTTGTGTTGTTCTTTGAATTTCCAGCATCTGCAGATTTCCCTGTAAATGCTGCCTGGCCTGCTGTGTTCCACCGCCATTTAGTGTGTGTTGTTGTTTGAATTTCCAGCATCTGCAGATTTCCCTGTTGAGGCTGCCTGGCCTGCTGTGTTCTGCCGGCATTTAGAGTGTGTTGTTATTTGAATTTCCAGCATCTGCAGATTTCCCTGTAGATGCTGCCTGGCCTGCTGTGTTCCACCAGCATTTTGTGCGTGTTGTTGTTTGAATTTCCGGCATCTGCAGATTTCACTGTAGATGCTGCCCGGCCTGCTGTGTTCCACTGGCATTTAGTGTGTGTTCTTGTTTGAATTTCCGGCATCTGCAGATTTCCCTGTAGATGCTGCCTGGCCTGCTATGTTCCCCTGGCATTTAGTGTGTGTTCTTGTTTGAATTTCCGGCATCTGCAGATTTCCCTGTAGATGCTGCCCGGCCTGCTGTGTTCCACTGGCATTTAGTGTGTGTTCTTGTTTGAATTTCCGGCATCTGCAGATTTCCCTGTAGATGCTCCCTGGACTGATGTGTTCCACCGGCATTTTCTGTGTGTTGTTGTTTGATTTTCCAGCATCTGCAGATTTCCTCCTGTTTGCTGCCTGGCCTGCTGTGTTTTGCCGGCATTTAGTGTGTGTTGTTGTTTGAATTTCCAGCATCTGCAGATTTCCCTGTAGATGCTGCCTGGCCTGCTGTGTTCCACCATCATTTAGTGTGTGTTGTTCTTTGAATTTCCAGCATCTGCATATTTCCTCCTGTTTGATGCCTGGCCTGCTGTGTTCCACCGGCATTTAGTGTGTGTTGTTGTTTGAATTTCCAGCATCTGCAGATTTCCCTGTTGAGGCTGCCTGGCCTGCTGTGTTCTGCCGGCATTTAGAGTGTGTTGTTATTTGAATTTCCAGCATCTGCAGATTTCCCTGTAGATGCTGCCTGGCCTGCTGTGTTCTGCCGGTATTCACTTTGTGTTGTTCTTTGAATTTCCAGCATCTGCAGATTTACCTGTAGATGCTGCCTGGCCTGCTGTGTTCCACCGCCATTTAGTGTGTGTTTTTGTTTGAATTTCCAGCATCTGCTGATTTCCCTGTAGATGCTCCCTGGCCTGCTGTGTTCCCCTGGCATTTAGTGTGTGTTCTTGTTTGAATTTCCAGCATCTGCAGATTTCCCTGCAGATGCTGCCTGGCCTGCTGTGTTCCACTGGCATTTAGTGTGTGTTCTTGTTTGAATTTCCGGCATCTGCAGATTTCCCTGTAGATGCTGCCCGGCCTGCTGTGTTCCACTGGCATTTAGTGTGTGTTCTTGTTTGAATTTCCGGCATCTGCAGATTTCCCTGTAGATGCTGCCCGGCCTGCTGTGTTCCACCGGCATTTAGTGTGTGTTGTTGTTTGAATTTCCAGTATCTGCAGATTTCCTCCTGTTTGCTGCCTGGCATGCTGTGTTCCGCTGGTATTTAGTGTCTGTTGTTGTTTGAATTTCCAGCATCTGCAGATTTCCCTGTATATGCTTCCTTTCCTGCTGTGTACCACTGGCATTTAGTGTGTGTTGCTGTTTGAATTTCCAGCATCTGCAGATTTCCTCCTGTTTGCTGCCTGGCCTGCTGTGTTCCACCGGCATTTAGTTTGTGTTGTTGTTTGAATTTCCAGTATCTGCAGATTTCCTCCTGTTTGCTGCCTGGCCTGCTGTGTTCCACCGGCATTTAGTTTGTGTTGTTGTTTGAATTTCCAGTATCTGCAGATTTCCTCCTGTTTGCTGCCTGGCCTGCTGTGTTCCGCTGGTATTTAGTGTATGTTGTTGCTTGAATTTCCAGCATCTGCAGATTTAACTGTAGATGCTGCCTGGCCTGCTGTGTTCCACCGCCATTTAGTGTGTGTTGTTGTTTGAATTTCCGGCATCTGCAGATTTCCCTGTAGATGCTGCCCGGCCTGCTGTGTTCCACTGGCATTTAGTGTGTGTTCTTGTTTGAATTTCCAGCATCTGCAGATTTCACTGCAGATGCTGCCTGGCCTGCTGTGTTCCACTGGCATTTAGTGTGTGTTCTTGTTTGAATTTCCGGCATCTGCAGATTTCCCTGTAGATGCTGCCCGGCCTGCTGTGTTCCACTGGCATTTAGTGTGTGTTCTTGTTTGAATTTCCGGCATCTGCAGATTTCCCTGTAGATGCTCCCTGGACTGATGTGTTCCACCGGCATTTAGTGTGTGTTGTTCTTTGAATTTCCAGCATCTGCATATTTCCTCCTGTTTGATGCCTGGCCTGCTGTGTTCCACCGGCATTTAGTGTGTGTTGTTGTTTGAATTTCCAGCATCTGCAGATTTCCCTGTTGAGGCTGCCTGGCCTGCTGTGTTCTGCCGGCATTTAGAGTGTGTTGTTATTTGAATTTCCAGCATCTGCAGATTTCCCTGTAGATGCTGCCTGGCCTGCTGTGTTCTGCCGGTATTCACTTTGTGTTGTTCTTTGAATTTCCAGCATCTGCAGATTTACCTGTAGATGCTGCCTGGCCTGCTGTGTTCCACCGGCATTTTGTGTGTGTTGTTGTTTGATTTTCCAGCATCTGCAGATTTCCTCCTGTTTGCTGCCTGGCCTGCTGTGTTCCACCGGCATTTAGTGTGTGTTGTTGTTTGAATTTCCAGCATCTGCAGATTTCCCTGTAGATGCTGCATGGCCTGCTGTGTTTTGCCGGCATTTAGTGTGTGTTGTTTGAATTTCCAGCATCTGCAGATTTCCCTGTAGATGCTGCCTGGCCTGCTGTGGTCCACCGGTATTTAGTGCGTGTTGTTGTATGAATTTCCGGCATCTGCAGATTTCCCTGTAGATGCTGCCTGGCCTGCTGTGTTCCACCGGCATTTAGTGTGTGTTGTTGTTTGAATTTCCAGCATCTGCATATTTCCTCCTGTTTGCTGCCTGGCCTGCTGTGTTCCACCGGCATTTAGTGTATGTTGTTTGAATTTCCAGCATCTGCAGATTTCCCTGTAGATGCTGCCTGGCCTGCTGTGTTCCACCAGCATTTTGTGCGTGTTGTTGTTTGAATTTCCAGCATCTGCAGATTTCCCTGTAGATGCTGCCTGGCCTGCTGTGTTCCACTGGCATTTTGTGTGTGTTGTTGTTTGATTTTCCAGCATCTGCAGATTTCCTCCTGTTTGCTGCCTAGCCTGCTGTGTTCCGCCAGTATTTAGTGTGTGTTCTTGTTTGAATTTCCAGCATCTGCTGATTTCACTGTAGATGCTGCCTGGCCTGCTGTGTTCCACCAGCATTTTGTGTGTGTTGTTGTTTGATTTTCCAGCTTCTGCAGATTTCCTCCTGTTTGCTGCCTAGCCTGCTGTGTTCCGCCAGTATTTACTGTGTGTTCTTGTTTGAATTTCCAGCATCTGCAGATTTCACTGTAGATGCTGCCTGGCCTGCTGTGATCCATGATCATTTTCAGTGTGTTGTTCTTTGAATTTGCAGCATCTGCAGATTTCCCTGTAGATGCTGCCTGGCCTGCTGTGTTCCACCATCATTTTGTGCGTGTTGTTCTTTGAATTTCCAGCATCTGCAGTTTTCCCTGTAGATGCTGCCTGGCCTGCTGTGTACCGCCGGCATTTAGTGTGTGTTGTTGTTTGAATTTTCAGCATCTGCAGATTTCCCTGTAGAGGCTGCCTTGCCTGCTGTGTTCTGCCGGCATTTAGTGTGTGTTGTTGTTTGAAATTCCAGCATCTGCAGATTTCCCTGTAGATGCTGTCTGGCCGGCTGTGTTCCACCGACATTTAGTGTGTGTTGTTGTTTGAATTTCCAGCATCTGCAGATTTCCCTGTTGAGGCTGCCTGGCCTGCTGTGTTCTGCCGGAATTTAGTGTATGTAGTTGTTTGAATTTCCGGCATCTGCAGATTTCCTCCTGTTTGCTACCTGGCCTGCTGTGTTCCACCGGATTTAGTGTGTGTTGTTATTTGATTTTCCAGCATCTGCAGATTTCCCTGTAGATGTTGCCTGGCCTGCTGTGTTCTGCCGGCATTTTGTGTGTGTTGTTATTTGATTTTCCAGCATCTGCAGATTTCCCTGTAGATGTTGCCTGGCCTGCTGTGTTCCGCTGGCATTTTGTGTGTGTTGTTGTTTGAATTTCCAGTATCTGCAGATTTCCTCCTGTTTGCTGCCTGGCCTGCTGTGTTCCACCGCCATTTAGTGTGAGTTGTTATTTGATTTTCCAGCATCTGCAGATTTCCCTGTAGATGTTGCCTGGCCTACTGTGTTCTGCCGGCATTTTGTGTGTGTTGTTATTTGATTTTCCAGCATCTGCAGATTTCCCTGTAGATGCTGCGTGGCCTGCTGTGTTCCACTGGCATTTTGTGTGTGTTCTTGTTTGAATTTCCAGTATCTGCAGATTTCCTCCTGTTTGCTGCCCGGCCTGCTGTGTTCCGCCGGTATTTAGTGTATGTTGTTGCTTGAATTTCCAGCATCTGCAGATTTCCCTGTAGATACTGCCCGGCCTGCTGTGTTCCACCGGCATTTAGTGTGTGTTGTTGTTTGAATTTCCAGCATCTGCAGATTTCCCTGTAGATGCTGCCTGGCCTGCTGTGTTCCACCGGCATTTAGTTTGTGTTGTTGTTTGAATTTCCAGTATCTGCAGATTTCCTCCTGTTTGCTGCCTGGCCTGCTGTGTTCCACCGGCATTTAGTTTGTGTTGTTGTTTGAATTTCCAGTATCTGCAGATTTCCTCCTGTTTGATGCCTGGCATGCTGTGTTCCGCTGGTATTTAGTGACTGTTGTTGTTTGAATTTCCAGCATCTGCAGATTTCCCTGTAGATGCTGCCCGGCCTGCTGTGTTCCAATGGAATTTAGTGTATGTTGTTGTTTGAATTTCCAGTATCTGCAGATTTCGCTGTAGATGCTCCCTGGACTGATGTGTTCCACCGGCATTTTGTGTGTGTTCTTGTTTGAATTTCCGGCTTCTGCAGATTTCCCTGTAGATGCTGCCCGGCCTGCTGTGTTCCACTGGCATTTAGTGTGTGTTGTTGTTTGAATTTCCAGCATCTGCAGATTTCCCTGTTGAGGCTGCCTGGCCTGCTGTGTTCTGCCGGCATTTAGAGTGTGTTGTTATTTGAATTTCCAGCATCTGCAGATTTCCCTGTAGATGCTGCCTGGCCTGCTGTGTTCTGCCGGTATTCACTTTGTGTTGTTCTTTGAATTTCCAGCATCTGCAGATTTACCTGTAGATGCTGCCTGGCCTGCTGTGTTCCACCGCCATTTAGTGTGTGTTGCTGTTTGAATTTCCAGCATCTGCTGATTTCCCTGTAGATGCTCCCTGGCCTGCTGTGTTCCCCTGGCATTTAGTGTGTGTTCTTGTTTGAATTTCCAGCATCTGCAGATTTCCCTGCAGATGCTGCCTGGCCTGCTGTGTTCCACCAGCATTTTGTGTGTGTTGTTCTTTGAATTTCGAGCATCTGCAGATTTCCCTTGAGATGCTGCCTGGCATGCTGTGTTCCAGAGGCATTTAGTGTGTGTTGTTGTTTGAATTTCCAGCATCTGCAGATTTCCTCCTGTTTGCTTCCCGGCCTGCTGTGTTCCGCCGGCATTTAGTGTGTGTTGTTTTTCGAATTTCCAGCATCTGCATATTTCCTCCTATTTGCTGCCTGGCATGCTGTGTTCCGCTGGTATTTAGTGTATGTTGTTGTTTGAATTTCCAGCATCTCAGATTTCCCTGTAGATGCTTCCTGGCCTGCTGTGTTCCACTGGCATTTAGTGTGTGTTCTTGTTTGAATTTCCGGCATCTGCAGATTTCCCTGTAGATGCTTCCCGGCCTGCTGTGTTCCACCGGCATTTAGTGTGTGTTGTTGTTTGAATTTCCAGTATCTGCAGATTTCCTCCTGTTTGCTGCCTGGCATGCTGTGTTCCGCTGGTATTTTGTGTCTGTTGTTGTTTGAATTTCCAGCATCTGCAGATTTCCCTGTAGATGCTGCCCGG
This sequence comes from Hemitrygon akajei, assembly GCF_048418815.1. Lineage (NCBI taxonomy): Eukaryota > Metazoa > Chordata > Chondrichthyes > Myliobatiformes > Dasyatidae > Hemitrygon > Hemitrygon akajei. The sequence continues at coordinate 10,933,105 of NC_133132.1, read as the reverse complement.
CCTGCTGTGTTCCAATGGAATTTAGTGTATGTTGTTGTTTGAATTTCCAGCATCTGCAGATTTCGCTGTAGATGCTCCCTGGCCTGCTGTGTTCCACCGCCATTTAGTGTGTGTTGTTGTTTGAATTTCCAGCACCTGCAGATTTCCCTGTAGATGCTGCATGGCCTGCTGTGTTTTGCCGGCATTTAGTGTGTGTTGTTCTTTGAATTTCCAGCATCTGCAGATTTCCCTGTAGATGCTGCCTGGCCTGCTGTGTTCCACCGGTATTTAGTGTGTGTTGTTGTTTGAATTTCCAGCATCTGCAGATTTCCCTGTAGATGCTGCCTGGCCTGTTGTTTTCCACTGGCATTTAGTGTGAATTGTTGTTTGAATTTCCACCATCTGCAGATTTCCCTGTAGATGCTGCCTGGCCTGCTGTGTTCCACCAGCATTTTGTGTGTGTTGTTGTTTGATTTTCCAGCATCTGCAGATTTCCTCCTGTTTGCTGCCTAGCATGCTGTGTTCCGCCAGTATTTAGTGTGTGTTCTTGTTTGAATTTCCAGCATCTGCAGATTTCCCTGTAGATGCTGCCTGGCCTGCTGTGTTCCACCAGCATTTTGTGCGTGTTGTTGTTTGAATTTCCGGCATCTGCAGATTTCACTGTAGATGCTGCCCGGCCTGCTGTGTTCCACTGGCATTTAGTGTGTGTTCTTGTTTGAATTTCCGGCATCTGCAGATTTCCCTGTAGATGCTGCCTGGCCTGCTATGTTCCCCTGGCATTTAGTGTGTGTTCTTGTTTGAATTTCCGGCATCTGCAGATTTCCCTGTAGATGCTGCCCGGCCTGCTGTGTTCCACTGGCATTTAGTGTGTGTTCTTGTTTGAATTTCCGGCATCTGCAGATTTCCCTGTAGATGCTCCCTGGACTGATGTGTTCCACCGGCATTTTCTGTGTGTTGTTGTTTGATTTTCCAGCATCTGCAGATTTCCTCCTGTTTGCTGCCTGGCCTGCTGTGTTTTGCCGGCATTTAGTGTGTGTTGTTGTTTGAATTTCCAGCATCTGCAGATTTCCCTGTAGATGCTGCCTGGCCTGCTGTGTTCCACCATCATTTAGTGTGTGTTGTTCTTTGAATTTCCAGCATCTGCATATTTCCTCCTGTTTGATGCCTGGCCTGCTGTGTTCCACCGGCATTTAGTGTGTGTTGTTGTTTGAATTTCCAGCATCTGCAGATTTCCCTGTTGAGGCTGCCTGGCCTGCTGTGTTCTGCCGGCATTTAGAGTGTGTTGTTATTTGAATTTCCAGCATCTGCAGATTTCCCTGTAGATGCTGCCTGGCCTGCTGTGTTCTGCCGGTATTCACTTTGTGTTGTTCTTTGAATTTCCAGCATCTGCAGATTTACCTGTAGATGCTGCCTGGCCTGCTGTGTTCCACCGCCATTTAGTGTGTGTTTTTGTTTGAATTTCCAGCATCTGCTGATTTCCCTGTAGATGCTCCCTGGCCTGCTGTGTTCCCCTGGCATTTAGTGTGTGTTCTTGTTTGAATTTCCAGCATCTGCAGATTTCCCTGCAGATGCTGCCTGGCCTGCTGTGTTCCACTGGCATTTAGTGTGTGTTCTTGTTTGAATTTCCGGCATCTGCAGATTTCCCTGTAGATGCTGCCCGGCCTGCTGTGTTCCACTGGCATTTAGTGTGTGTTCTTGTTTGAATTTCCGGCATCTGCAGATTTCCCTGTAGATGCTGCCCGGCCTGCTGTGTTCCACCGGCATTTAGTGTGTGTTGTTGTTTGAATTTCCAGTATCTGCAGATTTCCTCCTGTTTGCTGCCTGGCATGCTGTGTTCCGCTGGTATTTAGTGTCTGTTGTTGTTTGAATTTCCAGCATCTGCAGATTTCCCTGTATATGCTTCCTTTCCTGCTGTGTACCACTGGCATTTAGTGTGTGTTGCTGTTTGAATTTCCAGCATCTGCAGATTTCCTCCTGTTTGCTGCCTGGCCTGCTGTGTTCCACCGGCATTTAGTTTGTGTTGTTGTTTGAATTTCCAGTATCTGCAGATTTCCTCCTGTTTGCTGCCTGGCCTGCTGTGTTCCACCGGCATTTAGTTTGTGTTGTTGTTTGAATTTCCAGTATCTGCAGATTTCCTCCTGTTTGCTGCCTGGCCTGCTGTGTTCCGCTGGTATTTAGTGTATGTTGTTGCTTGAATTTCCAGCATCTGCAGATTTAACTGTAGATGCTGCCTGGCCTGCTGTGTTCCACCGCCATTTAGTGTGTGTTGTTGTTTGAATTTCCGGCATCTGCAGATTTCCCTGTAGATGCTGCCCGGCCTGCTGTGTTCCACTGGCATTTAGTGTGTGTTCTTGTTTGAATTTCCAGCATCTGCAGATTTCACTGCAGATGCTGCCTGGCCTGCTGTGTTCCACTGGCATTTAGTGTGTGTTCTTGTTTGAATTTCCGGCATCTGCAGATTTCCCTGTAGATGCTGCCCGGCCTGCTGTGTTCCACTGGCATTTAGTGTGTGTTCTTGTTTGAATTTCCGGCATCTGCAGATTTCCCTGTAGATGCTCCCTGGACTGATGTGTTCCACCGGCATTTAGTGTGTGTTGTTCTTTGAATTTCCAGCATCTGCATATTTCCTCCTGTTTGATGCCTGGCCTGCTGTGTTCCACCGGCATTTAGTGTGTGTTGTTGTTTGAATTTCCAGCATCTGCAGATTTCCCTGTTGAGGCTGCCTGGCCTGCTGTGTTCTGCCGGCATTTAGAGTGTGTTGTTATTTGAATTTCCAGCATCTGCAGATTTCCCTGTAGATGCTGCCTGGCCTGCTGTGTTCTGCCGGTATTCACTTTGTGTTGTTCTTTGAATTTCCAGCATCTGCAGATTTACCTGTAGATGCTGCCTGGCCTGCTGTGTTCCACCGGCATTTTGTGTGTGTTGTTGTTTGATTTTCCAGCATCTGCAGATTTCCTCCTGTTTGCTGCCTGGCCTGCTGTGTTCCACCGGCATTTAGTGTGTGTTGTTGTTTGAATTTCCAGCATCTGCAGATTTCCCTGTAGATGCTGCATGGCCTGCTGTGTTTTGCCGGCATTTAGTGTGTGTTGTTTGAATTTCCAGCATCTGCAGATTTCCCTGTAGATGCTGCCTGGCCTGCTGTGGTCCACCGGTATTTAGTGCGTGTTGTTGTATGAATTTCCGGCATCTGCAGATTTCCCTGTAGATGCTGCCTGGCCTGCTGTGTTCCACCGGCATTTAGTGTGTGTTGTTGTTTGAATTTCCAGCATCTGCATATTTCCTCCTGTTTGCTGCCTGGCCTGCTGTGTTCCACCGGCATTTAGTGTATGTTGTTTGAATTTCCAGCATCTGCAGATTTCCCTGTAGATGCTGCCTGGCCTGCTGTGTTCCACCAGCATTTTGTGCGTGTTGTTGTTTGAATTTCCAGCATCTGCAGATTTCCCTGTAGATGCTGCCTGGCCTGCTGTGTTCCACTGGCATTTTGTGTGTGTTGTTGTTTGATTTTCCAGCATCTGCAGATTTCCTCCTGTTTGCTGCCTAGCCTGCTGTGTTCCGCCAGTATTTAGTGTGTGTTCTTGTTTGAATTTCCAGCATCTGCTGATTTCACTGTAGATGCTGCCTGGCCTGCTGTGTTCCACCAGCATTTTGTGTGTGTTGTTGTTTGATTTTCCAGCTTCTGCAGATTTCCTCCTGTTTGCTGCCTAGCCTGCTGTGTTCCGCCAGTATTTACTGTGTGTTCTTGTTTGAATTTCCAGCATCTGCAGATTTCACTGTAGATGCTGCCTGGCCTGCTGTGATCCATGATCATTTTCAGTGTGTTGTTCTTTGAATTTGCAGCATCTGCAGATTTCCCTGTAGATGCTGCCTGGCCTGCTGTGTTCCACCATCATTTTGTGCGTGTTGTTCTTTGAATTTCCAGCATCTGCAGTTTTCCCTGTAGATGCTGCCTGGCCTGCTGTGTACCGCCGGCATTTAGTGTGTGTTGTTGTTTGAATTTTCAGCATCTGCAGATTTCCCTGTAGAGGCTGCCTTGCCTGCTGTGTTCTGCCGGCATTTAGTGTGTGTTGTTGTTTGAAATTCCAGCATCTGCAGATTTCCCTGTAGATGCTGTCTGGCCGGCTGTGTTCCACCGACATTTAGTGTGTGTTGTTGTTTGAATTTCCAGCATCTGCAGATTTCCCTGTTGAGGCTGCCTGGCCTGCTGTGTTCTGCCGGAATTTAGTGTATGTAGTTGTTTGAATTTCCGGCATCTGCAGATTTCCTCCTGTTTGCTACCTGGCCTGCTGTGTTCCACCGGATTTAGTGTGTGTTGTTATTTGATTTTCCAGCATCTGCAGATTTCCCTGTAGATGTTGCCTGGCCTGCTGTGTTCTGCCGGCATTTTGTGTGTGTTGTTATTTGATTTTCCAGCATCTGCAGATTTCCCTGTAGATGTTGCCTGGCCTGCTGTGTTCCGCTGGCATTTTGTGTGTGTTGTTGTTTGAATTTCCAGTATCTGCAGATTTCCTCCTGTTTGCTGCCTGGCCTGCTGTGTTCCACCGCCATTTAGTGTGAGTTGTTATTTGATTTTCCAGCATCTGCAGATTTCCCTGTAGATGTTGCCTGGCCTACTGTGTTCTGCCGGCATTTTGTGTGTGTTGTTATTTGATTTTCCAGCATCTGCAGATTTCCCTGTAGATGCTGCGTGGCCTGCTGTGTTCCACTGGCATTTTGTGTGTGTTCTTGTTTGAATTTCCAGTATCTGCAGATTTCCTCCTGTTTGCTGCCCGGCCTGCTGTGTTCCGCCGGTATTTAGTGTATGTTGTTGCTTGAATTTCCAGCATCTGCAGATTTCCCTGTAGATACTGCCCGGCCTGCTGTGTTCCACCGGCATTTAGTGTGTGTTGTTGTTTGAATTTCCAGCATCTGCAGATTTCCCTGTAGATGCTGCCTGGCCTGCTGTGTTCCACCGGCATTTAGTTTGTGTTGTTGTTTGAATTTCCAGTATCTGCAGATTTCCTCCTGTTTGCTGCCTGGCCTGCTGTGTTCCACCGGCATTTAGTTTGTGTTGTTGTTTGAATTTCCAGTATCTGCAGATTTCCTCCTGTTTGATGCCTGGCATGCTGTGTTCCGCTGGTATTTAGTGACTGTTGTTGTTTGAATTTCCAGCATCTGCAGATTTCCCTGTAGATGCTGCCCGGCCTGCTGTGTTCCAATGGAATTTAGTGTATGTTGTTGTTTGAATTTCCAGTATCTGCAGATTTCGCTGTAGATGCTCCCTGGACTGATGTGTTCCACCGGCATTTTGTGTGTGTTCTTGTTTGAATTTCCGGCTTCTGCAGATTTCCCTGTAGATGCTGCCCGGCCTGCTGTGTTCCACTGGCATTTAGTGTGTGTTGTTGTTTGAATTTCCAGCATCTGCAGATTTCCCTGTTGAGGCTGCCTGGCCTGCTGTGTTCTGCCGGCATTTAGAGTGTGTTGTTATTTGAATTTCCAGCATCTGCAGATTTCCCTGTAGATGCTGCCTGGCCTGCTGTGTTCTGCCGGTATTCACTTTGTGTTGTTCTTTGAATTTCCAGCATCTGCAGATTTACCTGTAGATGCTGCCTGGCCTGCTGTGTTCCACCGCCATTTAGTGTGTGTTGCTGTTTGAATTTCCAGCATCTGCTGATTTCCCTGTAGATGCTCCCTGGCCTGCTGTGTTCCCCTGGCATTTAGTGTGTGTTCTTGTTTGAATTTCCAGCATCTGCAGATTTCCCTGCAGATGCTGCCTGGCCTGCTGTGTTCCACCAGCATTTTGTGTGTGTTGTTCTTTGAATTTCGAGCATCTGCAGATTTCCCTTGAGATGCTGCCTGGCATGCTGTGTTCCAGAGGCATTTAGTGTGTGTTGTTGTTTGAATTTCCAGCATCTGCAGATTTCCTCCTGTTTGCTTCCCGGCCTGCTGTGTTCCGCCGGCATTTAGTGTGTGTTGTTTTTCGAATTTCCAGCATCTGCATATTTCCTCCTATTTGCTGCCTGGCATGCTGTGTTCCGCTGGTATTTAGTGTATGTTGTTGTTTGAATTTCCAGCATCTCAGATTTCCCTGTAGATGCTTCCTGGCCTGCTGTGTTCCACTGGCATTTAGTGTGTGTTCTTGTTTGAATTTCCGGCATCTGCAGATTTCCCTGTAGATGCTTCCCGGCCTGCTGTGTTCCACCGGCATTTAGTGTGTGTTGTTGTTTGAATTTCCAGTATCTGCAGATTTCCTCCTGTTTGCTGCCTGGCATGCTGTGTTCCGCTGGTATTTTGTGTCTGTTGTTGTTTGAATTTCCAGCATCTGCAGATTTCCCTGTAGATGCTGCCCGGCCTGCTGTGTTCCAATGGAATTTAGTGTATGTTGTTGTTTGAATTTCCAGCATCTGCAGATTTCGCTGTAGATGCTCCCTGGCCTGCTGTGTTCCACCGCCATTTAGTGTGTGTTGTTGTTTGAATTTCCAGCACCTGCAGATTTCCCTGTAGATGCTGCATGGCCTGCTGTGTTTTGCCGGCATTTAGTGTGTGTTGTTCTTTGAATTTCCAGCATCTGCAGATTTCCCTGTAGATGCTGCCTGGCCTGCTGTGTTCCACCGGTATTTAGTGTGTGTTGTTGTTTGAATTTCCAGCATCTGCAGATTTCCCTGTAGATGCTGCCTGGCCTGTTGTTTTCCACTGGCATTTAGTGTGAATTGTTGTTTGAATTTCCACCATCTGCAGATTTCCCTGTAGATGCTGCCTGGCCTGCTGTGTTCCACCAGCATTTTGTGTGTGTTGTTGTTTGATTTTCCAGCATCTGCAGATTTCCTCCTGTTTGCTGCCTAGCATGCTGTGTTCCGCCAGTATTTAGTGTGTGTTCTTGTTTGAATTTCCAGCATCTGCAGATTTCACTGTAGATGCTGCCTGGCCTGCTGTGTTCCATGATCATTTTCAGTGTGTTGTTCTTTGAATTTGCAGCATCTGCAGATTTCCCTGTAGATGCTGCCTGGCCTGCTGTGTTCCACCATCATTTTGTGCGTGTTGTTCTTTGAATTTCCAGCATCTGCAGTTTTCCCTGTAGATGCTGCCTGGCCTGCTGTGTTCCACCGGCATTTAGTGTGTATTGTTGTTTGAATTTCCAGCATCTGCAGATTTCCCTGTAGAGGCTGCCTGGCCTGCTGTGTTCTGCCGGCATTTAGTGTGTGTTGTTGTTTGAAATTCCAGCATCTGCAGATTTCCCTGTAGATGCTGTCTGGCCTGCTGTCTTCCACCGGCATTTAGTGTGTGTTGTTGTTTGAATTTCCAGCATCTGCAGATTTCCCTGTTGAGGCTGCCTGGCCTGCTGTGTTCTGCCGGCATTTAGAGTGTGTTGTTATTTGAATTTCCAGCATCTGCAGATTTCCCTGTAGATGCTGCCTGGCCTGCTGTGTTCTGCCGGTATTCACTTTGTGTTGTTCTTTGAATTTCCAGCATCTGCAGATTTCCTCCTGTAGATGCTGTCTGGCCTGCTGTGTTCCACTGGCATTTAGTGTGTGTTCTTGTTTGAATTTCCAGCATCTGCAGATTTCCCTGTGGATGCTGCCTGGCCTGCTGTGTTCCACCGGCATTTAGTGTATGTAGTTGTTTGAATTTCCAGCATCTGCAGATTTCCTCCTGTTTGCTACCTGGCCTGCTGTGTTCCACCGGCATTTAGTGTGTGTTGTTATTTGATTTTCCAGCATCTGCAGATTTCCCTGTAGATGTTGCCTGGCCTGCTGTGTTCTGCCGGCATTTTGTGTGTGTTGTTATTTGATTTTCCAGCATCTGCAGATTTCCCTGTAGATGCTGCGTGGCCTGCTGTGTTCCACCGGCATTTAGTGTGTGTTGTTGTTTGAATTTCCAGCATCTGCAGATTTCCCTGTAGATACTGCCCGGCCTGCTGTGTTCCACCGGCATTTAGTGTGTGTTGTTGTTTGAATTTCCAGCATCGGCAGATTTCCCTGTAGATGCTGCCTGGCCTGCTGTGTTCCACCGGCATTTAGTTTGTGTTGTTTTTTGAATTTCCAGCATCTGCATATTTCCTCCTGTTTGCTGCCTGGCCTGCTGTGTTCCACCGCCATTTAGTGTGTGTTGTTGTTTGAATTTCCAGCACCTGCAGATTTCCCTGTAGATGCTGCATGGCCTGCTGTGTTTTGCCGGCATTTAGTGTGTGTTGTTCTTTGAATTTCCAGCATCTGCAGATTTCCCTGTAGATGCTGCCTGGCCTGCTGTGTTCCACCGGTATTTAGTGTGTGTTGTTGTTTGAATTTCCAGCATCTGCAGATTTCCCTGTAGATGCTGCCTGGCCTGTTGTTTTCCACTGGCATTTAGTGTGAATTGTTGTTTGAATTTCCACCATCTGCAGATTTCCCTGTAGATGCTGCCTGGCCTGCTGTGTTCCACCAGCATTTTGTGTGTGTTGTTGTTTGAATTTCCAGCATCTGCAGATTTCACTGTAGATGCTGCCTGGCCTGCTGTGTTCCATGATCATTTTCAGTGTGTTGTTCTTTGAATTTGCAGCATCTGCAGATTTCCCTGTAGATGCTGCCTGGCCTGCTGTGTTCCACCATCATTTTGTGCGTGTTGTTCTTTGAATTTCCAGCATCTGCAGTTTTCCCTGTAGATGCTGCCTGGCCTGCTGTGTTCCACCGGCATTTAGTGTGTATTGTTGTTTGAATTTCCAGCATCTGCAGATTTCCCTGTAGAGGCTGCCTGGCCTGCTGTGTTCTGCCGGCATTTAGTGTGTGTTGTTGTTTGAAATTCCAGCATCTGCAGATTTCCCTGTAGATGCTGTCTGGCCTGCTGTCTTCCACCGGCATTTAGTGTGTGTTGTTGTTTGAATTTCCAGCATCTGCAGATTTCCCTGTTGAGGCTGCCTGGCCTGCTGTGTTCTGCCGGCATTTAGAGTGTGTTGTTATTTGAATTTCCAGCATCTGCAGATTTCCCTGTAGATGCTGCCTGGCCTGCTGTGTTCTGCCGGTATTCACTTTGTGTTGTTCTTTGAATTTCCAGCATCTGCAGATTTCCTCCTGTAGATGCTGTCTGGCCTGCTGTGTTCCACTGGCATTTAGTGTGTGTTCTTGTTTGAATTTCCAGCATCTGCAGATTTCCCTGTGGATGCTGCCTGGCCTGCTGTGTTCCACCGGCATTTAGTGTATGTAGTTGTTTGAATTTCCAGCATCTGCAGATTTCCTCCTGTTTGCTACCTGGCCTGCTGTGTTCCACCGGCATTTAGTGTGTGTTGTTATTTGATTTTCCAGCATCTGCAGATTTCCCTGTAGATGTTGCCTGGCCTGCTGTGTTCTGCCGGCATTTTGTGTGTGTTGTTATTTGATTTTCCAGCATCTGCAGATTTCCCTGTAGATGCTGCGTGGCCTGCTGTGTTCCACCGGCATTTAGTGTGTGTTGTTGTTTGAATTTCCAGCATCTGCAGATTTCCCTGTAGATACTGCCCGGCCTGCTGTGTTCCACCGGCATTTAGTGTGTGTTGTTGTTTGAATTTCCAGCATCGGCAGATTTCCCTGTAGATGCTGCCTGGCCTGCTGTGTTCCACCGGCATTTAGTTTGTGTTGTTTTTTGAATTTCCAGCATCTGCATATTTCCTCCTGTTTGCTGCCTGGCCTGCTGTGTTCCACCGGCATTTAGTTTGTGTTGTTGTTTGAATTTCCAGTATCTGCAGATTTCCTCCTGTTTGCTGCCTGGCCTGCTGTGTTCCGCTGGTATTTAGTGACTGTTGTTGTTTGAATTTCCAGCATCTGCAGATTTCCCTGTAGATGCTGCCCGGCCTGCTGTGTTCCAATGGAATTTAGTGTATGTTGTTGTTTGAATTTCCAGTATCTGCAGATTTCCCTGTAGATGCTCCCTGGACTGATGTGTTCCACTGGCATTTTGTGTGTGTTGTTGTTTGATTTTCCAGCATCTGCAGATTTCCTCCTGTTTGCTGCCTGGCATGCTGTGTTCCTCCAGTATTTAGTGTATGTTGTTGCTTGAATTTCCAGCATCTGCAGATTTACCTGTAGATGCTGCCTGGCCTGCTGCGTTCCACCGGCATTTAGTGTGTATTGTTGTTTGAATTTCCAGATTCTGCAGATTTCCTCCTGTTTGCTGCCTGGCCTGCTGTGTTACGCCGGCATTTAGTGTGAGTTATTGTTTGAATTTCCAGCATCTGCAGATTTCCCTGTAGATGCTGCCTGGCCTGCTGTGTTCAACTGGCATTTAGTGCGTGTTGCTGTTTGAATTTCCAGCATCTGCAGATTTCCCTGTAGATGCTGCATGGCCTGCTGTGTTCCGCCGGCAATTATTGTATATTGTTGTTGGAATTTCCAGCAGCTGCAGATTTCCCTGTAGATGCTGCCCGGCCGGCTATGTTCCACCAGCATTTTGTGAGTGTTGTTGTTAGAATTTCCAGCATCTGCAGATTTCCATGTAGATGCTTCCTGGCCTGCTGTGTTCCGCCGGCATTTACTGTATGTTGTTGTTTCAATTTACAGCATCTGCAGATTTCCCTGTAGATGTTGCCTGGCCTGCTGTGTTCCACTGCCATTTAGTGTGTGTTGCTGTTTGAATTTCCAGCATCTGCTAATTTCCTCCTGTTTTTTGTCTGGCCTGCTGTGTTCCACTGGCATTTTGTGTGTGTTGTTTCGAATTTCCAGCATCTGCAGTTTTCCCTGTAGATGCTGCCTGGACTGCTGTGTTCTACCGGCATTTTGTGTGTGTTGTTTGAATTTCCAGCATCTGCAGATTTCCCTGTAGATGCTGCCTGGCCTGCTGTGCTCCACTGGCATTTAGAGTGTGTTGTTGTTTGAAATTCCAGCATCTGCAGATTTCCCTGTAGATGCTGTCTGGCCTGCTGTCTTCCACCGGCATTTAGTGTGTGTTGTTGTTTGAATTTCCAGCATCTGCAGATTTCCCTGTAGATGCTGCCTGGCCTGCTGTGTTCCACTGGCATTTTGTGTGTGTTGTTGTTTGAATTTCCAGCATCTGCAGATTTCCCTGTAGATGCTGCGTGGCCTGCTGTGTTCCACCGGCATTTAGTGTGTGTTGTTGTTTGAATTTCCAGCATCTGCAGATTTCCCTGTAGATACTGCCCGGCCTGCTGTGTTCCACCGGCATTTAGTGTGTGTTGTTGTTTGAATTTCCAGCATCGGCAGATTTCCCTGTAGATGCTGCCTGGCCTGCTGTGTTCCACCGGCATTTAGTTTGTGTTGTTTTTTGAATTTCCAGCATCTGCATATTTCCTCCTGTTTGCTGCCTGGCCTGCTGTGTTCCACCGCCATTTAGTGTGTGTTGTTGTTTGAATTTCCAGCACCTGCAGATTTCCCTGTAGATGCTGCATGGCCTGCTGTGTTTTGCCGGCATTTAGTGTGTGTTGTTCTTTGAATTTCCAGCATCTGCAGATTTCCCTGTAGATGCTGCCTGGCCTGCTGTGTTCCACCGGTATTTAGTGTGTGTTGTTGTTTGAATTTCCAGCATCTGCAGATTTCCCTGTAGATGCTGCCTGGCCTGTTGTTTTCCACTGGCATTTAGTGTGAATTGTTGTTTGAATTTCCACCATCTGCAGATTTCCCTGTAGATGCTGCCTGGCCTGCTGTGTTCCACCAGCATTTTGTGTGTGTTGTTGTTTGAATTTCCAGCATCTGCAGATTTCACTGTAGATGCTGCCTGGCCTGCTGTGTTCCATGATCATTTTCAGTGTGTTGTTCTTTGAATTTGCAGCATCTGCAGATTTCCCTGTAGATGCTGCCTGGCCTGCTGTGTTCCACCATCATTTTGTGCGTGTTGTTCTTTGAATTTCCAGCATCTGCAGTTTTCCCTGTAGATGCTGCCTGGCCTGCTGTGTTCCACCGGCATTTAGTGTGTATTGTTGTTTGAATTTCCAGCATCTGCAGATTTCCCTGTAGAGGCTGCCTGGCCTGCTGTGTTCTGCCGGCATTTAGTGTGTGTTGTTGTTTGAAATTCCAGCATCTGCAGATTTCCCTGTAGATGCTGTCTGGCCTGCTGTCTTCCACCGGCATTTAGTGTGTGTTGTTGTTTGAATTTCCAGCATCTGCAGATTTCCCTGTTGAGGCTGCCTGGCCTGCTGTGTTCTGCCGGCATTTAGAGTGTGTTGTTATTTGAATTTCCAGCATCTGCAGATTTCCCTGTAGATGCTGCCTGGCCTGCTGTGTTCTGCCGGTATTCACTTTGTGTTGTTCTTTGAATTTCCAGCATCTGCAGATTTCCTCCTGTAGATGCTGTCTGGCCTGCTGTGTTCCACTGGCATTTAGTGTGTGTTCTTGTTTGAATTTCCAGCATCTGCAGATTTCCCTGTGGATGCTGCCTGGCCTGCTGTGTTCCACCGGCATTTAGTGTATGTAGTTGTTTGAATTTCCAGCATCTGCAGATTTCCTCCTGTTTGCTACCTGGCCTGCTGTGTTCCACCGGCATTTAGTGTGTGTTGTTATTTGATTTTCCAGCATCTGCAGATTTCCCTGTAGATGTTGCCTGGCCTGCTGTGTTCTGCCGGCATTTTGTGTGTGTTGTTATTTGATTTTCCAGCATCTGCAGATTTCCCTGTAGATGCTGCGTGGCCTGCTGTGTTCCACCGGCATTTAGTGTGTGTTGTTGTTTGAATTTCCAGCATCTGCAGATTTCCCTGTAGATACTGCCCGGCCTGCTGTGTTCCACCGGCATTTAGTGTGTGTTGTTGTTTGAATTTCCAGCATCGGCAGATTTCCCTGTAGATGCTGCCTGGCCTGCTGTGTTCCACCGGCATTTAGTTTGTGTTGTTTTTTGAATTTCCAGCATCTGCATATTTCCTCCTGTTTGCTGCCTGGCCTGCTGTGTTCCACCGGCATTTAGTTTGTGTTGTTGTTTGAATTTCCAGTATCTGCAGATTTCCTCCTGTTTGCTGCCTGGCCTGCTGTGTTCCGCTGGTATTTAGTGACTGTTGTTGTTTGAATTTCCAGCATCTGCAGATTTCCCTGTAGATGCTGCCCGGCCTGCTGTGTTCCAATGGAATTTAGTGTATGTTGTTGTTTGAATTTCCAGTATCTGCAGATTTCCCTGTAGATGCTCCCTGGACTGATGTGTTCCACTGGCATTTTGTGTGTGTTGTTGTTTGATTTTCCAGCATCTGCAGATTTCCTCCTGTTTGCTGCCTGGCATGCTGTGTTCCTCCAGTATTTAGTGTATGTTGTTGCTTGAATTTCCAGCATCTGCAGATTTACCTGTAGATGCTGCCTGGCCTGCTGCGTTCCACCGGCATTTAGTGTGTATTGTTGTTTGAATTTCCAGATTCTGCAGATTTCCTCCTGTTTGCTGCCTGGCCTGCTGTGTTACGCCGGCATTTAGTGTGAGTTATTGTTTGAATTTCCAGCATCTGCAGATTTCCCTGTAGATGCTGCCTGGCCTGCTGTGTTCAACTGGCATTTAGTGCGTGTTGCTGTTTGAATTTCCAGCATCTGCAGATTTCCCTGTAGATGCTGCATGGCCTGCTGTGTTCCGCCGGCAATTATTGTATATTGTTGTTGGAATTTCCAGCAGCTGCAGATTTCCCTGTAGATGCTGCCCGGCCGGCTATGTTCCACCAGCATTTTGTGAGTGTTGTTGTTAGAATTTCCAGCATCTGCAGATTTCCATGTAGATGCTTCCTGGCCTGCTGTGTTCCGCCGGCATTTACTGTATGTTGTTGTTTCAATTTACAGCATCTGCAGATTTCCCTGTAGATGTTGCCTGGCCTGCTGTGTTCCACTGCCATTTAGTGTGTGTTGCTGTTTGAATTTCCAGCATCTGCTAATTTCCTCCTGTTTTTTGTCTGGCCTGCTGTGTTCCACTGGCATTTTGTGTGTGTTGTTTCGAATTTCCAGCATCTGCAGTTTTCCCTGTAGATGCTGCCTGGACTGCTGTGTTCTACCGGCATTTTGTGTGTGTTGTTTGAATTTCCAGCATCTGCAGATTTCCCTGTAGATGCTGCCTGGCCTGCTGTGCTCCACTGGCATTTAGAGTGTGTTGTTGTTTGAAATTCCAGCATCTGCAGATTTCCCTGTAGATGCTGTCTGGCCTGCTGTCTTCCACCGGCATTTAGTGTGTGTTGTTGTTTGAATTTCCAGCATCTGCAGATTTCCCTGTTGAGGCTGCCTGGCCTGCTGTGTTCTGCCGGCATTTAGAGTGTGTTGTTATTTGAATTTCCAGCATCTGCAGATTTCCCTGTAGATGCTGCCTGGCCTGCTGTGTTCTGCCGGTATTCACTTTGTGTTGTTCTTTGAATTTCCAGCATCTGCAGATTTCCTCCTGTAGATGCTGTCTGGCCTGCTGTGTTCCACTGGCATTTAGTGTGTGTTCTTGTTTGAATTTCCAGCATCTGCAGATTTCCCTGTGGATGCTGCCTGGCCTGCTGTGTTCCACCGGCATTTAGTGTATGTAGTTGTTTGAATTTCCAGCATCTGCAGATTTCCTCCTGTTTGCTACCTGGCCTGCTGTGTTCCACCGGCATTTAGTGTGTGTTGTTATTTGATTTTCCAGCATCTGCAGATTTCCCTGTAGATGTTGCCTGGCCTGCTGTGTTCTGCCGGCATTTTGTGTGTGTTGTTATTTGAATTTCCAGCATCTGCAGATTTCCCTGTGGATGCTGCCTGGCCTGCTGTGTTCCACCGGCATTTAGTGTATGTAGTTGTTTGAATTTCCAGCATCTGCAGATTTCCTCCTGTTTGCTACCTGGCCTGCTGTGTTCCACCGGCATTTAGTGTGTGTTGTTATTTGATTTTCCAGCATCTGCAGATTTCCCTGTAGATGCTGCCTGGCCTGCTGTGTTCCGCCGGTATTTAGTGTATGTTGTTGCTTGAATTTCCAGCATCTGCAGATTTCCCTGTAGATACTGCCCGGCCTGCTGTGTTCCACCGGCATTTAGTGTGTGTTGTTGTTTGAATTTCCAGCATCGGCAGATTTCCCTGTAGATGCTGCCTGGCCTGCTGTGTTCCACCGGCATTTAGTTTGTGTTGTTTTTTGAATTTCCAGCATCTGCATATTTCCTCCTGTTTGCTGCCTGGCCTGCTGTGTTCCACCGGCATTTAGTTTGTGTTGTTGTTTGAATTTCCAGTATCTGCAGATTTCCTCCTGTTTGCTGCCTGGCCTGCTGTGTTCCGCTGGTATTTAGTGACTGTTGTTGTTTGAATTTCCAGCATCTGCAGATTTCCCTGTAGATGCTGCCCGGCCTGCTGTGTTCCAATGGAATTTAGTGTATGTTGTTGTTTGAATTTCCAGTATCTGCAGATTTCCCTGTAGATGCTCCCTGGACTGATGTGTTCCACTGGCATTTTGTGTGTGTTGTTGTTTGATTTTCCAGCATCTGCAGATTTCCTCCTGTTTGCTGCCTGGCATGCTGTGTTCCTCCAGTATTTAGTGTATGTTGTTGCTTGAATTTCCAGCATCTGCAGATTTACCTGTAGATGCTGCCTGGCCTGCTGCGTTCCACCGGCATTTAGTGTGTATTGTTGTTTGAATTTCCAGATTCTGCAGATTTCCTCCTGTTTGCTGCCTGGCCTGCTGTGTTACGCCGGCATTTAGTGTGAGTTATTGTTTGAATTTCCAGCATCTGCAGATTTCCCTGTAGATGCTGCCTGGCCTGCTGTGTTCAACTGGCATTTAGTGCGTGTTGCTGTTTGAATTTCCAGCATCTGCAGATTTCCCTGTAGATGCTGCATGGCCTGCTGTGTTCCGCCGGCAATTATTGTATATTGTTGTTGGAATTTCCAGCAGCTGCAGATTTCCCTGTAGATGCTGCCCGGCCGGCTATGTTCCACCAGCATTTTGTGAGTGTTGTTGTTAGAATTTCCAGCATCTGCAGATTTCCATGTAGATGCTTCCTGGCCTGCTGTGTTCCGCCGGCATTTACTGTATGTTGTTGTTTCAATTTACAGCATCTGCAGATTTCCCTGTAGATGTTGCCTGGCCTGCTGTGTTCCACTGCCATTTAGTGTGTGTTGCTGTTTGAATTTCCAGCATCTGCTAATTTCCTCCTGTTTTTTGTCTGGCCTGCTGTGTTCCACTGGCATTTTGTGTGTGTTGTTTCGAATTTCCAGCATCTGCAGTTTTCCCTGTAGATGCTGCCTGGACTGCTGTGTTCTACCGGCATTTTGTGTGTGTTGTTTGAATTTCCAGCATCTGCAGATTTCCCTGTAGATGCTGCCTGGCCTGCTGTGCTCCACTGGCATTTAAAGTGTGTTGTTGTTTGAAATTCCAGCATCTGCAGATTTCCCTGTAGATGCTGTCTGGCCTGCTGTCTTCCACCGGCATTTAGTGTGTGTTGTTGTTTGAATTTCCAGCATCTGCAGATTTCCCTGTTGAGGCTGCCTGGCCTGCTGTGTTCTGCCGGCATTTAGAGTGTGTTGTTATTTGAATTTCCAGCATCTGCAGATTTCCCTGTAGATGCTGCCTGGCCTGCTGTGTTCTGCCGGTATTCACTTTGTGTTGTTCTTTGAATTTCCAGCATCTGCAGATTTCCTCCTGTAGATGCTGTCTGGCCTGCTGTGTTCCACTGGCATTTAGTGTGTGTTCTTGTTTGAATTTCCAGCATCTGCAGATTTCCCTGTGGATGCTGCCTGGCCTGCTGTGTTCCACCGGCATTTAGTGTGTGTTGTTATTTGATTTTCCAGCATCTGCAGATTTCCCTGTAGATGTTGCCTGGCCTGCTGTGTTCTGCCGGCATTTTGTGTGTGTTGTTATTTGATTTTCCAGCATCTGCAGATTTCCCTGTAGATGCTGCGTGGCCTGCTGTGTTCCGCTGGCATTTAGTGTGTGTTGTTATTTGATTTTCCAGCATCTGCAGATTTCCCTGTAGATGTTGCCTGGCCTGCTGTGTTCTGCCGGCATTTTGTGTGTGTTGTTATTTGATTTTCCAGCATCTGCAGATTTCCCTGTAGATGCTGCCTGGCCTGCTGTGTTCCACCGGCATTTTGTGTGTGTTGTTGTTTGAATTTCCAGCATCTGCAGATTTCCCTGTAGATACTGCCCGGCCTGCTGTGTTCCACCGGCATTTAGTGTGTGTTGTTGTTTGAATTTCCAGCATCGGCAGATTTCCCTGTAGATGCTGCCTGGCCTGCTGTGTTCCACCGGCATTTAGTTTGTGTTGTTTTTTGAATTTCCAGCATCTGCATATTTCCTCCTGTTTGCTGCCTGGCCTGCTGTGTTCCACCGGCATTTAGTTTGTGTTGTTGTTTGAATTTCCAGTATCTGCAGATTTCCTCCTGTTTGCTGCCTGGCCTGCTGTGTTCCGCTGGTATTTAGTGACTGTTGTTGTTTGAATTTCCAGCATCTGCAGATTTCCCTGTAGATGCTGCCCGGCCTGCTGTGTTCCAATGGAATTTAGTGTATGTTGTTGTTTGAATTTCCAGTATCTGCAGATTTCCCTGTAGATGCTCCCTGGACTGATGTGTTCCACTGGCATTTTGTGTGTGTTGTTGTTTGATTTTCCAGCATCTGCAGATTTCCTCCTGTTTGCTGCCTGGCATGCTGTGTTCCTCCAGTATTTAGTGTATGTTGTTGCTTGAATTTCCAGCATCTGCAGATTTACCTGTAGATGCTGCCTGGCCTGCTGCGTTCCACCGGCATTTAGTGTGTATTGTTGTTTGAATTTCCAGATTCTGCAGATTTCCTCCTGTTTGCTGCCTGGCCTGCTGTGTTACGCCGGCATTTAGTGTGAGTTATTGTTTGAATTTCCAGCATCTGCAGATTTCCCTGTAGATGCTGCCTGGCCTGCTGTGTTCAACTGGCATTTAGTGCGTGTTGCTGTTTGAATTTCCAGCATCTGCAGATTTCCCTGTAGATGCTGCCCGGCCGGCTATGTTCCACCAGCATTTTGTGAGTGTTGTTGTTAGAATTTCCAGCATCTGCAGATTTCCATGTAGATGCTTCCTGGCCTGCTGTGTTCCGCCGGCATTTACTGTATGTTGTTGTTTCAATTTACAGCATCTGCAGATTTCCCTGTAGATGTTGCCTGGCCTGCTGTGTTCCACTGCCATTTAGTGTGTGTTGCTGTTTGAATTTCCAGCATCTGCTAATTTCCTCCTGTTTTTTGTCTGGCCTGCTGTGTTCCACTGGCATTTTGTGTGTGTTGTTTCGAATTTCCAGCATCTGCAGTTTTCCCTGTAGATGCTGCCTGGACTGCTGTGTTCTACCGGCATTTTGTGTGTGTTGTTGTTTGAATTTCCAGCAAATGCAGATTTCCCTGTAGATGCTGCCTGGCCTGCTGTGTTCCACTGGCATTTAGTGTGTGTTGTTGTTTGAATTTCCAGCATCTGCAGATTTCCCTGTAGATGCTGCCTGGCCTGTTGTTTTCCACTGGCATTTAGTGTGAATTGTTGTTTGAATTTCCACCATCTGCAGATTTCCCTGTAGATGCTGCCTGGCCTGCTGTGTTCCACCAGCATTTTGTGTGTGTTGTTGTTTGATTTTCCAGCATCTGCAGATTTCCTCCTGTTTGCTGCCTAGCATGCTGTGTTCCGCCAGTATTTAGTGTGTGTTCTTGTTTGAATTTCCAGCATCTGCAGATTTCACTGTAAATGCTGCCTGGCCTGCTGTGTTCCATGATCATTTTCAGTGTGTTGTTCTTTGAATTTGCAGCATCTGCAGATTTCCCTGTAGATGCTGCCTGGCCTGCTGTGTTCCACCATCATTTTGTGCGTGTTGTTCTTTGAATTTCCAGCATCTGCAGTTTTCCCTGTAGATGCTGCCTGGCCTGCTGTGTTCCACCGGCATTTAGTGTGTATTGTTGTTTGAATTTCCAGCATCTGCAGATTTCCCTGTAGAGGCTGCCTGGCCTGCTGTGTTCTGCCGGCATTTAGTGTGTGTTGTTGTTTGAATTTCCAGCATCTGCAGATTTCCCTGTAGATGCTGTCTGGCCTGCTGTCTTCCACCGGCATTTAGTGTGTGTTGTTGTTTGAATTTCCAGCATCTGCAGATTTCCCTGTTGAGGCTGCCTGGCCTGCTGTGTTCTGCCGGCTTTTAGAGTGTGTTGTTATTTGAATTTCCAGCATCTGCAGATTTCCCTGTAGTTGCTGCCTGGCCTGCTGTGTTCTGCCGGTATTCACTTTGTGTTGTTCTTTGAATTTCCAGCATCTGCAGATTTCCTCCTGTAGATGCTGTCTGGCCTGCTGTGTTCCACTGGCATTTAGTGTGTGTTCTTGTTTGAATTTCCAGCATCTGCAGATTTCCCTGTAGATGCTGCCCGTCCTGTTGTGTTCCACTGGCATTTAGTGTATGTTGTTGTTTGAATTTCCAGCATCTGCAGAATTCCCTCTAGATGCTGCCCGGCCTGCTGTGTTCCACCGGCATTTAGTGTGTGTTGTTGTTTGAATTTCCAGCATCTGCAGATTTCCCTGTAGATCCTGCCTGGCCTGCTGTGTTCTGCCAGCATTTTGTGTGTTTTGTTGTTTGAATTTCCAGCATCTGCAGATTTCCCTGTAGATGCTGCCCGGCCTGCTGTGTTCCACCGGCATTTAGTGTGTGTTGTTGTTTGAATTTCCAGGATCTGCAGATTTCCCTGTAGATGCTGCCTGGCCTGCTGTGTTCCGCCGGCATTTATTTGTATGTTGTTGTTTGAATTTCCAGATTCTGCAGATTTCCTCCTGTTTGCTGCCTGGCCTGCTGTGTTCTGCCGGCATTTAGTGTGAGTTATTGTTTGAATTTCCAGCATCTGCAGATTTCCCTGTAGATGCTGCCTGGCCTGCTGTGTTCAACTGGCATTTAGTGCGTGTTGCTGTTTGAATTTCCAGCATCTGCAGATTTCCCTGTAGATGCTGCATGGCCTGCTGTGTTCCGCCGGCAATTATTGTATATTGTTGTTGGAATTTCCAGCAGCTGCAGATTTCCCTGTAGATGCTGCCCGGCCGGCTATGTTCCACCAGCATTTTGTGAGTGTTGTTGTTAGAATTTCCAGCATCTGCAGATTTCCATGTAGATGCTTCCTGGCCTGCTGTGTTCCGCCGGCATTTACTGTATGTTGTTGTTTCAATTTACAGCATCTGCAGATTTCCCTGTAGATGTTGCCTGGCCTGCTGTGTTCCACTGCCATTTAGTGTGTGTTGCTGTTTGAATTTCCAGCATCTGCTAATTTCCTCCTGTTTTTTGTCTGGCCTGCTGTGTTCCACTGGCATTTTGTGTGTGTTGTTTCGAATTTCCAGCATCTGCAGTTTTCCCTGTAGATGCTGCCTGGACTGCTGTGTTCTACCGGCATTTTGTGTGTGTTGTTTGAATTTCCAGCATCTGCAGATTTCCCTGTAGATGCTGCCTGGCCTGCTGTGCTCCACTGGCATTTAGAGTGTGTTCTTATTTGATGTTCCTGCATCTGCAGATTTCCTCCAGTTTGCTGCCCGGCCTCCTGTGTTCCAACGGCATTTAGTGTGTCTTGTTATTTCAATTTCCAGCATCTGCAGATTTCCTCCTGTTTGCTGCCTGGCCTGATTTCTTCCACCAGCATTTCTTGTGTCATGTTGTTTGAATTTCCAACATCTGCAGATTTCCCTGCAGATGCTTCCTTTCCTGCTGTGTTCCACCAGCATTTTGTGTGTGTTGTTGTTTGAATTTCCAGTATCTGCAGATTTCCTCCTGTTTGCTGCCCGGCCTGCTGTGTTCCACCGGCATTTAGTTTGTGTTGTTGTTTGAATTTCCAGTATCTGCAGATTTCCTCCTGTTTGCTGCCTGGCCTGCTGTGTTCCACCGGCATTTAGTTTGTGTTGTTGTTTGAATTTCCAGTATCTGCAGATTTCCTCCTGTTTGCTGCCTGGCCTGCTGTGTTCCGCTGGTATTTAGTGTATGTTGTTGCTTGAATTTCCAGCATCTGCAGATTTAACTGTAGATGCTGCCTGGCCTGCTGTGTTCCACCGCCATTTAGTGTGTGTTGTTGTTTGAATTTCCGGCATCTGCAGATTTCCCTGTAGATGCTGCCCGGCCTGCTGTGTTCCACTGGCATTTAGTGTGTGTTCTTGTTTGAATTTCCGGCATCTGCAGATTTCCCTGTAGATGCTGCCCGGCCTGCTGTGTTCCACTGGCATTTAGTGTGTGTTCTTGTTTGAATTTCCGGCATCTGCAGATTTCCCTGTAGATGCTCCCTGGACTGATGTGTTCCACCGGCATTTAGTGTGTGTTGTTCTTTGAATTTCCAGCATCTGCATATTTCCTCCTGTTTGCTGCCTGGCATGCTGTGTTCCTCCAGTATTTAGTGTATGTTGTTGCTTGAATTTCCAGCATCTGCAGATTTACCTGTAGATGCTGCCTGGCCTGCTGCGTTCCACCGGCATTTAGTGTGTATTGTTGTTTGAATTTCCAGATTCTGCAGATTTCCTCCTGTTTGCTGCCTGGCCTGCTGTGTTACGCCGGCATTTAGTGTGAGTTATTGTTTGAATTTCCAGCATCTGCAGATTTCCCTGTAGATGCTGCCTGGCCTGCTGTGTTCAACTGGCATTTAGTGCGTGTTGCTGTTTGAATTTCCAGCATCTGCAGATTTCCCTGTAGATGCTGCATGGCCTGCTGTGTTCCGCCGGCAATTATTGTATATTGTTGTTGGAATTTCCAGCAGCTGCAGATTTCCCTGTAGATGCTGCCCGGCCGGCTATGTTCCACCAGCATTTTGTGAGTGTTGTTGTTAGAATTTCCAGCATCTGCAGATTTCCATGTAGATGCTTCCTGGCCTGCTGTGTTCCGCCGGCATTTACTGTATGTTGTTGTTTCAATTTACAGCATCTGCAGATTTCCCTGTAGATGTTGCCTGGCCTGCTGTGTTCCACTGCCATTTAGTGTGTGTTGCTGTTTGAATTTCCAGCATCTGCTAATTTCCTCCTGTTTTTTGTCTGGCCTGCTGTGTTCCACTGGCATTTTGTGTGTGTTGTTTCGAATTTCCAGCATCTGCAGTTTTCCCTGTAGATGCTGCCTGGACTGCTGTGTTCTACCGGCATTTTGTGTGTGTTGTTTGAATTTCCAGCATCTGCAGATTTCCCTGTAGATGCTGCCTGGCCTGCTGTGCTCCACTGGCATTTAGAGTGTGTTGTTGTTTGAAATTCCAGCATCTGCAGATTTCCCTGTAGATGCTGTCTGGCCTGCTGTCTTCCACCGGCATTTAGTGTGTGTTGTTGTTTGAATTTCCAGCATCTGCAGATTTCCCTGTTGAGGCTGCCTGGCCTGCTGTGTTCTGCCGGCATTTAGAGTGTGTTGTTATTTGAATTTCCAGCATCTGCAGATTTCCCTGTAGATGCTGCCTGGCCTGCTGTGTTCTGCCGGTATTCACTTTGTGTTGTTCTTTGAATTTCCAGCATCTGCAGATTTCCTCCTGTAGATGCTGTCTGGCCTGCTGTGTTCCACTGGCATTTAGTGTGTGTTCTTGTTTGAATTTCCAGCATCTGCAGATTTCCCTGTGGATGCTGCCTGGCCTGCTGTGTTCCACCGGCATTTAGTGTATGTAGTTGTTTGAATTTCCAGCATCTGCAGATTTCCTCCTGTTTGCTACCTGGCCTGCTGTGTTCCACCGGCATTTAGTGTGTGTTGTTATTTGATTTTCCAGCATCTGCAGATTTCCCTGTAGATGTTGCCTGGCCTGCTGTGTTCTGCCGGCATTTTGTGTGTGTTGTTATTTGATTTTCCAGCATCTGCAGATTTCCCTGTAGATGCTGCGTGGCCTGCTGTGTTCCGCTGGCATTTTGTGTGTGTTCTTGTTTGAATTTCCAGCATCCGCAGATTTCCTCCTCTTTGCTGCTCGGCCTGCTGTGTTCCGCCGGTATTTAGTGTGTGTTGTTGCTTGAATTTCCAGCATCTGCAGATTTCCCTGTAGATACTGCCCGGCCTGCTGTGTTCCACCGGCATTTAGTGTGTGTTGTTGTTTGAATTTCCAGCATCGGCAGATTTCCCTGTAGATGCTGCCTGGCCTGCTGTGTTCCACCGGCATTTAGTTTGTGTTGTTGTTTGAATTTCCAGTATCTGCAGATTTCCTCCTGTTTGCTGCCTGGCCTGCTGTGTTCCGCTGGTATTTAGTGACTGTTGTTGTTTGAATTTCCAGCATCTGCAGATTTCCCTGTAGATGCTGCCCGGCCTGCTGTGTTCCAATGGAATTTAGTGTATGTTGTTGTTTGAATTTCCAGTATCTGCAGATTTCCCTGTAGATGCTCCCTGGACTGATGTGTTCCACTGGCATTTTGTGTGTGTTGTTGTTTGATTTTCCAGCATCTGCAGATTTCCTCCTGTTTGCTGCCTGGCATGCTGTGTTCCTCCAGTATTTAGTGTATGTTGTTGCTTGAATTTCCAGCATCTGCAGATTTACCTGTAGATGCTGCCTGGCCTGCTGCGTTCCACCGGCATTTAGTGTGTATTGTTGTTTGAATTTCCAGATTCTGCAGATTTCCTCCTGTTTGCTGCCTGGCCTGCTGTGTTACGCCGGCATTTAGTGTGAGTTATTGTTTGAATTTCCAGCATCTGCAGATTTCCCTGTAGATGCTGCCTGGCCTGCTGTGTTCAACTGGCATTTAGTGCGTGTTGCTGTTTGAATTTCCAGCATCTGCAGATTTCCCTGTAGATGCTGCCCGGCCGGCTATGTTCCACCAGCATTTTGTGAGTGTTGTTGTTAGAATTTCCAGCATCTGCAGATTTCCATGTAGATGCTTCCTGGCCTGCTGTGTTCCGCCGGCATTTACTGTATGTTGTTGTTTCAATTTACAGCATCTGCAGATTTCCCTGTAGATGTTGCCTGGCCTGCTGTGTTCCACTGCCATTTAGTGTGTGTTGCTGTTTGAATTTCCAGCATCTGCTAATTTCCTCCTGTTTTTTGTCTGGCCTGCTGTGTTCCACTGGCATTTTGTGTGTGTTGTTTCGAATTTCCAGCATCTGCAGTTTTCCCTGTAGATGCTGCCTGGACTGCTGTGTTCTACCGGCATTTTGTGTGTGTTGTTGTTTGAATTTCCAGCATCTGCAGATTTCCCTGTAGATGCTGCCTGGCCTGCTGTGTTCCACTGGCATTTAGTGTGTGTTGTTGTTTGAATTTCCAGCATCTGCAGATTTCCCTGTAGATGCTGCCTGGCCTGTTGTTTTCCACTGGCATTTAGTGTGAATTGTTGTTTGAATTTCCACCATCTGCAGATTTCCCTGTAGATGCTGCCTGGCCTGCTGTGTTCCACCAGCATTTTGTGTGTGTTGTTGTTTGATTTTCCAGCATCTGCAGATTTCCTCCTGTTTGCTGCCTAGCATGCTGTGTTCCGCCAGTATTTAGTGTGTGTTCTTGTTTGAATTTCCAGCATCTGCAGATTTCACTGTAAATGCTGCCTGGCCTGCTGTGTTCCATGATCATTTTCAGTGTTGTTCTTTGAATTTGCAGCATCTGCAGATTTCCCTGTAGATGCTGCCTGGCCTGCTGTGTTCCACCATCATTTTGTGCGTGTTGTTCTTTGAATTTCCAGCATCTGCAGTTTTCCCTGTAGATGCTGCCTGGCCTGCTGTGTTCCACCGGCATTTAGTGTGTATTGTTGTTTGAATTTCCAGCATCTGCAGATTTCCCTGTAGAGGCTGCCTGGCCTGCTGTGTTCTGCCGGCATTTAGTGTGTGTTGTTGTTTGAATTTCCAGCATCTGCAGATTTCCCTGTAGATGCTGTCTGGCCTGCTGTCTTCCACCGGCATTTAGTGTGTGTTGTTGTTTGAATTTCCAGCATTGGCAGATTTCCCTGTTGAGGCTGCCTGGCCTGCTGTGTTCTGCCGGCTTTTAGAGTGTGTTGTTATTTGAATTTCCAGCATCTGCAGATTTCCCTGTAGTTGCTGCCTGGCCTGCTGTGTTCTGCCGGTATTCACTTTGTGTTGTTCTTTGAATTTCCAGCATCTGCAGATTTCCTCCTGTAGATGCTGTCTGGCCTGCTGTGTTCCACTGGCATTTAGTGTGTGTTCTTGTTTGAATTTCCAGCATCTGCAGATTTCCCTGTAGATGCTGCCCGTCCTGTTGTGTTCCACTGGCATTTAGTGTATGTTGTTGTTTGAATTTCCAGCATCTGCAGAATTCCCTCTAGATGCTGCCCGGCCTGCTGTGTTCCACCGGCATTTAGTGTGTGTTGTTGTTTGAATTTCCAGCATCTGCAGATTTCCCTGTAGATCCTGCCTGGCCTGCTGTGTTCTGCCAGCATTTTGTGTGTTTTGTTGTTTGAATTTCCAGCATCTGCAGATTTCCCTGTAGATGCTGCCCGGCCTGCTGTGTTCCACCGGCATTTAGTGTGTGTTGTTGTTTGAATTTCCAGGATCTGCAGATTTCCCTGTAGATGCTGCCTGGCCTGCTGTGTTCCGCCGGCATTTATTTGTATGTTGTTGTTTGAATTTCCAGATTCTGCAGATTTCCTCCTGTTTGCTGCCTGGCCTGCTGTGTTCTGCCGGCATTTAGTGTGAGTTATTGTTTGAATTTCCAGCATCTGCAGATTTCCCTGTAGATGCTGCCTGGCCTGCTGTGTTCAACTGGCATTTAGTGCGTGTTGCTGTTTGAATTTCCAGCATCTGCAGATTTCCCTGTAGATGCTGCATGGCCTGCTGTGTTCCGCCGGCAATTATTGTATATTGTTGTTGGAATTTCCAGCAGCTGCAGATTTCCCTGTAGATGCTGCCCGGCCGGCTATGTTCCACCAGCATTTTGTGAGTGTTGTTGTTAGAATTTCCAGCATCTGCAGATTTCCATGTAGATGCTTCCTGGCCTGCTGTGTTCCGCCGGCATTTACTGTATGTTGTTGTTTCAATTTACAGCATCTGCAGATTTCCCTGTAGATGTTGCCTGGCCTGCTGTGTTCCACTGCCATTTAGTGTGTGTTGCTGTTTGAATTTCCAGCATCTGCTAATTTCCTCCTGTTTTTTGTCTGGCCTGCTGTGTTCCACTGGCATTTTGTGTGTGTTGTTTCGAATTTCCAGCATCTGCAGTTTTCCCTGTAGATGCTGCCTGGACTGCTGTGTTCTACCGGCATTTTGTGTGTGTTGTTTGAATTTCCAGCATCTGCAGATTTCCCTGTAGATGCTGCCTGGCCTGCTGTGCTCCACTGGCATTTAGAGTGTGTTCTTATTTGATGTTCCTGCATCTGCAGATTTCCTCCAGTTTGCTGCCCGGCCTCCTGTGTTCCAACGGCATTTAGTGTGTCTTGTTATTTCAATTTCCAGCATCTGCAGATTTCCTCCTGTTTGCTGCCTGGCCTGATTTCTTCCACCAGCATTTCTTGTGTCATGTTGTTTGAATTTCCAACATCTGCAGATTTCCCTGCAGATGCTTCCTTTCCTGCTGTGTTCCACCAGCATTTTGTGTGTGTTGTTGTTTGAATTTCCAGTATCTGCAGATTTCCTCCTGTTTGCTGCCCGGCCTGCTGTGTTCCACCGGCATTTAGTTTGTGTTGTTGTTTGAATTTCCAGTATCTGCAGATTTCCTCCTGTTTGCTGCCTGGCCTGCTGTGTTCCACCGGCATTTAGTTTGTGTTGTTGTTTGAATTTCCAGTATCTGCAGATTTCCTCCTGTTTGCTGCCTGGCCTGCTGTGTTCCGCTGGTATTTAGTGTATGTTGTTGCTTGAATTTCCAGCATCTGCAGATTTAACTGTAGATGCTGCCTGGCCTGCTGTGTTCCACCGCCATTTAGTGTGTGTTGTTGTTTGAATTTCCGGCATCTGCAGATTTCCCTGTAGATGCTGCCCGGCCTGCTGTGTTCCACTGGCATTTAGTGTGTGTTCTTGTTTGAATTTCCGGCATCTGCAGATTTCCCTGTAGATGCTGCCCGGCCTGCTGTGTTCCACTGGCATTTAGTGTGTGTTCTTGTTTGAATTTCCGGCATCTGCAGATTTCCCTGTAGATGCTCCCTGGACTGATGTGTTCCACCGGCATTTAGTGTGTGTTGTTCTTTGAATTTCCAGCATCTGCATATTTCCTCCTGTTTGATGCCTGGCCTGCTGTGTTCCACCGGCATTTAGTGTGTGTTGTTCTTTGAATTTCCAGCATCTGCATATTTCCTCCTGTTTGATGCCTGGCCTGCTGTGTTCCACCGGCATTTAGTGTGTGTTGTTGTTTGAATTTCCAGCATCTGCAGATTTCCCTGTTGAGGCTGCCTGGCCTGCTGTGTTCTGCCGGCATTTAGAGTGTGTTGTTATTTGAATTTCCAGCATCTGCAGATTTCCCTGTAGATGCTGCCTGGCCTGCTGTGTTCTGCCGGTATTCACTTTGTGTTGTTCTTTGAATTTCCAGCATCTGCAGATTTACCTGTAGATGCTGCCTGGCCTGCTGTGTTCCACCGGCATTTTGTGTGTGTTGTTGTTTGATTTTCCAGCATCTGCAGATTTCCTCCTGTTTGCTGCCTGGCCTGCTGTGTTCCACCGGCATTTAGTGTGTGTTGTTGTTTGAATTTCCAGCATCTGCAGATTTCCCTGTAGATGCTGCATGGCCTGCTGTGTTTTGCCGGCATTTAGTGTGTGTTGTTTGAATTTCCAGCATCTGCAGATTTCCCTGTAGATGCTGCCTGGCCTGCTGTGGTCCACCGGTATTTAGTGCGTGTTGTTGTATGAATTTCCGGCATCTGCAGATTTCCCTGTTGATGCTGCCTGGCCTGCTGTGTTCCACCGGCATTTAGTGTGTGTTGTTGTTTGAATTTCCAGCATCTGCATATTTCCTCCTGTTTGCTGCCTGGCCTGCTGTGTTCCACCGGCATTTAGTGTGTGTTGTTGTTTGAATTTCCAGCATCTGCAGATTTCCCTGTAGATGCTGCCTGGCCTGCTGTGTTCCACCAGCATTTTGTGCGTGTTGTTGTTTGAATTTCCAGCATCTGCAGATTTCCCTGTAGATGCTGCCTGGCCTGCTGTGTTCCACTGGCATTTTGTGTGTGTTGTTGTTTGATTTTCCAGCATCTGCAGATTTCCTCCTGTTTGCTGCCTAGCCTGCTGTGTTCCGCCAGTATTTAGTGTGTGTTCTTGTTTGAATTTCCAGCATCTGCTGATTTCACTGTAGATGCTGCCTGGCCTGCTGTGTTCCACCAGCATTTTGTGTGTGTTGTTGTTTGATTTTCCAGCTTCTGCAGATTTCCTCCTGTTTGCTGCCTAGCCTGCTGTGTTCCGCCAGTATTTACTGTGTGTTCTTGTTTGAATTTCCAGCATCTGCAGATTTCACTGTAGATGCTGCCTGGCCTGCTGTGATCCATGATCATTTTCAGTGTGTTGTTCTTTGAATTTGCAGCATCTGCAGATTTCCCTGTAGATGCTGCCTGGCCTGCTGTGTTCCACCATCATTTTGTGCGTGTTGTTCTTTGAATTTCCAGCATCTGCAGTTTTCCCTGTAGATGCTGCCTGGCCTGCTGTGTACCGCCGGCATTTAGTGTGTGTTGTTGTTTGAATTTTCAGCATCTGCAGATTTCCCTGTAGAGGCTGCCTTGCCTGCTGTGTTCTGCCGGCATTTAGTGTGTGTTGTTGTTTGAAATTCCAGCATCTGCAGATTTCCCTGTAGATGCTGTCTGGCCGGCTGTGTTCCACCGACATTTAGTGTGTGTTGTTGTTTGAATTTCCAGCATCTGCAGATTTCCCTGTTGAGGCTGCCTGGCCTGCTGTGTTCTGCCGGCATTTAGTGTATGTAGTTGTTTGAATTTCCGGCATCTGCAGATTTCCTCCTGTTTGCTACCTGGCCTGCTGTGTTCCACCGGATTTAGTGTGTGTTGTTATTTGATTTTCCAGCATCTGCAGATTTCCCTGTAGATGTTGCCTGGCCTGCTGTGTTCTGCCGGCATTTTGTGTGTGTTGTTATTTGATTTTCCAGCATCTGCAGATTTCCCTGTAGATGTTGCCTGGCCTGCTGTGTTCCGCTGGCATTTTGTGTGTGTTGTTGTTTGAATTTCCAGTATCTGCAGATTTCCTCCTGTTTGCTGCCTGGCCTGCTGTGTTCCACCGCCATTTAGTGTGAGTTGTTATTTGATTTTCCAGCATCTGCAGATTTCCCTGTAGATGTTGCCTGGCCTACTGTGTTCTGCCGGCATTTTGTGTGTGTTGTTATTTGATTTTCCAGCATCTGCAGATTTCCCTGTAGATGCTGCGTGGCCTGCTGTGTTCCACTGGCATTTTGTGTGTGTTCTTGTTTGAATTTCCAGTATCTGCAGATTTCCTCCTGTTTGCTGCCCGGCCTGCTGTGTTCCGCCGGTATTTAGTGTATGTTGTTGCTTGAATTTCCAGCATCTGCAGATTTCCCTGTAGATACTGCCCGGCCTGCTGTGTTCCACCGGCATTTAGTGTGTGTTGTTGTTTGAATTTCCAGCATCTGCAGATTTCCCTGTAGATGCTGCCTGGCCTGCTGTGTTCCACCGGCATTTAGTTTGTGTTGTTGTTTGAATTTCCAGTATCTGCAGATTTCCTCCTGTTTGCTGCCTGGCATGCTGTGTTCCGCTGGTATTTAGTGACTGTTGTTGTTTGAATTTCCAGCATCTGCAGATTTCCCTGTAGATGCTGCCCGGCCTGCTGTGTTCCAATGGAATTTAGTGTATGTTGTTGTTTGAATTTCCAGTATCTGCAGATTTCGCTGTTGATGCTCCCTGGACTGATGTGTTCCACCGGCATTTTGTGTGTGTTCTTGTTTGAATTTCCGGCTTCTGCAGATTTCCCTGTAGATGCTGCCCGGCCTGCTGTGTTCCACTGGCATTTAGTGTGTGTTGTTGTTTGAATTTCCAGCATCTGCAGATTTCCCTGTTGAGGCTGCCTGGCCTGCTGTGTTCTGCCGGCATTTAGAGTGTGTTGTTATTTGAATTTCCAGCATCTGCAGATTTCCCTGTAGATGCTGCCTGGCCTGCTGTGTTCTGCCGGTATTCACTTTGTGTTGTTCTTTGAATTTCCAGCATCTGCAGATTTACCTGTAGATGCTGCCTGGCCTGCTGTGTTCCACCGCCATTTAGTGTGTGTTGCTGTTTGAATTTCCAGCATCTGCTGATTTCCCTGTAGATGCTCCCTGGCCTGCTGTGTTCCCCTGGCATTTAGTGTGTGTTCTTGTTTGAATTTCCAGCATCTGCAGATTTCCCTGCAGATGCTGCCTGGCCTGCTGTGTTCCACCAGCATTTTGTGTGTGGTGTTGTTTGAATTTCCAGCATCTGCAGATTTCCCTGTAGATGCTGCCTGACCTGCTGTGTTCCACCGGCATTTAGTGTGTGTTGTTGGTTGAGTTTCCAGCATCTGCAGATTTCCTGCTGTTTGCTGCCTGGCATGCTGTGTTCCGCCGGTATTTTGTGCGTGTTGTTCTTTGAATTTCGAGCATCTGCAGATTTCCCTTGAGATGCTGCCTGGCATGCTGTGTTCCAGAGGCATTTAGTGTGTGTTGTTGTTTGAATTTCCAGCATCTGCAGATTTCCTCCTGTTTGCTTCCCGGCCTGCTGTGTTCCGCCGGCATTTAGTGTGTGTTGTTTTTCGAATTTCCAGCATCTGCATATTTCCTCCTATTTGCTGCCTGGCATGCTGTGTTCCGCTGGTATTTAGTGTATGTTGTTGTTTGAATTTCCAGCATCTCAGATTTCCCTGTAGATGCTTCCTGGCCTGCTGTGTTCCACTGGCATTTAGTGTGTGTTCTTGTTTGAATTTCCGGCATCTGCAGATTTCCCTGTAGATGCTTCCCGGCCTGCTGTGTTCCACCGGCATTTAGTGTGTGTTGTTGTTTGAATTTCCAGTATCTGCAGATTTCCTCCTGTTTGCTGCCTGGCATGCTGTGTTCCGCTGGTATTTTGTGTCTGTTGTTGTTTGAATTTCCAGCATCTGCAGATTTCCCTGTAGATGCTGCCCGGCCTGCTGTGTTCCAATGGAATTTAGTGTATGTTGTTGTTTGAATTTCCAGCATCTGCAGATTTCGCTGTAGATGCTCCCTGGCCTGCTGTGTTCCACCGCCATTTAGTGTGTGTTGTTGTTTGAATTTCCAGCACCTGCAGATTTCCCTGTAGATGCTGCATGGCCTGCTGTGTTTTGCCGGCATTTAGTGTGTGTTGTTCTTTGAATTTCCAGCATCTGCAGATTTCCCTGTAGATGCTGCCTGGCCTGCTGTGTTCCACCGGTATTTAGTGTGTGTTGTTGTTTGAATTTCCAGCATCTGCATATTTCCTCCTGTCTGCTGCCTGGCCTGCTGTGTTCCGCTGGTATTTAGTGTATGTTGTTTGAATTGCCAGCATCTGCAGAATTCCCTGTAGATGCTGCCTGGCCTGCTGTGTTCCACCATCATTTTGTGCGTGTTGTTGTTTGAATTTCCAGCATCTGCAGATTTCCCTGTAGATGCTGCCTGGCCTGCTGTGTTCCACTGGCATTTAGTGTGTGTTGTTGTTTGAATTTCCAGCATCTGCAGATTTCCCTGTAGATGCTGCCTGGCCTGTTGTTTTCCACTGGCATTTAGTGTGAATTGTTGTTTGAATTTCCACCATCTGCAGATTTCCCTGTAGATGCTGCCTGGCCTGCTGTGTTCCACCAGCATTTTGTGTGTGTTGTTGTTTGATTTTCCAGCATCTGCAGATTTCCTCCTGTTTGCTGCCTAGCCTGCTGTGTTCCGCCAGTATTTAGTGTGTGTTCTTGTTTGAATTTCCAGCATCTGCAGATTTCACTGTAGATGCTGCCTGGCCTGCTGTGTTCCATGATCATTTTCAGTGTGTTGTTCTTTGAATTTGCAGCATCTGCAGATTTCCCTGTAGATGCTGCCTGGCCTGCTGTGTTCCACCATCATTTTGTGCGTGTTGTTCTTTGAATTTCCAGCATCTGCAGTTTTCCCTGTAGATGCTGCCTGGCCTGCTGTGTTCCACCGGCATTTAGTGTGTATTGTTGTTTGAATTTCCAGCATCTGCAGATTTCCCTGTAGAGGCTGCCTGGCCTGCTGTGTTCTGCCGGCATTTAGTGTGTGTTGTTGTTTGAAATTCCAGCATCTGCAGATTTCCCTGTAGATGCTGTCTGGCCTGCTGTCTTCCACCGGCATTTAGTGTGTGTTGTTGTTTGAATTTCCAGCATCTGCAGATTTCCCTGTTGAGGCTGCCTGGCCTGCTGTGTTCTGCCGGCATTTAGAGTGTGTTGTTATTTGAATTTCCAGCATCTGCAGATTTCCCTGTAGATGCTGCCTGGCCTGCTGTGTTCTGCCGGTATTCACTTTGTGTTGTTCTTTGAATTTCCAGCATCTGCAGATTTCCTCCTGTAGATGCTGTCTGGCCTGCTGTGTTCCACTGGCATTTAGTGTGTGTTCTTGTTTGAATTTCCAGCATCTGCAGATTTCCCTGTGGATGCTGTCTGGCCTGCTGTGTTCCACCGGCATTTAGTGTGTGTTGTTATTTGATTTTCCAGCATCTGCAGATTTCCCTGTAGATACTGCCCGGCCTGCTGTGTTCCACCGGCATTTAGTGTGTGTTGTTGTTTGAATTTCCAGCATCGGCAGATTTCCCTGTAGATGCTGCCTGGCCTGCTGTGTTCCACCGGCATTTAGTTTGTGTTGTTTTTTGAATTTCCAGCATCTGCATATTTCCTCCTGTTTGCTGCCTGGCCTGCTGTGTTCCACCGGCATTTAGTTTGTGTTGTTGTTTGAATTTCCAGCATCTGCATATTTCCTCCTGTTTGCTGCCTGGCCTGCTGTGTTCCACCGGCATTTAGTTTGTGTTGTTTTTTGAATTTCCAGCATCTGCATATTTCCTCCTGTTTGCTGCCTGGCCTGCTGTGTTCCACCGGCATTTAGTTTGTGTTGTTGTTTGAATTTCCAGTATCTGCAGATTTCCTCCTGTTTGCTGCCTGGCCTGCTGTGTTCCGCTGGTATTTAGTGACTGTTGTTGTTTGAATTTCCAGCATCTGCAGATTTCCCTGTAGATGCTGCCCGGCCTGCTGTGTTCCAATGGAATTTAGTGTATGTTGTTGTTTGAATTTCCAGTATCTGCAGATTTCCCTGTAGATGCTCCCTGGACTGATGTGTTCCACTGGCATTTTGTGTGTGTTGTTGTTTGATTTTCCAGCATCTGCAGATTTCCTCCTGTTTGCTGCCTGGCATGCTGTGTTCCTCCAGTATTTAGTGTATGTTGTTGCTTGAATTTCCAGCATCTGCAGTTTTCCCTGTAGATGCTGCCTGGCCTGCTGTGTTCCCCTGGCATTTAGTGTGTGTTCTTGTTTGAATTTCCGGCATCTGCAGATTTCCCTGTAGATGCTGCCCGGCCTGCTGTGTTCCACTGGCATTTAGTGTGTGTACTTGTTTGAATTTCCGGCATCTGCAGATTTCCCTTTAGATGCTGCCTGGCCTGCTGTGTTCCCCTGGCATTTAGTGTGTGTTCTTGTTTGAATTTCCGGCATCTGCAGATTTCCCTGTAGATGCTGCCCGGCCTGCTGTGTTCCACTGGCATTTAGTGTGTGTTCTTGTTTGAATTTCCGGCATCTGCAGATTTCCCTGTAGATGCTCCCTGGACTGATGTGTTCCACCGGCATTTTGTGTGTGTTGTTGTTTGATTTTCCAGCATCTGCAGATTTCCTCCTGTTTGCTGCCTGGCCTGCTGTGTTTTGCCGGCATTTAGTGTGTGTTGTTGTTTGAATTTCCAGCATCTGCAGATTTCCCTGTAGATGCTGCCTGGCCTGCTGTGTTCCACCATCATTTAGTGTGTGTTGTTCTTTGAATTTCCAGCATCTGCATATTTCCTCCTGTTTGATGCCTGGCCTGCTGTGTTCCACCGGCATTTAGTGTGTGTTGTTGTTTGAATTTCCAGCATCTGCAGATTTCCCTGTTGAGGCTGCCTGGCCTGCTGTGTTCTGCCGGCATTTAGAGTGTGTTGTTATTTGAATTTCCAGCATCTGCAGATTTCCCTGTAGATGCTGCCTGGCCTGCTGTGTTCTGCCGGTATTCACTTTGTGTTGTTCTTTGAATTTCCAGCATCTGCAGATTTCCCTGTAGATGCTGCCTGGCCTGCTGTGTTCCACCGCCATTTAGTGTGTGTTGTTGTTTGAATTTCCAGCATCTGCAGATTTCCCTGTTGAGGCTGCCTGGCCTGCTGTGTTCTGCCGGCATTTAGAGTGTGTTGTTATTTGAATTTCCAGCATCTGCAGATTTCCCTGTAGATGCTGCCTGGCCTGCTATGTTCCCCTGGCATTTAGTGTGTGTTCTTGTTTGAATTTCCGGCATCTGCAGATTTCCCTGTAGATGCTCCCTGGACTGATGTGTTCCACCGGCATTTTCTGTGTGTTGTTGTTTGATTTTCCAGCATCTGCAGATTTCCTCCTGTTTGCTGCCTGGCCTGCTGTGTTTTGCCGGCATTTAGTGTGTGTTGTTGTTTGAATTTCCAGCATCTGCAGATTTCCCTGTAGATGCTGCCTGGCCTGCTGTGTTCCACCATCATTTAGTGTGTGTTGTTCTTTGAATTTCCAGCATCTGCATATTTCCTCCTGTTTGATGCCTGGCCTGCTGTGTTCCACCGGCATTTAGTGTGTGTTGTTGTTTGAATTTCCAGCATCTGCAGATTTCCCTGTTGAGGCTGCCTGGCCTGCTGTGTTCTGCCGGCATTTAGAGTGTGTTGTTATTTGAATTTCCAGCATCTGCAGATTTCCCTGTAGATGCTGGCTGGCCTGCTGTGTTCTGCCGGTATTCACTTTGTGTTGTTCTTTGAATTTCCAGCATCTGCAGATTTACCTGTAGATGCTGCCTGGCCTGCTGTGTTCCACCGCCATTTAGTGTGTGTTGTTGTTTGAATTTCCAGCATCTGCTGATTTCCCTGTAGATGCTCCCTGGCCTGCTGTGTTCCCCTGGCATTTAGTGTGTGTTCTTGTTTGAATTTCCAGCATCTGCAGATTTCCCTGCAGATGCTGCCTGGCCTGCTGTGTTCCACTGGCATTTAGTGTGTGTTCTTGTTTGAATTTCCAGCATCTGCAGATTTCCCTGTAGATGCTGCCCGGCCTGCTGTGTTCCACCATCATTTAGTGTGTGTTGTTCTTTGAATTTCCAGCATCTGCATATTTCCTCCTGTTTGATGCCTGGCCTGCTGTGTTCCCCTGGCATTTAGTGTGTGTTCTTGTTTGAATTTCCGGCATCTGCAGATTTCCCTGTAGATGCTGCCCGGCCTGCTGTGTTCCACTGGCATTTAGTGTGTGTACTTGTTTGAATTTCCGGCATCTGCAGATTTCCCTTTAGATGCTGCCTGGCCTGCTGTGTTCCCCTGGCATTTAGTGTGTGTTCTTGTTTGAATTTCCGGCATCTGCAGATTTCCCTGTAGATGCTGCCCGGCCTGCTGTGTTCCACTGGCATTTAGTGTGTGTTCTTGTTTGAATTTCCGGCATCTGCAGATTTCCCTGTAGATGCTCCCTGGACTGATGTGTTCCACCGGCATTTTGTGTGTGTTGTTGTTTGATTTTCCAGCATCTGCAGATTTCCTCCTGTTTGCTGCCTGGCCTGCTGTGTTTTGCCGGCATTTAGTGTGTGTTGTTGTTTGAATTTCCAGCATCTGCAGATTTCCCTGTAGATGCTGCCTGGCCTGCTGTGTTCCACCATCATTTAGTGTGTGTTGTTCTTTGAATTTCCAGCATCTGCATATTTCCTCCTGTTTGATGCCTGGCCTGCTGTGTTCCACCGGCATTTAGTGTGTGTTGTTGTTTGAATTTCCAGCATCTGCAGATTTCCCTGTTGAGGCTGCCTGGCCTGCTGTGTTCTGCCGGCATTTAGAGTGTGTTGTTATTTGAATTTCCAGCATCTGCAGATTTCCCTGTAGATG
The DNA here is from genome assembly GCF_048418815.1 of Hemitrygon akajei. Classification (NCBI taxonomy): domain Eukaryota; kingdom Metazoa; phylum Chordata; class Chondrichthyes; order Myliobatiformes; family Dasyatidae; genus Hemitrygon; species Hemitrygon akajei. Next base: position 10,897,475 of record NC_133132.1, on the reverse strand, counting down.
CTGCCTGGCCTGCTGTGTTCTGCCGGTATTCACTTTGTGTTGTTCTTTGAATTTCCAGCATCTGCAGATTTCCCTGTAGATGCTGCCTGGCCTGCTGTGTTCCACCGCCATTTAGTGTGTGTTGTTGTTTGAATTTCCAGCATCTGCAGATTTCCCTGTTGAGGCTGCCTGGCCTGCTGTGTTCTGCCGGCATTTAGAGTGTGTTGTTATTTGAATTTCCAGCATCTGCAGATTTCCCTGTAGATGCTGCCTGGCCTGCTATGTTCCCCTGGCATTTAGTGTGTGTTCTTGTTTGAATTTCCGGCATCTGCAGATTTCCCTGTAGATGCTCCCTGGACTGATGTGTTCCACCGGCATTTTCTGTGTGTTGTTGTTTGATTTTCCAGCATCTGCAGATTTCCTCCTGTTTGCTGCCTGGCCTGCTGTGTTTTGCCGGCATTTAGTGTGTGTTGTTGTTTGAATTTCCAGCATCTGCAGATTTCCCTGTAGATGCTGCCTGGCCTGCTGTGTTCCACCATCATTTAGTGTGTGTTGTTCTTTGAATTTCCAGCATCTGCATATTTCCTCCTGTTTGATGCCTGGCCTGCTGTGTTCCACCGGCATTTAGTGTGTGTTGTTGTTTGAATTTCCAGCATCTGCAGATTTCCCTGTTGAGGCTGCCTGGCCTGCTGTGTTCTGCCGGCATTTAGAGTGTGTTGTTATTTGAATTTCCAGCATCTGCAGATTTCCCTGTAGATGCTGGCTGGCCTGCTGTGTTCTGCCGGTATTCACTTTGTGTTGTTCTTTGAATTTCCAGCATCTGCAGATTTACCTGTAGATGCTGCCTGGCCTGCTGTGTTCCACCGCCATTTAGTGTGTGTTGTTGTTTGAATTTCCAGCATCTGCTGATTTCCCTGTAGATGCTCCCTGGCCTGCTGTGTTCCCCTGGCATTTAGTGTGTGTTCTTGTTTGAATTTCCAGCATCTGCAGATTTCCCTGCAGATGCTGCCTGGCCTGCTGTGTTCCACTGGCATTTAGTGTGTGTTCTTGTTTGAATTTCCAGCATCTGCAGATTTCCCTGTAGATGCTGCCCGGCCTGCTGTGTTCCACTGGCATTTAGTGTGTGTTCTTGTTTGAATTTCCGGCATCTGCAGATTTCCCTGTAGATGCTGCCCGGCCTGCTGTGTTCCACCGGCATTTAGTGTGTGTTGTTGTTTGAATTTCCAGTATCTGCAGATTTCCTCCTGTTTGCTGCCTGGCATGCTGTGTTCCGCTGGTATTTAGTGTCTGTTGTTGTTTGAATTTCCATCATCTGCAGATTTCCCTGTAGATGCTGCCCGGCCTGCTGTGTTCCAATGGAATTTAGTGTATGTTGTTGTTTGAATTTCCAGCATCTGCAGATTTCGCTGTAGATGCTCCCTGGACTGATGTGTTCCACCGGCATTTTGTGTGTGTTGTTGTTAGATTTTCCAGCATCTGCAGATTTCCTCCTGTTTGCTGCCTGGCCTGCTGTGTTCCACCGGCATTTAGTGTGTGTTGTTGTTTGAATTTCCAGCATCTGCAGATTTCCCTGTAGTTGCTTCATGGCCTGCTGTGTTTTGCCGGCATTTAGTGTGTGTTGTTGTTTGAATTTCCAGCATCTGCAGATTTCCCTGTAGATGCTGCCTGGCCTGCTGTGGTTCACCGGTATTTAGTGCGTGTTGTTGTATGAATTTCTGGCATCTGCAGATTTCCCTGTAGATGCTGCCTGGCCTGCTGTGTTCCACCGGCATTTAGTGTGTGTTGTTGTTTGAATTTCCAGCATCTGCATATTTCCTCCTGTTTGCTGCCTGGCCTGCTGTGTTCCACCGGCATTTAGTGTATGTTGTTTGAATTTCCAGCATCTGCAGATTTCCCTGTAGATTCTGCCTGGCCTGCTGTGTTCCACCAGCATTTTGTGCGTGTTGTTGTTTGAATTTCCAGCATCTGCAGATTTCCCTGTAGATGCTGCCTGGCCTGCTGTGTTCCACTGGCATTTTGTGTGTGTTGTTGTTTGATTTTCCAGCATCTGCAGATTTCCTCCTGTTTGCTGCCTAGCCTGCTGTGTTCCGCCAGTATTTAGTGTGTGTTCTTGTTTGAATTTCCAGCATCTGCAGATTTCACTGTAGATGCTGCCTGGCCTGCTGTGTTTTGCCGGCATTTAGTGTGTGTTGTTTGAATTTTCAGCATCTGCAGATTTCCCTGTAGAGGCTGCCTGGCCTGCTGTGTTCTGCCGACATTTAGTGTGTGTTGTTGTTTGAAATTCCAGCATCTGCAGATTTCCCTGTAGATGCTGTCTGGCCTGCTGTGTTCCACCGACATTTAGTGTGTGTTGTTGTTTGAATTTCCAGCATCTGCAGATTTCCCTGTTGAGGCTGCCTGGCCTGCTGTGTTCTGCCGGCATTTAGAGTGTGTTGTTATTTGAATTTCCAGCATCTGCAGATTTCCCTGTAGATGCTGCCCGGCCTGCTGTGTTCTGCCGGTATTCATTTTGTGTTGTTCTTTGAATTTCCAGCATCTGCAGATTTCCTCCTGTAGATGCTGCCTGCCTGCTGTGTTCCACTGGCATTTAGTGTGTGTTCTTGTTTGAATTTCCAGCATCTGCAGATTTCCCTGTAGATGCTGCCTGGCCTGCTGTGTTCCACCGGCATTTAGTGTATGTAGTTGTTTGAATTTCCAGTATCTGCAGATTTCCTCCTGTTTGATGCCTGGCCTGCTGTGTTCCCCTGGCATTTAGTGTGTGTTCTTGTTTGAATTTCCGGCATCTGCAGATTTCCCTGTAGATGCTGCCCGGCCTGCTGTGTTCCACTGGCATTTAGTGTGTGTACTTGTTTGAATTTCCGGCATCTGCAGATTTCCCTTTAGATGCTGCCTGGCCTGCTGTGTTCCCCTGGCATTTAGTGTGTGTTCTTGTTTGAATTTCCGGCATCTGCAGATTTCCCTGTAGATGCTGCCCGGCCTGCTGTGTTCCACTGGCATTTAGTGTGTGTTCTTGTTTGAATTTCCGGCATCTGCAGATTTCCCTGTAGATGCTCCCTGGACTGATGTGTTCCACCGGCATTTTGTGTGTGTTGTTGTTTGATTTTCCAGCATCTGCAGATTTCCTCCTGTTTGCTGCCTGGCCTGCTGTGTTTTGCCGGCATTTAGTGTGTGTTGTTGTTTGAATTTCCAGCATCTGCAGATTTCCCTGTAGATGCTGCCTGGCCTGCTGTGTTCCACCATCATTTAGTGTGTGTTGTTCTTTGAATTTCCAGCATCTGCATATTTCCTCCTGTTTGATGCCTGGCCTGCTGTGTTCCACCGGCATTTAGTGTGTGTTGTTGTTTGAATTTCCAGCATCTGCAGATTTCCCTGTTGAGGCTGCCTGGCCTGCTGTGTTCTGCCGGCATTTAGAGTGTGTTGTTATTTGAATTTCCAGCATCTGCAGATTTCCCTGTAGATGCTGCCTGGCCTGCTGTGTTCTGCCGGTATTCACTTTGTGTTGTTCTTTGAATTTCCAGCATCTGCAGATTTCCCTGTAGATGCTGCCTGGCCTGCTGTGTTCCACCGCCATTTAGTGTGTGTTGTTGTTTGAATTTCCAGCATCTGCAGATTTCCCTGTTGAGGCTGCCTGGCCTGCTGTGTTCTGCCGGCATTTAGAGTGTGTTGTTATTTGAATTTCCAGCATCTGCAGATTTCCCTGTAGATGCTGCCTGGCCTGCTATGTTCCCCTGGCATTTAGTGTGTGTTCTTGTTTGAATTTCCGGCATCTGCAGATTTCCCTGTAGATGCTCCCTGGACTGATGTGTTCCACCGGCATTTTCTGTGTGTTGTTGTTTGATTTTCCAGCATCTGCAGATTTCCTCCTGTTTGCTGCCTGGCCTGCTGTGTTTTGCCGGCATTTAGTGTGTGTTGTTGTTTGAATTTCCAGCATCTGCAGATTTCCCTGTAGATGCTGCCTGGCCTGCTGTGTTCCACCATCATTTAGTGTGTGTTGTTCTTTGAATTTCCAGCATCTGCATATTTCCTCCTGTTTGATGCCTGGCCTGCTGTGTTCCACCGGCATTTAGTGTGTGTTGTTGTTTGAATTTCCAGCATCTGCAGATTTCCCTGTTGAGGCTGCCTGGCCTGCTGTGTTCTGCCGGCATTTAGAGTGTGTTGTTATTTGAATTTCCAGCATCTGCAGATTTCCCTGTAGATGCTGGCTGGCCTGCTGTGTTCTGCCGGTATTCACTTTGTGTTGTTCTTTGAATTTCCAGCATCTGCAGATTTACCTGTAGATGCTGCCTGGCCTGCTGTGTTCCACCGCCATTTAGTGTGTGTTGTTGTTTGAATTTCCAGCATCTGCTGATTTCCCTGTAGATGCTCCCTGGCCTGCTGTGTTCCCCTGGCATTTAGTGTGTGTTCTTGTTTGAATTTCCAGCATCTGCAGATTTCCCTGCAGATGCTGCCTGGCCTGCTGTGTTCCACTGGCATTTAGTGTGTGTTCTTGTTTGAATTTCCAGCATCTGCAGATTTCCCTGTAGATGCTGCCCGGCCTGCTGTGTTCCACCATCATTTAGTGTGTGTTGTTCTTTGAATTTCCAGCATCTGCATATTTCCTCCTGTTTGATGCCTGGCCTGCTGTGTTCCCCTGGCATTTAGTGTGTGTTCTTGTTTGAATTTCCGGCATCTGCAGATTTCCCTGTAGATGCTGCCCGGCCTGCTGTGTTCCACTGGCATTTAGTGTGTGTACTTGTTTGAATTTCCGGCATCTGCAGATTTCCCTTTAGATGCTGCCTGGCCTGCTGTGTTCCCCTGGCATTTAGTGTGTGTTCTTGTTTGAATTTCCGGCATCTGCAGATTTCCCTGTAGATGCTGCCCGGCCTGCTGTGTTCCACTGGCATTTAGTGTGTGTTCTTGTTTGAATTTCCGGCATCTGCAGATTTCCCTGTAGATGCTCCCTGGACTGATGTGTTCCACCGGCATTTTGTGTGTGTTGTTGTTTGATTTTCCAGCATCTGCAGATTTCCTCCTGTTTGCTGCCTGGCCTGCTGTGTTTTGCCGGCATTTAGTGTGTGTTGTTGTTTGAATTTCCAGCATCTGCAGATTTCCCTGTAGATGCTGCCTGGCCTGCTGTGTTCCACCATCATTTAGTGTGTGTTGTTCTTTGAATTTCCAGCATCTGCATATTTCCTCCTGTTTGATGCCTGGCCTGCTGTGTTCCACCGGCATTTAGTGTGTGTTGTTGTTTGAATTTCCAGCATCTGCAGATTTCCCTGTTGAGGCTGCCTGGCCTGCTGTGTTCTGCCGGCATTTAGAGTGTGTTGTTATTTGAATTTCCAGCATCTGCAGATTTCCCTGTAGATGCTGCCTGGCCTGCTGTGTTCTGCCGGTATTCACTTTGTGTTGTTCTTTGAATTTCCAGCATCTGCAGATTTCCCTGTAGATGCTGCCTGGCCTGCTGTGTTCCACCGCCATTTAGTGTGTGTTGTTGTTTGAATTTCCAGCATCTGCAGATTTCCCTGTTGAGGCTGCCTGGCCTGCTGTGTTCTGCCGGCATTTAGAGTGTGTTGTTATTTGAATTTCCAGCATCTGCAGATTTCCCTGTAGATGCTGCCTGGCCTGCTATGTTCCCCTGGCATTTAGTGTGTGTTCTTGTTTGAATTTCCGGCATCTGCAGATTTCCCTGTAGATGCTCCCTGGACTGATGTGTTCCACCGGCATTTTCTGTGTGTTGTTGTTTGATTTTCCAGCATCTGCAGATTTCCTCCTGTTTGCTGCCTAGCCTGCTGTGTTCCACCGGCATTTAGTGTGTGTTGTTCTTTGAATTTCCAGCATCTGCATATTTCCTCCTGTTTGATGCCTGGCCTGCTGTGTTCCACCGGCATTTAGTGTGTGTTGTTGTTTGAATTTCCAGCATCTGCAGATTTCCCTGTTGAGGCTGCCTGGCCTGCTGTGTTCTGCCGGCATTTAGAGTGTGTTGTTATTTGAATTTCCAGCATCTGCAGATTTCCCTGTAGATGCTGGCTGGCCTGCTGTGTTCTGCCGGTATTCACTTTGTGTTGTTCTTTGAATTTCCAGCATCTGCAGATTTACCTGTAGATGCTGCCTGGCCTGCTGTGTTCCACCGCCATTTAGTGTGTGTTGTTGTTTGAATTTCCAGCATCTGCTGATTTCCCTGTAGATGCTCCCTGGCCTGCTGTGTTCCCCTGGCATTTAGTGTGTGTTCTTGTTTGAATTTCCAGCATCTGCAGATTTCCCTGCAGATGCTGCCTGGCCTGCTGTGTTCCACTGGCATTTAGTGTGTGTTCTTGTTTGAATTTCCAGCATCTGCAGATTTCCCTGTAGATGCTGCCCGGCCTGCTGTGTTCCACTGGCATTTAGTGTGTGTTCTTGTTTGAATTTCCGGCATCTGCAGATTTCCCTGTAGATGCTGCCCGGCCTGCTGTGTTCCACCGGCATTTAGTGTGTGTTGTTGTTTGAATTTCCAGTATCTGCAGATTTCCTCCTGTTTGCTGCCTGGCATGCTGTGTTCCGCTGGTATTTAGTGTCTGTTGTTGTTTGAATTTCCATCATCTGCAGATTTCCCTGTAGATGCTGCCCGGCCTGCTGTGTTCCAATGGAATTTAGTGTATGTTGTTGTTTGAATTTCCAGCATCTGCAGATTTCGCTGTAGATGCTCCCTGGACTGATGTGTTCCACCGGCATTTTGTGTGTGTTGTTGTTAGATTTTCCAGCATCTGCAGATTTCCTCCTGTTTGCTGCCTGGCCTGCTGTGTTCCACCGGCATTTAGTGTGTGTTGTTGTTTGAATTTCCAGCATCTGCAGATTTCCCTGTAGTTGCTTCATGGCCTGCTGTGTTTTGCCGGCATTTAGTGTGTGTTGTTGTTTGAATTTCCAGCATCTGCAGATTTCCCTGTAGATGCTGCCTGGCCTGCTGTGGTTCACCGGTATTTAGTGCGTGTTGTTGTATGAATTTCTGGCATCTGCAGATTTCCCTGTAGATGCTGCCTGGCCTGCTGTGTTCCACCGGCATTTAGTGTGTGTTGTTGTTTGAATTTCCAGCATCTGCATATTTCCTCCTGTTTGCTGCCTGGCCTGCTGTGTTCCACCGGCATTTAGTGTATGTTGTTTGAATTTCCAGCATCTGCAGATTTCCCTGTAGATTCTGCCTGGCCTGCTGTGTTCCACCAGCATTTTGTGCGTGTTGTTGTTTGAATTTCCAGCATCTGCAGATTTCCCTGTAGATGCTGCCTGGCCTGCTGTGTTCCACTGGCATTTTGTGTGTGTTGTTGTTTGATTTTCCAGCATCTGCAGATTTCCTCCTGTTTGCTGCCTAGCCTGCTGTGTTCCGCCAGTATTTAGTGTGTGTTCTTGTTTGAATTTCCAGCATCTGCAGATTTCACTGTAGATGCTGCCTGGCCTGCTGTGTTTTGCCGGCATTTAGTGTGTGTTGTTTGAATTTTCAGCATCTGCAGATTTCCCTGTAGAGGCTGCCTGGCCTGCTGTGTTCTGCCGACATTTAGTGTGTGTTGTTGTTTGAAATTCCAGCATCTGCAGATTTCCCTGTAGATGCTGTCTGGCCTGCTGTGTTCCACCGACATTTAGTGTGTGTTGTTGTTTGAATTTCCAGCATCTGCAGATTTCCCTGTTGAGGCTGCCTGGCCTGCTGTGTTCTGCCGGCATTTAGAGTGTGTTGTTATTTGAATTTCCAGCATCTGCAGATTTCCCTGTAGATGCTGCCCGGCCTGCTGTGTTCTGCCGGTATTCATTTTGTGTTGTTCTTTGAATTTCCAGCATCTGCAGATTTCCTCCTGTAGATGCTGCCTGCCTGCTGTGTTCCACTGGCATTTAGTGTGTGTTCTTGTTTGAATTTCCAGCATCTGCAGATTTCCCTGTAGATGCTGCCTGGCCTGCTGTGTTCCACCGGCATTTAGTGTATGTAGTTGTTTGAATTTCCAGTATCTGCAGATTTCCTCCTGTTTGCTGCCCGGCCTGCTGTGTTCCGCCGGTATTTAGTGTATGTTGTTGCTTGAATTTCCAGTATCTGCAGATTTCCCTGTAGATACTGCCCGGCCTGCTGTGTTCCACCGGCATTTAGTGTGTGTTGTTGTTTGAATTTCCAGCATCTGCAGATTTCCCTGTAGATACTGCCCGGCCTGCTGTGTTCCACCGGCATTTATTGTGTGTTGTTGTTTGAATTTCCAGCATCTGCAGATTTCACTGTAGATGCTGCCTGGCCTGCTGTGTTCCATGATCATTTTCAGTGTGTTGTTCTTTGAATTTGCAGCATCTGCAGATTTCCCTGTAGATGCTGCCTGGCCTGCTGTGTTCCACCAGCATTTTGTGTGTGTTGTTTTTTGAATTTCCAGCATCTGCATATTTCCTCCTGTTTGCTGCCTGGCCTACTGTGTTCCACCGGCATTTAGTTTGTGTTGTTGTTTGAATTTCCAGCATCTGCATATTTCCTCCTGTTTGCTGCCTGGCCTACTGTGTTCCACCGGCATTTAGTTTGTGTTGTTGTTTGAATTTCCAGTATCTGCAGATTTCCCTGTAGATGTTGCCTGGCCTGCTGTGTTCTGCCGGCATTTTGTGTGTGTTGTTATTTGATTTTCCAGCATCTGCAGATTTCCCTGTAGATGTTGCCTGGCCTGCTGTGTTCTGCCGGCATTTTGTGTGTGTTGTTATTTGATTTTCCAGCATCTGCAGATTTCCCTGTAGATGTTGCCTGGCCTGCTGTGTTCCACCGGCATTTAGTGTGTGTTCTTGTTTGAATTTCCAGTATCTGCAGATTTCCTCCTGTTTGCTGCCCGGCCTGCTGTGCTCTGCCGGTATTTAGTGTATGTTGTTGCTTGAATTTCCAGCATCTGCAGATTTCCCTGTAGATACTGCCCGGCCTGCTGTGTTCCACCGGCATTTAGTGTATGTTGTTGTTTGAATTTCCAGCATCTGCAGATTTCCCTGTAGATGCTGCCTGGCCTGCTGTGTTCCTCCGGCATTTAGTGTGTGTTGTTTTTTGAATTTCCAGCATCTGCATATTTCCTCCTGTTTGCTGCCTGGCCTGCTGTGTTCCACCGGCATTTAGTTTGTGTTGTTGTTTGAATTTCCAGTATCTGCAGATTTTCTCCTGTTTGCTGCCTGGCCTGCTGTGTTCCACTGGCATTTAGTGTGTGTTCTTGTTTGAATTTCCGGCATCTGCAGATTTCCCTGTAGATGCTGCCCGGCCTGCTGTGTTCCACTGGCATTTAGTGTGTGTTCTTGTTTGAATTTCCGGCATCTGCAGATTTCCCTGTAGATGCTGCCCGGCCTGCTGTGTTCCACCGGCATTTAGTGTGTGTTGTTGTTTGAATTTCCAGTATCTGCAGATTTCCTCCTGTTTGCTGCCTGGCATGCTGTGTTCCGCTGGTATTTAGTGTCTGTTGTTGTTTGAATTTCCAGCATCTGCAGATTTCCCTGTAGATGCTGCCCGGCCTGCTGTGTTCCAATGGAATTTAGTGTATGTTGTTGTTTGAATTTCCAGCATCTGCAGATTTCGCTGTAGATGCTCCCTGGACTGATGTGTTCCACCGGCATTTTGTGTGTGTTGTTGTTAGATTTTCCAGCATCTGCAGATTTCCTCCTGTTTGCTGCCTGGCCTGCTGTGTTCCACCGGCATTTAGTGTGTGTTGTTGTTTGAATTTCCAGCATCTGCAGATTTCCCTGTAGTTGCTGCATGGCCTGCTGTGTTTTGCCGGCATTTAGTGTGTGTTGTTGTTTGAATTTCCAGCATCTGCAGATTTCCCTGTAGATGCTGCCTGGCCTGCTGTGGTCCACCGGTATTTAGTACGTGTTGTTGTATGAATTTCTGGCATCTGCAGATTTCCCTGTAGATGCTGCCTGGCCTGCTGTGTTCCACCGGCATTTAGTGTGTGTTGTTGTTTGAATTTCCAGCATCTGCATATTTCCTCCTGTTTGCTGCCTGGCCTGCTGTGTTCCACCGGCATTTAGTGTATGTTGTTTGAATTTCCAGCATCTGCAGATTTCCCTGTAGATTCTGCCTGGCCTGCTGTGTTCCACCAGCATTTTGTGCGTGTTGTTGTTTGAATTTCCAGCATCTGCAGATTTCCCTGTAGATGCTGCCTGGCCTGCTGTGTTCCACTGGCATTTTGTGTGTGTTGTTGTTTGATTTTCCAGCATCTGCAGATTTCCTCCTGTTTGCTGCCTAGCCTGCTGTGTTCCGCCAGTATTTAGTGTGTGTTCTTGTTTGAATTTCCAGCATCTGCAGATTTCACTGTAGATGCTGCCTGGCCTGCTGTGTTCCACCAGCATTTTGTGTGTGTTGTTGTTTGATTTTCCAGCATCTGCAGATTTCCTCCTGTTTGCTGCCTAGCCTGCTGTGTTCCGCCAGTATTTAGTGTGTGTTCTTGTTTGAATTTCCAGCATCTGCAGATTTCACTGTAGATGCTGCCTGGCCTGCTGTGTTCCACCAGCATTTTGTGTGTGTTGTTGTTTGATTTTCCAGCTTCTGCAGATTTCCTCCTGTTTGCTGCCTAGCCTGCTGTGTTCCGCCAGTATTTAGTGTGTGTTCTTGTTTGAATTTCCAGCATCTGCAGATTTCACTGTAGATGCTGCCTGGCCTGCTGTGTTCCATGATCATTTTCAGTGTGTTGTTCTTTGAATTTGCAGCATCTGCAGATTTCCCTGTAGATGCTGCCTGGCCTGCTGTGTTTTGCCGGCATTTAGTGTGTGTTGTTTGAATTTTCAGCATCTGCAGATTTCCCTGTAGAGGCTGCCTGGCCTGCTGTGTTCTGCCGACATTTAGTGTGTGTTGTTGTTTGAAATTCCAGCATCTGCAGATTTCCCTGTAGATGCTGTCTGGCCTGCTGTGTTCCACCGACATTTAGTGTGTGTTGTTGTTTGAATTTCCAGCATCTGCAGATTTCCCTGTTGAGGCTGCCTGGCCTGCTGTGTTCTGCCGGCATTTAGAGTGTGTTGTTATTTGAATTTCCAGCATCTGCAGATTTCCCTGTAGATGCTGCCCGGCCTGCTGTGTTCTGCCGGTATTCATTTTGTGTTGTTCTTTGAATTTCCAGCATCTGCAGATTTCCTCCTGTAGATGCTGCCTGCCTGCTGTATTCCACTGGCATTTATTGTGTGTTCTTGTTTGAATTTCCAGCATCTGCAGATTTCCCTGTAGATGCTGCCTGGCCTGCTGTGTTCCACCGGCATTTAGTGTATGTAGTTGTTTGAATTTCCAGTATCTGCAGATTTCCTCCTGTTTGCTGCCCGGCCTGCTGTGTTCCGCCGGTATTTAGTGTATGTTGTTGCTTGAATTTCCAGCATCTGCAGATTTCCCTGTAGATACTGCCCGGCCTGCTGTGTTCCACCGGCATTTAGTGTGTGTTGTTGTTTGAATTTCCAGCATCTGCAGATTTCCCTGTAGATACTGCCCGGCCTGCTGTGTTCCACCGGCATTTATTGTGTGTTGTTGTTTGAATTTCCAGCATCTGCAGATTTCACTGTAGATGCTGCCTGGCCTGCTGTGTTCCATGATCATTTTCAGTGTGTTGTTCTTTGAATTTGCAGCATCTGCAGATTTCCCTGTAGATGCTGCCTGGCCTGCTGTGTTCCACCAGCATTTTGTGTGTGTTGTTTTTTGAATTTCCAGCATCTGCATATTTCCTCCTGTTTGCTGCCTGGCCTACTGTGTTCCACCGGCATTTAGTTTGTGTTGTTGTTTGAATTTCCAGCATCTGCATATTTCCTCCTGTTTGCTGCCTGGCCTACTGTGTTCCACCGGCATTTAGTTTGTGTTGTTGTTTGAATTTCCGGCATCTGCAGATTTCCCTGTAGATGCTGCCCGGCCTGCTGTGTTCCACCGGCATTTAGTGTGTGTTGTTGTTTGAATTTCCAGTATCTGCAGATTTCCTCCTGTTTGCTGCCTGGCATGCTGTGTTCCGCTGGTATTTAGTGTCTGTTGTTGTTTGAATTTCCAGCATCTGCAGATTTCCCTGTAGATGCTGCCCGGCCTGCTGTGTTCCAATGGAATTTAGTGTATGTTGTTGTTTGAATTTCCAGCATCTGCAGATTTCGCTGTAGATGCTCCCTGGACTGATGTGTTCCACCGGCATTTTGTGTGTGTTGTTGTTAGATTTTCCAGCATCTGCAGATTTCCTCCTGTTTGCTGCCTGGCCTGCTGTGTTCCACCGGCATTTAGTGTGTGTTGTTGTTTGAATTTCCAGCATCTGCAGATTTCCCTGTAGTTGCTGCATGGCCTGCTGTGTTTTGCCGGCATTTAGTGTGTGTTGTTGTTTGAATTTCCAGCATCTGCAGATTTCCCTGTAGATGCTGCCTGGCCTGCTGTGGTCCACCGGTATTTAGTACGTGTTGTTGTATGAATTTCTGGCATCTGCAGATTTCCCTGTAGATGCTGCCTGGCCTGCTGTGTTCCACCGGCATTTAGTGTGTGTTGTTGTTTGAATTTCCAGCATCTGCATATTTCCTCCTGTTTGCTGCCTGGCCTGCTGTGTTCCACCGGCATTTAGTGTATGTTGTTTGAATTTCCAGCATCTGCAGATTTCCCTGTAGATTCTGCCTGGCCTGCTGTGTTCCACCAGCATTTTGTGCGTGTTGTTGTTTGAATTTCCAGCATCTGCAGATTTCCCTGTAGATGCTGCCTGGCCTGCTGTGTTCCACTGGCATTTTGTGTGTGTTGTTGTTTGATTTTCCAGCATCTGCAGATTTCCTCCTGTTTGCTGCCTAGCCTGCTGTGTTCCGCCAGTATTTAGTGTGTGTTCTTGTTTGAATTTCCAGCATCTGCAGATTTCACTGTAGATGCTGCCTGGCCTGCTGTGTTCCACCAGCATTTTGTGTGTGTTGTTGTTTGATTTTCCAGCATCTGCAGATTTCCTCCTGTTTGCTGCCTAGCCTGCTGTGTTCCGCCAGTATTTAGTGTGTGTTCTTGTTTGAATTTCCAGCATCTGCAGATTTCACTGTAGATGCTGCCTGGCCTGCTGTGTTCCACCAGCATTTTGTGTGTGTTGTTGTTTGATTTTCCAGCTTCTGCAGATTTCCTCCTGTTTGCTGCCTAGCCTGCTGTGTTCCGCCAGTATTTAGTGTGTGTTCTTGTTTGAATTTCCAGCATCTGCAGATTTCACTGTAGATGCTGCCTGGCCTGCTGTGTTCCATGATCATTTTCAGTGTGTTGTTCTTTGAATTTGCAGCATCTGCAGATTTCCCTGTAGATGCTGCCTGGCCTGCTGTGTTTTGCCGGCATTTAGTGTGTGTTGTTTGAATTTTCAGCATCTGCAGATTTCCCTGTAGAGGCTGCCTGGCCTGCTGTGTTCTGCCGACATTTAGTGTGTGTTGTTGTTTGAAATTCCAGCATCTGCAGATTTCCCTGTAGATGCTGTCTGGCCTGCTGTGTTCCACCGACATTTAGTGTGTGTTGTTGTTTGAATTTCCAGCATCTGCAGATTTCCCTGTTGAGGCTGCCTGGCCTGCTGTGTTCTGCCGGCATTTAGAGTGTGTTGTTATTTGAATTTCCAGCATCTGCAGATTTCCCTGTAGATGCTGCCCGGCCTGCTGTGTTCTGCCGGTATTCATTTTGTGTTGTTCTTTGAATTTCCAGCATCTGCAGATTTCCTCCTGTAGATGCTGCCTGCCTGCTGTATTCCACTGGCATTTAGTGTGTGTTCTTGTTTGAATTTCCAGCATCTGCAGATTTCCCTGTAGATGCTGCCTGGCCTGCTGTGTTCCACCGGCATTTAGTGTATGTAGTTGTTTGAATTTCCAGTATCTGCAGATTTCCTCCTGTTTGCTGCCCGGCCTGCTGTGTTCCGCCGGTATTTAGTGTATGTTGTTGCTTGAATTTCCAGCATCTGCAGATTTCCCTGTAGATACTGCCCGGCCTGCTGTGTTCCACCGGCATTTAGTGTGTGTTGTTGTTTGAATTTCCAGCATCTGCAGATTTCCCTGTAGATACTGCCCGGCCTGCTGTGTTCCACCGGCATTTATTGTGTGTTGTTGTTTGAATTTCCAGCATCTGCAGATTTCACTGTAGATGCTGCCTGGCCTGCTGTGTTCCATGATCATTTTCAGTGTGTTGTTCTTTGAATTTGCAGCATCTGCAGATTTCCCTGTAGATGCTGCCTGGCCTGCTGTGTTCCACCAGCATTTTGTGTGTGTTGTTTTTTGAATTTCCAGCATCTGCATATTTCCTCCTGTTTGCTGCCTGGCCTACTGTGTTCCACCGGCATTTAGTTTGTGTTGTTGTTTGAATTTCCAGCATCTGCATATTTCCTCCTGTTTGCTGCCTGGCCTACTGTGTTCCACCGGCATTTAGTTTGTGTTGTTGTTTGAATTTCCAGTATCTGCAGATTTCCCTGTAGATGTTGCCTGGCCTGCTGTGTTCTGCCGGCATTTTGTGTGTGTTGTTATTTGATTTTCCAGCATCTGCAGATTTCCCTGTAGATGTTGCCTGGCCTGCTGTGTTCTGCCGGCATTTTGTGTGTGTTGTTATTTGATTTTCCAGCATCTGCAGATTTCCCTGTAGATGTTGCCTGGCCTGCTGTGTTCCACCGGCATTTAGTGTGTGTTCTTGTTTGAATTTCCAGTATCTGCAGATTTCCTCCTGTTTGCTGCCCGGCCTGCTGTGTTCTGCCGGTATTTAGTGTATGTTGTTGCTTGAATTTCCAGCATCTGCAGATTTCCCTGTAGATACTGCCCGGCCTGCTGTGTTCCACCGGCATTTAGTGTATGTTGTTGTTTGAATTTCCAGCATCTGCAGATTTCCCTGTAGATGCTGCCTGGCCTGCTGTGTTCCTCCGGCATTTAGTGTGAATTGTTGTTTGAATTTCCAGCATCTGCATATTTCCTCCTGTTTGCTGCCTGGCCTGCTGTGTTCCACCGGCATTTAGTTTGTGTTGTTGTTTGAATTTCCAGTATCTGCAGATTTCCTCCTGTTTGCTGCCTGGCCTGCTGTGTTCCACCGGCATTTAGTTTGTGTTGTTGTTTGAATTTCCAGCATCTGCAGATTTCCCTGTAGATGCTGCCCGGCCTGCTGTGTTCCAATGGAATTTAGTGTATGTTGTTGTTTGAATTTCCAGTATCTGCAGATTTCGCTGTAGATGCTCCCTGGACTGATGTGTTCCACCGGCATTTTGTGTGTGTTGTTGTTTGATTTTCCAGCATCTGCAGATTTCCTCCTGTTTGCTGCCCGGCATGCTGTGTTGCTCCGGTATTTAGTGTATGTTGTTGCTTGAATTTCCAGCATCTGCAGATTTACCAGTAGATGCTGCCTGGCCTGCTGTGTTCCACCGCCATTTAGTGTGTGTTGTTATTTGATTTTCCAGCATCTGCAGATTTCCCTGTAGATGTTGCCTGGCCTGCTGTGTTCTGCCGGCATTTTGTGTGTGTTGTTATTTGATTTTCCAGCATCTGCAGATTTCCCTGTAGATGCTGCGTGGCCTGCTGTGTTCCGCTGGCATTTAGTTTGTGTTGTTGTTTGAATTTCCGGTATCTGCAGATTTCCTCCTGTTTGCTGCCCGGCCTGCTGTGTTCCGCCGGTATTTAGTGTATGTTGTTCCTTGAATTTCCAGCATCTGCAGATTTCCCTGTAGATGCTGCCTGGCCTGCTGTGTTCCACCGGCATTTAGTTTGTGTTGTTGTTTGAATTTCCAGTATCTGCAGATTTCCTCCTGTTTGCTGCCTGGCCTGCTGTGTTCCACCGGCATTTAGTTTGTGTTGTTGTTTGAATTTCCAGTATCTGCAGATTTCCTCCTGTTTGCTGCCTGGCATGCTGTGTTCCGCTGGAATTTAGTGACTGTTGTTGTTTGAATTTCCAGCATCTGCAGATTTCCCTGTTGAGGCTGCCTGGCCTGCTGTGTTCTGCCGGCATTTAGAGTGTGTTGTTATTTGAATTTCCAGCATCTGCAGATTTCCCTGTAGATGCTGCCTGGCCTGCTGTGTTCTGCCGGTATTCACTTTGTGTTGTTCTTTGAATTTCCAGCATCTGCAGATTTACCTGTAGATGCTGCCTGGCCAGCTGTGTTCCACCGCCATTTAGTGTGTGTTGTTGTTTGAATTTCCAGCATCTGCTGATTTCCCTGTAGATCCTCCCTGGCCTGCTGTGTTCCCCTGGCATTTAGTGTGTGTTCTTGTTTGAATTTCCAGCATCTGCAGATTTCCCTGCAGATGCTGCCTGGCCTGCTGTGTTCCACCAGTTTTTGTGTGTGGTGTTGTTTGAATTTCCAGCATCTGCAGATTTCCCTGTAGATGCTGCCTGACCTGCTGTGTTCCACCGGCATTTAGTGTGTGTTGTTGGTTGAGTTTCCAGCATCTGCAGATTTCCTGCTGTTTGCTGCCTGGCATGCTGTGTTCCGCCGGTATTTAGTGTGTGTTCTTGTTTGAATTTCCAGCATCTGCAGATTTCCCTGTAGATGCTGCCTGGCCTGCTGTGTTCCACCATCATTTTGTGCGTGTTGTTCTTTGAATTTCGAGCATCTGCAGATTTCCCTTGAGATGCTGCCTGGCATGCTGTGTTCCACCAGCATTTTGTGTGTGTTGTTGTTTGAATTTCCAGCATCTGCAGATTTCCTCCTGTTTGCTGCCTGGCCTGCTGTGTTCCACCGGCATTTAGTGTGTGTTGTTGTTTGAATTTCCGGCCTCTGCAGATTTCCTCCTATTTGCTGCCTGGCCTGCTGTGTTCCACCGGCATTTAGTGGATGTTGTTGTTTGAATTTCCAGCATCTGCAGATTTCCCTGTAGATGCTGCCTGGCCTGCAGTGTTCCACTGGCATTTAGTGTGTGTTCTTGTTTGAATTTCCGGCATCTGCATATTTCCTCCTGTTTGCTGCCTGGCCTGCTGTGTTCCACCGCCATTTAGTGTGTGTTGTTGTTTGAATTTCCAGCACCTGCAGATTTCACTGTAGATGCTGCATGGCCTGCTGTGTTTTGCCGGCATTTAGTGTGTGTTGTTCTTTGAATTTCCAGCATCTGCAGATTTCCCTGTAGATGCTGCCTGGCCTGCTGTGTTCCACCGGTATTTAGTGTGTGTTGTTGTATGAATTTCCGGCATCTGCAGATTTCCCTGTAGATGCTGCCTGGCCTGCTGTGTTCCACCGGCATTTAGTGTGTGTTGTTGTTTGAATTTCCAGCATCTGCATATTTCCTCCTGTCTGCTGCCTGGCCTGCTGTGTTCCGCTGGTATTTAGTGTATGTTGTTTGAATTGCCAGCATCTGCAGAATTCCCTGTAGATGCTGCCTGGCCTGCTGTGTTCCACCATCATTTTGTGCGTGTTGTTGTTTGAATTTCCAGCATCTGCAGATTTCCCTGTAGATGCTGCCTGGCCTGCTGTGTTCCACTGGCATTTTGTGTGTGTTGTTGTTTGAATTTCCAGCATCTGCAGATTTCCCTGTAGATGCTGCCTGGCCTGCTGTGTTCCACTGGCATTTAGTGTGTGTTGTTGTTTGAATTTCCAGCATCTGCAGATTTCCCTGTAGATGCTGCCTGGCCTGTTGTTTTCCACTGGCATTTAGTGTGAATTGTTGTTTGAATTTCCACCATCTGCAGATTTCCCTGTAGATGCTGCCTGGCCTGCTGTGTTCCACCAGCATTTTGTGTGTGTTGTTGTTTGATTTTCCAGCATCTGCAGATTTCCTCCTGTTTGCTGCCTAGCATGCTGTGTTCCGCCAGTATTTAGTGTGTGTTCTTGTTTGAATTTCCAGCATCTGCAGATTTCACTGTAAATGCTGCCTCGCCTGCTGTGTTCCATGATCATTTTCAGTGTGTTGTTCTTTGAATTTGCAGCATCTGCAGATTTCCCTGTAGATGCTGCCTGCCCTGCTGTGTTCCACCATCATTTTGTGCGTGTTGTTCTTTGAATTTCCAGCATCTGCAGTTTTCCCTGTAGATGCTGCCTGGCCTGCTGTGTTCCACCGGCATTTAGTGTGTATTGTTGTTTGAATTTCCAGCATCTGCAGATTTCCCTGTAGAGGCTGCCTGGCCTGCTGTGTTCTGCCGGCATTTAGTGTGTGTTGTTGTTTGAATTTCCAGCATCTGCAGATTTCCCTGTAGATGCTGTCTGGCCTGCTGTCTTCCACCGGCATTTAGTGTGTGTTGTTGTTTGAATTTCCAGCATCTGCAGATTTCCCTGTTGAGGCTGCCAGGCCTGCTGTGTTCTGCCGGCTTTTAGAGTGTGTTGTTATTTGAATTTCCAGTATCTGCAGATTTCCCTGTAGTTGCTGCCTGGCCTGCTGTGTTCTGCCGGTATTCACTTTGTGTTGTTCTTTGAATTTCCAGCATCTGCAGATTTCCTCCTGTAGATGCTGTCTGGCCTGCTGTGTTCCACTGGCATTTAGTGTGTGTTCTTGTTTGAATTTCCAGCATCTGCAGATTTCCCTGTAGATGCTGCCCGTCCTGTTGTGTTCCACTGGCATTTAGTGTATGTTGTTGTTTGAATTTCCAGCATCTGCAGAATTCCCTCTAGATGCTGCCCGGCCTGCTGTGTTCCACCGGCATTTAGTGTGTGTTGTTGTTTGAATTTCCAGCATCTGCAGATTTCCCTGTAGATCCTGCCTGGCCTGCTGTGTTCCACCGGCATTTAGTGTGTGTTGTTGTTTGAATTTCCAGGATCTGCAGATTTCCCTGTAGATGCTGCCTGGCCTGCTGTGTTCCGCCGGCATTTATTTGTATGTTGTTGTTTGAATTTCCAGATTCTGCAGATTTCCTCCTGTTTGCTGCCTGGCCTGCTGTGTTCTGCCGGCATTTAGTGTGAGATATTGTTTGAATTTCCAGCATCTGCAGATTTCCCTGTAGATGCTGCCTGGCCTGCTGTGTTCAACTGGCATTTAGTGCGTGTTGCTGTTTGAATTTCCAGCATCTGCAGATTTCCCTGTAGATGCTGCATGGCCTGCTGTGTTCCACCAGTTTTTGTGTGTGGTGTTGTTTGAATTTCCAGCATCTGCAGATTTCCCTGTAGATGCTGCCTGACCTGCTGTGTTCCACCGGCATTTAGTGTGTGTTGTTGGTTGAGTTTCCAGCATCTGCAGATTTCCTGCTGTTTGCTGCCTGGCATGCTGTGTTCCGCCGGTATTTAGTGTGTGTTCTTGTTTGAATTTCCAGCATCTGCAGATTTCCCTGTAGATGCTGCCTGGCCTGCTGTGTTCCACCATCATTTTGTGCGTGTTGTTCTTTGAATTTCGAGCATCTGCAGATTTCCCTTGAGATGCTGCCTGGCATGCTGTGTTCCACCAGCATTTTGTGTGTGTTGTTGTTTGAATTTCCAGCATCTGCAGATTTCCTCCTGTTTGCTGCCTGGCCTGCTGTGTTCCACCGGCATTTAGTGTGTGTTGTTGTTTGAATTTCCGGCCTCTGCAGATTTCCTCCTATTTGCTGCCTGGCCTGCTGTGTTCCACCGGCATTTAGTGGATGTTGTTGTTTGAATTTCCAGCATCTGCAGATTTCCCTGTAGATGCTGCCTGGCCTGCAGTGTTCCACTGGCATTTAGTGTGTGTTCTTGTTTGAATTTCCGGCATCTGCATATTTCCTCCTGTTTGCTGCCTGGCCTGCTGTGTTCCACCGCCATTTAGTGTGTGTTGTTGTTTGAATTTCCAGCACCTGCAGATTTCACTGTAGATGCTGCATGGCCTGCTGTGTTTTGCCGGCATTTAGTGTGTGTTGTTCTTTGAATTTCCAGCATCTGCAGATTTCCCTGTAGATGCTGCCTGGCCTGCTGTGTTCCACCGGTATTTAGTGTGTGTTGTTGTATGAATTTCCGGCATCTGCAGATTTCCCTGTAGATGCTGCCTGGCCTGCTGTGTTCCACCGGCATTTAGTGTGTGTTGTTGTTTGAATTTCCAGCATCTGCATATTTCCTCCTGTCTGCTGCCTGGCCTGCTGTGTTCCGCTGGTATTTAGTGTATGTTGTTTGAATTGCCAGCATCTGCAGAATTCCCTGTAGATGCTGCCTGGCCTGCTGTGTTCCACCATCATTTTGTGCGTGTTGTTGTTTGAATTTCCAGCATCTGCAGATTTCCCTGTAGATGCTGCCTGGCCTGCTGTGTTCCACTGGCATTTTGTGTGTGTTGTTGTTTGAATTTCCAGCATCTGCAGATTTCCCTGTAGATGCTGCCTGGCCTGCTGTGTTCCACTGGCATTTAGTGTGTGTTGTTGTTTGAAATTCCAGCATCTGCAGATTTCCCTGTAGATGCTGCCTGGCCTGTTGTTTTCCACTGGCATTTAGTGTGAATTGTTGTTTGAATTTCCACCATCTGCAGATTTCCCTGTAGATGCTGCCTGGCCTGCTGTGTTCCACCAGCATTTTGTGTGTGTTGTTGTTTGATTTTCCAGCATCTGCAGATTTCCTCCTGTTTGCTGCCTAGCATGCTGTGTTCCGCCAGTATTTAGTGTGTGTTCTTGTTTGAATTTCCAGCATCTGCAGATTTCACTGTAAATGCTGCCTCGCCTGCTGTGTTCCATGATCATTTTCAGTGTGTTGTTCTTTGAATTTGCAGCATCTGCAGATTTCCCTGTAGATGCTGCCTGCCCTGCTGTGTTCCACCATCATTTTGTGCGTGTTGTTCTTTGAATTTCCAGCATCTGCAGTTTTCCCTGTAGATGCTGCCTGGCCTGCTGTGTTCCACCGGCATTTAGTGTGTATTGTTGTTTGAATTTCCAGCATCTGCAGATTTCCCTGTAGAGGCTGCCTGGCCTGCTGTGTTCTGCCGGCATTTAGTGTGTGTTGTTGTTTGAATTTCCAGCATCTGCAGATTTCCCTGTAGATGCTGTCTGGCCTGCTGTCTTCCACCGGCATTTAGTGTGTGTTGTTGTTTGAATTTCCAGCATCTGCAGATTTCCCTGTTGAGGCTGCCTGGCCTGCTGTGTTCTGCCGGCTTTTAGAGTGTGTTGTTATTTGAATTTCCAGCATCTGCAGATTTCCCTGTAGTTGCTGCCTGGCCTGCTGTGTTCTGCCGGTATTCACTTTGTGTTGTTCTTTGAATTTCCAGCATCTGCAGATTTCCTCCTGTAGATGCTGTCTGGCCTGCTGTGTTCCACTGGCATTTAGTGTGTGTTCTTGTTTGAATTTCCAGCATCTGCAGATTTCCCTGTAGATGCTGCCCGTCCTGTTGTGTTCCACTGGCATTTAGTGTATGTTGTTGTTTGAATTTCCAGCATCTGCAGAATTCCCTCTAGATGCTGCCCGGCCTGCTGTGTTCCACCGGCATTTAGTGTGTGTTGTTGTTTGAATTTCCAGCATCTGCAGATTTCCCTGTAGATCCTGCCTGGCCTGCTGTGTTCTGCCAGCATTTTGTGTGTTTTGTTGTTTGAATTTCCAGCATCTGCAGATTTCCCTGTAGATGCTGCCCGGCCTGCTGTGTTCCACCGGCATTTAGTGTGTGTTGTTGTTTGAATTTCCAGGATCTGCAGATTTCCCTGTAGATGCTGCCTGGCCTGCTGTGTTCCGCCGGCATTTATTTGTATGTTGTTGTTTGAATTTCCAGATTCTGCAGATTTCCTCCTGTTTGCTGCCTGGCCTGCTGTGTTCTGCCGGCATTTAGTGTGAGATATTGTTTGAATTTCCAGCATCTGCAGATTTCCCTGTAGATGCTGCCTGGCCTGCTGTGTTCAACTGGCATTTAGTGCGTGTTGCTGTTTGAATTTCCAGCATCTGCAGATTTCCCTGTAGATGCTGCATGGCCTGCTGTGTTCCGCCGGCAATTATTGTATATTGTTGTTGGAATTTCCAGCAGCTGCAGATTTCCCTGTAGATGCTGCCCGGCCGGCTATGTTCCACCAGCATTTTGTGAGTGTTGTTGTTAGAATTTCCAGCATCTGCAGATTTCCATGTAGATGCTTCCTGGCCTGCTGTGTTCCGCCGGCATTTACTGTATGTTGTTGTTTCAATTTACAGCATCTGCAGATTTCCCTGTAGATGTTGCCTGGCCTGCTGTGTTCCACTGCCATTTAGTGTGTGTTGCTGTTTGAATTTCCAGCATCTGCTAATTTCCTCCTGTTTTTTGTCTGGCCTGCTGTGTTCCACTGGCATTTTGTGTGTGTTGTTTCGAATTTCCAGCATCTGCAGTTTTCCCTGTAGATGCTGCCTGGACTGCTGTGTTCTACCGGCATTTTGTGTGTGTTGTTTGAATTTCCAGCATCTGCAGATTTCCCTGTAGATGCTGCCTGGCCTGCTGTGCTCCACTGGCATTTAGAGTGTGTTCTTATTTGATGTTCCTGCATCTGCAGATTTCCTCCAGTTTGCTGCCCGGCCTCCTGTGTTCCAACGGCATTTAGTGTGTCTTGTTATTTCAATTTCCAGCATCTGCAGATTTCCTCCTGTTTGCTGCCTGGCCTGATTTCTTCCACCAGCATTTCTTGTGTCATGTTGTTTGAATTTCCAACATCTGCAGATTTCCCTGCAGATGCTTCCTTTCCTGCTGTGTTCCACCAGCATTTTGTGTGTGTTGTTGTTTGAATTTCCAGTATCTGCAGATTTCCTCCTGTTTGCTGCCCGGCCTGCTGTGTTCCACCGGCATTTAGTTTGTGTTGTTGTTTGAATTTCCAGTATCTGCAGATTTCCTCCTGTTTGCTGCCTGGCCTGCTGTGTTCCACCGGCATTTAGTTTGTGTTGTTGTTTGAATTTCCAGTATCTGCAGATTTCCTCCTGTTTGCTGCCTGGCCTGCTGTGTTCCGCTGGTATTTAGTGTATGTTGTTGCTTGAATTTCCAGCATCTGCAGATTTAACTGTAGATGCTGCCTGGCCTGCTGTGTTCCACCGCCATTTAGTGTGTGTTGTTGTTTGAATTTCCGGCATCTGCAGATTTCCCTGTAGATGCTGCCCGGCCTGCTGTGTTCCACTGGCATTTAGTGTGTGTTCTTGTTTGAATTTCCAGCATCTGCAGATTTCACTGCAGATGCTGCCTGGCCTGCTGTGTTCCACTGGCATTTAGTGTGTGTTCTTGTTTGAATTTCCGGCATCTGCAGATTTCCCTGTAGATGCTGCCCGGCCTGCTGTGTTCCACTGGCATTTAGTGTGTGTTCTTCTTTGAATTTCCGTCATCTGCAGATTTCCCTGTAGATGCTCCCTGGACTGATGTGTTCCACCGGCATTTAGTGTGTGTTGTTCTTTGAATTTCCAGCATCTGCATATTTCCTCCTGTTTGATGCCTGGCCTGCTGTGTTCCACCGGCATTTAGTGTGTGTTGTTGTTTGAATTTCCAGCAACTGCAGATTTCCCTGTTGAGGCTGCCTGGCCTGCTGTGTTCTGCCGGCATTTAGAGTGTGTTGTTATTTGAATTTCCAGCATCTGCAGATTTCCCTGTAGATGCTGCCTGGCCTGCTGTGTTCTGCCGGTATTCACTTTGTGTTGTTCTTTGAATTTCCAGCATCTGCAGATTTACCTGTAGATGCTGCCTGGCCTGCTGTGTTCCACCGGCATTTTGTGTGTGTTGTTGTTTGATTTTCCAGCATCTGCAGATTTCCTCCTGTTTGCTGCCTGGCCTGCTGTGTTCCACCGGCATTTAGTGTGTGTTGTTGTTTGAATTTCCAGCATCTGCAGATTTCCCTGTAGATGCTGCATGGCCTGCTGTGTTTTGCCGGCATTTAGTGTGTGTTGTTTGAATTTCCAGCATCTGCAGATTTCCCTGTAGATGCTGCCTGGCCTGCTGTGGTCCACCGGTATTTAGTGCGTGTTGTTGTATGAATTTCCGGCATCTGCAGATTTCCCTGTAGATGCTGCCTGGCCTGCTGTGTTCCACCGGCATTTAGTGTGTGTTGTTGTTTGAATTTCCAGCATCTGCATATTTCCTCCTGTTTGCTGCCTGGCCTGCTGTGTTCCACCGGCATTTAGTGTATGTTGTTTGAATTTCCAGCATCTGCAGATTTCCCTGTAGATGCTGCCTGGCCTGCTGTGTTCCACCAGCATTTTGTGCGTGTTGTTGTTTGAATTTCCAGCATCTGCAGATTTCCCTGTAGATGCTGCCTGGCCTGCTGTGTTCCACTGGCATTTTGTGTGTGTTGTTGTTTGATTTTCCAGCATCTGCAGATTTCCCTGTAGATGCTGCCTGGCCTGCTGTGTTCCACTGGCATTTTGTGTGTGTTGTTGTTTGATTTTCCAGCATCTGCAGATTTCCTCCTGTTTGCTGCCTAGCCTGCTGTGTTCCGCCAGTATTTAGTGTGTGTTCTTGTTTGAATTTCCAGCATCTGCTGATTTCACTGTAGATGCTGCCTGGCCTGCTGTGTTCCACCAGCATTTTGTGTGTGTTGTTGTTTGATTTTCCAGCTTCTGCAGATTTCCTCCTGTTTGCTGCCTAGCCTGCTGTGTTCCGCCAGTATTTACTGTGTGTTCTTGTTTGAATTTCCAGCATCTGCAGATTTCACTGTAGATGCTGCCTGGCCTGCTGTGATCCATGATCATTTTCAGTGTGTTGTTCTTTGAATTTGCAGCATCTGCAGATTTCCCTGTAGATGCTGCCTGGCCTGCTGTGTTCCACCATCATTTTGTGCGTGTTGTTCTTTGAATTTCCAGCATCTGCAGTTTTCCCTGTAGATGCTGCCTGGCCTGCTGTGTACCGCCGGCATTTAGTGTGTGTTGTTGTTTGAATTTTCAGCATCTGCAGATTTCCCTGTAGAGGCTGCCTTGCCTGCTGTGTTCTGCCGGCATTTAGTGTGTGTTGTTGTTTGAAATTCCAGCATCTGCAGATTTCCCTGTAGATGCTGTCTGGCCGGCTGTGTTCCACCGACATTTAGTGTGTGTTGTTGTTTGAATTTCCAGCATCTGCAGATTTCCCTGTTGAGGCTGCCTGGCCTGCTGTGTTCTGCCGGCATTTAGTGTATGTAGTTGTTTGAATTTCCGGCATCTGCAGATTTCCTCCTGTTTGCTACCTGGCCTGCTGTGTTCCACCGGATTTAGTGTGTGTTGTTATTTGATTTTCCAGCATCTGCAGATTTCCCTGTAGATGTTGCCTGGCCTGCTGTGTTCTGCCGGCATTTTGTGTGTGTTGTTATTTGATTTTCCAGCATCTGCAGATTTCCCTGTAGATGTTGCCTGGCCTGCTGTGTTCCGCTGGCATTTTGTGTGTGTTGTTGTTTGAATTTCCAGTATCTGCAGATTTCCTCCTGTTTGCTGCCTGGCCTGCTGTGTTCCACCGCCATTTAGTGTGAGTTGTTATTTGATTTTCCAGCATCTGCAGATTTCCCTGTAGATGTTGCCTGGCCTACTGTGTTCTGCCGGCATTTTGTGTGTGTTGTTATTTGATTTTCCAGCATCTGCAGATTTCCCTGTAGATGCTGCGTGGCCTGCTGTGTTCCACTGGCATTTTGTGTGTGTTCTTGTTTGAATTTCCAGCATCTGCAGATTTCCCTGTAGATGCTGCGTGGCCTGCTGTGTTCCACTGGCATTTTGTGTGTGTTCTTGTTTGAATTTCCAGTATCTGCAGATTTCCTCCTGTTTGCTGCCTGGCCTGCTGTGTTCCGCCGGTATTTAGTGTATGTTGTTGCTTGAATTTCCAGCATCTGCAGATTTCCCTGTAGATACTGCCCGGCCTGCTGTGTTCCACCGGCATTTAGTGTGTGTTGTTGTTTGAATTTCCAGCATCTGCAGATTTCCCTGTAGATGCTGCCTGGCCTGCTGTGTTCCACCGGCATTTAGTTTGTGTTGTTGTTTGAATTTCCAGTATCTGCAGATTTCCTCCTGTTTGCTGCCTGGCCTGCTGTGTTCCACCGGCATTTAGTTTGTGTTGTTGTTTGAATTTCCAGTATCTGCAGATTTCCTCCTGTTTGCTGCCTGGCATGCTGTGTTCCGCTGGTATTTAGTGACTGTTGTTGTTTGAATTTCCAGCATCTGCAGATTTCCCTGTAGATGCTGCCCGGCCTGCTGTGTTCCAATGGAATTTAGTGTATGTTGTTGTTTGAATTTCCAGTATCTGCAGATTTCGCTGTTGATGCTCCCTGGACTGATGTGTTCCACCGGCATTTTGTGTGTGTTCTTGTTTGAATTTCCGGCTTCTGCAGATTTCCCTGTAGATGCTGCCCGGCCTGCTGTGTTCCACTGGCATTTAGTGTGTGTTGTTGTTTGAATTTCCAGCATCTGCAGATTTCCCTGTTGAGGCTGCCTGGCCTGCTGTGTTCTGCCGGCATTTAGAGTGTGTTGTTATTTGAATTTCCAGCATCTGCAGATTTCCCTGTAGATGCTGCCTGGCCTGCTGTGTTCTGCCGGTATTCACTTTGTGTTGTTCTTTGAATTTCCAGCATCTGCAGATTTACCTGTAGATGCTGCCTGGCCTGCTGTGTTCCACCGCCATTTAGTGTGTGTTGCTGTTTGAATTTCCAGCATCTGCTGATTTCCCTGTAGATGCTCCCTGGCCTGCTGTGTTCCACTGGCATTTAGTGTGTGGTGTTGTTTGAATTTCCAGCATCTGCAGATTTCCCTGTAGATGCTGCCTGACCTGCTGTGTTCCACCGGCATTTAGTGTGTGTTGTTGGTTGAGTTTCCAGCATCTGCAGATTTCCTGCTGTTTGCTGCCTGGCATGCTGTGTTCCGCCGGTATTTTGTGCGTGTTGTTCTTTGAATTTCGAGCATCTGCAGATTTCCCTTGAGATGCTGCCTGGCATGCTGTGTTCCAGAGGCATTTAGTGTGTGTTGTTGTTTGAATTTCCAGCATCTGCAGATTTCCTCCTGTTTGCTTCCCGGCCTGCTGTGTTCCGCCGGCATTTAGTGTGTGTTGTTTTTCGAATTTCCAGCATCTGCATATTTCCTCCTATTTGCTGCCTGGCATGCTGTGTTCCGCTGGTATTTAGTGTATGTTGTTGTTTGAATTTCCAGCATCTCAGATTTCCCTGTAGATGCTTCCTGGCCTGCTGTGTTCCACTGGCATTTAGTGTGTGTTCTTGTTTGAATTTCCGGCATCTGCAGATTTCCCTGTAGATGCTTCCCGGCCTGCTGTGTTCCACCGGCATTTAGTGTGTGTTGTTGTTTGAATTTCCAGTATCTGCAGATTTCCTCCTGTTTGCTGCCTGGCATGCTGTGTTCCGCTGGTATTTTGTGTCTGTTGTTGTTTGAATTTCCAGCATCTGCAGATTTCCCTGTAGATGCTGCCCGGCCTGCTGTGTTCCAATGGAATCTAGTGTATGTTGTTGTTTGAATTTCCAGCATCTGCAGATTTCGCTGTAGATGCTCCCTGGCCTGCTGTGTTCCACCGCCATTTAGTGTGTGTTGTTGTTTGAATTTCCAGCACCTGCAGATTTCCCTGTAGATGCTGCATGGCCTGCTGTGTTTTGCCGGCATTTAGTGTGTGTTGTTCTTTGAATTTCCAGCATCTGCAGATTTCCCTGTAGATGCTGCCTGGCCTGCTGTGTTCCACCGGTATTTAGTGTGTGTTGTTGTTTGAATTTCCAGCATCTGCAGATTTCCCTGTAGATGCTGCCTGGCCTGCTGTGTTCCACCGGCATTTAGTTTGTGTTGTTGTTTGAATTTCCAGCATCTGCATATTTCCTCCTGTCTGCTGCCTGGCCTGCTGTGTTCCGCTGGTATTTAGTGTATGTTGTTTGAATTGCCAGCATCTGCAGAATTCCCTGTAGATGCTGCCTGGCCTGCTGTGTTCCACCATCATTTTGTGCGTGTTGTTGTTTGAATTTCCAGCATCTGCAGATTTCCCTGTAGATGCTGCCTGGCCTGCTGTGTTCCACTGGCATTTAGTGTGTGTTGTTGTTTGAATTTCCAGCATCTGCAGATTTCCCTGTAGATGCTGCCTGGCCTGTTGTTTTCCACTGGCATTTAGTGTGAATTGTTGTTTGAATTTCCACCATCTGCAGATTTCCCTGTAGATGCTGCCTGGCCTGCTGTGTTCCATGATCATTTTCAGTGTGTTGTTCTTTGAATTTGCAGCATCTGCAGATTTCCCTGTAGATGCTGCCTGGCCTGCTGTGTTCCACCATCATTTTGTGCGTGTTGTTCTTTGAATTTCCAGCATCTGCAGTTTTCCCTGTAGATGCTGCCTGGCCTGCTGTGTTCCACCGGCATTTAGTGTGTATTGTTGTTTGAATTTCCAGCATCTGCAGATTTCCCTGTAGAGGCTGCCTGGCCTGCTGTGTTCTGCCGGCATTTAGTGTGTGTTGTTGTTTGAAATTCCAGCATCTGCGGATTTCCCTGTAGATGCTGTCTGGCCTGCTGTCTTCCACCGGCATTTAGTGTGTGTTGTTGTTTGAATTTCCAGCATCTGCAGATTTCCCTGTTGAGGCTGCCTGGCCTGCTGTGTTCTGCCGGCATTTAGAGTGTGTTGTTATTTGAATTTCCAGCATCTGCAGATTTCCCTGTAGATGCTGCCTGGCCTGCTGTGTTCTGCCGGTATTCACTTTGTGTTGTTCTTTGAATTTCCAGCATCTGCAGATTTCCTCCTGTAGATGCTGTCTGGCCTGCTGTGTTCCACTGGCATTTAGTGTGTGTTCTTGTTTGAATTTCCAGCATCTGCAGATTTCCCTGTAGATGCTGCCTGGCCTGCTGTGTTCCACCGGCATTTAGTGTGTGTTGTTATTTGATTTTCCAGCATCTGCAGATTTCCTCCTGTTTGCTACCTGGCCTGCTGTGTTCCACCGGCATTTAGTGTATGTAGTTGTTTGAATTTCCAGCATCTGCAGATTTCCTCCTGTTTGCTACCTGGCCTGCTGTGTTCCACCGGCATTTAGTGTGTGTTGTTATTTGATTTTCCAGCATCTGCAGATTTCCCTGTAGATGTTGCCTGGCCTGCTGTGTTCCGCTGGCATTTTGTGTGTGTTGTTATTTGATTTTCCAGCATCTGCAGATTTCCCTGTAGATGCTGCGTGGCCTGCTGTGTTCTGCCGGCATTTTGTGTGTGTTGTTATTTGATTTTCCAGCATCTGCAGATTTCCCTGTAGATGCTGCTCGGCCTGCTGTGTTCCGCCGGTATTTAGTGTATGTTGTTGCTTGAATTTCCAGCATCTGCAGATTTCCCTGTAGATACTGCCCGGCCTGCTGTGTTCCACCGGCATTTAGTGTGTGTTGTTGTTTGAATTTCCAGCATCGGCAGATTTCCCTGTAGATGCTGCCTGGCCTGCTGTGTTCCACCGGCATTTAGTTTGTGTTGTTTTTTGAATTTCCAGCATCTGCATATTTCCTCCTGTTTGCTGCCTGGCCTGCTGTGTTCCACCGGCATTTAGTTTGTGTTGTTGTTTGAATTTCCAGCATCGGCAGATTTCCCTGTAGATGCTGCCTGGCCTGCTGTGTTCCACCGGCATTTAGTGTGTGTTGTTGTTTGAATTTCCAGCATCGGCAGATTTCCCTGTAGATGCTGCCTGGCCTGCTGTGTTCCACCGGCATTTAGTTTGTGTTGTTGTTTGAATTTCCAGCATCGGCAGATTTCCCTGTAGATGCTGCCTGGCCTGCTGTGTTCCACCGGCATTTAGTTTGTGTTGTTTTTTGAATTTCCAGCATCTGCATATTTCCTCCTGTTTGCTGCCTGGCCTGCTGTGTTCCACTGGCATTTAGTTTGTGTTGTTGTTTGAATTTCCAGCATCTGCAGATTTCCCTGTAGATGCTGCCCGGCCTGCTGTGTTCCAATGGAATTTAGTGTATGTTGTTGTTTGAATTTCCAGTATCTGCAGATTTCCCTGTAGATGCTCCCTGGACTGATGTGTTCCACTGGCATTTTGTGTGTGTTGTTGTTTGATTTTCCAGCATCTGCAGATTTCCTCCTGTTTGCTGCCTGGCATGCTGTGTTCCTCCAGTATTTAGTGTATGTTGTTGCTTGAATTTCCAGCATCTGCAGATTTACCTGTAGATGCTGCCTGGCCTGCTGTGTTCCCCTGGCATTTAGTGTGTGTTGTTGTTTGAATTTCCAGCATCTGCAGATTTCCCTGTAGATGCTGCCTGGCCTGCTGTGTTCCCCTGGCATTTAGTGTGTGTTCTTGTTTGAATTTCCGGCATCTGCAGATTTCCCTGTAGATGCTGCCCGGCCTGCTGTGTTCCACTGGCATTTAGTGTGTGTTCTTGTTTGAATTTCCGGCATCTGCAGATTTCCCTTTAGATGCTGCCTGGCCTGCTGTGTTCCCCTGGCATTTAGTGTGTGTTCTTGTTTGAATTTCCGGCATCTGCAGATTTCCCTGTAGATGCTGCCCGGCCTGCTGTGTTCCACTGGCATTTAGTGTGTGTTCTTGTTTGAATTTCCGGCATCTGCAGATTTCCCTGTAGATGCTCCCTGGACTGATGTGTTCCACCGGCATTTTGTGTGTGTTGTTGTTTGATTTTCCAGCATCTGCAGATTTCCTCCTGTTTGCTGCCTGGCCTGCTGTGTTTTGCCGGCATTTAGTGTGTGTTGTTGTTTGAATTTCCAGCATCTGCAGATTTCCCTGTAGATGCTGCCTGGCCTGCTGTGTTCCACCATCATTTAGTGTGTGTTGTTCTTTGAATTTCCAGCATCTGCATATTTCCTCCTGTTTGATGCCTGGCCTGCTGTGTTCCACCGGCATTTAGTGTGTGTTGTTGTTTGAATTTCCAGCATCTGCAGATTTCCCTGTTGAGGGTGCCTGGCCTGCTGTGTTCTGCCGGCATTTAGAGTGTGTTGTTATTTGAATTTCCAGCATCTGCAGATTTCCCTGTAGATGCTGCCTGGCCTGCTGTGTTCTGCCGGTATTCACTTTGTGTTGTTCTTTGAATTTCCAGCATCTGCAGATTTCCCTGTAGATGCTGCCTGGCCTGCTGTGTTCCACCGCCATTTAGTGTGTGTTGTTGTTTGAATTTCCAGCATCTGCAGATTTCCCTGTTGAGGCTGCCTGGCCTGCTGTGTTCTGCCGGCATTTAGAGTGTGTTGTTATTTGAATTTCCAGCATCTGCAGATTTCCCTGTAGATGCTGCCTGGCCTGCTGTGTTCCACCAGCATTTTGTGCGTGTTGTTGTTTGAATTTCCGGCATCTGCAGATTTCCCTGTAGATGCTGCCCGGCCTGCTGTGTTCCACTGGCATTTAGTGTGTGTTCTTGTTTGAATTTCCGGCATCTGCAGATTTCCCTGTAGATGCTGCCTGGCCTGCTATGTTCCCCTGGCATTTAGTGTGTGTTCTTGTTTGAATTTCCGGCATCTGCAGATTTCCCTGTAGATGCTGCCCGGCCTGCTGTGTTCCACTGGCATTTAGTGTGTGTTCTTGTTTGAATTTCCGGCATCTGCAGATTTCCCTGTAGATTCTCCCTAGACTGATGTGTTCCACCGGCATTTTCTGTGTGTTGTTGTTTGATTTTCCAGCATCTGCAGATTTCCTCCTGTTTGCTGCCTGGCCTGCTGTGTTTTGCCGGCATTTAGTGTGTGTTGTTGTTTGAATTTCCAGCATCTGCAGATTTCCCTGTAGATGCTGCCTGGCCTGCTGTGTTCCACCATCATTTAGTGTGTGTTGTTCTTTGAATTTCCAGCATCTGCATATTTCCTCCTGTTTGATGCCTGGCCTGCTGTGTTCTGCCGGCATTTAGAGTGTGTTGTTATTTGAATTTCCAGCATCTGCAGATTTCCCTGTAGATGCTGCCTGGCCTGCTGTGTTCTGCCGGTATTCACTTTGTGTTGTTCTTTGAATTTCCAGCATCTGCAGATTTACCTGTAGATGCTGCCTGGCCTGCTGTGTTCCACCGCCATTTAGTGTGTGTTGTTGTTTGAATTTCCAGCATCTGCTGATTTCCCTGTAGATGCTCCCTGGCCTGCTGTGTTCCCCTGGCATTTAGTGTGTGTTCTTGTTTGAATTTCCAGCATCTGCAGATTTCCCTGCAGATGCTGCCTGGCCTGCTGTGTTCCACTGGCATTTAGTGTGTGTTCTTGTTTGAATTTCCGGCATCTGCAGATTTCCCTGTAGATGCTGCCGGGCCTGCTGTGTTCCACTGGCATTTAGTGTGTGTTCTTGTTTGAATTTCCGGCATCTGCAGATTTCCCTGTAGATGCTGCCCGGCCTGCTGTGTTCCACCGGCATTTAGTGTGTGTTGTTGTTTGAATTTCCAGCATCTGCAGATTTCCCTGTAGATGCTGCCCGGCCTGCTGTGTTCCACCGGCATTTAGTGTGTGTTGTTGTTTGAATTTCCAGTATCTGCAGATTTCCTCCTGTTTGCTGCCTGGCATGCTGTGTTCCGCTGGTATTTAGTGTCTGTTGTTGTTTGAATTTCCAGCATCTGCAGATTTCCCTGTAGATGCTGCCCGGCCTGCTGTGTTCCAATGGAATTTAGTGTATGTTGTTGTTTGAATTTCCAGCATCTGCAGATTTCGCTGTAGATGCTCCCTGGACTGATGTGTTCCACCGGCATTTTGTGTGTGTTGTTGTTAGATTTTCCAGCATCTGCAGATTTCCTCCTGTTTGCTGCCTGGCCTGCTGTGTTCCACCGGCATTTAGTGTGTGTTGTTGTTTGAATTTCCAGCATCTGCAGATTTCCCTGTAGTTGCTGCATGGCCTGCTGTGTTTTGCCGGCATTTAGTGTGTGTTGTTGTTTGAATTTCCAGCATCTGCAGATTTCCCTGTAGATGCTGCCTGGCCTGCTGTGGTCCACCGGTATTTAGTGCGTGTTGTTGTATGAATTTCTGGCATCTGCAGATTTCCCTGTAGATGCTGCCTGGCCTGCTGTGTTCCACCGGCATTTAGTGTGTGTTGTTGTTTGAATTTCCAGCATCTGCATATTTCCTCCTGTTTGCTGCCTGGCCTGCTGTGTTCCACCGGCATTTAGTGTATGTTGTTTGAATTTCCAGCATCTGCAGATTTCCCTGTAGATTCTGCCTGGCCTGCTGTGTTCCAACAGCATTTTGTGCGTGTTGTTGTTTGAATTTCCAGCATCTGCAGATTTCCCTGTAGATGCTGCCTGGCCTGCTGTGTTCCACTGGCATTTTGTGTGTGTTGTTGTTTGATTTTCCAGCATCTGCAGATTTCCTCCTGTTTGCTGCCTAGCCTGCTGTGTTCCGCCAGTATTTAGTGTGTGTTCTTGTTTGAATTTCCAGCATCTGCAGATTTCACTGTAGATGCTGCCTGGCCTGCTGTGTTCCACCAGCATTTTGTGTGTGTTGTTGTTTGATTTTCCAGCTTCTGCAGATTTCCTCCTGTTTGCTGCCTAGCCTGCTGTGTTCCGCCAGTATTTAGTGTGTGTTCTTGTTTGAATTTCCAGCATCTGCAGATTTCACTGTAGATGCTGCCTGGCCTGCTGTGTTCCATGATCATTTTCAGTGTGTTGTTCTTTGAATTTGCAGCATCTGCAGATTTCCCTGTAGATGCTGCCTGGCCTGCTGTGTTTTGCCGGCATTTAGTGTGTGTTGTTTGAATTTTCAGCATCTGCAGATTTCCCTGTAGAGGCTGCCTGGCCTGCTGTGTTCTGCCGACATTTAGTGTGTGTTGTTGTTTGCAATTCCAGCATCTGCAGATTTCCCTGTAGATGCTGTCTGGCCTGCTGTGTTCCACCGACATTTAGTGTGTGTTGTTGTTTGAATTTCCAGCATCTGCAGATTTCCCTGTTGAGGCTGCCTGGCCTGCTGTGTTCTGCCGGCATTTAGAGTGTGTTGTTATTTGAATTTCCAGCATCTGCAGATTTCCCTGTAGATGCTGCCCGGCCTGCTGTGTTCTGCCGGTATTCATTTTGTGTTGTTCTTTGAATTTCCAGCATCTGCAGATTTCCTCCTGTAGATGCTGCCTGCCTGCTGTGTTCCACTGGCATTTAGTGTGTGTTCTTGTTTGAATTTCCAGCATCTGCAGATTTCCCTGTAGATGCTGCCTGGCCTGCTGTGTTCCACCGGCATTTAGTGTATGTAGTTGTTTGAATTTCCAGTATCTGCAGATTTCCTCCTGTTTGCTGCCCGGCCTGCTGTGTTCCGCCGGTATTTAGTGTATGTTGTTGCTTGAATTTCCAGCATCTGCAGATTTCCCTGTAGATACTGCCCGGCCTGCTGTGTTCCACCGGCATTTAGTGTGTGTTGTTGTTTGAATTTCCAGCATCTGCAGATTTCCCTGTAGATACTGCCCGGCCTGCTGTGTTCCACCGGCATTTATTGTGTGTTGTTGTTTGAATTTCCAGCATCTGCAGATTTCACTGTAGATGCTGCCTGGCCTGCTGTGTTCCATGATCATTTTCAGTGTGTTGTTCTTTGAATTTGCAGCATCTGCAGATTTCCCTGTAGATGCTGCCTGGCCTGCTGTGTTCCACCAGCATTTTGTGTGTGTTGTTTTTTGAATTTCCAGCATCTGCATATTTCCTCCTGTTTGCTGCCTGGCCTACTGTGTTCCACCGGCATTTAGTTTGTGTTGTTGTTTGAATTTCCAGTATCTGCAGATTTCCCTGTAGATGTTGCCTGGCCTGCTGTGTTCTGCCGGCATTTTGTGTGTGTTGTTATTTGATTTTCCAGCATCTGCAGATTTCCCTGTAGATGTTGCCTGGCCTGCTGTGTTCTGCCGGCATTTTGTGTGTGTTGTTATTTGATTTTCCAGCATCTGCAGATTTCCCTGTAGATGTTGCCTGGCCTGCTGTGTTCCACCGGCATTTAGTGTGTGTTCTTGTTTGAATTTCCAGTATCTGCAGATTTCCTCCTGTTTGCTGCCCGGCCTGCTGTGTTCTGCCGGTATTTAGTGTATGTTGTTGCTTGAATTTCCAGCATCTGCAGATTTCCCTGTAGATACTGCCCGGCCTGCTGTGTTCCACCGGCATTTAGTGTATGTTGTTGTTTGAATTTCCAGCATCTGCAGATTTCCCTGTAGATGCTGCCTGGCCTGCTGTGTTCCTCCGGCATTTAGTTTGTGTTGTTGTTTGAATTTCCAGCATCTGCAGATTTCCCTGTAGATGCTGCCCGGCCTGCTGTGTTCCAATGGAATTTAGTGTATGTTGTTGTTTGAATTTCCAGTATCTGCAGATTTACCAGTAGATGCTGCCTGGCCTGCTGTGTTCCACCGCCATTTAGTGTGTGTTGTTATTTGATTTTCCAGCATCTGCAGATTTCCCTGTAGATGTTGCCTGGCCTGCTGTGTTCTGCCGGCATTTTGTGTGTGTTGTTATTTGATTTTCCAGCATCTGCAGATTTCCCTGTAGATGCTGCGTGGCCTGCTGTGTTCCGCTGGCATTTTGTGTGTGTTCTTGTTTGAATTTCCAGTATCTGCAGATTTCCTCCTGTTTGCTGCCCGGCCTGCTGTGTTCCGCCGGTATTTAGTGTATGTTGTTCCTTGAATTTCCAGCATCTGCAGATTTCCCTGTAGATACTGCCCGGCCTGCTGTGTTCCACCGGCATTTAGTGTGTGTTGTTGTTTGAATTTCCAGCATCTGCAGATTTCCCTGTAGATGCTGCCTGGCCTGCTGTGTTCCACCGGCATTTAGTTTGTGTTGTTGTTTGAATTTCCAGTATCTGCAGATTTCCTCCTGTTTGCTGCCTGGCCTGCTGTGTTCCACCGGCATTTAGTTTGTGTTGTTGTTTGAATTTCCAGTATCTGCAGATTTCCTCCTGTTTGCTGCCTGGCATGCTGTGTTCCGCTGGAATTTAGTGACTGTTGTTGTTTGAATTTCCAGCATCTGCAGATTTCCCTGTTGAGGCTGCCTGGCCTGCTGTGTTCTGCCGGCATTTAGAGTGTGTTGCTATTTGAATTTCCAGCATCTGCAGATTTCCCTGTAGATGCTGCCTGGCCTGCTGTGTTCTGCCGGTATTCACTTTGTGTTGTTCTTTGAATTTCCAGCATCTGCAGATTTACCTGTAGATGCTGCCTGGCCTGCTGTGTTCCACCAGTTTTTGTGTGTGGTGTTGTTTGAATTTCCAGCATCTGCAGATTTCCCTGTAGATGCTGCCTGACCTGCTGTGTTCCACCGGCATTTAGTGTGTGTTGTTGGTTGAGTTTCCAGCATCTGCAGATTTCCTGCTGTTTGCTGCCTGGCATGCTGTGTTCCGCCGGTATTTAGTGTGTGTTCTTGTTTGAATTTCGAGCATCTGCAGATTTCCCTTGAGATGCTGCCTGGCATGCTGTGTTCCACCAGCATTTTGTGTGTGTTGTTGTTTGAATTTCCACCATCTGAAGATTTCACTGTAGATGCTGCCCGGCCTGCTGTGTTGCACCGGCATTTAGTGTGTGTTGTTGTTTGAATTTCCGGCCTCTGCAGATTTCCTCCTATTTGCTGCCTGGCATGCTGTGTTCCGCTGGTATTTAGTGTATGTTGTTGTTTGAATTTCCAGCATCTGCAGATTTCCCTGTAGATGCTTCCTGGCCTGCTGTGTTACACCGGCATTTAGTGAGTGTTGTTGTTTGAATTTCCAGCATCTGCAGATTTCCTCCTGTTTGCTGCCTGGCCTGCTGTGTTCCACCGGCATTTAGTGGATGTTGTTGTTTGAATTTCCAGCATCTGCAGATTTCCCTGTAGATGCTGCCTGGCCTGCAGTGTTCCACTGGCATTTAGTGTGTGTTCTTGTTTGAATTTCCGGCATCTGCAGATTTCCCTGTAGATGCTGCATGGCCTGCTGTGTTTTGCCGGCATTTAGTGTGTGTTGTTCTTTGAATTTCCAGCATCTGCAGATTTCCCTGTAGATGCTGCCTGGCCTGCTGTGTTCCACCGGTATTTAGTGTGTGTTGTTGTATGAATTTCCGGCATCTGCAGATTTCCCTGTAGATGCTGCCTGGCCTGCTGTGTTCCACCGGCATTTAGTGTGTGTTGTTGTTTGAATTTCCAGCATCTGCATATTTCCTCCTGTCTGCTGCCTGGCCTGCTGTGTTCCGCTGGTATTTAGTGTATGTTGTTTGAATTGCCAGCATCTGCAGAATTCCCTGTAGATGCTGCCTGGCCTGCTGTGTTCTGCCGGCATTTTGTGTGTGTTGTTATTTGATTTTCCAGCATCTGCAGATTTCCCTGTAGATGCTGCGTGGCCTGCTGTGTTCCGCTGGCATTTTGTGTGTGTTCTTGTTTGAATTTCCAGTATCTGCAGATTTCCTCCTGTTTGCTGCCCGGCCTGCTGTGTTCCGCCGGTATTTAGTGTATGTTG
This sequence comes from Hemitrygon akajei, assembly GCF_048418815.1. Classification (NCBI taxonomy): domain Eukaryota; kingdom Metazoa; phylum Chordata; class Chondrichthyes; order Myliobatiformes; family Dasyatidae; genus Hemitrygon; species Hemitrygon akajei. Next base: position 10,860,578 of record NC_133132.1, on the reverse strand, counting down.
TTCCTTGAATTTCCAGCATCTGCAGATTTCCCTGTAGATGCTGCGTGGCCTGCTGTGTTCCGCTGGCATTTTGTGTGTGTTCTTGTTTGAATTTCCAGTATCTGCAGATTTCCTCCTGTTTGCTGCCCGGCCTGCTGTGTTCCGCCGGTATTTAGTGTATGTTGTTCCTTGAATTTCCAGCATCTGCAGATTTCCCTGTAGATGCTGCGTGGCCTGCTGTGTTCCGCTGGCATTTTGTGTGTGTTCTTGTTTGAATTTCCAGTATCTGCAGATTTCCTCCTGTTTGCTGCCCGGCCTGCTGTGTTCCGCCGGTATTTAGTGTATGTTGTTCCTTGAATTTCCAGCATCTGCAGATTTCCCTGTAGATGCTGCGTGGCCTGCTGTGTTCCGCTGGCATTTTGTGTGTGTTCTTGTTTGAATTTCCAGTATCTGCAGATTTCCTCCTGTTTGCTGCCCGGCCTGCTGTGTTCCGCCGGTATTTAGTGTATGTTGTTCCTTGAATTTCCAGCATCTGCAGATTTCCTCCTGTTTGCTGCCTGGCATGCTGTGTTCCGCTGGAATTTAGTGACTGTTGTTGTTTGAATTTCCAGCATCTGCAGATTTCCCTGTAGATGCTGCCCGGCCTGCTGTGTTCCAATGGAATTTAGTGTATGTTGTTGTTTGAATTTCCAGCATCTGCAGATTTCCCTGTAGATGCTGCCTGGCCTGCTGTGTTCCGCCGGTATTTAGTGTATGTTGTTCCTTGATTTTCCAGCATCTGCAGATTTCCCTGTAGATGCTGCGTGGCCTGCTGTGTTCCGCTGGCATTTTGTGTGTGTTCTTGTTTGAATTTCCAGTATCTGCAGATTTCCTCCTGTTTGCTGCCCGGCCTGCTGTGTTCCGCCGGTATTTAGTGTATGTTGTTCCTTGAATTTCCAGCATCTGCAGATTTCCCTGTAGATGCTGCGTGGCCTGCTGTGTTCCGCTGGCATTTTGTGTGTGTTCTTGTTTGAATTTCCAGTATCTGCAGATTTCCTCCTGTTTGCTGCCCGGCCTGCTGTGTTCCGCCGGTATTTAGTGTATGTTGTTCCTTGAATTTCCAGCATCTGCAGATTTCCCTGTAGATGCTGCGTGGCCTGCTGTGTTCCGCTGGCATTTTGTGTGTGTTCTTGTTTGAATTTCCAGTATCTGCAGATTTCCTCCTGTTTGCTGCCCGGCCTGCTGTGTTCCGCCGGTATTTAGTGTATGTTGTTCCTTGAATTTCCAGCATCTGCAGATTTCCCTGTAGATGCTGCGTGGCCTGCTGTGTTCCGCTGGCATTTTGTGTGTGTTCTTGTTTGAATTTCCAGTATCTGCAGATTTCCTCCTGTTTGCTGCCCGGCCTGCTGTGTTCCGCCGGTATTTAGTGTATGTTGTTCCTTGAATTTCCAGCATCTGCAGATTTCCTCCTGTTTGCTGCCTGGCATGCTGTGTTCCGCTGGAATTTAGTGACTGTTGTTGTTTGAATTTCCAGCATCTGCAGATTTCCCTGTAGATGCTGCCCGGCCTGCTGTGTTCCAATGGAATTTAGTGTATGTTGTTGTTTGAATTTCCAGTATCTGCAGATTTCGCTGTTGATGCTCCCTGGACTGATGTGTTCCACCGGCATTTTGTGTGTGTTCTTGTTTGAATTTCCAGCATCTGCAGATTTCCCTGCAGATGCTGCCTGGCCTGCTGTGTTCCACTGGCATTTAGTGTGTGTTCTTGTTTGAATTTCCGGCATCTGCAGATTTCCCTGTAGATGCTGCCCGGCCTGCTGTGTTCCACTGGCATTTAGTGTGTGTTGTTGTTTGAATTTCCAGCATCTGCAGATTTCCCTGTTGAGGCTGCCTGGCCTGCTGTGTTCTGCCGGCATTTAGAGTGTGTTGTTATTAGAATTTCCAGCATCTGCAGATTTCCCTGTAGATGCTGCCTGGCCTGCTGTGTTCTGCCGGTATTCACTTTGTGTTGTTCTTTGAATTTCCAGCATCTGCAGATTTACCTGTAGATGCTGCCTGGCCTGCTGTGTTCCACCGCCATTTAGTGTGTGTTGTTGTTTGAATTTCCAGCATCTGCTGATTTCCCTGTAGATCCTCCCTGGCCTGCTGTGTTCCCCTGGCATTTAGTGTGTGTTCTTGTTTGAATTTCCAGCATCTGCAGATTTCCCTGCAGATGCTGCCTGGCCTGCTGTGTTCCACCAGCATTTTGTGTGTGGTGTTGTTTGAATTTCCAGCATCTGCAGATTTCCCTGTAGATGCTGCCTGACCTGCTGTGTTCCACCGGCATTTAGTGTGTGTTGTTGGTTGAGTTTCCAGCATCTGCAGATTTCCTGCTGTTTGCTGCCTGGCATGCTGTGTTCCGCCGGTATTTAGTGTGTGTTCTTGTTTGAATTTCCAGCATCTGCAGATTTCCCTGTAGATGCTGCATGGCCTGCTGTGTTCCACCATCATTTTGTGCGTGTTGTTCTTTGAATTTCGAGCATCTGCAGATTTCCCTTGAGATGCTGCCTGGCATGCTGTGTTCCACCAGCATTTTGTGTGTGTTGTTGTTTGAATTTCCAGCATCTGCAGATTTCCTCCTGTTTGCTGCCTGGCCTGCTGTGTTCCACCGGCATTTAGTGAGTGTTGTTGTTTGAATTTCCAGCATCTGCAGATTTCCTCCTGTTTGCTGCCCTGCCTGCTGTGTTCCACCGGCATTTAGTGGATGTTGTTGTTTGAATTTCCAGCATCTGCAGATTTCCCTGTAGATGCTGCCTGGCCTGCAGTGTTCCACTGGCATTTAGTGTGTGTTCTTGTTTGAATTTCCGGCATCTGCATATTTCCTCCTGTTTGCTGCCTGGCCTGCTGTGTTCCACCGGCATTTTGTGTCTGTTGTTGTTTGAATTTCCAGCATCTGCAGATTTCCCTGTAGATGCTGTCTGGCCTGCTGTGTTCCACTGGCATTTTGTGTGTGTTGTTGTTTGATTTTCCAGCACCTGCAGATTTCCCTGTAGATGCTGCATGGCCTGCTGTGTTTTGCCGGCATTTAGTGTGTGTTGTTCTTTGAATTTCCAGCATCTGCAGATTTCCTCCTGTTTGCTGCCTGGCCTGCTGTGTTCCACCGCCATTTAGTGTGTGTTGTTGTTTGAATTTCCAGCACCTGCAGATTTCCCTGTAGATGCTGCATGGCCTGCTGTGTTTTGCCGGCATTTAGTGTGTGTTGTTCTTTGAATTTCCAGCATCTGCAGATTTCCTCCTGTCTGCTGCCTGGCCTGCTGTGTTCCGCTGGTATTTAGTGTATGTTGTTTGAATTGCCAGCATCTGCAGAATTCCCTGTAGATGCTGCCTGGCCTGCTGTGTTCCACCATCATTTTGTGCGTGTTGTTGTTTGAATTTCCAGCATCTGCAGATTTCCCTGTAGATGCTGCCTGACCTGCTGTGTTCCACTGGCATTTTGTGTGTGTTGTTGTTTGAATTTCCAGCATCTGCAGATTTCCCTGTAGATGCTGCCTGGCCTGCTGTGTTCCACTGGCATTTAGTGTGTGTTGTTGTTTGAATTTCCAGCATCTGCAGATTTCCCTGTAGATGCTGCCTGGCCTGTTGTTTTCCACTGGCATTTAGTGTGAATTGTTGTTTGAATTTCCACCATCTGCAGATTTCCCTGTAGATGCTGCCTGGCCTGCTGTGTTCCACCAGCATTTTGTGTGTGTTGTTGTTTGATTTTCCAGCATCTGCAGATTTCCTCCTGTTTGCTGCCTAGCATGCTGTGTTCCGCCAGTATTTAGTGTGTGTTCTTGTTTGAATTTCCAGCATCTGCAGATTTCACTGTAGATGCTGCCTGGCCTGCTGTGTTCCATGATCATTTTCAGTGTGTTGTTCTTTGAATTTGCAGCATCTGCAGATTTCCCTGTAGATGCTGCCTGGCCTGCTGTGTTCCACCATCATTTTGTGCGTGTTGTTCTTTGAATTTCCAGCATCTGCAGTTTTCCCTGTAGATGCTGCCTGGCCTGCTGTGTTCCACCGGCATTTAGTGTGTATTGTTGTTTGAATTTCCAGCATCTGCAGATTTCCCTGTAGAGGCTGCCTGGCCTGCTGTGTTCTGCCGGCATTTAGTGTGTGTTGTTGTTTGAATTTCCAGCATCTGCAGATTTCCCTGTAGATGCTGTCTGGCCTGCTGTGTTCCACCAGCATTTAGTGTGTGTTGTTGTTTGAATTTCCAGCATCTGCAGATTTCCCTGTTGAGGCTGCCTGGCCTGCTGTGTTCTGCCGGCTTTTAGAGTGTGTTGTTATTTGAATTTCCAGCATCTGCAGATTTCCCTGTAGTTGCTGCCTGGCCTGCTGTGTTCTGCCGGTATTCACTTTGTGTTGTTCTTTGAATTTCCAGCATCTGCAGATTTCCTCCTGTAGATGCTGTCTGGCCTGCTGTGTTCCACTGGCATTTAGTGTGTGTTCTTGTTTGAATTTCCAGCATCTGCAGATTTCCCTGTGGATGCTGCCTGGCCTGCTGTGTTCCTCCGGCATTTAGTGTATGTAGTTGTTTGAATTTCCAGCATCTGCAGATTTCCTCCTGTTTGCTACCTGGCCTGCTGTGTTCCACCGGCATTTAGTGTGTGTTGTTATTTGATTTTCCAGCATCTGCAGATTTCCCTGTAGATGCTGCCTGGCCTGCTGTGTTCCACCGGCATTTAGTGTATGTAGTTGTTTGAATTTCCAGCATCTGCAGATTTCCTCCTGTTTGCTGCTCGGCCTGCTGTGTTCCGCCTGTATTTAGTGTATGTTGTTGCTTGAATTTCCAGCATCTGCAGATTTCCCTGTAGATACTGCCCGGCCTGCTGTGTTCCACCGGCATTTAGTGTATGTTGTTGCTTGAATTTCCAGCATCTGCAGATTTCCCTGTAGATACTGCCCGGCCTGCTGTGTTCCACCGGCATTTAGTGTGTGTTGTTGTTTGAATTTCCAGCATCTGCAGATTTCCCTGTAGATACTGCCCGGCCTGCTGTGTTCCACCGGCATTTAGTTTGTGTTGTTGTTTGAATTTCCAGCATCTGCAGATTTCCTCCTGTTTGCTGCCTGGCCTGCTGTGTTCCGCTGGTATTTAGTGACTGTTGTTGTTTGAATTTCCAGCATCTGCAGATTTCCCTGTAGATGCTGCCCGGCCTGCTGTGTTCCAATGGAATTTAGTGTATGTTGTTGTTTGAATTTCCAGCATCTGCAGATTTCGCTGTAGATGCTCCCTGGACTGATGTGTTCCACCGGCATTTTGTGTGTGTTGTTGTTTGATTTTCCAGCATCTGCAGATTTCCCTGTAGATGCTGCCTAGCCTGCTGTGTTCCCCTGGCATTTAGTGTGTGTTCTTGTTTGAATTTCCAGCATCTGCAGATTTCACTGCAGATGCTGCCTGGCCTGCTGTGTTCCACTGGCATTTAGTGTGTGTTCTTGTTTGAATTTCCGGCATCTGCAGATTTCCCTGTAGATGCTGCCCGGCCTGCTGTGTTCCACTGGCATTTAGTGTGTGTTCTTGTTTGAATTTCCGGCATCTGCAGATTTCCCTGTAGATGCTCCCTGGACTGATGTGTTCCACCGGCATTTTGTGTGTGTTGTTGTTTGATTTTCCAGCATCTGCAGATTTCCTCCTGTTTGCTGCCTGGCCTGCTGTGTTTTGCCGGCATTTAGTGTGTGTTGTTGTTTGAATTTCCAGCATCTGCAGATTTCCCTGTAGATGCTGCCTGGCCTGCTGTGTTCCACCATCATTTAGTGTGTGTTGTTGTTTGAATTTCCAGCATCTGCATATTTCCTCCTGTTTGATGCCTGGCCTGCTGTGTTCTGCCGGCATTTAGAGTGTGTTGTTATTTGAATTTCCAGCATCTGCAGATTTCCCTGTAGATGCTGCCTGGCCTGCTGTGTTCTGCCGGTATTCACTTTGTGTTGTTCTTTGAATTTCCAGCATCTGCTGATTTCCCTGTAGATGCTCCCTGGCCTGCTGTGTTCCCCTGGCATTTAGTGTGTGTTCTTGTTTGAATTTCCAGCATCTGCAGATTTCCCTGCAGATGCTGCCTGGCCTGCTGTGTTCCAGTGGCATTTAGTGTGTGTTCTTGTTTGAATTTCCGGCATCTGCAGATTTCCCTGTAGATGCTGCCCGGCCTGCTGTGTTCCACCGGCATTTAGTGTGTGTTGTTGTTTGAATTTCCAGCACCTGCAGATTTCCTCCTGTTTGCTGCCTGGCATGCTGTGTTCCGCTGGTATTTAGTGTCTGTTGTTGGTTGAATTTCCAGCATCTGCAGATTTCCCTGTAGATGCTGCCCGGCCTGCTGTGTTCCAATGGAATTTAGTGTATGTTGTTGTTTGAATTTCCAGCATCTGCAGATTTCGCTGTAGATGCTCCCTGGACTGATGTGTTCCACCGGCATTTTGTGTGTGTTGTTGTTAGATTTTCCAGCATCTGCAGATTTCCTCCTGTTTGCTGCCTGGCCTGCTGTGTTCCACCGGCATTTAGTGTGTGTTGTTGTTTGAATTTCCAGCATCTGCAGATTTCCCTGTAGATGCTTCCCGGCCTGCTGTGTTCCACCAGCATTTTGTGTGTGTTGTTGTTTGAATTTGCAGCACCTGCAGATTTCCCTGTAGATGCTGCATGGCCTGCTGTGTTTTGCCGGCATTTAGTGTGTGTTGTTCTTTGAATTTCCAGCATCTGCAGATTTCCCTGTAGATGCTGCCTGGCCTGCTGTGTTCCACCGGTATTTAGTGTGTGTTGTTGTATGAATTTCCGGCATCTGCAGATTTCCCTGTAGATGCTGCCTGGCCTGCTGTGTTCCACCGGCATTTAGTGTGTGTTGTTGTTTGAATTTCCAGCATCTGCATATTTCCTCCTGTCTGCTGCCTGGCCTGCTGTGTTCCGCTGGTATTTAGTGTATGTTGTTTGAATTGCCAGCATCTGCAGAATTCCCTGTAGATGCTGCCTGGCCTGCTGTGTTCCACCATCATTTTGTGCGTGTTGTTGTTTGAATTTCCAGCATCTGCAGATTTACCTGTAGATGCTGCCTGGCCTGCTGTGTTCCACTGGCATTTTGTGTGTGTTGTTGTTTGAATTTCCAGCATCTGCAGATTTCCCTGTAGATGCTGCCTGGCCTGCTGTGTTCCGCAGGCATTTAGTGTGTGTTGTTGTTTGAATTTCCAGCATCTGCAGATTTCCCTGTAGATGCTGCCTGGCCTGTTGTTTTCCACTGGCATTTAGTGTGAATTGTTGTTTGAATTTCCACCATCTGCAGATTTCCCTATAGATGCTGCCTGGCCTGCTGTGTTCCACCAGCATTTTGTGTGTGTTGTTGTTTAATTTTCCAGCATCTGCAGATTTCCTCCTGTTTGCTGCCTAGCATGCTGTGTTCCGCCAGTATTTAGTGTGTGTTCTTGTTTGAATTTCCAGCATCTGCAGATTTCACTATAGATGCTGCCTGGCCTGCTGTGTTCCATGATCATTTTCAGTGTGTTGTTCTTTGAATTTGCAGCATCTGCAGATTTCCCTGTAGATGCTGCCTGGCCTGCTGTGTTCCACCATCATTTTGTGCGTGTTGTTTTTTGAATTTCCAGCATCTGCAGTTTTCCCTGTAGATGCTGCCTGGCCTGCTGTGTTCCACCGGCATTTAGTGTGTATTGTTGTTTGAATTTCCAGCATCTGCAGATTTCCCTGTAGAGGCTGCCTGGCCTGCTGTGTTCTGCCGGCATTTAGTGTGTGTTGTTGTTTGAAATTCCAGCATCTGCAGATTTCCCTGTAGATGCTGCCTGGCCTGCTGTGTTCTGCCAGTATTCACTTTGTGTTGTTCTTTGAATTTCCAGCATCTGCAGATTTCCTCCTGTAGATGCTGTCTGGCCTGCTGTGTTCCACTGGCATTTAGTGTGTGTTCTTGTTTGAATTTCCAGCATCTGCAGATTTCCCTGTGGATGCTGCCTGGCCTGCTGTGTTCCACCGGCATTTAGTGTATGTAGTTGTTTGAATTTCCAGCATCTGCAGATTTCCTCCTGTTTGCTACCTGGCCTGCTGTGTTCTGCCAGTATTCACTTTGTGTTGTTCTTTGAATTTCCAGCATCTGCAGATTTCCCTGTAGATGCTGCCTGGCCTGCTGTGTTCCACCGGCATTTTGTGTGTGTTGTTGTTTGAATTTCCAGCATCTGCAGATTTCCCTGTAGATACTGCCCGGCCTGCTGTGTTCCGTCGGCATTTAGTGTATGTTGTTGCTTGAATTTCCAGCATCTGCAGATTTCCCTGTAGATACTGCCCGGCCTGCTGTGTTCCACTGCCATTTGTGTGTGTTGTTGTTTGAAATTCAAGTATCTGCAGATTTCCTCCTGTTTGCTGCCTGGCATGCTGTGTTCCGCTGGTATTTAGTGACTGTTGTTGTTTGAATTTCCAGCATCTGCAGATTTCCCTGTAGATGCTGCCCCGGCCTGCTGTGTTCCAATGGAATTTAGTGTATGTTGTTGTTTGAATTTCCAGTATCTGCAGATTTCGCTGTAGATGCTCCCTGGACTGATGTGTTCCACCGGCATTTAGTGTGTGTTCTTGTTTGAATTTCCAGCATCTGCAGATTTCCCTGTAGATGCTGCCTGGCCTGCTGTGTTCCCCTGGCATTTAGTGTGTGTTCTTGTTTGAATTTCCAGCATCTGCAGATTTCACTGCAGATGCTGCCGGGCCTGCTGTGTTCCACTGGCATTTAGTGTGTGTTCTTGTTTGAATTTCCGGCATCTGCAGATTTCCCTGTAGATGCTTCCTGGCCTGATGTGTTCCACCGGCATTTTGTGTGTGTTGTTGTTTGATTTTCCAGCATCTGCAGATTTCCTCCTGTTTGCTGCCTGGCCTGCTGTGTTTTGCCGGCATTTTGTGTGTGTTGTTCTTTGAATTTCCAGCATCTGCATATTTCCTCCTGTTTGATGCCTGGCCTGCTGTGTTCTGCCGGCATTTAGAGTGTGTTGTTATTTGAATTTCCAGCATCTGCAGATTTCCCTGTAGATGCTGCCTGGCCTGCTGTGTTCTGCCGGTATTCACTTTGTGTTGTTCTTTGAATTTCCAGCATCTGCAGATTTCCCTGCAGATGCTGCCTGGCCTGCTGTGTTCCACTGACATTTAGTGTGTGTTCTTGTTTGAATTTCCGGCATCTGCAGAATTCCCTGTAGATGCTGTCCGGCCTGCTGTGTTCCACTGACCATTAGTGTGTGTTCTTGTTTGAATTTCCGGCATCTGCAGATTTCCCTGTAGATGCTGCCCGGCCTGCTGTGTTCCACCGGCATTTAGTGTGTGTTGTTGTTTGAATTTCCAGTATCTGCAGATTTCCTACTGTTTGCTGCCTGGCATGCTGTGTTCCGCTGGTATTTAGTGTCTGTTGTTGTTTGAATTTCCAGCATCTGCAGATTTCCCTGTAGATGCTGCCCGGCCTGCTGTGTTCCAATGGAATTTAGTGTATGTTGTTGTTTGAATTTCCAGCATCTGCACATTTCGCTGTAGATGCTCCCTGGACTGATGTGTTCCACCGGCATTTTGTGTGTGTTGTTGTTAGATTTTCCAGCATCTGCAGATTTCCTCCTGTTTGCTGCCTGGCCTGCTGTGTTCCACCGGCATTTAGTGTGTGTTGTTGTTTGAATTTCCAGCATCTGCAGATTTACCTGTAGATGCTGCCTGGCCTGCTGTGTTCCACTGCCATTTAGTGTGTGTTGTTGTTTGAATTTCCAGCATCTGCAGATTTCCCTGTAGATGCTGCATGGCCTGCTGTGTTTTGCCGGCATTTAGTGTGTGTTGTTGTTTGAATTTCCAGCATCTGCAGATTTCCCTGTAGATGCTGCCTGGCCTGCTGTGGTCCACCGGTATTTAGTGCGTGTTGTTGTATGAATTTCCGGCATCTGCAGATTTCCCTGTAGATGCTGCCTGGCATGCTGTGTTCCACCGGCATTTAGTGTGTGTTGTTGTTTGATTTTCCAGCATCTGCAGATTTCCCTGTTGATGTTGCCTGGCCTGCTGTGTTCTGCCGGCATTTTGTGTGTGTTGTTATTTGATTTTCCAGCATCTGCAGATTTCCCTGTAGATGCTGCGTGGCCTGCTGTGTTCCGCTGGCATTTTGTGTGTGTTCTTGTTTGAATTTCCAGTATCTGCAGATTTCCTCCTGTTTGCTGCCCGGCCTGCTGTGTTCCGCCGGTATTTAGTGTATGTTGTTCCTTGAATTTCCAGCATCTGCAGATTTCCCTGTAGATACTGCCCGGCCTGCTGTGTTCCACCGGCATTTAGTGTGTGTTGTTGTTTGAATTTCCAGCATCTGCAGATTTCCCTGTAGATGCTGCCTGGCCTGCTGTGTTCCACCGGCATTTAGTTTGTGTTGTTGTTTGAATTTCCAGTATCTGCAGATTTCCTCCTGTTTGCTGCCTGGCCTGCTGTGTTCCACCGGCATTTAGTTTGTGTTGTTGTTTGAATTTCCAGTATCTGCAGATTTCCTCCTGTTTGCTGCCTGGCATGCTGTGTTCCGCTGGAATTTAGTGACTGTTGTTGTTTGAATTTCCAGCATCTGCAGATTTCCCTGTAGATGCTGCCCGGCCTGCTGTGTTCCAATGGAATTTAGTGTATGTTGTTGTTTGAATTTCCAGTATCTGCAGATTTCGCTGTTGATGCTCCCTGGACTGATGTGTTCCACCGGCATTTTGTGTGTGTTCTTGTTTGAATTTCCAGCATCTGCAGATTTCCCTGCAGATGCTGCCTGGCCTGCTGTGTTCCACTGGCATTTAGTGTGTGTTCTTGTTTGAATTTCCGGCATCTGCAGATTTCCCTGTAGATGCTGCCCGGCCTGCTGTGTTCCACTGGCATTTAGTGTGTGTTGTTGTTTGAATTTCCAGCATCTGCAGATTTCCCTGTTGAGGCTGCCTGGCCTGCTGTGTTCTGCCGGCATTTAGAGTGTGTTGTTATTTGAATTTCCAGCATCTGCAGATTTCCCTGTAGATGCTGCCTGGCCTGCTGTGTTCTGCCGGTATTCACTTTGTGTTGTTCTTTGAATTTCCAGCATCTGCAGATTTACCTGTAGATGCTGCCTGGCCTGCTGTGTTCCACCGCCATTTAGTGTGTGTTGTTGTTTGAATTTCCAGCATCTGCTGATTTCCCTGTAGATCCTCCCTGGCCTGCTGTGTTCCCCTGGCATTTAGTGTGTGTTCTTGTTTGAATTTCCAGCATCTGCAGATTTCCCTGCAGATGCTGCCTGGCCTGCTGTGTTCCACCAGCATTTTGTGTGTGGTGTTGTTTGAATTTCCAGCATCTGCAGATTTCCCTGTAGATGCTGCCTGACCTGCTGTGTTCCACCGGCATTTAGTGTGTGTTGTTGGTTGAGTTTCCAGCATCTGCAGATTTCCTGCTGTTTGCTGCCTGGCATGCTGTGTTCCGCCGGTATTTAGTGTGTGTTCTTGTTTGAATTTCCAGCATCTGCAGATTTCCCTGTAGATGCTGCATGGCCTGCTGTGTTCCACCATCATTTTGTGCGTGTTGTTCTTTGAATTTCGAGCATCTGCAGATTTCCCTTGAGATGCTGCCTGGCATGCTGTGTTCCACCAGCATTTTGTGTGTGTTGTTGTTTGAATTTCCAGCATCTGCAGATTTCCTCCTGTTTGCTGCCTGGCCTGCTGTGTTCCACCGGCATTTAGTGAGTGTTGTTGTTTGAATTTCCAGCATCTGCAGATTTCCTCCTGTTTGCTGCCCTGCCTGCTGTGTTCCACCGGCATTTTGTGTCTGTTGTTGTTTGAATTTCCAGCATCTGCAGATTTCCCTGTAGATGCTGTCTGGCCTGCTGTGTTCCACTGGCATTTTGTGTGTGTTGTTGTTTGATTTTCCAGCACCTGCAGATTTCCCTGTAGATGCTGCATGGCCTGCTGTGTTTTGCCGGCATTTAGTGTGTGTTGTTCTTTGAATTTCCAGCATCTGCAGATTTCCTCCTGTTTGCTGCCTGGCCTGCTGTGTTCCACCGCCATTTAGTGTGTGTTGTTGTTTGAATTTGCAGCACCTGCAGATTTCCCTGTAGATGCTGCATGGCCTGCTGTGTTTTGCCGGCATTTAGTGTGTGTTGTTCTTTGAATTTCCAGCATCTGCAGATTTCCTCCTGTCTGCTGCCTGGCCTGCTGTGTTCCGCTGGTATTTAGTGTATGTTGTTTGAATTGCCAGCATCTGCAGAATTCCCAGTAGATGCTGCCTGGCCTGCTGTGTTCCACCATCATTTTGTGCGTGTTGTTGTTTGAATTTCCAGCATCTGCAGATTTCCCTGTAGATGCTGCCTGACCTGCTGTGTTCCACTGGCATTTTGTGTGTGTTGTTGTTTGAATTTCCAGCATCTGCAGATTTCCCTGTAGATGCTGCCTGGCCTGCTGTGTTCCACCAGCATTTTGTGTGTGTTGTTGTTTGATTTTCCAGCATCTGCAGATTTCCTCCTGTTTGCTGCCTAGCATGCTGTGTTCCGCCAGTATTTAGTGTGTGTTCTTGTTTGAATTTCCAGCATCTGCAGATTTCACTGTAGATGCTGCCTGGCCTGCTGTGTTCCATGATCATTTTCAGTGTGTTGTTCTTTGAATTTGCAGCATCTGCAGATTTCCCTGTAGATGCTGCCTGGCCTGCTGTGTTCCACCATCATTTTGTGCGTGTTGTTCTTTGAATTTCCAGCATCTGCAGTTTTCCCTGTAGATGCTGCCTGGCCTGCTGTGTTCCACCGGCATTTAGTGTGTATTGTTGTTTGAATTTCCAGCATCTGCAGATTTCCCTGTAGAGGCTGCCTGGCCTGCTGTGTTCTGCCGGCATTTAGTGTGTGTTGTTGTTTGAATTTCCAGCATCTGCAGATTTCCCTGTAGATGCTGTCTGGCCTGCTGTGTTCCACCAGCATTTAGTGTGTGTTGTTGTTTGAATTTCCAGCATCTGCAGATTTCCCTGTTGAGGCTGCCTGGCCTGCTGTGTTCTGCCGGCTTTTAGAGTGTGTTGTTATTTGAATTTCCAGCATCTGCAGATTTCCCTGTAGAGGCTGCCTGGCCTGCTGTGTTCTGCCGGCATTTAGTGTGTGTTGTTGTTTGAATTTCCAGCATCTGCAGATTTCCCTGTAGATGCTGTCTGGCCTGCTGTGTTCCACTGGCATTTAGTGTGTGTTCTTGTTTGAATTTCCAGCATCTGCAGATTTCCCTGCGGATGCTGCCTGGCCTGCTGTGTTCCTCCGGCATTTAGTGTATGTAGTTGTTTGAATTTCCAGCATCTGCAGATTTCCTCCTGTTTGCTACCTGGCCTGCTGTGTTCCACCGGCATTTAGTGTGTGTTGTTATTTGATTTTCCAGCATCTGCAGATTTCCCTGTAGATGCTGCCTGGCCTGCTGTGTTCCACCGGCATTTAGTGTGTGTAGTTGTTTGAATTTCCAGCATCTGCAGATTTCCTCCTGTTTGCTGCTCGGCCTGCTGTGTTCCGCCTGTATTTAGTGTATGTTGTTGCTTGAATTTCCAGCATCTGCAGATTTCCCTGTAGATACTGCCCGGCCTGCTGTGTTCCACCGGCATTTAGTGTGTGTTGTTGTTTGAATTTCCAGCATCTGCAGATTTCCCTGTAGATGCTGCCTGGCCTGCTGTGTTCCACCGGCATTTAGTGTGTGTTGTTGTTTGAATTTCCAGCATCTGCAGATTTCCCTGTAGATGCTGCCTGGCCTGCTGTGTTCCACCGGCATTTAGTTTGTGTTGTTGTTTGAATTTCCAGCATCTGCAGATTTCCTCCTGTTTGCTGCTCGGCCTGCTGTGTTCCGCCTGTATTTAGTGTATGTTGTTGCTTGAATTTCCAGCATCTGCAGATTTCCCTGTAGATACTGTCCGGCCTGCTGTGTTCCGCTGGTATTTAGTGTGTGTTGTTGTTTGAATTTCCAGCATCTGCAGATTTCCCTGTAGATGCTGCCCGGCCTGCTGTGTTCCAATGGAATTTAGTGTATGTTGTTGTTTGAATTTCCAGCATCTGCAGATTTCGCTGTAGATGCTCCCTGGACTGATGTGTTCCACCGGCATTTTGTGTGTGTTGTTGTTTGATTTTCCAGCATCTGCAGATTTCCTCCTGTTTGCTGCCTGGCCTGCTGTGTTCCTCCGGTATTTAGTGTATGTTGTTGCTTGAATTTCCAGCATCTGCAGATTTACCTGTAGATGCTGCCGGGCCTGCTGTGTTCCACCGCCATTTAGTGTGTGTTGTTGTTTGAATTTCCAGCATCTGCAGATTTCCCTATAGATGCTGCCTGGCCTGCTGTGTTCCACCAGCATTTTGTGTGTGTTCTTGTTTGAATTTCCAGCATCTGCAGATTTCACTGCAGATGCTGCCTGGCCTGCTGTGTTCCACTGGCATTTAGTGTGTGTTCTTGTTTGAATTTCCGGCATCTGCAGATTTCCCTGTAGATGCTGCCCGGCCTGCTGTGTTCCACTGGCATTTAGTGTGTGTTCTTGTTTGAATTTCCGGCATCTGCAGATTTCCCTGTAGATGCTCCCTGGACTGATGTGTTCCACCGGCATTTTGTGTGTGTTGTTGTTTGATTTTCCAGCATCTGCAGATTTCCTCCTGTTTGCTGCCTGGCCTGCTGTGTTTTGCCGGCATTTAGTGTGTGTTGTTGTTTGAATTTCCAGCATCTGCAGATTTCCCTGTAGATGCTGCCTGGCCTGCTGTGTTCCACCATCATTTAGTGTGTGTTGTTGTTTGAATTTCCAGCATCTGCATATTTCCTCCTGTTTGATGCCTGGCCTGCTGTGTTCTGCCGGCATTTAGAGTGTGTTGTTATTTGAATTTCCAGCATCTGCAGATTTCCCTGTAGATGCTGCCTGGCCTGCTGTGTTCTGCCGGTATTCACTTTGTGTTGTTCTTTGAATTTCCAGCATCTGCTGATTTCCCTGTAGATGCTCCCTGGCCTGCTGTGTTCCCCTGGCATTTAGTGTGTGTTCTTGTTTGAATTTCCAGCATCTGCAGATTTCCCTGCAGATGCTGCCTGGCCTGCTGTGTTCCAGTGGCATTTAGTGTGTGTTCTTGTTTGAATTTCCGGCATCTGCAGATTTCCCTGTAGATGCTGCCCGGCCTGCTGTGTTCCACCGGCATTTAGTGTGTGTTGTTGTTTGAATTTCCAGCACCTGCAGATTTCCTCCTGTTTGCTGCCTGGCATGCTGTGTTCCGCTGGTATTTAGTGTCTGTTGTTGTTTGAATTTCCAGCATCTGCAGATTTCCCTGTAGATGCTGCCCGGCCTGCTGTGTTCCAATGGAATTTAGTGTATGTTGTTGTTTGAATTTCCAGTATCTGCAGATTTCGCTGTAGATGCTCCCTGGACTGATGTGTTCCACCGGCATTTTGTGTGTGTTGTTGTTAGATTTTCCAGCATCTGCAGATTTCCTCCTGTTTGCTGCCTGGCCTGCTGTGTTCCACCGGCATTTAGTGTGTGTTGTTGTTTGAATTTCCAGCATCTGCAGATTTCCCTGTAGATGCTTCCCGGCCTGCTGTGTTCCACCAGCATTTTGTGTGTGTTGTTGTTTGAATTTGCAGCACCTGCAGATTTCCCTGTAGATGCTGCATGGCCTGCTGTGTTTTGCCGGCATTTAGTGTGTGTTGTTCTTTGAATTTCCAGCATCTGCAGATTTCCCTGTAGATGCTGCCTGGCCTGCTGTGTTCCACCGGTATTTAGTGTGTGTTGTTGTATGAATTTCCGGCATCTGCAGATTTCCCTGTAGATGCTGCCTGGCCTGCTGTGTTCCACCGGCATTTAGTGTGTGTTGTTGTTTGAATTTCCAGCATCTGCATATTTCCTCCTGTCTGCTGCCTGGCCTGCTGTGTTCCGCTGGTATTTAGTGTATGTTGTTTGAATTGCCAGCATCTGCAGAATTCCCTGTAGATGCTGCCTGGCCTGCTGTGTTCCACCATCATTTTGTGCGTGTTGTTGTTTGAATTTCCAGCATCTGCAGATTTCCCTGTAGATGCTGCCTGGCCTGCTGTGTTCCGCAGGCATTTAGTGTGTGTTGTTGTTTGAATTTCCAGCATCTGCAGATTTCCCTGTAGATGCTGCCTGGCCTGTTGTTTTCCACTGGCATTTAGTGTGAATTGTTGTTTGAATTTCCACCATCTGCAGATTTCCCTATAGATGCTGCCTGGCCTGCTGTGTTCCACCAGCATTTTGTGTGTGTTGTTGTTTAATTTTCCAGCATCTGCAGATTTCCTCCTGTTTGCTGCCTAGCATGCTGTGTTCCGCCAGTATTTAGTGTGTGTTCTTGTTTGAATTTCCAGCATCTGCAGATTTCACTATAGATGCTGCCTGGCCTGCTGTGTTCCATGATCATTTTCAGTGTGTTGTTCTTTGAATTTGCAGCATCTGCAGATTTCCCTGTAGATGCTGCCTGGCCTGCTGTGTTCCACCATCATTTTGTGCGTGTTGTTCTTTGAATTTCCAGCATCTGCAGTTTTCCCTGTAGATGCTGCCTGGCCTGCTGTGTTCCACCGGCATTTAGTGTGTATTGTTGTTTGAATTTCCAGCATCTGCAGATTTCCCTGTAGAGGCTGCCTGGCCTGCTGTGTTCTGCCGGCATTTAGTGTGTGTTGTTGTTTGAAATTCCAGCATCTGCAGATTTCCCTGTAGATGCTGCCTGGCCTGCTGTGTTCTGCCAGTATTCACTTTGTGTTGTTCTTTGAATTTCCAGCATCTGCAGATTTCCTCCTGTAGATGCTGTCTGGCCTGCTGTGTTCCACTGGCATTTAGTGTGTGTTCTTGTTTGAATTTCCAGCATCTGCAGATTTCCCTGTGGATGCTGCCTGGCCTGCTGTGTTCCACCGGCATTTAGTGTATGTAGTTGTTTGAATTTCCAGCATCTGCAGATTTCCTCCTGTTTGCTACCTGGCCTGCTGTGTTCTGCCAGTATTCACTTTGTGTTGTTCTTTGAATTTCCAGCATCTGCAGATTTCCCTGTAGATACTGCCCGGCCTGCTGTGTTCCACTGCCATTTGTGTGTGTTGTTGTTTGAAATTCAAGTATCTGCAGATTTCCTCCTGTTTGCTGCCTGGCATGCTGTGTTCCACCGGCATTTAGTGTGTGTTGTTGTTTGAATTTCCAGCATCTGCAGATTTACCTGTAGATGCTGCCTGGCATGCTGTGTTCCACCGGCATTTAGTGCGTGTTGTTCTTTGAATTTCCAGTATCTGCAGATTTCGCTGTAGATGCTGCCCGGCCTGCTGTGTTCCAATGGAATTTAGTGTATGTTGTTGTTTGAATTTCCAGTATCTGCAGATTTCGCTGTAGATGCTCCCTGGACTGATGTGTTCCACCGGCATTTTGTGTGTGTTGTTGTTTGATTTTCCAGCATCTGCAGATTTCCTCCTGTTTGCTGCCTGGCCTGCTGTGTTCCCCTGGCATTTAGTGTGTGTTCTTGTTTGAATTTCCAGCATCTGCAGATTTCCCTGTAGATGCTGCCTGGCCTGCTGTGTTCCCCTGGCATTTAGTGTGTGTTCTTGTTTGAATTTCCAGCATCTGCAGATTTCACTGCAGATGCTGCCGGGCCTGCTGTGTTCCACTGGCATTTAGTGTGTGTTCTTGTTTGAATTTCCGGCATCTGCAGATTTCCCTGTAGATGCTTCCTGGCCTGATGTGTTCCACCGGCATTTTGTGTGTGTTGTTGTTTGATTTTCCAGCATCTGCAGATTTCCTCCTGTTTGCTGCCTGGCCTGCTGTGTTTTGCCGGCATTTTGTGTGTGTTGTTCTTTGAATTTCCAGCATCTGCATATTTCCTCCTGTTTGATGCCTGGCCTGCTGTGTTCTGCCGGCATTTAGAGTGTGTTGTTATTTGAATTTCCAGCATCTGCAGATTTCCCTGTAGATGCTGCCTGGCCTGCTGTGTTCTGCCGGTATTCACTTTGTGTTGTTCTTTGAATTTCCAGCATCTGCAGATTTCCCTGTAGATGCTCCCTGGCCTGCTGTGTTCCCCTGGCATTTAGTGTGTGTTCTTGTTTGAATTTCCAGCATCTGCAGATTTCCCTGCAGATGCTGCCTGGCCTGCTGTGTTCCACTGACATTTAGTGTGTGTTCTTGTTTGAATTTCCGGCATCTGCAGAATTCCCTGTAGATGCTGCCCGGCCTGCTGTGTTCCACTGGCATTTAGTGTGTGTTCTTGTTTGAATTTCCGGCATCTGCAGATTTCCCTGTAGATGCTGCCCGGCCTGCTGTGTTCCACCGGCATTTAGTGTGTGTTGTTGTTTGAATTTCCAGTATCTGCAGATTTCCTACTGTTTGCTGCCTGGCATGCTGTGTTCCGCTGGTATTTAGTGTCTGTTGTTGTTTGAATTTCCAGCATCTGCAGATTTCCCTGTAGATGCTGCCCGGCCTGCTGTGTTCCAATGGAATTTAGTGTATGTTGTTGTTTGAATTTCCAGCATCTGCACATTTCGCTGTAGATGCTCCCTGGACTGATGTGTTCCACCGGCATTTTGTGTGTGTTGTTGTTAGATTTTCCAGCATCTGCAGATTTCCTCCTGTTTGCTGCCTGGCCTGCTGTGTTCCACCGGCATTTAGTGTGTGTTGTTGTTTGAATTTCCAGCATCTGCAGATTTACCTGTAGATGCTGCCTGGCCTGCTGTGTTCCACTGCCATTTAGTGTGTGTTGTTGTTTGAATTTCCAGCATCTGCAGATTTCCCTGTAGATGCTGCATGGCCTGCTATGTTTTGCCGGCATTTAGTGTGTGTTGTTGTTTGAATTTCCAGCTTCTGCAGATTTCCCTGTAGATGCTGCCTGGCCTGCTGTGGTCCACCGGTATTTAGTGCGTGTTGTTGTATGAATTTCCGGCATCTGCAGATTTCCCTGTAGATGCTGCCTGGCATGCTGTGTTCCACCGGCATTTAGTGTGTGTTGTTGTTTGAATTTCCAGCATCTGCATATTTCCTCCTGTTTGCTGCCTGGCCTGCTGTGTTCCACCGGCATTTAGTGTATGTTGTTTGAATTTCCAGCATCTGCAGATTTCCCTGTAGATGCTGCCTGGCCTGCTGTGTTCCACCAGCATTTTGTGCGTGTTGTTGTTTGAATTTCCAGCATCTGCAGATTTCCCTGTAGATGCTGCCTGGCCTGCTGTGTTCCACTGGCATTTTGTGTCTGTTGTTGTTTGATTTTCCAGCATCTGCAGATTTCCTCCTGTTTGCTGCCTAGCCTGCTGTGTTCCGCCAGTATTTAGTGTGTGTTCTTGTTTGAATTTCCAGCATCTGCAGATTTCACTGTAGATGCTGCCTGGCCTGCTGTGTTCCACCAGCATTTTGTGTGTGTTGTTGTTTGATTTTCCAGCTTCTGCAGATTTCCTCCTGTTTGCTGCCTAGCCTGCTGTGTTCCGCCAGTATTTAGTGTGTGTTCTTGTTTGAATTTCCAGCATCTGCAGATTTCACTGTAGATGCTGCCTGGCCTGCTGTGTTCCATGATCATTTTCAGTGTGTTGTTCTTTGAATTTGCAGCATCTGCAGATTTCCCTGTAGATGCTGCCTGGCCTGCTGTGTTTTGCCGGCATTTAGTGTGTGTTGTTGTTTGAATTTTCAGCATCTGCAGATTTCCCTGTTGAGGCTGCCTGGCCTGCTGTGTTCTGCCGGCATTTAGAGTGTGTTGTTATTTGAATTTCCAGCATCTGCAGATTTCCCTGTAGATGCTGCCCGGCCTGCTGTGTTCTGCCGGTATTCACTTTGTGTTGTTCTTTGAATTTCCAGCATCTGCAGATTTCCTCCTGTAGATGCTGCCTGCCTGCTGTGTTCCACTGGCATTTAGTGTGTGTTCTTGTTTGAAATTCCAGCAACTGCAGATTTCCCTGTGGATGCTGCCTGGCCTGCTGTGTTCCACCGGCATTTAGTGTATGTAGTTGTTTGAATTTCCAGTATCTGCAGATTTCCTCCTGTTTGCTGCCCGGCCTGCTGTGTTCCGCCGGTATTTAGTGTATGTTGTTGCTTGAATTTCCAGCATCTGCAGATTTCCCTGTAGATACTGCCCGGCCTGCTGTGTTCCACCGGCATTTAGTGTGTGTTGTTGTTTGAATTTCCAGCATCTTCAGATTTCCCTGTAGATGCTGCCAGGCCTGCTGTGTTCCACCGGCATTTAGTGTGTGTTGTTTTCTGAATTTCCAGCATCTGCATATTTCCTCCTGTTTGCTGCCTGGCCTGCTGTGTTCCACCGGCATTTAGTTTGTGTTGTTGTTTGAATTTCCAGCATCTGCAGATTTCCCTGTAGATGCTGCATGGCCTGCTGTGTTTTGCCGGCATTTAGTGTGTGTTGTTGTTTGAATTTCCAGCATCTGCAGATTTCCCTGTAGATGCTGCCTGGCCTGCTGTGTTCCACCGGTATTTAGTGAGTGTTGTTGTATGAATTTCCGGCATCTGCAGATTTCCCTGTAGATGCTGCCTGGCCTGCTGTGTTCCACCGGCATTTAGTGTGTGTTGTTGTTTGAATTTCCAGCATCTGCATATTTCCTCCTGTTTGCTGCCTGGCCTGCTGTGTTCCACCGGCATTTAGTGTATGTTGTTTGAATTTCCAGCATCTGCAGATTTCCCTGTAGATGCTGCCTGGCCTGCTGTGTTCCACCAGCATTTTGTGCGTGTTGTTGTTTGAATTTCCAGCATCTGCAGATTTCCCTGTAGATGCTGCCTGGCCTGCTGTGTTCCACTGGCATTTTGTGTGTGTTGTTGTTTGATTTTCCAGCATCTGCAGATTTCCTCCTGTTTGCTGCCTAGCCTGCTGTGTTCCGCCAGTATTTAGTGTGTGTTCTTGTTTGAATTTCCAGCATCTGCAGATTTCACTGTAGATGCTGCCTGGCCTGCTGTGTTCCACCAGCATTTTGTGTGTGTTGTTGTTTGATTTTCCAGCTTCTGCAGATTTCCTCCTGTTTGCTGCCTAGCCTGCTGTGTTCCGCCAGTATTTAGTGTGTGTTCTTGTTTGAATTTCCAGCATCTGCAGATTTCACTGTAGATGCTGCCTGGCCTGCTGTGTTCCATGATCATTTTCAGTGTGTTGTTCTTTGAATTTGCAGCATCTGCAGATTTCCCTGTAGATGCTGCCTGGCCTGCTGTGTTCCACCATCATTTTGTGCGTGTTGTTCTTTGAATTTCCAGCATCTGCAGTTTTCCCTGTAGATGCTGCCTGGCCTGCTGTGTTCCACCATCATTTTGTGCGTGTTGTTCTTTGAATTTCCAGCATCTGCAGTTTTCCCTGTAGATGCTGCCTGGCCTGCTGTGTACCGCCGGCATTTAGTGTGTGTTGTTGTTTGAATTTCCAGCATCTGCAGATTTCCCTGTAGAGGCTGCCTTGCCTGCTGTGTTCCACCAGCATTTTGTGTGTGTTGTTGTTTGATTTTCCAGCTTCTGCAGATTTCCTCCTGTTTGCTGCCTAGCCTGCTGTGTTCCGCCAGTATTTACTGTGTGTTCTTGTTTGAATTTCCAGCATCTGCAGATTTCACTGTAGATGCTGCCTGGCTTGCTGTGTTCCATGATCATTTTCAGTGTGTTGTTCTTTGAATTTGCAGCATCTGCAGATTTCCCTGTAGATGCTGCCTGGCCTGCTGTGTTTTGCCGGCATTTAGTGTGTGTTGTTGTTTGAATTTTCAGCATCTGCAGATTTCCCTGTAGAGGCTGCCTGGCCTGCTGTGTTCTGCCGGCATTTAGTGTGTGTTGCTGTTTGAAATTCCAGCATCTGCAGATTTCCCTGTAGATGCTGTCTGGCCTGCTGTGTTCCACCGACATTTAGTGTGTGTTGTTGTTTGAATTTCCAGCATCTGCAGATTTCCCTGTTGAGGCTGCCTGGCCTGCTGTGTTCTGCCGGCATTTAGAGTGTGTTGTTATTTGAATTTCCAGCATCTGCAGATTTCCCTGTAGATGCTGCCCGGCCTGCTGTGTTCTGCCGGTATTCACTTTGTGTTGTTCTTTGAATTTCCAGCATCTGCAGATTTCCTCCTGTAGATGCTGCCTGCCTGCTGTGTTCCACTGGCATTTAGTGTGTGTTCTTGTTTGAAATTCCAGCAACTGCAGATTTCCCTGTGGATGCTGCCTGGCCTGCTGTGTTCCACCGGCATTTAGTGTATGTAGTTGTTTGAATTTCCAGTATCTGCAGATTTCCTCCTGTTTGCTGCCCGGCCTGCTGTGTTCCGCCGGTATTTAGTGTATGTTGTTGCTTGAATTTCCAGCATCTGCAGATTTCCCTGTAGATACTGCCCGGCCTGCTGTGTTCCACCGGCATTTAGTTTGTGTTGTTGTTTGAATTTCCAGCATCTGCAGATTTCCCTGTAGATGCTGCATGGCCTGCTGTGTTTTGCCGGCATTTAGTGTGTGTTGTTGTTTGAATTTCCAGCATCTGCAGATTTCCCTGTAGATGCTGCCTGGCCTGCTGTGTTCCACCTGTATTTAGTGAGTGTTGTTGTATGAATTTCCGGCATCTGCAGATTTCCTCCTGTTTGCTGCCAGGCCTGCTGTGTTCCACCGGCATTTAGTGTGTGTTGTTGTTTGAATTTCCAGCATCTGCATATTTCCTCCTGTTTGCTGCCTGGCCTGCTGTGTTCCACCGGCATTTAGTGTATGTTGTTTGAATTTCCAGCATCTGCAGATTTCCCTGTAGATGCTGCCTGGCCTGCTGTGTTCCACCAGCATTTTGTGCGTGTTGTTGTTTGAATTTCCAGCATCTGCAGATTTCCCTGTAGATGCTGCCTGGCCTGCTGTGTTCCACTGGCATTTTGTGTGTGTTGTTGTTTGATTTTCCAGCATCTGCAGATTTCCTCCTGTTTGCTGCCTAGCCTGCTGTGTTCCGCCAGTATTTAGTGTGTGTTCTTGTTTGAATTTCCAGCATCTGCAGATTTCACTGTAGATGCTGCCTGGCCTGCTGTGTTCCACCAGCATTTTGTGTGTGTTGTTGTTTGATTTTCCAGCTTCTGCAGATTTCCTCCTGTTTGCTGCCTAGCCTGCTGTGTTCCGCCAGTATTTAGTGTGTGTTCTTGTTTGAAGTTCCAGCATCTGCAGATTTCACTGTAGATGCTGCCTGGCCTGCTGTGTTCCATGATCATTTTCAGTGTGTTGTTCTTTGAATTTGCAGCATCTGCAGATTTCCCTGTAGATGCTGCCTGGCCTGCTGTGTTCCACCATCATTTTGTGCGTGTTGTTCTTTGAATTTCCAGCATCTGCAGTTTTCCCTGTAGATGCTGCCTGGCCTGCTGTGTTCCAGCATCACTTTGTGCGTGTTGTTCTTTGAATTTGCAGCATCTGCAGATTTCCCTGTAGATGCTGCCTGGCCTGCTGTGTTTTGCCGGCATTTAGTGTGTGTTGTTGTTTGAATTTTCAGCATCTGCAGATTTCCCTGTAGAGGCTGCCTGGCCTGCTGTGTTCTGCCGGCATTTAGTGTGTGTTGCTGTTTGAAATTCCAGCATCTGCAGATTTCCCTGTAGATGCTGTCTGGCCTGCTGTGTTCCACCGACATTTAGTGTGTGTTGTTGTTTGAATTTCCAGCATCTGCAGATTTCCCTGTTGAGGCTGCCTGGCCTGCTGTGTTCTGCCGGCATTTAGAGTGTGTTGTTATTTGAATTTCCAGCATCTGCAGATTTCCCTGTAGATGCTGCCCGGCCTGCTGTGTTCTGCCGGTATTCACTTTGTGTTGTTCTTTGAATTTCCAGCATCTGCAGATTTCCTCCTGTAGATGCTGCCTGCCTGCTGTGTTCCACTGGCATTTAGTGTGTGTTCTTGTTTGAAATTCCAGCAACTGCAGATTTCCCTGTGGATGCTGCCTGGCCTGCTGTGTTCCACCGGCATTTAGTGTATGTAGTTGTTTGAATTTCCAGTATCTGCAGATTTCCTCCTGTTTGCTGCCCGGCCTGCTGTGTTCCGCCGGTATTTAGTGTATGTTGTTGCTTGAATTTCCAGCATCTGCAGATTTCCCTGTAGATACTGCCCGGCCTGCTGTGTTCCACCGGCATTTAGTTTGTGTTGTTGTTTGAATTTCCAGCATCTGCAGATTTCCCTGTAGATGCTGCATGGCCTGCTGTGTTTTGCCGGCATTTAGTGTGTGTTGTTGTTTGAATTTCCAGCATCTGCAGATTTCCCTGTAGATGCTGCCTGGCCTGCTGTGTTCCACCTGTATTTAGTGAGTGTTGTTGTATGAATTTCCGGCATCTGCAGATTTCCTCCTGTTTGCTGCCAGGCCTGCTGTGTTCCACCGGCATTTAGTGTGTGTTGTTGTTTGAATTTCCAGCATCTGCATATTTCCTCCTGTTTGCTGCCTGGCCTGCTGTGTTCCACCGGCATTTAGTGTATGTTGTTTGAATTTCCAGCATCTGCAGATTTCCCTGTAGATGCTGCCTGGCCTGCTGTGTTCCACCAGCATTTTGTGCGTGTTGTTGTTTGAATTTCCAGCATCTGCAGATTTCCCTGTAGATGCTGCCTGGCCTGCTGTGTTCCACTGGCATTTTGTGTGTGTTGTTGTTTGATTTTCCAGCATCTGCAGATTTCCTCCTGTTTGCTGCCTAGCCTGCTGTGTTCCGCCAGTATTTAGTGTGTGTTCTTGTTTGAATTTCCAGCATCTGCAGATTTCACTGTAGATGCTGCCTGGCCTGCTGTGTTCCACCAGCATTTTGTGTGTGTTGTTGTTTGATTTTCCAGCTTCTGCAGATTTCCTCCTGTTTGCTGCCTAGCCTGCTGTGTTCCGCCAGTATTTAGTGTGTGTTCTTGTTTGAAGTTCCAGCATCTGCAGATTTCACTGTAGATGCTGCCTGGCCTGCTGTGTTCCATGATCATTTTCAGTGTGTTGTTCTTTGAATTTGCAGCATCTGCAGATTTCCCTGTAGATGCTGCCTGGCCTGCTGTGTTCCACCATCATTTTGTGCGTGTTGTTCTTTGAATTTCCAGCATCTGCAGTTTTCCCTGTAGATGCTGCCTGGCCTGCTGTGTTCCAGCATCACTTTGTGCGTGTTGTTCTTTGAATTTCCAGCATCTGCAGTTTTCCCTGTAGATGCTGCCTGGCCTGCTGTGTACCGCCGGCATTTAGTGTGTGTTGTTGTTTGAATTTCCAGCATCTGCAGATTTCCCTGTAGAGGCTGCCTTGCCTGCTGTGTTCTGCCGGCATTTAGTGTGTGTTGTTGTTTGAAATTCCAGCATCTGCAGATTTCCCTGTAGATGCTGCCTGGCCTGCTGTGTTCCACCGGCATTTAGTGTGTATTGTTGTTTGAATTTCCAGCATCTGCAGATTTCCCTGTAGAGGCTGCCTGGCCTGCTGTGTTCTGCCGGCATTTAGTGTGTGTTGTTGTTTGAAATTCCAGCATCTGCAGATTTCCCTGTAGATGCTGCCTGGCCTGCTGTGTTCTGCCAGTATTCACTTTGTGTTGTTCTTTGAATTTCCAGCATCTGCAGATTTCCTCCTGTAGATGCTGTCTGGCCTGCTGTGTTCCACTGGCATTTAGTGTGTGTTCTTGTTTGAATTTCCAGCATCTGCAGATTTCCCTGTGGATGCTGCCTGGCCTGCTGTGTTCCACCGGCATTTAGTGTATGTAGTTGTTTGAATTTCCAGCATCTGCAGATTTCCTCCTGTTTGCTACCTGGCCTGCTGTGTTCTGCCAGTATTCACTTTGTGTTGTTCTTTGAATTTCCAGCATCTGCAGATTTCCCTGTAGATGCTGCCTGGCCTGCTGTGTTCCACCGGCATTTTGTGTGTGTTGTTGTTTGAATTTCCAGCATCTGCAGATTTCCCTGTAGATACTGCCCGGCCTGCTGTGTTCCGTCGGCATTTAGTGTATGTTGTTGCTTGAATTTCCAGCATCTGCAGATTTCCCTGTAGATACTGCCCGGCCTGCTGTGTTCCACTGCCATTTGTGTGTGTTGTTGTTTGAAATTCAAGTATCTGCAGATTTCCTCCTGTTTGCTGCCTGGCATGCTGTGTTCCGCTGGTATTTAGTGACTGTTGTTGTTTGAATTTCCAGCATCTGCAGATTTCCCTGTAGATGCTGCCCCGGCCTGCTGTGTTCCAATGGAATTTAGTGTATGTTGTTGTTTGAATTTCCAGTATCTGCAGATTTCGCTGTAGATGCTCCCTGGACTGATGTGTTCCACCGGCATTTAGTGTGTGTTCTTGTTTGAATTTCCAGCATCTGCAGATTTCCCTGTAGATGCTGCCTGGCCTGCTGTGTTCCCCTGGCATTTAGTGTGTGTTCTTGTTTGAATTTCCAGCATCTGCAGATTTCACTGCAGATGCTGCCGGGCCTGCTGTGTTCCACTGGCATTTAGTGTGTGTTCTTGTTTGAATTTCCGGCATCTGCAGATTTCCCTGTAGATGCTTCCTGGCCTGATGTGTTCCACCGGCATTTTGTGTGTGTTGTTGTTTGATTTTCCAGCATCTGCAGATTTCCTCCTGTTTGCTGCCTGGCCTGCTGTGTTTTGCCGGCATTTTGTGTGTGTTGTTCTTTGAATTTCCAGCATCTGCATATTTCCTCCTGTTTGATGCCTGGCCTGCTGTGTTCTGCCGGCATTTAGAGTGTGTTGTTATTTGAATTTCCAGCATCTGCAGATTTCCCTGTAGATGCTGCCTGGCCTGCTGTGTTCTGCCGGTATTCACTTTGTGTTGTTCTTTGAATTTCCAGCATCTGCAGATTTCCCTGCAGATGCTGCCTGGCCTGCTGTGTTCCACTGACATTTAGTGTGTGTTCTTGTTTGAATTTCCGGCATCTGCAGAATTCCCTGTAGATGCTGCCCGGCCTGCTGTGTTCCACTGGCCATTAGTGTGTGTTCTTGTTTGAATTTCCGGCATCTGCAGATTTCCCTGTAGATGCTGCCCGGCCTGCTGTGTTCCACCGGCATTTAGTGTGTGTTGTTGTTTGAATTTCCAGCATCTGCAGATTTCCCTGTAGATGCTGCCCGGCCTGCTGTGTTCCAATGGAATTTAGTGTATGTTGTTGTTTGAATTTCCAGCATCTGCACATTTCGCTGTAGATGCTCCCTGGACTGATGTGTTCCACCGGCATTTTGTGTGTGTTGTTGTTAGATTTTCCAGCATCTGCAGATTTCCTCCTGTTTGCTGCCTGGCCTGCTGTGTTCCACCGGCATTTAGTGTGTGTTGTTGTTTGAATTTCCAGCATCTGCAGATTTACCTGTAGATGCTGCCTGGCCTGCTGTGTTCCACTGCCATTTAGTGTGTGTTGTTGTTTGAATTTCCAGCATCTGCAGATTTCCCTGTAGATGCTGCATGGCCTGCTGTGTTTTGCCGGCATTTAGTGTGTGTTGTTGTTTGAATTTCCAGCATCTGCAGATTTCCCTGTAGATGCTGCCTGGCCTGCTGTGGTCCACCGGTATTTAGTGCGTGTTGTTGTATGAATTTCCGGCATCTGCAGATTTCCCTGTAGATGCTGCCTGGCATGCTGTGTTCCACCGGCATTTAGTGTGTGTTGTTGTTTGATTTTCCAGCATCTGCAGATTTCCCTGTTGATGTTGCCTGGCCTGCTGTGTTCTGCCGGCATTTTGTGTGTGTTGTTATTTGATTTTCCAGCATCTGCAGATTTCCCTGTAGATGCTGCGTGGCCTGCTGTGTTCCGCTGGCATTTTGTGTGTGTTCTTGTTTGAATTTCCAGTATCTGCAGATTTCCTCCTGTTTGCTGCCCGGCCTGCTGTGTTCCGCCGGTATTTAGTGTATGTTGTTCCTTGAATTTCCAGCATCTGCAGATTTCCCTGTAGATACTGCCCGGCCTGCTGTGTTCCACCGGCATTTAGTGTGTGTTGTTGTTTGAATTTCCAGCATCTGCAGATTTCCCTGTAGATGCTGCCTGGCCTGCTGTGTTCCACCGGCATTTAGTTTGTGTTGTTGTTTGAATTTCCAGTATCTGCAGATTTCCTCCTGTTTGCTGCCTGGCCTGCTGTGTTCCACCGGCATTTAGTTTGTGTTGTTGTTTGAATTTCCAGTATCTGCAGATTTCCTCCTGTTTGCTGCCTGGCATGCTGTGTTCCGCTGGAATTTAGTGACTGTTGTTGTTTGAATTTCCAGCATCTGCAGATTTCCCTGTAGATGCTGCCCGGCCTGCTGTGTTCCAATGGAATTTAGTGTATGTTGTTGTTTGAATTTCCAGTATCTGCAGATTTCGCTGTTGATGCTCCCTGGACTGATGTGTTCCACCGGCATTTTGTGTGTGTTCTTGTTTGAATTTCCAGCATCTGCAGATTTCCCTGCAGATGCTGCCTGGCCTGCTGTGTTCCACTGGCATTTAGTGTGTGTTCTTGTTTGAATTTCCGGCATCTGCAGATTTCCCTGTAGATGCTGCCCGGCCTGCTGTGTTCCACTGGCATTTAGTGTGTGTTGTTGTTTGAATTTCCAGCATCTGCAGATTTCCCTGTTGAGGCTGCCTGGCCTGCTGTGTTCTGCCGGCATTTAGAGTGTGTTGTTATTTGAATTTCCAGCATCTGCAGATTTCCCTGTAGATGCTGCCTGGCCTGCTGTGTTCTGCCGGTATTCACTTTGTGTTGTTCTTTGAATTTCCAGCATCTGCAGATTTACCTGTAGATGCTGCCTGGCCTGCTGTGTTCCACCGCCATTTAGTGTGTGTTGTTGTTTGAATTTCCAGCATCTGCTGATTTCCCTGTAGATCCTCCCTGGCCTGCTGTGTTCCCCTGGCATTTAGTGTGTGTTCTTGTTTGAATTTCCAGCATCTGCAGATTTCCCTGCAGATGCTGCCTGGCCTGCTGTGTTCCACCAGCATTTTGTGTGTGGTGTTGTTTGAATTTCCAGCATCTGCAGATTTCCCTGTAGATGCTGCCTGACCTGCTGTGTTCCACCGGCATTTAGTGTGTGTTGTTGGTTGAGTTTCCAGCATCTGCAGATTTCCTGCTGTTTGCTGCCTGGCATGCTGTGTTCCGCCGGTATTTAGTGTGTGTTCTTGTTTGAATTTCCAGCATCTGCAGATTTCCCTGTAGATGCTGCATGGCCTGCTGTGTTCCACCATCATTTTGTGCGTGTTGTTCTTTGAATTTCGAGCATCTGCAGATTTCCCTTGAGATGCTGCCTGGCATGCTGTGTTCCACCAGCATTTTGTGTGTGTTGTTGTTTGAATTTCCAGCATCTGCAGATTTCCTCCTGTTTGCTGCCTGGCCTGCTGTGTTCCACCGGCATTTAGTGAGTGTTGTTGTTTGAATTTCCAGCATCTGCAGATTTCCTCCTGTTTGCTGCCCTGCCTGCTGTGTTCCACCGGCATTTTGTGTCTGTTGTTGTTTGAATTTCCAGCATCTGCAGATTTCCCTGTAGATGCTGTCTGGCCTGCTGTGTTCCACTGGCATTTTGTGTGTGTTGTTGTTTGATTTTCCAGCACCTGCAGATTTCCCTGTAGATGCTGCATGGCCTGCTGTGTTTTGCCGGCATTTAGTGTGTGTTGTTCTTTGAATTTCCAGCATCTGCAGATTTCCTCCTGTTTGCTGCCTGGCCTGCTGTGTTCCACCGCCATTTAGTGTGTGTTGTTGTTTGAATTTGCAGCACCTGCAGATTTCCCTGTAGATGCTGCATGGCCTGCTGTGTTTTGCCGGCATTTAGTGTGTGTTGTTCTTTGAATTTCCAGCATCTGCAGATTTCCTCCTGTCTGCTGCCTGGCCTGCTGTGTTCCGCTGGTATTTAGTGTATGTTGTTTGAATTGCCAGCATCTGCAGAATTCCCAGTAGATGCTGCCTGGCCTGCTGTGTTCCACCATCATTTTGTGCGTGTTGTTGTTTGAATTTCCAGCATCTGCAGATTTCCCTGTAGATGCTGCCTGACCTGCTGTGTTCCACTGGCATTTTGTGTGTGTTGTTGTTTGAATTTCCAGCATCTGCAGATTTCCCTGTAGATGCTGCCTGGCCTGCTGTGTTCCACTGGCATTTAGTGTGTGTTGTTGTTTGAATTTCCAGCATCTGCAGATTTCCCTGTAGATGCTGCCTGGCCTGTTGTTTTCCACTGGCATTTAGTGTGAATTGTTGTTTGAATTTCCACCATCTGCAGATTTCCCTGTAGATGCTGCCTGGCCTGCTGTGTTCCACCAGCATTTTGTGTGTGTTGTTGTTTGATTTTCCAGCATCTGCAGATTTCCTCCTGTTTGCTGCCTAGCATGCTGTGTTCCGCCAGTATTTAGTGTGTGTTCTTGTTTGAATTTCCAGCATCTGCAGATTTCACTGTAGATGCTGCCTGGCCTGCTGTGTTCCATGATCATTTTCAGTGTGTTGTTCTTTGAATTTGCAGCATCTGCAGATTTCCCTGTAGATGCTGCCTGGCCTGCTGTGTTCCACCATCATTTTGTGCGTGTTGTTCTTTGAATTTCCAGCATCTGCAGTTTTCCCTGTAGATGCTGCCTGGCCTGCTGTGTTCCACCGGCATTTAGTGTGTATTGTTGTTTGAATTTCCAGCATCTGCAGATTTCCCTGTAGAGGCTGCCTGGCCTGCTGTGTTCTGCCGGCATTTAGTGTGTGTTGTTGTTTGAATTTCCAGCATCTGCAGATTTCCCTGTAGATGCTGTCTGGCCTGCTGTGTTCCACCAGCATTTAGTGTGTGTTGTTGTTTGAATTTCCAGCATCTGCAGATTTCCCTGTTGAGGCTGCCTGGCCTGCTGTGTTCTGCCGGCTTTTAGAGTGTGTTGTTATTTGAATTTCCAGCATCTGCAGATTTCCCTGTAGAGGCTGCCTGGCCTGCTGTGTTCTGCCGGCATTTAGTGTGTGTTGTTGTTTGAATTTCCAGCATCTGCAGATTTCCCTGTAGATGCTGTCTGGCCTGCTGTGTTCCACTGGCATTTAGTGTGTGTTCTTGTTTGAATTTCCAGCATCTGCAGATTTCCCTGCGGATGCTGCCTGGCCTGCTGTGTTCCTCCGGCATTTAGTGTATGTAGTTGTTTGAATTTCCAGCATCTGCAGATTTCCTCCTGTTTGCTACCTGGCCTGCTGTGTTCCACCGGCATTTAGTGTGTGTTGTTATTTGATTTTCCAGCATCTGCAGATTTCCCTGTAGATGCTGCCTGGCCTGCTGTGTTCCACCGGCATTTAGTGTGTGTAGTTGTTTGAATTTCCAGCATCTGCAGATTTCCTCCTGTTTGCTGCTCGGCCTGCTGTGTTCCGCCTGTATTTAGTGTATGTTGTTGCTTGAATTTCCAGCATCTGCAGATTTCCCTGTAGATACTGCCCGGCCTGCTGTGTTCCACCGGCATTTAGTGTGTGTTGTTGTTTGAATTTCCAGCATCTGCAGATTTCCCTGTAGATGCTGCCTGGCCTGCTGTGTTCCACCGGCATTTAGTGTGTGTTGTTGTTTGAATTTCCAGCATCTGCAGATTTCCCTGTAGATGCTGCCTGGCCTGCTGTGTTCCACCGGCATTTAGTTTGTGTTGTTGTTTGAATTTCCAGCATCTGCAGATTTCCTCCTGTTTGCTGCTCGGCCTGCTGTGTTCCGCCTGTATTTAGTGTATGTTGTTGCTTGAATTTCCAGCATCTGCAGATTTCCCTGTAGATACTGTCCGGCCTGCTGTGTTCCGCTGGTATTTAGTGTGTGTTGTTGTTTGAATTTCCAGCATCTGCAGATTTCCCTGTAGATGCTGCCCGGCCTGCTGTGTTCCAATGGAATTTAGTGTATGTTGTTGTTTGAATTTCCAGCATCTGCAGATTTCGCTGTAGATGCTCCCTGGACTGATGTGTTCCACCGGCATTTTGTGTGTGTTGTTGTTTGATTTTCCAGCATCTGCAGATTTCCTCCTGTTTGCTGCCTGGCCTGCTGTGTTCCTCCGGTATTTAGTGTATGTTGTTGCTTGAATTTCCAGCATCTGCAGATTTACCTGTAGATGCTGCCGGGCCTGCTGTGTTCCACCGCCATTTAGTGTGTGTTGTTGTTTGAATTTCCAGCATCTGCAGATTTCCCTATAGATGCTGCCTGGCCTGCTGTGTTCCACCAGCATTTTGTGTGTGTTCTTGTTTGAATTTCCAGCATCTGCAGATTTCACTGCAGATGCTGCCTGGCCTGCTGTGTTCCACTGGCATTTAGTGTGTGTTCTTGTTTGAATTTCCGGCATCTGCAGATTTCCCTGTAGATGCTGCCCGGCCTGCTGTGTTCCACTGGCATTTAGTGTGTGTTCTTGTTTGAATTTCCGGCATCTGCAGATTTCCCTGTAGATGCTCCCTGGACTGATGTGTTCCACCGGCATTTTGTGTGTGTTGTTGTTTGATTTTCCAGCATCTGCAGATTTCCTCCTGTTTGCTGCCTGGCCTGCTGTGTTTTGCCGGCATTTAGTGTGTGTTGTTGTTTGAATTTCCAGCATCTGCAGATTTCCCTGTAGATGCTGCCTGGCCTGCTGTGTTCCACCATCATTTAGTGTGTGTTGTTGTTTGAATTTCCAGCATCTGCATATTTCCTCCTGTTTGATGCCTGGCCTGCTGTGTTCTGCCGGCATTTAGAGTGTGTTGTTATTTGAATTTCCAGCATCTGCAGATTTCCCTGTAGATGCTGCCTGGCCTGCTGTGTTCTGCCGGTATTCACTTTGTGTTGTTCTTTGAATTTCCAGCATCTGCAGATTTCCCTGCAGATGCTGCCTGGCCTGCTGTGTTCCAGTGGCATTTAGTGTGTGTTCTTGTTTGAATTTCCGGCATCTGCAGATTTCCCTGTAGATGCTGCCCGGCCTG
Source organism: Hemitrygon akajei (assembly GCF_048418815.1). NCBI lineage: Eukaryota > Metazoa > Chordata > Chondrichthyes > Myliobatiformes > Dasyatidae > Hemitrygon > Hemitrygon akajei. The sequence continues at coordinate 10,827,989 of NC_133132.1, read as the reverse complement.
CTGTGTTCCACCGGCATTTAGTGTGTGTTGTTGTTTGAATTTCCAGCACCTGCAGATTTCCTCCTGTTTGCTGCCTGGCATGCTGTGTTCCGCTGGTATTTAGTGTCTGTTGTTGTTTGAATTTCCAGCATCTGCAGATTTCCCTGTAGATGCTGCCCGGCCTGCTGTGTTCCAATGGAATTTAGTGTATGTTGTTGTTTGAATTTCCAGTATCTGCAGATTTCGCTGTAGATGCTCCCTGGACTGATGTGTTCCACCGGCATTTTGTGTGTGTTGTTGTTAGATTTTCCAGCATCTGCAGATTTCCTCCTGTTTGCTGCCTGGCCTGCTGTGTTCCACCGGCATTTAGTGTGTGTTGTTGTTTGAATTTCCAGCATCTGCAGATTTCCCTGTAGATGCTTCCCGGCCTGCTGTGTTCCACCAGCATTTTGTGTGTGTTGTTGTTTGAATTTGCAGCACCTGCAGATTTCCCTGTAGATGCTGCATGGCCTGCTGTGTTTTGCCGGCATTTAGTGTGTGTTGTTCTTTGAATTTCCAGCATCTGCAGATTTCCCTGTAGATGCTGCCTGGCCTGCTGTGTTCCACCGGTATTTAGTGTGTGTTGTTGTATGAATTTCCGGCATCTGCAGATTTCCCTGTAGATGCTGCCTGGCCTGCTGTGTTCCACCGGCATTTAGTGTGTGTTGTTGTTTGAATTTCCAGCATCTGCATATTTCCTCCTGTCTGCTGCCTGGCCTGCTGTGTTCCGCTGGTATTTAGTGTATGTTGTTTGAATTGCCAGCATCTGCAGAATTCCCTGTAGATGCTGCCTGGCCTGCTGTGTTCCACCATCATTTTGTGCGTGTTGTTGTTTGAATTTCCAGCATCTGCAGATTTCCCTGTAGATGCTGCCTGGCCTGCTGTGTTCCGCAGGCATTTAGTGTGTGTTGTTGTTTGAATTTCCAGCATCTGCAGATTTCCCTGTAGATGCTGCCTGGCCTGTTGTTTTCCACTGGCATTTAGTGTGAATTGTTGTTTGAATTTCCACCATCTGCAGATTTCCCTATAGATGCTGCCTGGCCTGCTGTGTTCCACCAGCATTTTGTGTGTGTTGTTGTTTAATTTTCCAGCATCTGCAGATTTCCTCCTGTTTGCTGCCTAGCATGCTGTGTTCCGCCAGTATTTAGTGTGTGTTCTTGTTTGAATTTCCAGCATCTGCAGATTTCACTATAGATGCTGCCTGGCCTGCTGTGTTCCATGATCATTTTCAGTGTGTTGTTCTTTGAATTTGCAGCATCTGCAGATTTCCCTGTAGATGCTGCCTGGCCTGCTGTGTTCCACCATCATTTTGTGCGTGTTGTTCTTTGAATTTCCAGCATCTGCAGTTTTCCCTGTAGATGCTGCCTGGCCTGCTGTGTTCCACCGGCATTTAGTGTGTATTGTTGTTTGAATTTCCAGCATCTGCAGATTTCCCTGTAGAGGCTGCCTGGCCTGCTGTGTTCTGCCGGCATTTAGTGTGTGTTGTTGTTTGAAATTCCAGCATCTGCAGATTTCCCTGTAGATGCTGCCTGGCCTGCTGTGTTCTGCCAGTATTCACTTTGTGTTGTTCTTTGAATTTCCAGCATCTGCAGATTTCCTCCTGTAGATGCTGTCTGGCCTGCTGTGTTCCACTGGCATTTAGTGTGTGTTCTTGTTTGAATTTCCAGCATCTGCAGATTTCCCTGTGGATGCTGCCTGGCCTGCTGTGTTCCACCGGCATTTAGTGTATGTAGTTGTTTGAATTTCCAGCATCTGCAGATTTCCTCCTGTTTGCTACCTGGCCTGCTGTGTTCTGCCAGTATTCACTTTGTGTTGTTCTTTGAATTTCCAGCATCTGCAGATTTCCCTGTAGATACTGCCCGGCCTGCTGTGTTCCACTGCCATTTGTGTGTGTTGTTGTTTGAAATTCAAGTATCTGCAGATTTCCTCCTGTTTGCTGCCTGGCATGCTGTGTTCCACCGGCATTTAGTGTGTGTTGTTGTTTGAATTTCCAGCATCTGCAGATTTACCTGTAGATGCTGCCTGGCATGCTGTGTTCCACCGGCATTTAGTGCGTGTTGTTCTTTGAATTTCCAGTATCTGCAGATTTCGCTGTAGATGCTGCCCGGCCTGCTGTGTTCCAATGGAATTTAGTGTATGTTGTTGTTTGAATTTCCAGTATCTGCAGATTTCGCTGTAGATGCTCCCTGGACTGATGTGTTCCACCGGCATTTTGTGTGTGTTGTTGTTTGATTTTCCAGCATCTGCAGATTTCCTCCTGTTTGCTGCCTGGCCTGCTGTGTTCCCCTGGCATTTAGTGTGTGTTCTTGTTTGAATTTCCAGCATCTGCAGATTTCCCTGTAGATGCTGCCTGGCCTGCTGTGTTCCCCTGGCATTTAGTGTGTGTTCTTGTTTGAATTTCCAGCATCTGCAGATTTCACTGCAGATGCTGCCGGGCCTGCTGTGTTCCACTGGCATTTAGTGTGTGTTCTTGTTTGAATTTCCGGCATCTGCAGATTTCCCTGTAGATGCTTCCTGGCCTGATGTGTTCCACCGGCATTTTGTGTGTGTTGTTGTTTGATTTTCCAGCATCTGCAGATTTCCTCCTGTTTGCTGCCTGGCCTGCTGTGTTTTGCCGGCATTTTGTGTGTGTTGTTCTTTGAATTTCCAGCATCTGCATATTTCCTCCTGTTTGATGCCTGGCCTGCTGTGTTCTGCCGGCATTTAGAGTGTGTTGTTATTTGAATTTCCAGCATCTGCAGATTTCCCTGTAGATGCTGCCTGGCCTGCTGTGTTCTGCCGGTATTCACTTTGTGTTGTTCTTTGAATTTCCAGCATCTGCAGATTTCCCTGTAGATGCTCCCTGGCCTGCTGTGTTCCCCTGGCATTTAGTGTGTGTTCTTGTTTGAATTTCCAGCATCTGCAGATTTCCCTGCAGATGCTGCCTGGCCTGCTGTGTTCCACTGACATTTAGTGTGTGTTCTTGTTTGAATTTCCGGCATCTGCAGAATTCCCTGTAGATGCTGCCCGGCCTGCTGTGTTCCACTGGCATTTAGTGTGTGTTCTTGTTTGAATTTCCGGCATCTGCAGATTTCCCTGTAGATGCTGCCCGGCCTGCTGTGTTCCACCGGCATTTAGTGTGTGTTGTTGTTTGAATTTCCAGTATCTGCAGATTTCCTACTGTTTGCTGCCTGGCATGCTGTGTTCCGCTGGTATTTAGTGTCTGTTGTTGTTTGAATTTCCAGCATCTGCAGATTTCCCTGTAGATGCTGCCCGGCCTGCTGTGTTCCAATGGAATTTAGTGTATGTTGTTGTTTGAATTTCCAGCATCTGCACATTTCGCTGTAGATGCTCCCTGGACTGATGTGTTCCACCGGCATTTTGTGTGTGTTGTTGTTAGATTTTCCAGCATCTGCAGATTTCCTCCTGTTTGCTGCCTGGCCTGCTGTGTTCCACCGGCATTTAGTGTGTGTTGTTGTTTGAATTTCCAGCATCTGCAGATTTACCTGTAGATGCTGCCTGGCCTGCTGTGTTCCACTGCCATTTAGTGTGTGTTGTTGTTTGAATTTCCAGCATCTGCAGATTTCCCTGTAGATGCTGCATGGCCTGCTGTGTTTTGCCGGCATTTAGTGTGTGTTGTTGTTTGAATTTCCAGCTTCTGCAGATTTCCCTGTAGATGCTGCCTGGCCTGCTGTGGTCCACCGGTATTTAGTGCGTGTTGTTGTATGAATTTCCGGCATCTGCAGATTTCCCTGTAGATGCTGCCTGGCATGCTGTGTTCCACCGGCATTTAGTGTGTGTTGTTGTTTGAATTTCCAGCATCTGCATATTTCCTCCTGTTTGCTGCCTGGCCTGCTGTGTTCCACCGGCATTTAGTGTATGTTGTTTGAATTTCCAGCATCTGCAGATTTCCCTGTAGATGCTGCCTGGCCTGCTGTGTTCCACCAGCATTTTGTGCGTGTTGTTGTTTGAATTTCCAGCATCTGCAGATTTCCCTGTAGATGCTGCCTGGCCTGCTGTGTTCCACTGGCATTTTGTGTCTGTTGTTGTTTGATTTTCCAGCATCTGCAGATTTCCTCCTGTTTGCTGCCTAGCCTGCTGTGTTCCGCCAGTATTTAGTGTGTGTTCTTGTTTGAATTTCCAGCATCTGCAGATTTCACTGTAGATGCTGCCTGGCCTGCTGTGTTCCACCAGCATTTTGTGTGTGTTGTTGTTTGATTTTCCAGCTTCTGCAGATTTCCTCCTGTTTGCTGCCTAGCCTGCTGTGTTCCGCCAGTATTTAGTGTGTGTTCTTGTTTGAATTTCCAGCATCTGCAGATTTCACTGTAGATGCTGCCTGGCCTGCTGTGTTCCATGATCATTTTCAGTGTGTTGTTCTTTGAATTTGCAGCATCTGCAGATTTCCCTGTAGATGCTGCCTGGCCTGCTGTGTTTTGCCGGCATTTAGTGTGTGTTGTTGTTTGAATTTCCAGCATCTGCAGATTTCCCTGTAGATGCTCCCTGGCCTGCTGTGTTCCCCTGGCATTTAGTGTGTGTTCTTGTTTGAATTTCCAGCATCTGCAGATTTCCCTGCAGATGCTGCCTGGCCTGCTGTGTTCCAGTGGCATTTAGTGTGTGTCCTTGTTTGAATTTCCGGCATCTGCAGATTTCCCTGTAGATGCTGCCCGGCCTGCTGTGTTCCACCGGCATTTAGTGTGTGTTGTTGTTTGAATTTCCAGCACCTGCAGATTTCCTCCTGTTTGCTGCCTGGCATGCTGTGTTCCGCTGGTATTTAGTGTCTGTTGTTGTTTGAATTTCCAGCATCTGCAGATTTCCCTGTAGATGCTGCCCGGCCTGCTGTGTTCCAATGGAATTTAGTGTATGTTGTTGTTTGAATTTCCAGTATCTGCAGATTTCGCTGTAGATGCTCCCTGGACTGATGTGTTCCACCGGCATTTTGTGTGTGTTGTTGTTAGATTTTCCAGCATCTGCAGATTTCCTCCTGTTTGCTGCCTGGCCTGCTGTGTTCCACCGGCATTTAGTGTGTGTTGTTGTTTGAATTTCCAGCATCTGCAGATTTCCCTGTAGATGCTTCCCGGCCTGCTGTGTTCCACCAGCATTTTGTGTGTGTTGTTGTTTGAATTTGCAGCACCTGCAGATTTCCCTGTAGATGCTGCATGGCCTGCTGTGTTTTGCCGGCATTTAGTGTGTGTTGTTCTTTGAATTTCCAGCATCTGCAGATTTCCCTGTAGATGCTGCCTGGCCTGCTGTGTTCCACCGGTATTTAGTGTGTGTTGTTGTATGAATTTCCGGCATCTGCAGATTTCCCTGTAGATGCTGCCTGGCCTGCTGTGTTCCACCGGCATTTAGTGTGTGTTGTTGTTTGAATTTCCAGCATCTGCATATTTCCTCCTGTCTGCTGCCTGGCCTGCTGTGTTCCGCTGGTATTTAGTGTATGTTGTTTGAATTGCCAGCATCTGCAGAATTCCCTGTAGATGCTGCCTGGCCTGCTGTGTTCCACCATCATTTTGTGCGTGTTGTTGTTTGAATTTCCAGCATCTGCAGATTTCCCTGTAGATGCTGCCTGGCCTGCTGTGTTCCGCAGGCATTTAGTGTGTGTTGTTGTTTGAATTTCCAGCATCTGCAGATTTCCCTGTAGATGCTGCCTGGCCTGTTGTTTTCCACTGGCATTTAGTGTGAATTGTTGTTTGAATTTCCACCATCTGCAGATTTCCCTATAGATGCTGCCTGGCCTGCTGTGTTCCACCAGCATTTTGTGTGTGTTGTTGTTTAATTTTCCAGCATCTGCAGATTTCCTCCTGTTTGCTGCCTAGCATGCTGTGTTCCGCCAGTATTTAGTGTGTGTTCTTGTTTGAATTTCCAGCATCTGCAGATTTCACTATAGATGCTGCCTGGCCTGCTGTGTTCCATGATCATTTTCAGTGTGTTGTTCTTTGAATTTGCAGCATCTGCAGATTTCCCTGTAGATGCTGCCTGGCCTGCTGTGTTCCACCATCATTTTGTGCGTGTTGTTCTTTGAATTTCCAGCATCTGCAGTTTTCCCTGTAGATGCTGCCTGGCCTGCTGTGTTCCACCGGCATTTAGTGTGTATTGTTGTTTGAATTTCCAGCATCTGCAGATTTCCCTGTAGAGGCTGCCTGGCCTGCTGTGTTCTGCCGGCATTTAGTGTGTGTTGTTGTTTGAAATTCCAGCATCTGCAGATTTCCCTGTAGATGCTGCCTGGCCTGCTGTGTTCTGCCAGTATTCACTTTGTGTTGTTCTTTGAATTTCCAGCATCTGCAGATTTCCTCCTGTAGATGCTGTCTGGCCTGCTGTGTTCCACTGGCATTTAGTGTGTGTTCTTGTTTGAATTTCCAGCATCTGCAGATTTCCCTGTGGATGCTGCCTGGCCTGCTGTGTTCCACCGGCATTTAGTGTATGTAGTTGTTTGAATTTCCAGCATCTGCAGATTTCCTCCTGTTTGCTACCTGGCCTGCTGTGTTCTGCCAGTATTCACTTTGTGTTGTTCTTTGAATTTCCAGCATCTGCAGATTTCCCTGTAGATACTGCCCGGCCTGCTGTGTTCCACTGCCATTTGTGTGTGTTGTTGTTTGAAATTCAAGTATCTGCAGATTTCCTCCTGTTTGCTGCCTGGCATGCTGTGTTCCACCGGCATTTAGTGTGTGTTGTTGTTTGAATTTCCAGCATCTGCAGATTTACCTGTAGATGCTGCCTGGCATGCTGTGTTCCACCGGCATTTAGTGCGTGTTGTTCTTTGAATTTCCAGTATCTGCAGATTTCGCTGTAGATGCTGCCCGGCCTGCTGTGTTCCAATGGAATTTAGTGTATGTTGTTGTTTGAATTTCCAGTATCTGCAGATTTCGCTGTAGATGCTCCCTGGACTGATGTGTTCCACCGGCATTTTGTGTGTGTTGTTGTTTGATTTTCCAGCATCTGCAGATTTCCTCCTGTTTGCTGCCTGGCCTGCTGTGTTCCCCTGGCATTTAGTGTGTGTTCTTGTTTGAATTTCCAGCATCTGCAGATTTCCCTGTAGATGCTGCCTGGCCTGCTGTGTTCCCCTGGCATTTAGTGTGTGTTCTTGTTTGAATTTCCAGCATCTGCAGATTTCACTGCAGATGCTGCCGGGCCTGCTGTGTTCCACTGGCATTTAGTGTGTGTTCTTGTTTGAATTTCCGGCATCTGCAGATTTCCCTGTAGATGCTTCCTGGCCTGATGTGTTCCACCGGCATTTTGTGTGTGTTGTTGTTTGATTTTCCAGCATCTGCAGATTTCCTCCTGTTTGCTGCCTGGCCTGCTGTGTTTTGCCGGCATTTTGTGTGTGTTGTTCTTTGAATTTCCAGCATCTGCATATTTCCTCCTGTTTGATGCCTGGCCTGCTGTGTTCTGCCGGCATTTAGAGTGTGTTGTTATTTGAATTTCCAGCATCTGCAGATTTCCCTGTAGATGCTGCCTGGCCTGCTGTGTTCTGCCGGTATTCACTTTGTGTTGTTCTTTGAATTTCCAGCATCTGCAGATTTCCCTGTAGATGCTCCCTGGCCTGCTGTGTTCCCCTGGCATTTAGTGTGTGTTCTTGTTTGAATTTCCAGCATCTGCAGATTTCCCTGCAGATGCTGCCTGGCCTGCTGTGTTCCACTGACATTTAGTGTGTGTTCTTGTTTGAATTTCCGGCATCTGCAGAATTCCCTGTAGATGCTGCCCGGCCTGCTGTGTTCCACTGGCATTTAGTGTGTGTTCTTGTTTGAATTTCCGGCATCTGCAGATTTCCCTGTAGATGCTGCCCGGCCTGCTGTGTTCCACCGGCATTTAGTGTGTGTTGTTGTTTGAATTTCCAGTATCTGCAGATTTCCTACTGTTTGCTGCCTGGCATGCTGTGTTCCGCTGGTATTTAGTGTCTGTTGTTGTTTGAATTTCCAGCATCTGCAGATTTCCCTGTAGATGCTGCCCGGCCTGCTGTGTTCCACTGCCATTTAGTGTGTGTTGTTGTTTGAATTTCCAGCATCTGCAGATTTCCCTGTAGATGCTGCATGGCCTGCTGTGTTTTGCCGGCATTTAGTGTGTGTTGTTGTTTGAATTTCCAGCTTCTGCAGATTTCCCTGTAGATGCTGCCTGGCCTGCTGTGGTCCACCGGTATTTAGTGCGTGTTGTTGTATGAATTTCCGGCATCTGCAGATTTCCCTGTAGATGCTGCCTGGCATGCTGTGTTCCACCGGCATTTAGTGTGTGTTGTTGTTTGAATTTCCAGCATCTGCATATTTCCTCCTGTTTGCTGCCTGGCCTGCTGTGTTCCACCGGCATTTAGTGTATGTTGTTTGAATTTCCAGCATCTGCAGATTTCCCTGTAGATGCTGCCTGGCCTGCTGTGTTCCACCAGCATTTTGTGCGTGTTGTTGTTTGAATTTCCAGCATCTGCAGATTTCCCTGTAGATGCTGCCTGGCCTGCTGTGTTCCACTGGCATTTTGTGTCTGTTGTTGTTTGATTTTCCAGCATCTGCAGATTTCCTCCTGTTTGCTGCCTAGCCTGCTGTGTTCCGCCAGTATTTAGTGTGTGTTCTTGTTTGAATTTCCAGCATCTGCAGATTTCACTGTAGATGCTGCCTGGCCTGCTGTGTTCCACCAGCATTTTGTGTGTGTTGTTGTTTGATTTTCCAGCTTCTGCAGATTTCCTCCTGTTTGCTGCCTAGCCTGCTGTGTTCCGCCAGTATTTAGTGTGTGTTCTTGTTTGAATTTCCAGCATCTGCAGATTTCACTGTAGATGCTGCCTGGCCTGCTGTGTTCCATGATCATTTTCAGTGTGTTGTTCTTTGAATTTGCAGCATCTGCAGATTTCCCTGTAGATGCTGCCTGGCCTGCTGTGTTTTGCCGGCATTTAGTGTGTGTTGTTGTTTGAATTTTCAGCATCTGCAGATTTCCCTGTTGAGGCTGCCTGGCCTGCTGTGTTCTGCCGGCATTTAGAGTGTGTTGTTATTTGAATTTCCAGCATCTGCAGATTTCCCTGTAGATGCTGCCCGGCCTGCTGTGTTCTGCCGGTATTCACTTTGTGTTGTTCTTTGAATTTCCAGCATCTGCAGATTTCCTCCTGTAGATGCTGCCTGCCTGCTGTGTTCCACTGGCATTTAGTGTGTGTTCTTGTTTGAAATTCCAGCAACTGCAGATTTCCCTGTGGATGCTGCCTGGCCTGCTGTGTTCCACCGGCATTTAGTGTATGTAGTTGTTTGAATTTCCAGTATCTGCAGATTTCCTCCTGTTTGCTGCCCGGCCTGCTGTGTTCCGCCGGTATTTAGTGTATGTTGTTGCTTGAATTTCCAGCATCTGCAGATTTCCCTGTAGATACTGCCCGGCCTGCTGTGTTCCACCGGCATTTAGTGTGTGTTGTTGTTTGAATTTCCAGCATCTTCAGATTTCCCTGTAGATGCTGCCAGGCCTGCTGTGTTCCACCGGCATTTAGTGTGTGTTGTTTTCTGAATTTCCAGCATCTGCATATTTCCTCCTGTTTGCTGCCTGGCCTGCTGTGTTCCACCGGCATTTAGTTTGTGTTGTTGTTTGAATTTCCAGCATCTGCAGATTTCCCTGTAGATGCTGCATGGCCTGCTGTGTTTTGCCGGCATTTAGTGTGTGTTGTTGTTTGAATTTCCAGCATCTGCAGATTTCCCTGTAGATGCTGCCTGGCCTGCTGTGTTCCACCGGTATTTAGTGAGTGTTGTTGTATGAATTTCCGGCATCTGCAGATTTCCCTGTAGATGCTGCCTGGCCTGCTGTGTTCCACCGGCATTTAGTGTGTGTTGTTGTTTGAATTTCCAGCATCTGCATATTTCCTCCTGTTTGCTGCCTGGCCTGCTGTGTTCCACCGGCATTTAGTGTATGTTGTTTGAATTTCCAGCATCTGCAGATTTCCCTGTAGATGCTGCCTGGCCTGCTGTGTTCCACCAGCATTTTGTGCGTGTTGTTGTTTGAATTTCCAGCATCTGCAGATTTCCCTGTAGATGCTGCCTGGCCTGCTGTGTTCCACTGGCATTTTGTGTGTGTTGTTGTTTGATTTTCCAGCATCTGCAGATTTCCTCCTGTTTGCTGCCTAGCCTGCTGTGTTCCGCCAGTATTTAGTGTGTGTTCTTGTTTGAATTTCCAGCATCTGCAGATTTCACTGTAGATGCTGCCTGGCCTGCTGTGTTCCACCAGCATTTTGTGTGTGTTGTTGTTTGATTTTCCAGCTTCTGCAGATTTCCTCCTGTTTGCTGCCTAGCCTGCTGTGTTCCGCCAGTATTTAGTGTGTGTTCTTGTTTGAATTTCCAGCATCTGCAGATTTCACTGTAGATGCTGCCTGGCCTGCTGTGTTCCATGATCATTTTCAGTGTGTTGTTCTTTGAATTTGCAGCATCTGCAGATTTCCCTGTAGATGCTGCCTGGCCTGCTGTGTTCCACCATCATTTTGTGCGTGTTGTTCTTTGAATTTCCAGCATCTGCAGTTTTCCCTGTAGATGCTGCCTGGCCTGCTGTGTTCCACCATCATTTTGTGCGTGTTGTTCTTTGAATTTCCAGCATCTGCAGTTTTCCCTGTAGATGCTGCCTGGCCTGCTGTGTACCGCCGGCATTTAGTGTGTGTTGTTGTTTGAATTTCCAGCATCTGCAGATTTCCCTGTAGAGGCTGCCTTGCCTGCTGTGTTCCACCAGCATTTTGTGTGTGTTGTTGTTTGATTTTCCAGCTTCTGCAGATTTCCTCCTGTTTGCTGCCTAGCCTGCTGTGTTCCGCCAGTATTTACTGTGTGTTCTTGTTTGAATTTCCAGCATCTGCAGATTTCACTGTAGATGCTGCCTGGCCTGCTGTGTTCCATGATCATTTTCAGTGTGTTGTTCTTTGAATTTGCAGCATCTGCAGATTTCCCTGTAGATGCTGCCTGGCCTGCTGTGTTTTGCCGGCATTTAGTGTGTGTTGTTGTTTGAATTTTCAGCATCTGCAGATTTCCCTGTAGAGGCTGCCTGGCCTGCTGTGTTCTGCCGGCATTTAGTGTGTGTTGCTGTTTGAAATTCCAGCATCTGCAGATTTCCCTGTAGATGCTGTCTGGCCTGCTGTGTTCCACCGACATTTAGTGTGTGTTGTTGTTTGAATTTCCAGCATCTGCAGATTTCCCTGTTGAGGCTGCCTGGCCTGCTGTGTTCTGCCGGCATTTAGAGTGTGTTGTTATTTGAATTTCCAGCATCTGCAGATTTCCCTGTAGATGCTGCCCGGCCTGCTGTGTTCTGCCGGTATTCACTTTGTGTTGTTCTTTGAATTTCCAGCATCTGCAGATTTCCTCCTGTAGATGCTGCCTGCCTGCTGTGTTCCACTGGCATTTAGTGTGTGTTCTTGTTTGAAATTCCAGCAACTGCAGATTTCCCTGTGGATGCTGCCTGGCCTGCTGTGTTCCACCGGCATTTAGTGTATGTAGTTGTTTGAATTTCCAGTATCTGCAGATTTCCTCCTGTTTGCTGCCCGGCCTGCTGTGTTCCGCCGGTATTTAGTGTATGTTGTTGCTTGAATTTCCAGCATCTGCAGATTTCCCTGTAGATACTGCCCGGCCTGCTGTGTTCCACCGGCATTTAGTTTGTGTTGTTGTTTGAATTTCCAGCATCTGCAGATTTCCCTGTAGATGCTGCATGGCCTGCTGTGTTTTGCCGGCATTTAGTGTGTGTTGTTGTTTGAATTTCCAGCATCTGCAGATTTCCCTGTAGATGCTGCCTGGCCTGCTGTGTTCCACCTGTATTTAGTGAGTGTTGTTGTATGAATTTCCGGCATCTGCAGATTTCCTCCTGTTTGCTGCCAGGCCTGCTGTGTTCCACCGGCATTTAGTGTGTGTTGTTGTTTGAATTTCCAGCATCTGCATATTTCCTCCTGTTTGCTGCCTGGCCTGCTGTGTTCCACCGGCATTTAGTGTATGTTGTTTGAATTTCCAGCATCTGCAGATTTCCCTGTAGATGCTGCCTGGCCTGCTGTGTTCCACCAGCATTTTGTGCGTGTTGTTGTTTGATTTTCCAGCTTCTGCAGATTTCCTCCTGTTTGCTGCCTAGCCTGCTGTGTTCCGCCAGTATTTAGTGTGTGTTCTTGTTTGAATTTCCAGCATCTGCAGATTTCACTGTAGATGCTGCCTGGCCTGCTGTGTTCCACCAGCATTTTGTGTGTGTTGTTGTTTGATTTTCCAGCTTCTGCAGATTTCCTCCTGTTTGCTGCCTAGCCTGCTGTGTTCCGCCAGTATTTAGTGTGTGTTCTTGTTTGAAGTTCCAGCATCTGCAGATTTCACTGTAGATGCTGCCTGGCCTGCTGTGTTCCATGATCATTTTCAGTGTGTTGTTCTTTGAATTTGCAGCATCTGCAGATTTCCCTGTAGATGCTGCCTGGCCTGCTGTGTTCCACCATCATTTTGTGCGTGTTGTTCTTTGAATTTCCAGCATCTGCAGTTTTCCCTGTAGATGCTGCCTGGCCTGCTGTGTTCCAGCATCACTTTGTGCGTGTTGTTCTTTGAATTTCCAGCATCTGCAGTTTTCCCTGTAGATGCTGCCTGGCCTGCTGTGTACCGCCGGCATTTAGTGTGTGTTGTTGTTTGAATTTCCAGCATCTGCAGATTTCCCTGTAGAGGCTGCCTTGCCTGCTGTGTTCTGCCGGCATTTAGTGTGTGTTGTTGTTTGAAATTCCAGCATCTGCAGATTTCCCTGTAGATGCTGCCTGGCCTGCTGTGTTCCACCGGCATTTAGTGTGTATTGTTGTTTGAATTTCCAGCATCTGCAGATTTCCCTGTAGAGGCTGCCTGGCCTGCTGTGTTCTGCCGGCATTTAGTGTGTGTTGTTGTTTGAAATTCCAGCATCTGCAGATTTCCCTGTAGATGCTGCCTGGCCTGCTGTGTTCTGCCAGTATTCACTTTGTGTTGTTCTTTGAATTTCCAGCATCTGCAGATTTCCTCCTGTAGATGCTGTCTGGCCTGCTGTGTTCCACTGGCATTTAGTGTGTGTTCTTGTTTGAATTTCCAGCATCTGCAGATTTCCCAGTGGATGCTGCCTGGCCTGCTGTGTTCCACCGGCATTTAGTGTATGTAGTTGTTTGAATTTCCAGCATCTGCAGATTTCCCAGTGGATGCTGCCTGGCCTGCTGTGTTCCACCGGCATTTAGTGTGTGTTGTTATTTGATTTTCCAGCATCTGCAGATTTCCCTGTAGATGTTGCCTGGCCTGCTGTGTTCTGCCGGCATTTTGTGTGTGTTGTTATTTGATTTTCCAACATCTGCAGATTTCCCTGTAGATACTGCCCGGCCTGCTGTGTTCCACTGCCATTTGTGTGTGTTGTTGTTTGAAATTCAAGTATCTGCAGATTTCCTCCTGTTTGCTGCCTGGCATGCTGTGTTCCGCTGGTATTTAGTGACTGTTGTTGTTTGAATTTCCAGCATCTGCAGATTTCCCTGTAGATGCTGCCCCGGCCTGCTGTGTTCCAATGGAATTTAGTGTATGTTGTTGTTTGAATTTCCAGTATCTGCAGATTTCGCTGTAGATGCTCCCTGGACTGATGTGTTCCACCGGCATTTTGTGAGTGTTGTTGTTTGATTTTCCAGCATCTGCAGATTTCCTCCTGTTTGCTGCCTGGCCTGCTGTGTTCCCCTGGCATTTAGTGTGTGTTCTTGTTTGAATTTCCAGCATCTGCAGATTTCCCTGTAGATGCTGCCTGGCCTGCTGTGTTCCCCTGGCATTTAGTGTGTGTTCTTGTTTGAATTTCCAGCATCTGCAGATTTCACTGCAGATGCTGCCTGGCCTGCTGTGTTCCACTGGCATTTAGTGTGTGTTCTTGTTTGAATTTCCGGCATCTGCAGATTTCCCTGTAGATGCTCCCTGGACTGATGTGTTCCACCGGCATTTTGTGTGTGTTGTTGTTTGATTTTCCAGCATCTGCAGATTTCCTCCTGTTTGCTGCCTGGCCTGCTGTGTTTTGCCGGCATTTAGTGTGTGTTGTTGTTTGAATTTCCAGCATCTGCAGATTTCCCTGTAGATGCTTCCCGGCCTGCTGTGTTCCACCAGCATTTTGTGTGTGTTGTTGTTTGAATTTGCAGCACCTGCAGATTTCCCTGTAGATGCTGCATGGCCTGCTGTGTTTTGCCGGCATTTAGTGTGTGTTGTTCTTTGAATTTCCAGCATCTGCAGATTTCCCTGTAGATGCTGCCTGGCCTGCTGTGTTCCACCGGTATTTAGTGTGTGTTGTTGTATGAATTTCCGGCATCTGCAGATTTCCCTGTAGATGCTGCCTGGCCTGCTGTGTTCCACCGGCATTTAGTGTGTGTTGTTGTTTGAATTTCCAGCATCTGCATATTTCCTCCTGTCTGCTGCCTGGCCTGCTGTGTTCCGCTGGTATTTAGTGTATGTTGTTTGAATTGCCAGCATCTGCAGAATTCCCTGTAGATGCTGCCTGGCCTGCTGTGTTCCACCATCATTTTGTGCGTGTTGTTGTTTGAATTTCCAGCATCTGCAGATTTACCTGTAGATGCTGCCTGGCCTGCTGTGTTCCACTGGCATTTTGTGTGTGTTGTTGTTTGAATTTCCAGCATCTGCAGATTTCCCTGTAGATGCTGCCTGGCCTGCTGTGTTCCGCAGGCATTTAGTGTGTGTTGTTGTTTGAATTTCCAGCATCTGCAGATTTCCCTGTAGATGCTGCCTGGCCTGTTGTTTTCCACTGGCATTTAGTGTGAATTGTTGTTTGAATTTCCACCATCTGCAGATTTCCCTATAGATGCTGCCTGGCCTGCTGTGTTCCACCAGCATTTTGTGTGTGTTGTTGTTTAATTTTCCAGCATCTGCAGATTTCCTCCTGTTTGCTGCCTAGCATGCTGTGTTCCGCCAGTATTTAGTGTGTGTTCTTGTTTGAATTTCCAGCATCTGCAGATTTCACTGTAGATGCTGCCTGGCCTGCTGTGTTCCATGATCATTTTCAGTGTGTTGTTCTTTGAATTTGCAGCATCTGCAGATTTCCCTGTAGATGCTGCCTGGCCTGCTGTGTTCCACCATCATTTTGTGCGTATTGTTCTTTGAATTTCCAGCATCTGCAGTTTTCCCTGTAGATGCTGCCTGGCCTGCTGTGTTCCACCGGCATTTAGTGTGTATTGTTGTTTGAATTTCCAGCATCTGCAGATTTCCCTGTAGAGGCTGCCTGGCCTGCTGTGTTCTGCCGGCATTTAGTGTGTGTTGTTGTTTGAAATTCCAGCATCTGCAGATTTCCCTGTAGATGCTGCCTGGCCTGCTGTGTTCTGCCAGTATTCACTTTGTGTTGTTCTTTGAATTTCCAGCATCTGCAGATTTCCTCCTGTAGATGCTGTCTGGCCTGCTGTGTTCCACTGGCATTTAGTGTGTGTTGTTGTTTGAATTTCCAGCATCTTCAGATTTCCTCCTGTTTGCTACCTGGCCTGCTGTGTTCCACCGGCATTTAGTGTGTGTTGTTATTTGATTTTCCAGCATCTGCAGATTTCCCTGTAGATGCTGCCTGGCCTGCTGTGTTCCACCGGCATTTAGTTTGTGTTGTTGTTTGAATTTCCAGTATCTGCAGATTTCCCTGTAGATACTGCCCGGCCTGCTGTGTTCCACTGCCATTTGTGTGTGTTGTTGTTTGAAATTCAAGTATCTGCAGATTTCCTCCTGTTTGCTGCCTGGCATGCTGTGTTCCGCTGGTATTTAGTGACTGTTGTTGTTTGAATTTCCAGCATCTGCAGATTTCCCTGTAGATGCTGCCCCGGCCTGCTGTGTTCCAATGGAATTTAGTGTATGTTGTTGTTTGAATTTCCAGTATCTGCAGATTTCGCTGTAGATGCTGCCCGGCCTGCTGTGTTCCACTGGCATTTAGTGTGTGTTCTTGTTTGATTTTCCAGCATCTGCAGATTTCCTCCTGTTTGCTGCCTGGCCTGCTGTGTTCCCCTGGCATTTAGTGTGTGTTCTTGTTTGAATTTCCAGCATCTGCAGATTTCCCTGTAGATGCTGCCTGGCCTGCTGTGTTCCCCTGGCATTTAGTGTGTGTTCTTGTTTGAATTTCCAGCATCTGCAGATTTCACTGCAGATGCTGCCTGGCCTGCTGTGTTCCACTGGCATTTAGTGTGTGTTCTTGTTTGAATTTCCGGCATCTGCAGATTTCCCTGTAGATGCTTCCTGGCCTGATGTGTTCCACCGGCATTTTGTGTGTGTTGTTGTTTGATTTTCCAGCATCTGCAGATTTCCTCCTGTTTGCTGCCTGGCCTGCTGTGTTTTGCCGGCATTTTGTGTGTGTTGTTCTTTGAATTTCCAGCATCTGCATATTTCCTCCTGTTTGATGCCTGGCCTGCTGTGTTCTGCCGGCATTTAGAGTGTGTTGTTATTTGAATTTCCAGCATCTGCAGATTTCCCTGTAGATGCTGCCTGGCCTGCTGTGTTCTGCCGGTATTCACTTTGTGTTGTTCTTTGAATTTCCAGCATCTGCAGATTTCCCTGTAGATGCTCCCTGGCCTGCTGTGTTCCCCTGGCATTTAGTGTGTGTTCTTGTTTGAATTTCCAGCATCTGCAGATTTCCCTGCAGATGCTGCCTGGCCTGCTGTGTTCCACTGACATTTAGTGTGTGTTCTTGTTTGAATTTCCGGCATCTGCAGAATTCCCTGTAGATGCTGCCCGGCCTGCTGTGTTCCACTGGCATTTAGTGTGTGTTCTTGTTTGAATTTCCGGCATCTGCAGATTTCCCTGTAGATGCTGCCCGGCCTGCTGTGTTCCACCGGCATTTAGTGTGTGTTGTTGTTTGAATTTCCAGTATCTGCAGATTTCCTCCTGTTTGCTGCCTGGCATGCTGTGTTCCGCTGGTATTTAGTGTCTGTTGTTGTTTGAATTTCCAGCATCTGCAGATTTCCCTGTAGATGCTGCCCGGCCTGCTGTGTTCCAATGGAATTTAGTGTATGTTGTTGTTTGAATTTCCAGCATCTGCACATTTCCCTGTAGATGCTCCCTGGACTGATGTGTTCCACCGGCATTTTGTGTGTGTTGTTGTTAGATTTTCCAGCATCTGCAGATTTCCTCCTGTTTGCTGCCTGGCCTGCTGTGTTCCACCGGCATTTAGTGTGTGTTGTTGTTTGAATTTCCAGCATCTGCAGATTTACCTGTAGATGCTGCCTGGCCTGCTGTGTTCCACTGCCATTTAGTGTGTGTTGTTGTTTGAATTTCCAGCATCTGCAGATTTCCCTGTAGATGCTGCATGGCCTGCTGTGTTTTGCCGGCATTTAGTGTGTGTTGTTGTTTGAATTTCCAGCATCTGCAGATTTCCCTGTAGATGCTGCCTGGCCTGCTGTGGTCCACCGGTATTTAGTGCGTGTTGTTGTACGAATTTCCGGCATCTGCAGATTTCCCTGTAGATGCTGCCTGGCCTGCTGTGTTCCACCAGCATTTAGTGTATGTTGTTTGAATTTCCAGCATCTGCAGATTTCCCTGTAGATGCTGCCTGGCCTGCTGTGTTCCACCAGCATTTTGTGCGTGTTGTTGTTTGAATTTCCAGCATCTGCAGATTTCCCTGTAGATGCTGCCTGGCCTGCTGTGTTCCACTGGCATTTTGTGTGTGTTGTTGTTTGATTTTCCAGCATCTGCAGATTTCCTCCTGTTTGCTGCCTAGCCTGCTGTGTTCCGCCAGTATTTAGTGTGTGTTCTTGTTTGAATTTCCAGCATCTGCAGATTTCACTGTAGATGCTGCCTGGCCTGCTGTGTTCCACCAGCATTTTGTGTGTGTTGTTGTTTGATTTTCCAGCTTCTGCAGATTTCCTCCTGTTTGCTGCCTAGCCTGCTGTGTTCCGCCAGTATTTAGTGTGTGTTCTTGTTTGAATTTCCAGCATCTGCAGATTTCACTGTAGATGCTGCCTGGCCTGCTGTGTTCCATGATCATTTTCAGTGTGTTGTTCTTTGAATTTGCAGCATCTGCAGATTTCCCTGTAGATGCTGCCTGGCCTGCTGTGTTTTGCCGGCATTTAGTGTGTGTTGTTGTTTGAATTTTCAGCATCTGCAGATTTCCCTGTAGAGGCTGCCTGGCCTGCTGTGTTCTGCCGGCATTTAGTGTGTGTTGCTGTTTGAAATTCCAGCATCTGCAGATTTCCCTGTAGATGCTGTCTGGCCTGCTGTGTTCCACCGACATTTAGTGTGTGTTGTTGTTTGAATTTCCAGCATCTGCAGATTTCCCTGTTGAGGCTGCCTGGCCTGCTGTGTTCTGCCGGCATTTAGAGTGTGTTGTTATTTGAATTTCCAGCATCTGCAGATTTCCCTGTAGATGCTGCCCGGCCTGCTGTGTTCTGCCGGTATTCACTTTGTGTTGTTGTTTGAATTTCCAGTATCTGCAGATTTCCTCCTGTTTGCTGCCCGGCCTGCTGTGTTCCGCCGGTATTTAGTGTATGTTGTTGCTTGAATTTCCAGCATCTGCAGATTTCCCTGTAGATACTGCCCGGCCTGCTGTGTTCCACCGGCATTTAGTGTGTGTTGTTGTTTGAATTTCCAGCATCTTCAGATTTCTCTGTAGATGCTGCCAGGCCTGCTGTGTTCCACCGGCATTTAGTGTGTGTTGTTTTCTGAATTTCCAGCATCTGCATATTTCCTCCTGTTTGCTGCCTGGCCTGCTGTGTTCCACCGGCATTTAGTTTGTGTTGTTGTTTGAATTTCCAGCATCTGCAGATTTCCCTGTAGATGCTGCATGGCCTGCTGTGTTTTGCCGGCATTTAGTGTGTGTTGTTGTTTGAATTTCCAGCATCTGCAGATTTCCCTGTAGATGCTGCCTGGCCTGCTGTGTTCCACCGGTATTTAGTGCGTGTTGTTGTATGAATTTCCGGCATCTGCAGATTTCCCTGTAGATGCTGCCTGGCCTGCTGTGTTCCACCGGCATTTAGTGTGTGTTGTTGTTTGAATTTCCAGCATCTGCATATTTCCTCCTGTTTGCTGCCTGGCCTGCTGTGTTCCACCGGCATTTAGTGTATGTTGTTTGAATTTCCAGCATCTGCAGATTTCCCTGTAGATGCTGCCTGGCCTGCTGTGTTCCACCAGCATTTTGTGCGTGTTGTTGTTTGAATTTCCAGCATCTGCAGATTTCCCTGTAGATGCTGCCTGGCCTGCTGTGTTCCACTGGCATTTTGTGTGTGTTGTTGTTTGATTTTCCAGCATCTGCAGATTTCCTCCTGTTTGCTGCCTAGCCTGCTGTGTTCCGCCAGTATTTAGTGTGTGTTCTTGTTTGAATTTCCAGCATCTGCAGATTTCACTGTAGATGCTGCCTGGCCTGCTGTGTTCCACCAGCATTTTGTGTGTGTTGTTGTTTGATTTTCCAGCTTCTGCAGATTTCCTCCTGTTTGCTGCCTAGCCTGCTGTGTTCCGCCAGTATTTAGTGTGTGTTCTTGTTTGAATTTCCAGCATCTGCAGATTTCACTGTAGATGCTGCCTGGCCTGCTGTGTTCCATGATCATTTTCAGTGTGTTGTTCTTTGAATTTGCAGCATCTGCAGATTTCCCTGTAGATGCTGCCTGGCCTGCTGTGTTCCACCATCATTTTGTGCGTGTTGTTCTTTGAATTTCCAGCATCTGCAGTTTTCCCTGTAGATGCTGCCTGGCCTGCTGTGTTCCACCATCATTTTGTGCGTGTTGTTCTTTGAATTTCCAGCATCTGCAGTTTTCCCTGTAGATGCTGCCTGGCCTGCTGTGTACCGCCGGCATTTAGTGTGTGTTGTTGTTTGAATTTCCAGCATCTGCAGATTTCCCTGTAGAGGCTGCCTTGCCTGCTGTGTTCTGCCGGCATTTAGTGTGTGTTGTTGTTTGAAATTCCAGCATCTGCAGATTTCCCTGTAGATGCTGCCTGGCCTGCTGTGTTCCACCGGCATTTAGTGTGTATTGTTGTTTGAATTTCCAGCATCTGCAGATTTCCCTGTAGAGGCTGCCTGGCCTGCTGTGTTCTGCCGGCATTTAGTGTGTGTTGTTGTTTGAAATTCCAGCATCTGCAGATTTCCCTGTAGATGCTGCCTGGCCTGCTGTGTTCTGCCAGTATTCACTTTGTGTTGTTCTTTGAATTTCCAGCATCTGCAGATTTCCTCCTGTAGATGCTGTCTGGCCTGCTGTGTTCCACTGGCATTTAGTGTGTGTTCTTGTTTGAATTTCCAGCATCTGCAGATTTCCCAGTGGATGCTGCCTGGCCTGCTGTGTTCCACCGGCATTTAGTGTATGTAGTTGTTTGAATTTCCAGCATCTGCAGATTTCCTCCTGTTTGCTGCCTGGCATGCTGTGTTCCGCTGGTATTTAGTAACTGTTGTTGTTTGAATTTCCAGCATCTGCAGATTTCCCTGTAGATGCTGCCCCGGCCTGCTGTGTTCCAATGGAATTTAGTGTATGTTGTTGTTTGAATTTCCAGTATCTGCAGATTTCGCTGTAGATGCTCCCTGGACTGATGTGTTCCACCGGCATTTTGTGTGTGTTGTTGTTTGATTTTCCAGCATCTGCAGATTTCCTCCTGTTTGCTGCCTGGCCTGCTGTGTTCCCCTGGCATTTAGTGTGTGTTCTTGTTTGAATTTCCAGCATCTGCAGATTTCCCTGTAGATGCTGCCTGGCCTGCTGTGTTCCCCTGGCATTTAGTGTGTGTTCTTGTTTGAATTTCCAGCATCTGCAGATTTCACTGCAGATGCTGCCTGGCCTGCTGTGTTCCACTGGCATTTAGTGTGTGTTGTTCTTTGAATTTCCAGCATCTGCATATTTCCTCCTGTCTGCTGCCTGGCCTGCTGTGTTCCGCTGGTATTTAGTGTATGTTGTTTGAATTGCCAGCATCTGCAGAATTCCCTGTAGATGCTGCCTGGCCTGCTGTGTTCCACCATCATTTTGTGCGTGTTGTTGTTTGAATTTCCAGCATCTGCAGATTTACCTGTAGATGCTGCCTGGCCTGCTGTGTTCCACTGGCATTTTGTGTGTGTTGTTGTTTGAATTTCCAGCATCTGCAGATTTCCCTGTAGATGCTGCCTGGCCTGCTGTGTTCCGCAGGCATTTAGTGTGTGTTGTTGTTTGAATTTCCAGCATCTGCAGATTTCCCTGTAGATGCTGCCTGGCCTGTTGTTTTCCACTGGCATTTAGTGTGAATTGTTGTTTGAATTTCCACCATCTGCAGATTTCCCTATAGATGCTGCCTGGCCTGCTGTGTTCCACCAGCATTTTGTGTGTGTTGTTGTTTAATTTTCCAGCATCTGCAGATTTCCTCCTGTTTGCTGCCTAGCATGCTGTGTTCCGCCAGTATTTAGTGTGTGTTCTTGTTTGAATTTCCAGCATCTGCAGATTTCACTGTAGATGCTGCCTGGCCTGCTGTGTTCCATGATCATTTTCAGTGTGTTGTTCTTTGAATTTGCAGCATCTGCAGATTTCCCTGTAGATGCTGCCTGGCCTGCTGTGTTCCACCATCATTTTGTGCGTATTGTTCTTTGAATTTCCAGCATCTGCAGTTTTCCCTGTAGAGGCTGCCTGGCCTGCTGTGTTCTGCCGGCATTTAGTGTGTGTTGTTGTTTGAAATTCCAGCATCTGCAGATTTCCCTGTAGATGCTGCCTGGCCTGCTGTGTTCTGCCAGTATTCACTTTGTGTTGTTCTTTGAATTTCCAGCATCTGCAGATTTCCTCCTGTAGATGCTGTCTGGCCTGCTGTGTTCCACCGGCATTTAGTGTGTGTTGTTATTTGATTTTCCAGCATCTGCAGATTTCCCTGTAGATGCTGCCTGGCCTGCTGTGTTCCACCGGCATTTAGTTTGTGTTGTTGTTTGAATTTCCAGTATCTGCAGATTTCCCTGTAGATACTGCCCGGCCTGCTGTGTTCCACTGCCATTTGTGTGTGTTGTTGTTTGAAATTCAAGTATCTGCAGATTTCCTCCTGTTTGCTGCCTGGCATGCTGTGTTCCGCTGGTATTTAGTGACTGTTGTTGTTTGAATTTCCAGCATCTGCAGATTTCCCTGTAGATGCTTCCTGGCCTGCTGTGTTCCAATGGAATTTAGTGTATGTTGTTGTTTGAATTTCCAGTATCTGCAGATTTCGCTGTAGATGCTGCCCGGCCTGCTGTGTTCCAATGGAATTTAGTGTATGTTGTTGTTTGAATTTCCAGTATCTGCAGATTTCGCTGTAGATGCTCCCTGGACTGATGTGTTCCACCGGCATTTTGTGTGTGTTGTTGTTTGATTTTCCAGCATCTGCAGATTTCCTCCTGTTTGCTGCCTGGCCTGCTGTGTTCCCCTGGCATTTAGTGTGTGTTCTTGTTTGAATTTCCAGCATCTGCAGATTTCCCTGTAGATGCTGCCTGGCCTGCTGTGTTCCCCTGGCATTTAGTGTGTGTTCTTGTTTGAATTTCCAGCATCTGCAGATTTCACTGCAGATGCTGCCTGGCCTGCTGTGTTCCACTGGCATTTAGTGTGTGTTCTTGTTTGAATTTCCGGCATCTGCAGATTTCCCTGTAGATGCTTCCTGGCCTGATGTGTTCCACCGGCATTTTGTGTGTGTTGTTGTTTGATTTTCCAGCATCTGCAGATTTCCTCCTGTTTGCTGCCTGGCCTGCTGTGTTTTGCCGGCATTTTGTGTGTGTTGTTCTTTGAATTTCCAGCATCTGCATATTTCCTCCTGTTTGATGCCTGGCCTGCTGTGTTCTGCCGGCATTTAGAGTGTGTT
Source organism: Hemitrygon akajei (assembly GCF_048418815.1). Lineage (NCBI taxonomy): Eukaryota > Metazoa > Chordata > Chondrichthyes > Myliobatiformes > Dasyatidae > Hemitrygon > Hemitrygon akajei. The sequence goes on along the minus strand of NC_133132.1, from coordinate 10,805,346 downwards.
GTTATTTGAATTTCCAGCATCTGCAGATTTCCCTGTAGATGCTGCCTGGCCTGCTGTGTTCTGCCGGTATTCACTTTGTGTTGTTCTTTGAATTTCCAGCATCTGCAGATTTCCCTGTAGATGCTCCCTGGCCTGCTGTGTTCCCCTGGCATTTAGTGTGTGTTCTTGTTTGAATTTCCAGCATCTGCAGATTTCCCTGCAGATGCTGCCTGGCCTGCTGTGTTCCACTGACATTTAGTGTGTGTTCTTGTTTGAATTTCCGGCATCTGCAGAATTCCCTGTAGATGCTGCCCGGCCTGCTGTGTTCCACTGGCATTTAGTGTGTGTTCTTGTTTGAATTTCCGGCATCTGCAGATTTCCCTGTAGATGCTGCCCGGCCTGCTGTGTTCCACCGGCATTTAGTGTGTGTTGTTGTTTGAATTTCCAGTATCTGCAGATTTCCTCCTGTTTGCTGCCTGGCATGCTGTGTTCCGCTGGTATTTAGTGTCTGTTGTTGTTTGAATTTCCAGCATCTGCAGATTTCCCTGTAGATGCTGCCCGGCCTGCTGTGTTCCAATGGAATTTAGTGTATGTTGTTGTTTGAATTTCCAGCATCTGCACATTTCCCTGTAGATGCTCCCTGGACTGATGTGTTCCACCGGCATTTTGTGTGTGTTGTTGTTAGATTTTCCAGCATCTGCAGATTTCCTCCTGTTTGCTGCCTGGCCTGCTGTGTTCCACCGGCATTTAGTGTGTGTTGTTGTTTGAATTTCCAGCATCTGCAGATTTACCTGTAGATGCTGCCTGGCCTGCTGTGTTCCACTGCCATTTAGTGTGTGTTGTTGTTTGAATTTCCAGCATCTGCAGATTTCCCTGTAGATGCTGCATGGCCTGCTGTGTTTTGCCGGCATTTAGTGTGTGTTGTTGTTTGAATTTCCAGCATCTGCAGATTTCCCTGTAGATGCTGCCTGGCCTGCTGTGGTCCACCGGTATTTAGTGCGTGTTGTTGTACGAATTTCCGGCATCTGCAGATTTCCCTGTAGATGCTGCCTGGCCTGCTGTGTTCCACCAGCATTTAGTGTATGTTGTTTGAATTTCCAGCATCTGCAGATTTCCCTGTAGATGCTGCCTGGCCTGCTGTGTTCCACCAGCATTTTGTGCGTGTTGTTGTTTGAATTTCCAGCATCTGCAGATTTCCCTGTAGATGCTGCCTGGCCTGCTGTGTTCCACTGGCATTTTGTGTGTGTTGTTGTTTGATTTTCCAGCATCTGCAGATTTCCTCCTGTTTGCTGCCTAGCCTGCTGTGTTCCGCCAGTATTTAGTGTGTGTTCTTGTTTGAATTTCCAGCATCTGCAGATTTCACTGTAGATGCTGCCTGGCCTGCTGTGTTCCACCAGCATTTTGTGTGTGTTGTTGTTTGATTTTCCAGCTTCTGCAGATTTCCTCCTGTTTGCTGCCTAGCCTGCTGTGTTCCGCCAGTATTTAGTGTGTGTTCTTGTTTGAATTTCCAGCATCTGCAGATTTCACTGTAGATGCTGCCTGGCCTGCTGTGTTCCATGATCATTTTCAGTGTGTTGTTCTTTGAATTTGCAGCATCTGCAGATTTCCCTGTAGATGCTGCCTGGCCTGCTGTGTTTTGCCGGCATTTAGTGTGTGTTGTTGTTTGAATTTTCAGCATCTGCAGATTTCCCTGTAGAGGCTGCCTGGCCTGCTGTGTTCTGCCGGCATTTAGTGTGTGTTGCTGTTTGAAATTCCAGCATCTGCAGATTTCCCTGTAGATGCTGTCTGGCCTGCTGTGTTCCACCGACATTTAGTGTGTGTTGTTGTTTGAATTTCCAGCATCTGCAGATTTCCCTGTTGAGGCTGCCTGGCCTGCTGTGTTCTGCCGGCATTTAGAGTGTGTTGTTATTTGAATTTCCAGCATCTGCAGATTTCCCTGTAGATGCTGCCCGGCCTGCTGTGTTCTGCCGGTATTCACTTTGTGTTGTTGTTTGAATTTCCAGTATCTGCAGATTTCCTCCTGTTTGCTGCCCGGCCTGCTGTGTTCCGCCGGTATTTAGTGTATGTTGTTGCTTGAATTTCCAGCATCTGCAGATTTCCCTGTAGATACTGCCCGGCCTGCTGTGTTCCACCGGCATTTAGTGTGTGTTGTTGTTTGAATTTCCAGCATCTTCAGATTTCTCTGTAGATGCTGCCAGGCCTGCTGTGTTCCACCGGCATTTAGTGTGTGTTGTTTTCTGAATTTCCAGCATCTGCATATTTCCTCCTGTTTGCTGCCTGGCCTGCTGTGTTCCACCGGCATTTAGTTTGTGTTGTTGTTTGAATTTCCAGCATCTGCAGATTTCCCTGTAGATGCTGCATGGCCTGCTGTGTTTTGCCGGCATTTAGTGTGTGTTGTTGTTTGAATTTCCAGCATCTGCAGATTTCCCTGTAGATGCTGCCTGGCCTGCTGTGTTCCACCGGTATTTAGTGCGTGTTGTTGTATGAATTTCCGGCATCTGCAGATTTCCCTGTAGATGCTGCCTGGCCTGCTGTGTTCCACCGGCATTTAGTGTGTGTTGTTGTTTGAATTTCCAGCATCTGCATATTTCCTCCTGTTTGCTGCCTGGCCTGCTGTGTTCCACCGGCATTTAGTGTATGTTGTTTGAATTTCCAGCATCTGCAGATTTCCCTGTAGATGCTGCCTGGCCTGCTGTGTTCCACCAGCATTTTGTGCGTGTTGTTGTTTGAATTTCCAGCATCTGCAGATTTCCCTGTAGATGCTGCCTGGCCTGCTGTGTTCCACTGGCATTTTGTGTGTGTTGTTGTTTGATTTTCCAGCATCTGCAGATTTCCTCCTGTTTGCTGCCTAGCCTGCTGTGTTCCGCCAGTATTTAGTGTGTGTTCTTGTTTGAATTTCCAGCATCTGCAGATTTCACTGTAGATGCTGCCTGGCCTGCTGTGTTCCACCAGCATTTTGTGTGTGTTGTTGTTTGATTTTCCAGCTTCTGCAGATTTCCTCCTGTTTGCTGCCTAGCCTGCTGTGTTCCGCCAGTATTTAGTGTGTGTTCTTGTTTGAATTTCCAGCATCTGCAGATTTCACTGTAGATGCTGCCTGGCCTGCTGTGTTCCATGATCATTTTCAGTGTGTTGTTCTTTGAATTTGCAGCATCTGCAGATTTCCCTGTAGATGCTGCCTGGCCTGCTGTGTTCCACCATCATTTTGTGCGTGTTGTTCTTTGAATTTCCAGCATCTGCAGTTTTCCCTGTAGATGCTGCCTGGCCTGCTGTGTTCCACCATCATTTTGTGCGTGTTGTTCTTTGAATTTCCAGCATCTGCAGTTTTCCCTGTAGATGCTGCCTGGCCTGCTGTGTACCGCCGGCATTTAGTGTGTGTTGTTGTTTGAATTTCCAGCATCTGCAGATTTCCCTGTAGAGGCTGCCTTGCCTGCTGTGTTCTGCCGGCATTTAGTGTGTGTTGTTGTTTGAAATTCCAGCATCTGCAGATTTCCCTGTAGATGCTGCCTGGCCTGCTGTGTTCCACCGGCATTTAGTGTGTATTGTTGTTTGAATTTCCAGCATCTGCAGATTTCCCTGTAGAGGCTGCCTGGCCTGCTGTGTTCTGCCGGCATTTAGTGTGTGTTGTTGTTTGAAATTCCAGCATCTGCAGATTTCCCTGTAGATGCTGCCTGGCCTGCTGTGTTCTGCCAGTATTCACTTTGTGTTGTTCTTTGAATTTCCAGCATCTGCAGATTTCCTCCTGTAGATGCTGTCTGGCCTGCTGTGTTCCACTGGCATTTAGTGTGTGTTCTTGTTTGAATTTCCAGCATCTGCAGATTTCCCAGTGGATGCTGCCTGGCCTGCTGTGTTCCACCGGCATTTAGTGTATGTAGTTGTTTGAATTTCCAGCATCTGCAGATTTCCTCCTGTTTGCTACCTGGCCTGCTGTGTTCCACCGGCATTTAGTGTGTGTTGTTATTTGATTTTCCAGCATCTGCAGATTTCCCTGTAGATACTGCCCGGCCTGCTGTGTTCCACTGCCATTTGTGTGTGTTGTTGTTTGAAATTCAAGTATCTGCAGATTTCCTCCTGTTTGCTGCCTGGCATGCTGTGTTCCGCTGGTATTTAGTGACTGTTGTTGTTTGAATTTCCAGCATCTGCAGATTTCCCTGTAGATGCTGCCCCGGCCTGCTGTGTTCCAATGGAATTTAGTGTATGTTGTTGTTTGAATTTCCAGTATCTGCAGATTTCGCTGTAGATGCTCCCTGGACTGATGTGTTCCACCGGCATTTTGTGTGTGTTGTTGTTTGATTTTCCAGCATCTGCAGATTTCCTCCTGTTTGCTGCCTGGCCTGCTGTGTTCCCCTGGCATTTAGTGTGTGTTCTTGTTTGAATTTCCAGCATCTGCAGATTTCCCTGTAGATGCTGCCTGGCCTGCTGTGTTCCCCTGGCATTTAGTGTGTGTTCTTGTTTGAATTTCCAGCATCTGCAGATTTCACTGCAGATGCTGCCTGGCCTGCTGTGTTCCACTGGCATTTAGTGTGTGTTCTTGTTTGAATTTCCGGCATCTGCAGATTTCCCTGTAGATGCTCCCTGGACTGATGTGTTCCACGGGCATTTTGTGTGTGTTGTTGTTTGATTTTCCGGCATCTGCAGATTTCCTCCTGTTTGCTGCCTGGCCTGCTGTGTTTTGCCGGCATTTAGTGTGTGTTGTTGTTTGAATTTCCAGCATCTGCAGATTTCCCTGTAGATGCTGCCTGACCTGCTGTGTTCCACCATCATTTAGTGTGTGTTGTTCTTTGAATTTCCAGCATCTGCATATTTCCTCCTGTTTGATGCCTGGCCTGCTGTGTTCTGCCGGCATTTAGAGTGTGTTGTTATTTGAATTTCCAGCATCTGCAGATTTCCCTGTAGATGCTGCCTGGCCTGCTGTGTTCTGCCGGTATTCACTTTGTGTTGTTCTTTGAATTTCCAGCATCTGCAGATTTCCCTGTAGATGCTCCCTGGCCTGCTGTGTTCCCCTGGCATTTAGTGTGTGTTCTTGTTTGAATTTCCAGCATCTGCAGATTTCCCTGCAGATGCTGCCTGGCCTGCTGTGTTCCACTGGCATTTAGTGTGTGTTCTTGTTTGAATTTCCGGCATCTGCAGATTTCCCTGTAGATGCTGCCCGGCCTGCTGTGTTCCACTGGCATTTAGTGTGTGTTCTTGTTTGAATTTCCAGCATCTGCAGATTTCCTCCTGTTTGCTGCCTGGCCTGCTGTGTTTTGCCGGCATTTTGTGTGTGTTGTTCTTTGAATTTCCAGCATCTGCATATTTCCTCCTGTTTGATGCCTGGCCTGCTGTGTTCTGCCGGCATTTAGAGTGTGTTGTTATTTGAATTTCCAGCATCTGCAGATTTCCCTGTAGATGCTGCCTGGCCTGCTGTGTTCTGCCGGTATTCACTTTGTGTTGTTCTTTGAATTTCCAGCATCTGCAGATTTCCCTGTAGATGCTCCCTGGCCTGCTGTGTTCCCCTGGCATTTAGTGTGTGTTCTTGTTTGAATTTCCAGCATCTGCAGATTTCCCTGCAGATGCTGCCTGGCCTGCTGTGTTCCACTGACATTTAGTGTGTGTTCTTGTTTGAATTTCCGGCATCTGCAGAATTCCCTGTAGATGCTGCCCGGCCTGCTGTGTTCCACTGGCATTTAGTGTGTGTTCTTGTTTGAATTTCCGGCATCTGCAGATTTCCCTGTAGATGCTGCCCGGCCTGCTGTGTTCCACCGGCATTTAGTGTGTGTTCTTGTTTGAATTTCCAGCATCTGCAGATTTCCTCCTGTTTGCTGCCTGGCATGCTGTGTTCCGCTGGTATTTAGTGTCTGTTGTTGTTTGAATTTCCAGCATCTGCAGATTTCCCTGTAGATGCTGCCCGGCCTGCTGTGTTCCAATGGAATTTAGTGTATGTTGTTGTTTGAATTTCCAGCATCTGCACATTTCGCTGTAGATGCTCCCTGGACTGATGTGTTCCACCGGCATTTTGTGTGTGTTGTTGTTAGATTTTCCAGCATCTGCAGATTTCCCTGTAGATGCTGCATGGCCTGCTGTGTTTTGCTGGCATTTAGTGTGTGTTGTTGTTTGAATTTCCAGCATCTGCAGATTTCCCTGTAGATGCTGCCTGGCCTGCTGTGGTCCACCGGTATTTAGTGCGTGTTGTTGTATGAATTTCCGGCATCTGCAGATTTCCCTGTAGATGCTGCCTGGCCTGCTGTGTTCCACCAGCATTTTGTGCGTGTTGTTGTTTGAATTTCCAGCATCTGCAGATTTCCCTGTAGATGCTGCCTGGCCTGCTGTGTTCCACTGGCATTTTGTGTGTGTTGTTGTTTGATTTTCCAGCATCTGCAGATTTCCTCCTGTTTGCTGCCTAGCCTGCTGTGTTCCGCCAGTATTTAGTGTGTGTTCTTGTTTGAATTTCCAGCATCTGCAGATTTCACTGTAGATGCTGCCTGGCCTGCTGTGTTCCATGATCATTTTCAGTGTGTTGTTCTTTGAATTTGCAGCATCTGCAGATTTCCCTGTAGATGCTGCCTGGCCTGCTGTGTTTTGCCGGCATTTAGTGTGTGTTGTTGTTTGAATTTTCAGCATCTGCAGATTTCCCTGTAGAGGCTGCCTGGCCTGCTGTGTTCTGCCGGCATTTAGTGTGTGTTGCTGTTTGAAATTCCAGCATCTGCAGATTTCCCTGTAGATGCTGTCTGGCCTGCTGTGTTCCACCGACATTTAGTGTGTGTTGTTGTTTGAATTTCCAGCATCTGCAGATTTCCCTGTTGAGGCTGCCTGGCCTGCTGTGTTCTGCCGGCATTTAGAGTGTGTTGTTATTTGAATTTCCAGCATCTGCAGATTTCCCTGTAGATGCTGCCCGGCCTGCTGTGTTCTGCCGGTATTCACTTTGTGTTGTTCTTTGAATTTCCAGCATCTGCAGATTTCCTCCTGTAGATGCTGCCTGCCTGCTGTGTTCCACTGGCATTTAGTGTGTGTTCTTGTTTGAAATTCCAGCAACTGCAGATTTCCCTGTGGATGCTGCCTGGCCTGCTGTGTTCCACCGGCATTTAGTGTATGTAGTTGTTTGAATTTCCAGTATCTGCAGATTTCCTCCTGTTTGCTGCCCGGCCTGCTGTGTTCCGCCGGTATTTAGTGTATGTTGTTGCTTGAATTTCCAGCATCTGCAGATTTCGCTGTAGATACTGCCCGGCCTGCTGTGTTCCACCGGCATTTAGTGTGTGTTGTTGTTTGAATTTCCAGCATCTTCAGATTTCCCTGTAGATGCTGCCAGGCCTGCTGTGTTCCACCGGCATTTAGTGTGTGTTGTTTTCTGAATTTCCAGCATCTGCATATTTCCTCCTGTTTGCTGCCTGGCCTGCTGTGTTCCACCGGCATTTAGTTTGTGTTGTTGTTTGAATTTCCAGCATCTGCAGATTTCTCTGTAGATGCTGCATGGCCTGCTGTGTTTTGCCGGCATTTAGTGTGTGTTGTTGTTTGAATTTCCAGCATCTGCAGATTTCCCTGTAGATGCTGCCTGGCCTGCTGTGTTCCACCGGTATTTAGTGCGTGTTGTTGTATGAATTTCCGGCATCTGCAGATTTCCCTGTAGATGCTGCCTGGCCTGCTGTGTTCCACCGGCATTTAGTGTGTGTTGTTGTTTGAATTTCCAGCATCTGCATATTTCCTCCTGTTTGCTGCCTGGCCTGCTGTGTTCCACCGGCATTTAGTGTATGTTGTTTGAATTTCCAGCATCTGCAGATTTCCCTGTAGTTGCTGCCTGGCCTGCTGTGTTCCACCAGCATTTTGTGCGTGTTGTTGTTTGAATTTCCAGCATCTGCAGATTTCCCTGTAGATGCTGCCTGGCCTGCTGTGTTCCACTGGCATTTTGTGTGTGTTGTTGTTTGATTTTCCAGCATCTGCAGATTTCCTCCTGTTTGCTGCCTAGCCTGCTGTGTTCCGCCAGTATTTAGTGTGTGTTCTTGTTTGAATTTCCAGCATCTGCAGATTTCACTGTAGATGCTGCCTGGCCTGCTGTGTTCCACCAGCATTTTGTGTGTGTTGTTGTTTGATTTTCCAGCTTCTGCAGATTTCCTCCTGTTTGCTGCCTAGCCTGCTGTGTTCCGCCAGTATTTAGTGTGTGTTCTTGTTTGAATTTCCAGCATCTGCAGATTTCACTGTAGATGCTGCCTGGCCTGCTGTGTTCCATGATCATTTTCAGTGTGTTGTTCTTTGAATTTGCAGCATCTGCAGATTTCCCTGTAGATGCTGCCTGGCCTGCTGTGTTCCACCATCATTTTGTGCGTGTTGTTCTTTGAATTTCCAGCATCTGCAGTTTTCCCTGTAGATGCTGCCTGGCCTGCTGTGTTCCACCATCATTTTGTGCGTGTTGTTCTTTGAATTTCCAGCATCTGCAGTTTTCCCTGTAGATGCTGCCTGGCCTGCTGTGTACCGCCGGCATTTAGTGTGTGTTGTTGTTTGAATTTCCAGCATCTGCAGATTTCCCTGTAGAGGCTGCCTTGCCTGCTGTGTTCTGCCGGCATTTAGTGTGTGTTGTTGTTTGAAATTCCAGCATCTGCAGATTTCCCTGTAGATGCTGCCTGGCCTGCTGTGTTCCACCGGCATTTAGTGTGTATTGTTGTTTGAATTTCCAGCATCTGCAGATTTCCCTGTAGAGGCTGCCTGGCCTGCTGTGTTCTGCCGGCATTTAGTGTGTGTTGTTGTTTGAAATTCCAGCATCTGCAGATTTCCCTGTAGATGCTGCCTGGCCTGCTGTGTTCTGCCAGTATTCACTTTGTGTTGTTCTTTGAATTTCCAGCATCTGCAGATTTCCTCCTGTAGATGCTGTCTGGCCTGCTGTGTTCCACTGGCATTTAGTGTGTGTTCTTGTTTGAATTTCCAGCATCTGCAGATTTCCCAGTGGATGCTGCCTGGCCTGCTGTGTTCCACCGGCATTTAGTGTATGTAGTTGTTTGAATTTCCAGCATCTGCAGATTTCCTCCTGTTTGCTGCTCGGCCTGCTGTGTTCCACCGGTATTTAGTGTGTGTTGTTGCTAGAATTTCCAGCATCTGCAGATTTCCCTGTAGATACTGCCCGGCCTGCTGTGTTCCACTGCCATTTGTGTGTGTTGTTGTTTGAAATTCAAGTATCTGCAGATTTCCTCCTGTTTGCTGCCTGGCATGCTGTGTTCCGCTGGTATTTAGTGACTGTTGTTGTTTGAATTTCCAGCATCTGCAGATTTCCCTGTAGATGCTGCCCCGGCCTGCTGTGTTCCAATGGAATTTAGTGTATGTTGTTGTTTGAATTTCCAGTATCTGCAGATTTCGCTGTAGATGCTCCCTGGACTGATGTGTTCCACCGGCATTTTGTGTGTGTTGTTGTTTGATTTTCCAGCATCTGCAGATTTCACTGCAGATGCTGCCTGGCCTGCTGTGTTCCACTGGCATTTAGTGTGTGTTGTTGTTTGAATTTCCGGCATCTGCAGATTTCCCTGTAGATGCTCCCTGGACTGATGTGTTCCACCGGCATTTTGTGTGTGTTGTTGTTTGATTTTCCAGCATCTGCAGATTTCCTCCTGTTTGCTGCCTGGCCTGCTGTGTTCTGCCGGCATTTAGAGTGTGTTGTTGTTTGAATTTCCAGCATCTGCAGATTTCCCTGTAGATGCTGCCTGACCTGCTGTGTTCCACCATCATTTAGTGTGTGTTGTTCTTTGAATTTCCAGCATCTGCATATTTCCTCCTGTTTGATGCCTGGCCTGCTGTGTTCTGCCGGCATTTAGAGTGTGTTGTTATTTGAATTTCCAGCATCTGCAGATTTCCCTGTAGATGCTCCCTGGCCTGCTGTGTTCCCCTGGCATTTAGTGTGTGTTCTTGTTTGAATTTCCAGCATCTGCAGATTTCCCTGCAGATGCTGCCTGGCCTGCTGTGTTCCACTGGCATTTAGTGTGTGTTCTTGTTTGAATTTCCGGCATCTGCAGATTTCCCTGTAGATGCTGCCCGGCCTGCTGTGTTCCACTGGCATTTAGTGTGTGTTCTTGTTTGAATTTCCGGCATCTGCAGATTTCCCTGTAGATGCTGCCCGGCCTGCTGTGTTCCACCGGCATTTAGTGTGTGTTGTTGTTTGAATTTCCAGTATCTGCAGATTTCCTCCTGTTTGCTGCCTGGCCTGCTGTGTTCCACCGGCATTTAGTGTGTGTTGTTGTTTGAATTTCCAGCATCTGCAGATTTACCTGTAGATGCTGCCTGGCCTGCTGTGTTCCACTGCCATTTAGTGTGTGTTGTTGTTTGAATTTCCAGCATCTGCAGATTTCCCTGTAGATGCTGCATGGCCTGCTGTGTTTTGCCGGCATTTAGTGTGTGTTGTTGTTTGAATTTCCAGCATCTGCAGATTTCCCTGTAGATGCTGCCTGGCCTGCTGTGGTCCACCGGTAGTTAGTGCGTGTTGTTGTATGAATTTCCGGCATCTGCAGATTTCCCTGTAGATGCTGCCTGGCCTGCTGTGTTCCACCGGCATTTAGTGTGTGTTGTTGTTTGAATTTCCAGCATCTGCATATTTCCTCCTGTTTGCTGCCTGGCCTGCTGTGTTCCACCGGCATTTAGTGTATGTTGTTTGAATTTCCAGCATCTGCAGATTTCCCTGTAGATGCTGCCTGGCCTGCTGTGTTCCACCAGCATTTTGTGCGTGTTGTTGTTTGAATTTCCAGCATCTGCAGATTTCCCTGTAGATGCTGCCTGGCCTGCTGTGTTCCACTGGCATTTTGTGTGTGTTGTTGTTTGATTTTCCAGCATCTGCAGATTTCCTCCTGTTTGCTGCCTAGCCTGCTGTGTTCCGCCAGTATTTAGTGTGTGTTCTTGTTTGAATTTCCAGCATCTGCAGATTTCACTGTAGATACTGCCTGGCCTGCTGTGTTCCACCAGTATTTAGTGTGTGTTCTTGTTTGAATTTCCAGCATCTGCAGATTTCACTGTAGATGCTGCCTGGCCTGCTGTGTTCCATGATCATTTTCAGTGTGTTGTTCTTTGAATTTGCAGCATCTGCAGATTTCCCTGTAGATGCTGCCTGGCCTGCTGTGTTTTGCCGGCATTTAGTGTGTGCTGTTGTTTGAATTTTCAGCATCTGCAGATTTCCCTGTAGAGGCTGCCTGGCCTGCTGTGTTCTGCCGGCATTTAGTGTGTGTTGCTGTTTGAAATTCCAGCATCTGCAGATTTCCCTGTAGATGCTGTCTGGCCTGCTGTGTTCCACCGACATTTAGTGTGTGTTGTTGTTTGAATTTCCAGCATCTGCAGATTTCCCTGTTGAGGCTGCCTGGCCTGCTGTGTTCTGCCGGCATTTAGAGTGTGTTGTTATTTGAATTTCCAGCATCTGCAGATTTCCCTGTAGATGCTGCCCGGCCTGCTGTGTTCTGCCGGTATTCACTTTGTGTTGTTCTTTGAATTTCCAGCATCTGCAGATTTCCTCCTGTAGATGCTGCCTGCCTGCTGTGTTCCACTGGCATTTAGTGTGTGTTCTTGTTTGAAATTCCAGCAACTGCAGATTTCCCTGTGGATGCTGCCTGGCCTGCTGTGTTCCACCGGCATTTAGTGTATGTAGTTGTTTGAATTTCCAGTATCTGCAGATTTCCTCCTGTTTGCTGCCCGGCCTGCTGTGTTCCGCCGGTATTTAGTGTATGTTGTTGCTTGAATTTCCAGCATCTGCAGATTTCCCTGTAGATACTGCCCGGCCTGCTGTGTTCCACCGGCATTTAGTGTGTGTTGTTGTTTGAATTTCCAGCATCTTCAGATTTCCCTGTAGATGCTGCCTGGCCTGCTGTGTTCCACCGGCATTTAGTGTGTGTTGTTTTCTGAATTTCCAGCATCTGCATATTTCCTCCTGTTTGCTGCCTCGCCTGCTGTGTTCCACCGGCATTTAGTTTGTGTTGTTGTTTGAATTTCCAGCATCTGCAGATTTCCCTGTAGATGCTGCATGGCCTGCTGTGTTCCTCCGGCATTTAGTGTGTGTTGTTGTTTGAATTTCCAGCATCTGCATATTTCCTCCTGTTTGCTGCCTGGCCTGCTGTGTTCCACCGGCATTTAGTGTATGTTGTTTGAATTTCCAGCATCTGCAGATTTCCCTGTAGATGCTGCCTGGCCTGCTGTGTTCCACCAGCATTTTGTGCGTGTTGTTGTTTGAATTTCCAGCATCTGCAGATTTCCCTGTAGATGCTGCCTGGCCTGCTGTGTTCCACTGGCATTTTGTGTGTGTTGTTGTTTGATTTTCCAGCATCTGCAGATTTCCTCCTGTTTGCTGCCTAGCCTGCTGTGTTCCGCCAGTATTTAGTGTGTGTTCTTGTTTGAATTTCCAGCATCTGCAGATTTCACTGTAGATGCTGCCTGGCCTGCTGTGTTCCACCAGCATTTTGTGTGTGTTGTTGTTTGATTTTCCAGCTTCTGCAGATTTCCTCCTGTTTGCTGCCTAGCCTGCTGTGTTCCGCCAGTATTTAGTGTGTGTTCTTGTTTGAATTTCCAGCATCTGCAGATTTCACTGTAGATGCTGCCTGGCCTGCTGTGTTCCATGATCATTTTCAGTGTGTTGTTCTTTGAATTTGCAGCATCTGCAGATTTCCCTGTAGATGCTGCCTGGCCTGCTGTGTTCCACCATCATTTTGTGCGGGTTGTTCTTTGAATTTCCAGCATCTGCAGTTTTCCCTGTAGATGCTGCCTGGCCTGCTGTGTACCGCCGGCATTTAGTGTGTGTTGTTGTTTGAATTTCCAGCATCTGCAGATTTCCCTGTAGTGGCTGCCTTGCCTGCTGTGTTCTGCCGGCATTTAGTGTGTGTTGTTGTTTGAAATTCCAGCATCTGCAGATTTCCCTGTAGATGCTGTCTGGCCTGCTGTGTTCCACCGACATTTAGTGTGTGTTGTTGTTTGAATTTCCAGCATCTGCAGATTTCCCTGTTGAGGCTGCCTGGCCTGCTGTGTTCTGCCGGCATTTAGAGTGTGTTGTTATTTGAATTTCCAGCATCTGCAGATTTCCCTGTAGATGCTGCCTGGCCTGCTGTGTTCTGCCGGTATTCACTTTGTGTTGTTCTTTGAATTTCCAGCATCTGCAGATTTCCTCCTGTAGATGCTGCCTGGCCTGCTGTGTTCCACTGGCATTTAGTGTGTGTTCTTGTTTGAAATTCCAGCATCTGCAGATTTCCCTGTGGATGCTGCCTGGCCTGCTGTGTTCCACCGGCATTTAGTGTGTGTTGTTATTTGATTTTCCAGCATCTGCAGATTTCCTCCTGTTTGCTGCCCGGCCTGCTATGTTCCTCCGGTATTTAGTGTATATTGTTGCTTGAATTTCCAGCATCTGCAGATTTCCCTGTAGATGCTGCCCGGCCTGCTGTGTTCCACCGGCATTTAGTGTGTGTTGTTGTTTGAATTTCCAGCATCTGCAGATTTCCCTGTAGATGCGGCCTGGCCTGCTGTGTTCCACCGGCATTTAGTGTGTGTTGTTTTTTGAATTTCCAGCATCTGCATATTTCCTCCTGTTTGCTGCCTGGCCTACTGTGTTCCACCGGCATTTAGTTTGTGTTGTTGTTTGAATTTCCAGCATCTGCAGATTTCCCTGTAGATGTTGCCTGGCCTGCTGTGTTCCGCTGGCATTTTGTGTGTGTTGTTGTTTGAATTTCCAGCATCTGCAGATTTCCTCCTGTTTGCTGCCCGGCCTGCTGTGTTCCTCCGGTATTTAGTGTATGTTGTTGCTTGAATTTCCAGCATCTGCAGATTTCCCTGTAGATACTGCCCGGCCTGCTGTGTTCCACCGGCATTTAGTGTGTGTTGTTGTTTGAATTTCCAGCATCTGCAGATTTCCCTGTTGAGGCTGCCTGGCCTGCTATGTTCTGCCGGCATTTAGAGTGTGTTGTTATTTGAATTTCCAGCATCTGCAGATTTCCCTGTAGATGCTGCCTGGCCTGCTGTGTTCTGCCGGTATTCACTTTGTGTTGTTCTTTGAATTTCCAGCATCTGCAAATTTCCTCCTGTAGATGCTGCCTGGCCTGCTGTGTTCCACTGGCATTTAGTGTGTGTTCTTGTTTGAAATTCCAGCATCTGCAGATTTCCCTGTAGAGGCTGCCTGGCCTGCTGTGTTCCGCCGGTATTTAGTGTGTGTTGTTGTTTGAATTTCCAGCATCTGCAGATTTCCCTGTAGATACTGCCCGGCCTGCTGTGTTCCACCGGCATTTAGTGTGTGTTGTTGTTTGAATTTCCAGCATCTGCAGATTTCCCTGTAGATGCTGCCTGGCCTGCTGTGTTCCACCGGCATTTTGTGTGTGTTGTTGTTTGATTTTCCAGCATCTGCAGATTTCCTCCTGTTTGCTGCCTGGCTTGCTGTGTTCCACCGGCATTTTGTGTGTGTTGTTGTTTGAATTTCCGGCATCTGCACATTTCCCTGTAGATGTTGCCTGGCCTGCTGTGTTCTGCCGGCATTTTGTGTGTGTTTTTGTTTGAATTTCCAGCATCTGCAGATTTCCCTGTAGATGCTGACGGCCTGCTGTGTTCCACTGGCATTTTGTGTGTGTTGTTTAAATTTCCTGCCTCTGCAGATTTCCCTGTAGATGCTGCCTGGCCTGCTGTGTTCCAGAGGCATTTAGTGTATGTTGTTGTTTGAATTTCCAGCATCTGCAGATTTCGCTGTAGATGCTGCCCGGCCTGCTGTGTTCCACTGGCATTTTGTGTGTGTTGTTTGAATTTCATGCCTCTGCAGATTTCCCTGTAGATGCTGCCTGGCCTGCTGTGTTCCACCGGCATTTAGTGTGTGTTGTTGTTTGAATTTCCAGTATCTGCAGATTTCCTCCTGTTTGCTGCCTGGCCTGCTGTGTTCCGCTGGAATTTAGTGTATGTTGTTCTTTGAATTTCCAGTATCTGCAGATTTCCCTGTAGATGCTGCCTGGCCTGCTGTGTTCCGCCGGTATTTAGTGTATGTTGTTGTTTGAATTTCCAGCATCTGCAGATTTACCTGTAGATGCTGCCTGGCCTGCTGTGTTCCACCGCCATTTAGTGTGTGTTGTTGTTTGAATTTCCAGCATCTGCAGATTTCCCTGTAGATGCTCCCTGGACTGATGTGTTCCACCGGCATTTTGTGTGTGTTGTTGTTTGATTTTCCAGCATCTGCAGATTTCCTCCTGTTTGCTGCCTGGCCTGCTGTGTTCCATGATCATTTTGTGTGTGTTGTTCTTTGAATTTCCAGCATCTGCAGATTTCCTCCTGTAGATGCTGCCTGGCCTGCTGTGTTCCATGATCATTTTGTGTGTGTTGTTCTTTGAATTTCCAGCATCTGCAGATTTCCCTGTAGATGCTGCCTGGCCGGCTGTGTTCCATGATCATTTAGTGTGTGTTGTTCTTTGAATTTCCAGCATCTGCAGTTTTCCCTGTAGATGCTGCCTGGCCTGCTCAGTTCTGCCGGCATTTTGTGTGTGTTGTTGTTTGAATTTCCAGCATCTGCAGATTTCCCTGTAGATGCTGCCTGGCCTGTTGTGTTCCACCGGCATTTAGTGTGTGTTGTTGTTTGAATTTCCAGCATCTGCAGATTTCCCTGTAGATGCTGCCTGGCCTGCTGTGTTCCACTGGCATTTAGTGTATGTTGTTGCTTGAATTTCCAGCATCAGCAGATTTCACTGTAGATGCTGCCTGGCCTGCTGTGTTCCACCAGCATTTATTGTGTGTTGTTGTTTGAATTTCCAGCATCTGCAGATTTCCCTGTAGATGCTGCCTGGCCTGCTGTGTTCCACCGGCATTTAGTGTGTGTTGTTGTTTGAATTTCCAGCATCTGCATATTTCCCTGTAGATGCTGCCCGGCCTGCTGTGTTCCGCTAGCATTTTGTGTGTGTTGTTGTTTGAATTTCCAGTATCTGCAGATTTCCTCCTGTTTGATGCCTGGCCTGCTGTGTTCCGCCGGTATTTAGTGTGGGTTGTTGCTTGAATTTCCAGCATCTGCAGATTTACCTGTAGATGCTGCCTGGCCTGCTGTGTTCCGCTGGCAATTTGTGTGTGTTGTTGTTTGAATTTCCAGCATCTGCAGATTTCCCTGTAGATGCTGCCTGGCCTGCTGTGTTCAACCGGCATTTAGTGTGAATTGTTGTTTGAATTTACAGCATCTGCAGATTTCCCTGTAGATGCTGCCCGGCCTGCTGTGTTCCACCATCATTTTGTGCGTGTAGTTTCTTGAATTTCCAGCATCTGCAGATTTCCCTGTAGATCCTGCCAGGCCTGCTGTGTTCCGCCATCATTTTGTGCGTGTTGTTGTTTGAATTTCCTGCCTCTGCAGTTTTCCTACAGTTTGCTGCCTGGCCTGCTGTGTTCCTCCATCATTTTGTGCGTGTTGTTGTTTGAATTTCCAGCATCTGCAGATTTCCCTGTAGATGCTGCCTGGCCTGCTGTGTTCCACTGGCATTTTGTGTGTGTTGTTGTTTGAATTTCCAGCATCTGCAGATTTCCCTGTAGATGGTGCCTGGCCTGCTGTGTTCTGCCGGTATTTAGTGTATGTTGTTGTTTGAATTTCCAGCATCTGCAGATTTCCCTGTAGATGCTGCCTGGCCTGCTGTGTTCCACCATCATTTTGTGCGTGTTGTTCTTTGAATTTCGAGCATCTGCAGATTTCCCTTGAGATGCTGCCTGGCATGTTGTGTTCTGCCGGTATTTAGTGTATGTTGTTGCTTGAATTTCCAGCATCTGCAGATTTACCTGTAGATGCTGCCTGGCCTGCTGTGTTCCGCTGGTATTTTGTGTGTGTTGTTTGAATTTCCTGCCTCTGCAGATTTCCTTGTAGATGTTGTCTGGCCTGCTGTGTTCCAGAGTCATTTAGTGTGTGTTGTTGTTTGAATTTCCAGGATCTGCAGATTTCCCTGTAGATGCTGCCCGGCCTGCTGTGTTCCGCTGGTATTTAGTGTATGTTGTTGTTTGAACTTCCAGCATCTGCAGATTTCCCTGTAGATGCTGCCTGGCCTGCTGTGTTCCGCCGGCATTTAGTGTGTGTTGTTGTTTGAAATTCCGGCATCTGCAGATTTCCTTGTAGATGCTACATGGCCTGCTGTGTTCCACACGCATTTTGTGTGTGTTGTTTGAATTTCCAGCATCTGCAGATTTCCCTGTAGATGCTGCCTGGCCTGCTGTGTTCTGCCGGCATTTAGTGTGTGTTGTTGTTTGAATTTCCAGCATCTGCAGATTTCCCTGTAGATGCTGCCTGGCCTGCTGTGTTCCAATGGCATTTAGTGTGTGTTCTTGTTTGAGTTTCCAGCATCTGCAGATTTCCCTGTAGATGCTGCCTGGCCTGCTGTGTTCCGCCGGCATTTAGTGTATGTTGTTGTTTGAATTTCCGGCATCTGGAGATTTCCCTGTAGATGCTGCCTGGCCTGCTGTGTTCCGCTGGCATTTTGTGTGTGTTGTTGTTTGAATTTCCAGCATCTGCAGATTTCCTCCTGTTTGCTGCCCGGCCTGCTGTGTTCCGTCGGCATTTAGTGTGTGTTGTTGTTTGAATTTCCAGCATCTGCAGATTTCCTCCTGTTTGCTGCCTGGCCTGCTGTGTTCCGCCGGTATTTAGTGTATGTTGTTGCTTGAATTTCCAGCATCTGCAGATTTCCCTGTAGATGCTGCCCGGCCTGTTGTGATCCGCCGGCATTTAGTGTGTGTTGTTGTTTGAATTTACAGCATCTGCAGATTTCCCTGTAGATGCTGCCTGGCCTGCTGTGTTCCACCGGCATTTAGTGTGTGTTCTTGTTTGAATTTCCAGCATCTGCAGATTTCCCTGTAGATGCTGCCCGGCCTGCTGTGTTCCACCATCATTTTGTGCGTGTAGTTTCTTGAATTTCCAGCATCTGCAGATTTCCCTGTAGATCCTGCCAGGCCTGCTGTGTTCCGCCATCATTTTGTGCGTGTTGTTGTTTGAATTTCCTGCCTCTGCAGATTTCCCTGTAGATGCTGCGTGGCCTGCTGTGTTCCACCATCATTTTGTGTGTGTTGTTGTTTGAATTTCCAGCATCCGCAGATTTGACTGTAGATGCTGCCTGGCCTGCTGTGTTCCACTGGCATTTTGTGTGTGTTGTTGTTTGAATTTCCAGCATCTGCAGATTTCCCTGTAGATGGTGCCTGGCCTGCTGTGTTCTGCCGGTATTTAGTGTGTGTTGTTGTTTGAATTTCCAGCATCTGCAGATTTCACTGTAGATGCTGCCTGGCCTGCTGTGTTCCACCATCATTTTGTGCGTGTTATTCTTTGAATTTCGAGCATCTGCAGATTTCCCTTGAGATGCTGCCTGGCATGTTGTGTTCTGCCGGTATTTAGTGTATGTTGTTGCTTGAATTTCCAGCATCTGCAGATTTACCTGTAGATGCTGCCTGGCCTGCTGTGTTCCGCTGGCATTTTGTGTGTGTTGTTTGAATTTCCTGCCTCTGCAGACTTCCTTGTAGATGTTGTCTGGCCTGCTGTGTTCCAGAGTCATTTAGTGTGTGTTGTTGTTTGAATTTCCAGGATCTGCAGATTTCCCTGTAGATGCTGCCCGGCCTGCTGTGTTCCGCTGGTATTTAGTGTATGTTGTTGTTTGAACTTCCAGCATCTGCAGATTTCCCTGTAGATGCTGCCTGGCCTGCTGTGTTCCGCCGGCATTTAGTGTGTGTTGTTGTTTGAAATTCCGGCATCTGCAGATTTCCTTGTAGATGCTACATGGCCTGCTGTGTTCCACACGCATTTTGTGTGTGTTGTTTGAATTTCCAGCATCTGCAGATTTCCCTGTAGAGGCTGCCTGGCCTGCTGTGTTCTGCCGGCATTTAGTGTGTGTTGTTGTTTGAATTTCCAGCATCTGCAGATTTCCCTGTAGATGTTGCCTGGCCTGCTGTGTTCCGCTGGCATTTTGTGTGTGTTGTTGTTTGAATTTCCAGCATCTGCAGATTTCCTCCTGTTTGCTGCCCGGCCTGCTGTGTTCCTCCGGTATTTAGTGTATGTTGTTGCTTGAATTTCCAGCATCTGCAGATTTCCCTGTAGATACTGCCCGGCCTGCTGTGTTCCACCGGCATTTAGTGTGTGTTGTTGTTTGAATTTCCAGCATCTGCAGATTTCCCTGTTGAGGCTGCCTGGCCTGCTGTGTTCTGCCGGCATTTAGAGTGTGTTGTTATTTGAATTTCCAGCATCTGCAGATTTCCCTGTAGATGCTGCCTGGCCTGCTGTGTTCTGCCGGTATTCACTTTGTGTTGTTCTTTGAATTTCCAGCATCTGCAAATTTCCTCCTGTAGATGCTGCCTGGCCTGCTGTGTTCCACTGGCATTTAGTGTGTGTTCTTGTTTGAAATTCCAGCATCTGCAGATTTCCCTGTAGAGGCTGCCTGGCCTGCTGTGTTCCGCCGGTATTTAGTGTGTGTTGTTGTTTGAATTTCCAGCATCTGCAGATTTCCCTGTAGATACTGCCCGGCCTGCTGTGTTCCACCGGCATTTAGTGTGTGTTGTTGTTTGAATTTCCAGCATCTGCAGATTTCCCTGTAGATGCTGCCTGGTCTGCTGTGTTCCACCGGCATTTTGTGTGTGTTGTTGTTTGAATTTCCAGCATCTGCAGAATTCCCTGTAGATACTGCCCGGCCTGCTGTGTTCCACCGGCATTTTGTGTGTGTTGTTGTTTGAATTTCCAGCATCTGCAGATTTCCCTGTAGATACTGCCCGGCCTGCTGTGTTCCACCGGCATTTTGTGTGTGTTGTTGTTTGAATTTCCAGCATCTGCAGAATTCCCTGTAGATGCTGCCTGGCCTGCTGTGTTCCACCGGCATTTAGTGTGTGTTGTTGTTTGAATTTCCAGCATCTGCAGAATTCCCTGTAGATGCTGCCTGGCCTGCTGTGTTCCACCGGCATTTAGTGTGTGTTGTTTTTTGAATTTCCAGCATCTGCATATTTCCTCCTGTTTGCTGCCTGGCCTGCTGTGTTCCACTGGCATTTAGTTTGTGTTGTTGTTTGATTTTCCAGCATCTGCAGATTTCCCTGTAGATGTTGCCTGGCCTGCTGTGTTCTGCCGGCATTTTGTGTGTGTTTTTGTTTGAATTTCCAGCATCTGCAGATTTCCCTGTAGATGCTGACGGCCTGCTGTGTTCCACTGGCATTTTGTGTGTGTTGTTTGAATTTCATGCCTCTGCAGATTTCCCTGTAGATGCTGCCTGGCCTGCTGTGTTCCACCGGCATTTAGTGTGTGTTGTTGTTTGAATTTCCAGTATCTGCAGATTTCCTCCTGTTTGCTGCCTGGCCTGCTGTGTTCCGCTGGAATTTAGTGTATGTTGTTGTTTGAATTTCCAGTATCTGCAGATTTCCCTGTAGATGCTCCCTGGACTGATGTGTTCCACCAGCATTTACTGTGTGTTGTTGTTTGATTTTCCAGCATCTGCAGATTTCCTCCTGTTTGCTGCCTGGCCTGCTGTGTTCCGCCGGTATTTAGTGTATGTTGTTGTTTGAATTTCCAGCATCTGCAGATTTACCTGTAGATGCTGCCTGGCCTGCTGTGTTCCACCGCCATTTAGTGTGTGTTGTTGTTTGAATTTCCAGCATCTGCAGATTTCTCTGTAGATGCTCCCTGGACTGATGTGTTCCACCGGCATTTTGTGTGTGTTGTTGTTTGATTTTCCAGCATCTGCAGATTTCCTCCTGTTTGCTGCCTGGCCTGCTGTGTTCCATGATCATTTTGTGTGTGTTGTTCTTTGAATTTCCAGCATCTGCAGATTTCCTCCTGTAGATGCTGCCTGGCCTGCTGTGTTCCATGATCATTTTGTGTGTGTTGTTCTTTGAATTTCCAGCATCTGCAGATTTCCCTGTAGATGCTGCCTGGCCGGCTGTGTTCCATGATCATTTAGTGTGTGTTGTTCTTTGAATTTCCAGCATCTGCAGTTTTCCCTGTAGATGCTGCCTGGCCTGCTCAGTCCTGCCGGCATTTTGTGTGTGTTGTTGTTTGAATTTCCAGCATCTGCAGATTTCCCTGTAGATGCTGCCTGGCCTGCTGTGTTCCACCGGCATTTAGTGTGTGTTGTTGTTTGAATTTCCAGCATCTGCAGATTTCCCTGTAGATGCTGCCTGGCCTGCTGTGTTCCACTGGCATTTAGTGTATGTTGTTGCTTGAATTTCCAGCATCAGCAGATTTCACTGTAGATGCTGCCTGGCCTGCTGTGTTCCACCAGCATTTATTGTGTGTTGTTGTTTGAATTTCCAGCATCTGCAGATTTCCCTGTAGATGCTGCCTGGCCTGCTGTGTTCCACCGGCATTTAGTGTGTGTTGTTGTTTGAATTTCCAGCATCTGCATATTTCCCTGTAGATGCTGCCCGGCCTGCTGTGTTCCGCTAGCATTTTGTGTGTGTTGTTGTTTGAATTTCCAGTATCTGCAGATTTCCTCCTGTTTGATGCCTGGCCTGCTGTGTTCCGCCGGTATTTAGTGTGGGTTGTTGCTTGAATTTCCAGCATCTGCAGATTTACCTGTAGATGCTGCCTGGCCTGCTGTGTTCCGCTGGCAATTTGTGTGTGTTGTTGTTTGAATTTCCAGCATCTGCAGATTTCCCTGTAGATGCTGCCTGGCCTGCTGTGTTCAACCGGCATTTAGTGTGAATTGTTGTTTGAATTTACAGCATCTGCAGATTTCCCTGTAGATGCTGCCCGGCCTGCTGTGTTCCACCATCATTTTGTGCGTGTAGTTTCTTGAATTTCCAGCATCTGCAGATTTCCCTGTAGATCCTGCCAGGCCTGCTGTGTTCCGCCATCATTTTGTGCGTGTTGTTGTTTGAATTTCCTGCCTCTGCAGTTTTCCTACAGTTTGCTGCCTGGCCTGCTGTGTTCCTCCATCATTTTGTGCGTGTTGTTGTTTGAATTTCCAGCATCTGCAGATTTCCCTGTAGATGCTGCCTGGCCTGCTGTGTTCCACTGGCATTTTGTGTGTGTTGTTGTTTGAATTTCCAGCATCTGCAGATTTCCCTGTAGATGGTGCCTGGCCTGCTGTGTTCTGCCGGTATTTAGTGTATGTTGTTGTTTGAATTTCCAGCATCTGCAGATTTCCCTGTAGATGCTGCCTGGCCTGCTGTGTTCCACCATCATTTTGTGCGTGTTGTTCTTTGAATTTCGAGCATCTGCAGATTTCCCTTGAGATGCTGCCTGGCATGTTGTGTTCTGCCGGTATTTAGTGTATGTTGTTGCTTGAATTTCCAGCATCTGCAGATTTACCTGTAGATGCTGCCTGGCCTGCTGTGTTCCGCTGGCATTTTGTGTGTGTTGTTTGAATTTCCTGCCTCTGCAGATTTCCTTGTAGATGTTGTCTGGCCTGCTGTGTTCCAGAGTCATTTAGTGTGTGTTGTTGTTTGAATTTCCAGGATCTGCAGATTTCCCTGTAGATGCTGCCCGGCCTGCTGTGTTCCGCTGGTATTTAGTGTATGTTGTTGTTTGAACTTCCAGCATCTGCAGATTTCCCTGTAGATGCTGCCTGGCCTGCTGTGTTCCGCCGGCATTTAGTGTGTGTTGTTGTTTGAAATTCCGGCATCTGCAGATTTCCTTGTAGATGCTACATGGCCTGCTGTGTTCCACACGCATTTTGTGTGTGTTGTTTGATTTTCCAGCATCTGCAGATTTCCTCCTGTTTGCTGCCTGGCCTGCTGTGTTCCGCCGGTATTTAGTGTATGTTGTTGTTTGAATTTCCAGCATCTGCAGATTTACCTGTAGATGCTGCCTGGCCTGCTGTGTTCCACCGCCATTTAGTGTGTGTTGTTGTTTGAATTTCCAGCATCTGCAGATTTCTCTGTAGATGCTCCCTGGACTGATGTGTTCCACCGGCATTTTGTGTGTGTTGTTGTTTGATTTTCCAGCATCTGCAGATTTCCTCCTGTTTGCTGCCTGGCCTGCTGTGTTCCATGATCATTTTGTGTGTGTTGTTCTTTGAATTTCCAGCATCTGCAGATTTCCTCCTGTAGATGCTGCCTGGCCTGCTGTGTTCCATGATCATTTTGTGTGTGTTGTTCTTTGAATTTCCAGCATCTGCAGATTTCCCTGTAGATGCTGCCTGGCCGGCTGTGTTCCATGATCATTTAGTGTGTGTTGTTCTTTGAATTTCCAGCATCTGCAGTTTTCCCTGTAGATGCTGCCTGGCCTGCTCAGTCCTGCCGGCATTTTGTGTGTGTTGTTGTTTGAATTTCCAGCATCTGCAGATTTCCCTGTAGATGCTGCCTGGCCTGCTGTGTTCCACCGGCATTTAGTGTGTGTTGTTGTTTGAATTTCCAGCATCTGCAGATTTCCCTGTAGATGCTGCCTGGCCTGCTGTGTTCCACTGGCATTTAGTGTATGTTGTTGCTTGAATTTCCAGCATCAGCAGATTTCACTGTAGATGCTGCCTGGCCTGCTGTGTTCCACCAGCATTTATTGTGTGTTGTTGTTTGAATTTCCAGCATCTGCAGATTTCCCTGTAGATGCTGCCTGGCCTGCTGTGTTCCACCGGCATTTAGTGTGTGTTGTTGTTTGAATTTCCAGCATCTGCATATTTCCCTGTAGATGCTGCCCGGCCTGCTGTGTTCCGCTAGCATTTTGTGTGTGTTGTTGTTTGAATTTCCAGTATCTGCAGATTTCCTCCTGTTTGATGCCTGGCCTGCTGTGTTCCGCCGGTATTTAGTGTGGGTTGTTGCTTGAATTTCCAGCATCTGCAGATTTACCTGTAGATGCTGCCTGGCCTGCTGTGTTCCGCTGGCAATTTGTGTGTGTTGTTGTTTGAATTTCCAGCATCTGCAGATTTCCCTGTAGATGCTGCCTGGCCTGCTGTGTTCAACCGGCATTTAGTGTGAATTGTTGTTTGAATTTACAGCATCTGCAGATTTCCCTGTAGATGCTGCCCGGCCTGCTGTGTTCCACCATCATTTTGTGCGTGTAGTTTCTTGAATTTCCAGCATCTGCAGATTTCCCTGTAGATCCTGCCAGGCCTGCTGTGTTCCGCCATCATTTTGTGCGTGTTGTTGTTTGAATTTCCTGCCTCTGCAGTTTTCCTACAGTTTGCTGCCTGGCCTGCTGTGTTCCTCCATCATTTTGTGCGTGTTGTTGTTTGAATTTCCAGCATCTGCAGATTTCCCTGTAGATGCTGCCTGGCCTGCTGTGTTCCACTGGCATTTTGTGTGTGTTGTTGTTTGAATTTCCAGCATCTGCAGATTTCCCTGTAGATGGTGCCTGGCCTGCTGTGTTCTGCCGGTATTTAGTGTATGTTGTTGTTTGAATTTCCAGCATCTGCAGATTTCCCTGTAGATGCTGCCTGGCCTGCTGTGTTCCACCATCATTTTGTGCGTGTTGTTCTTTGAATTTCGAGCATCTGCAGATTTCCCTTGAGATGCTGCCTGGCATGTTGTGTTCTGCCGGTATTTAGTGTATGTTGTTGCTTGAATTTCCAGCATCTGCAGATTTACCTGTAGATGCTGCCTGGCCTGCTGTGTTCCGCTGGCATTTTGTGTGTGTTGTTTGAATTTCCTGCCTCTGCAGATTTCCTTGTAGATGTTGTCTGGCCTGCTGTGTTCCAGAGTCATTTAGTGTGTGTTGTTGTTTGAATTTCCAGGATCTGCAGATTTCCCTGTAGATGCTGCCCGGCCTGCTGTGTTCCGCTGGTATTTAGTGTATGTTGTTGTTTGAACTTCCAGCATCTGCAGATTTCCCTGTAGATGCTGCCTGGCCTGCTGTGTTCCGCCGGCATTTAGTGTGTGTTGTTGTTTGAAATTCCGGCATCTGCAGATTTCCTTGTAGATGCTACATGGCCTGCTGTGTTCCACACGCATTTTGTGTGTGTTGTTTGAATTTCCAGCATCTGCAGATTTCCCTGTAGATGCTGCCTGGCCTGCTGTGTTCTGCCGGCATTTAGTGTGTGTTGTTGTTTGAATTTCCAGCATCTGCAGATTTCCCTGTAGATGCTGCCTGGCCTGCTGTGTTCCAATGGCATTTAGTGTGTGTTCTTGTTTGAGTTTCCAGCATCTGCAGATTTCCCTGTAGATGCTGCCTGGCCTGCTGTGTTCCGCCGGCATTTAGTGTATGTTGTTGTTTGAATTTCCGGCATCTGGAGATTTCCCTGTAGATGCTGCCTGGCCTGCTGTGTTCCGCTGGCATTTTGTGTGTGTTGTTGTTTGAATTTCCAGCATCTGCAGATTTCCTCCTGTTTGCTGCCTGGCCTGCTGTGTTCCGCCGGTATTTAGTGTATGTTGTTGCTTGAATTTCCAGCATCTGCAGATTTCCCTGTAGATGCTGCCCGGCCTGCTGTGTTCCGCCGGCATTTAGTGTGTGTTGTTGTTTGAATTTCCAGCATCTGCAGATTTCCCTGTAGATGCTGCCTGGCCTGCTGTGTTCCACCGGCATTTAGTGTGTGTTCTTGTTTGAATTTCCAGCATCTGCAGATTTCCCTGTAGATGCTGCCCGGCCTGCTGTGTTCCACCATCATTTTGTGCGTGTAGTTTCTTGAATTTCCAGCATCTGCAGATTTCCCTGTAGATCCTGCCAGGCCTGCTGTGTTCCGCCATCATTTTGTGCGTGTTGTTGTTTGAATTTCCTGCCTCTGCAGATTTCCCTGTAGATGCTGCGTGGCCTGCTGTGTTCCACCATCATTTTGTGTGTGTTGTTGTTTGAATTTCCAGCATCCGCAGATTTGACTGTAGATGCTGCCTGGCCTGCTGTGTTCCACTGGCATTTTGTGTGTGTTGTTGTTTGAATTTCCAGCATCTGCAGATTTCCCTGTAGATGGTGCCTGGCCTGCTGTGTTCTGCCGGTATTTAGTGTGTGTTGTTGTTTGAATTTCCAGCATCTGCAGATTTCACTGTAGATGCTGCCTGGCCTGCTGTGTTCCACCATCATTTTGTGCGTGTTATTCTTTGAATTTCGAGCATCTGCAGATTTCCCTTGAGATGCTGCCTGGCATGTTGTGTTCTGCCGGTATTTAGTGTATGTTGTTGCTTGAATTTCCAGCATCTGCAGATTTACCTGTAGATGCTGCCTGGCCTGCTGTGTTCCGCTGGCATTTTGTGTGTGTTGTTTGAATTTCCTGCCTCTGCAGATTTCCTTGTAGATGTTGTCTGGCCTGCTGTGTTCCAGAGTCATTTAGTGTGTGTTGTTGTTTGAATTTCCAGGATCTGCAGATTTCCCTGTAGATGCTGCCCGGCCTGCTGTGTTCCGCTGGTATTTAGTGTATGTTGTTGTTTGAACTTCCAGCATCTGCAGATTTCCCTGTAGATGCTGCCTGGCCTGCTGTGTTCCGCCGGCATTTAGTGTGTGTTGTTGTTTGAAATTCCGGCATCTGCAGATTTCCTTGTAGATGCTACATGGCCTGCTGTGTTCCACACGCATTTTGTGTGTGTTGTTTGAATTTCCAGCATCTGCAGATTTCCCTGTAGAGGCTGCCTGGCCTGCTGTGTTCTGCCGGCATTTAGTGTGTGTTGTTGTTTGAATTTCCAGCATCTGCAGATTTCCCTGTAGATGCTGCCTGGCCTGCTGTGTTCCAATGGCATTTAGTGTGTGTTCTTGTTTGAATTTCCAGCATCTGCAGATTTCCCTGTGGATGCTGCCTGGCCTGCTGTGTTCCGCTGGCATTTTGTGTGTGTTGTTGTTTGAATTTCCAGCATCTGCTGATTTCCTCCTGTTTGCTGCCCGGCCTGCTGTGTTCCACCGGCATTTAGTGTGTGTTCCTGTTTGAATTTCCAGTATCTGCAGATTTCCTCCTGTTTGCTGCCCGGCCTGCTGTGTTCCACAAGCATTTTGTGTGTGTTGTTGTTTGAATTTCCAGCATCTGCATATTTCCTCCTGTTTGCTGCCTGGCCTGCTGTGTTCCACCGGCATTTAGTGTGTGTTGTAGTTTGAATTTCCAGCATCTGCAGATTTCCCTGTAGATGCTGCCAGGCCTGCTGTGTTCCGCTGGTATTTAGTGTATGTTGTTGTTTGAATTTCCAGCATCTTCAGATTTCCCTGTAGATGCTGCCCGGCCTGCTGTGTTCCACTGGCATTTTGTGTGTGTTGTTTGAATTTCCTGCCTCTGCAGATTTCCCTGTAGATGCTGCCTGGCCTGCTGTGTTCCAGAGGCATTTAGTGTATGTTGTTGTTTGAATTTCCAGCATCTTCAGATTTCGCTGTAGATGCTGCCCGGCCTGCTGTGTTCCACTGGCATTTTGTGTGTGTTGTTTGAATTTCCAGCATCTGCAGATTTCCCTGTAGATGCTGCCTGGCCTGCTGTGTTCTGCCGGCATTTAGTGTGTGTTGTTGTTTGAATTTACAGCATCTGCAGATTTCCCTGTAAATGCTGCCTGGCCTGCTGTGTTCCACTGGCATTTAGTGTATGTTGTTGCTTGAATTTCCAGCATCTGCAGATTTCCCTGTAGATACTGCCCGGCCTGCTGTGTTCCACCGGCATTTAGTGTGTGTTGTAGTTTGAATTTCCGGCATCTGCAGATTTCCCTGTAGATGCTGCCCGGCCTGCTGTGCTCCGCTGGCATTTAGTGTATGTTGTTGTTTGAACTTCCAGCATCTGCAGATTTCCCTGTAGATGCTGCCTGGCCTGCTGTGTTCCGCCGGCATTTAGTGTGTGTTGTTGTTTGAAATTCCGGCATCTGCAGATTTCCTTGTAGATGCTACATGGCCTGCTGTGTTCCACACGCATTTTGTGTGTGTTGTTTGAATTTCCAGCATCTGCAGATTTCCCTGTAGAGGCTGCCTGGCCTGCTGTGTTCTGCCGGCATTTAGTGTGTGTTGTTGTTTGAATTTCCAGCATCTGCAGATTTCCCTGTGGATGCTGCCTGGCCTGCTGTGTTCCGCTGGCATTTTGTGTGTGTTGTTGTTTGAATTTCCAGCATCTGCAGATTTCCTCCTGTTTGCTGCCCGGCCTGCTGTGTTCCGTCGGCATTTAGTGTGTGTTGTTGTTTGAATTTCCAGCATCTGCAGATTTCCCTGTAGAAACTGCCCGGCCTGCTGTGTTCCGCCGGCATTTAGTGTGTGTTGTTGTTTGAATTTCCAGCATCTGCAGATTTCCCTGTAGATGCTGCCTGGCCTGCTGTGTTCCACCGGCATTTAGTGTGTGTTCTTGTTTGAATTTCCAGCATCTGCAGATTTCCCTGTAGATGCTGCCCGGCCTGCTGTGTTCTACCATCATTTTGTGCGTGTAGTTTCTTGAATTTCCAGCATCTGCAGATTTCCTCCTGTTTGCTGCCTGGCCTGCTGTGTTCCGCCATCATTTTGTGCGTGTTGTTGTTTGAATTTCCTGCCTCTGCAGTTTTCCTACTGTTTGCTGCCTGGCCTGCTGTGTTCCGCCATCATTTTGTGCGTGTTGTTGTTTGAATTTCCAGCATCTGCAGATTTCCCTGTAGATGCTGCGTGGCCTGCTGTGTTCCACCATCATTTTGTGTGTGTTGTTGTTTGAATTTCCAGCATCTGCAGATTTCCCTGTAGATGTTGCCTGGCCTGCTGTGTTCTGCCGGTATTTAGTGTGTGTTGTTGTTTGAATTTCCAGCATCTGCAGATTTCCCTGTAGATGCTGCCTGGCCTGCTGTGTTCCACCATCATTTTGTGCGTGTTGTTCTTTGAGTTTCGAGCATCTGCAGATTTCCCTTGAGATGCTGCCTGGCATGTTGTGTTCTGCCGGTATTTAGTGTATGTTGTTGCTTGAATTTCCAGCATCTGCAGAGTTACCTGTAGATGCTGCCTGGCCTGCTGTGTTCCGCTGGCATTTTGTGTGTGTTGTTTGAATTTCCTGCCTCTGCAGATTTCCGTGTAGATGTTGTCTGGCCTGCTGTGTTCCAGAGTCATTTAGTGTGTGTTGTTGTTTGAATTTCCAGCATCTGCAGAATTCCTCCTGTTTGCTTCCCGGCCTGCTGTGTTCCGCCGGCATTTTGTGTGTGTTGTTGTTTGAATTTCCAGCATCTGCAGATTTCCCTGTAGATGCTGCCTGGCCTGCTGTGTTCTGCCGGTATTTAGTGTGTGTTGTTGTTTGAATTTCCAGCATCTGCAGATTTCCCTGTAGATGCTGCCCGGCCTGCTGTGTTCCACCAGCATTTTGTGTGTGTTGTTGTTTGAATTTCCAGCATCTGCATATTTCCTCCTGTTTGCTGCCTGGCCTGCTGTGTTTCACCGGCATTTAGTGTGTGTTGTAGTTTGAATTTCCAGCATCTGCAGATTTCCCTGTAGATGTTGCCAGGCCTGCTGTGTTCCGCTGGTATTTAGTGTATGTTGTTGTTTGAATTTCCAGCATCTGCAGATTTCCCTGTAGATGCTGCCCGGCCTGCTGTGTTCCAGAGGCATTTAGTGTATGTTGTTGTTTGAATTTCCAGCATCTTCAGATTTCGCTGTAGATGCTGCCCGGCCTGCTGTGTTCCACTGGCATTTTGTGTGTGTTGTTTGAATTTCCTGCCTCTGCAGATTTCCCTGTAGATGCTGCCTGGCCTGCTGTGTTCCAGAGGCATTTAGTGTATGTTGTTGTTTGAATTTCCAGCATCTTCAGATTTCGCTGTAGATGCTGCCCGGCCTGCTGTGTTCCACTGGCATTTTGTGTGTGTTGTTTGAATTTCCTGCCTCTGCAGATTTCCCTGTAGATGCTGCCTGGCCTGCTGTGTTCCAGAGGCATTTAGTGTGTGTTGTTGTTTGAATTTCCTGCCTCTGCAGATTTCCCTGTAGATGCTGCCTGGCCTGCTGTGTTCCAGAGGCATTTAGTGTGTGTTGTTGTTTGAATTTCCTGCCTCTGCAGATTTCCCTGTAGATGCTGCCTGGCCTGCTGTGTTCCAGAGGCATTTAGTGTATGTTGTTGTTTGAATTTCCAGCATCTTCAGATATCCCTGTAGATGCTGCCCGGCCTGATGTGTTCCACTGGCATTTTGTGTGTGTTGTTTGAATTTCCTGCCTCTGCAGATTTCCCTGTAGATGCTGCCTGGCCTGCTGTGTTCCACCGGCATTTAGTGTGTGTTGTTGTTTGAATTTCCAGCATCTGCAGATTTCACTGTAGATGCTGCCTGGCCTGCTGTGTTCCATGATCATTTTGTGCGTGTTGTTCTTTGAATTTCCAGCATCTGCAGATTTCCCTGTAGATGCTGCCTGGCCTGCTGTGTTCCATGATCATTTTGTGCGTGTTGTTCTTTGAATTTCCAGCATCTGCATATTTCCTCCTGTTTGCTGCCTGGCCTGCTGTGTTCCACTGGCATTTAGTTTGTGTTGTTGTTTGATTTTCCAGCATCTGCAGATTTCCCTGTAGATGTTGCCTGGCCTGCTGTGTTCTGCCGGCATTTTGTGTGTGTTTTTGTTTGAATTTCCAGCATCTGCAGATTTCCCTGTAGATGCTGACGGCCTGCTGTGTTCCACTGGCATTTTGTGTGTGTTGTTTGAATTTCCTGCCTCTGCAGATTTCCCTGTAGATGCTGCCTGGCCTGCTGTGTTCCAGAGGCATTTAGTGTATGTTGTTGTTTGAATTTCCAGCATCTGCAGATTTCGCTGTAGATGCTGCCCGGCCTGCTGTGTTCCACTGGCATTTTGTGTGTGTTGTTTGAATTTCATGCCTCTGCAGATTTCCCTGTAGATGCTGCCTGGCCTGCTGTGTTCCACCGGCATTTAGTGTGTGTTGTTGTTTGAATTTCCAGTATCTGCAGATTTCCTCCTGTTTGCTGCCTGGCCTGCTGTGTTCCGCTGGAATTTAGTGTATGTTGTTGTTTGAATTTCCAGTATCTGCAGATTTCCCTGTAGATGCTCCCTGGACTGATGTGTTCCACCAGCATTTACTGTGTGTTGTTGTTTGATTTTCCAGCATCTGCAGATTTCCTCCTGTTTGCTGCCTGGCCTGCTGTGTTCCGCCGGTATTTAGTGTATGTTGTTGTTTGAATTTCCAGCATCTGCAGATTTACCTGTAGATGCTGCCTGGCCTGCTGTGTTCCACCGCCATTTAGTGTGTGTTGTTGTTTGAATTTCCAGCATCTGCAGATTTCCCTGTAGATGCTCCCTGGACTGATGTGTTCCACCGGCATTTTGTGTGTGTTGTTGTTTGATTTTCCAGCATCTGCAGATTTCCTCCTGTTTGCTGCCTGGCCTGCTGTGTTCCATGATCATTTTGTGTGTGTTGTTCTTTGAATTTCCAGCATCTGCAGATTTCCTCCTGTAGATGCTGCCTGGCCTGCTGTGTTCCATGATCATTTTGTGTGTGTTGTTCTTTGAATTTCCAGCATCTGCAGATTTCCCTGTAGATGCTGCCTGGCCGGCTGTGTTCCATGATCATTTAGTGTGTGTTGTTCTTTGAATTTCCAGCATCTGCAGTTTTCCCTGTAGATGCTGCCTGGCCTGCTCAGTCCTGCCGGCATTTTGTGTGTGTTGTTGTTTGAATTTCCAGCATCTGCAGATTTCCCTGTAGATGCTGCCTGGCCTGCTGTGTTCCACCGGCATTTAGTGTGTGTTGTTGTTTGAATTTCCAGCATCTGCAGATTTCCCTGTAGATGCTGCCTGGCCTGCTGTGTTCCACTGGCATTTAGTATATGTTGTTGCTTGAATTTCCAGCATCAGCAGATTTCACTGTAGATGCTGCCTGGCCTGCTGTGTTCCACCAGCATTTATTGTGTGTTGTTGTTTGAATTTCCAGCATCTGCAGATTTCCCTGTAGATGCTGCCTGGCCTGCTGTGTTCCACCGGCATTTAGTGTGTGTTGTTGTTTGAATTTCCAGCATCTGCATATTTCCCTGTAGATGCTGCCCGGCCTGCTGTGTTCCGCTAGCATTTTGTGTGTGTTGTTGTTTGAATTTCCAGTATCTGCAGATTTCCTCCTGTTTGATGCCTGGCCTGCTGTGTTCCGCCGGTATTTAGTGTGGGTTGTTGCTTGAATTTCCAGCATCTGCAGATTTACCTGTAGATGCTGCCTGGCCTGCTGTGTTCCGCTGGCAATTTGTGTGTGTTGTTGTTTGAATTTCCAGCATCTGCAGATTTCCCTGTAGATGCTGCCTGGCCTGCTGTGTTCAACCGGCATTTAGTGTGAATTGTTGTTTGAATTTACAGCATCTGCAGATTTCCCTGTAGATGCTGCCCGGCCTGCTGTGTTCCACCATCATTTTGTGCGTGTAGTTTCTTGAATTTCCAGCATCTGCAGATTTCCCTGTAGATCCTGCCAGGCCTGCTGTGTTCCGCCATCATTTTGTGCGTGTTGTTGTTTGAATTTCCTGCCTCTGCAGTTTTCCTACAGTTTGCTGCCTGGCCTGCTGTGTTCCTCCATCATTTTGTGCGTGTTGTTGTTTGAATTTCCAGCATCTGCAGATTTCCCTGTAGATGCTGCCTGGCCTGCTGTGTTCCACTGGCATTTTGTGTGTGTTGTTGTTTGAATTTCCAGCATCTGCAGATTTCCCTGTAGATGGTGCCTGGCCTGCTGTGTTCTGCCGGTATTTAGTGTATGTTGTTGTTTGAATTTCCAGCATCTGCAGATTTCCCTGTAGATGCTGCCTGGCCTGCTGTGTTCCACCATCATTTTGTGCGTGTTGTTCTTTGAATTTCGAGCATCTGCAGATTTCCCTTGAGATGCTGCCTGGCATGTTGTGTTCTGCCGGTATTTAGTGTATGTTGTTGCTTGAATTTCCAGCATCTGCAGATTTACCTGTAGATGCTGCCTGGCCTGCTGTGTTCCGCTGGCATTTTGTGTGTGTTGTTTGAATTTCCTGCCTCTGCAGATTTCCTTGTAGATGTTGTCTGGCCTGCTGTGTTCCGCCGGCATTTAGTGTGTGTTGTTGTTTGAAATTCCGGCATCTGCAGATTTCCTTGTAGATGCTACATGGCCTGCTGTGTTCCACACGCATTTTGTGTGTGTTGTTTGAATTTCCAGCATCTGCAGATTTCCCTGTAGATGCTGCCTGGCCTGCTGTGTTCTGCCGGCATTTAGTGTGTGTTGTTGTTTGAATTTCCAGCATCTGCAGATTTCCCTGTAGATGCTGCCTGGCCTGCTGTGTTCCAATGGCATTTAGTGTGTGTTCTTGTTTGAGTTTCCAGCATCTGCAGATTTCCCTGTAGATGCTGCCTGGCCTGCTGTGTTCCGCCGGCATTTAGTGTATGTTGTTGTTTGAATTTCCGGCATCTGGAGATTTCCCTGTAGATGCTGCCTGGCCTGCTGTGTTCCGCTGGCATTTTGTGTGTGTTGTTGTTTGAATTTCCAGCATCTGCAGATTTCCTCCTGTTTGCTGCCCGGCCTGCTGTGTTCCGTCGGCATTTAGTGTGTGTTGTTGTTTGAATTTCCAGCATCTGCAGATTTCCTCCTGTTTGCTGCCTGGCCTGCTGTGTTCCGCCGGTATTTAGTGTATGTTGTTGCTTGAATTTCCAGCATCTGCAGATTTCCCTGTAGATGCTGCCCGGCCTGCTGTGTTCCGCCGGCATTTAGTGTGTGTTGTTGTTTGAATTTCCAGCATCTGCAGATTTCCCTGTAGATGCTGCCTGGCCTGCTGTGTTCCACCGGCATTTAGTGTGTGTTCTTGTTTGAATTTCCAGCATCTGCAGATTTCCCTGTAGATGCTGCCCGGCCTGCTGTGTTCCACCATCATTTTGTGCGTGTAGTTTCTTGAATTTCCAGCATCTGCAGATTTCCCTGTAGATCCTGCCAGGCCTGCTGTGTTCCGCCATCATTTTGTGCGTGTTGTTGTTTGAATTTCCTGCCTCTGCAGATTTCCCTGTAGATGCTGCGTGGCCTGCTGTGTTCCACCATCATTTTGTGTGTGTTGTTGTTTGAATTTCCAGCATCCGCAGATTTGACTGTAGATGCTGCCTGGCCTGCTGTGTTCCACTGGCATTTTGTGTGTGTTGTTGTTTGAATTTCCAGCATCTGCAGATTTCCCTGTAGATGGTGCCTGGCCTGCTGTGTTCTGCCGGTATTTAGTGTGTGTTGTTGTTTGAATTTCCAGCATCTGCAGATTTCACTGTAGATGCTGCCTGGCCTGCTGTGTTCCACCATCATTTTGTGCGTGTTATTCTTTGAATTTCGAGCATCTGCAGATTTCCCTTGAGATGCTGCCTGGCATGTTGTGTTCTGCCGGTATTTAGTGTATGTTGTTGCTTGAATTTCCAGCATCTGCAGATTTACCTGTAGATGCTGCCTGGCCTGCTGTGTTCCGCTGGCATTTTGTGTGTGTTGTTTGAATTTCCTGCCTCTGCAGATTTCCTTGTAGATGTTGTCTGGCCTGCTGTGTTCCAGAGTCATTTAGTGTGTGTTGTTGTTTGAATTTCCAGGATCTGCAGATTTCCCTGTAGATGCTGCCCGGCCTGCTGTGTTCCGCTGGTATTTAGTGTATGTTGTTGTTTGAACTTCCAGCATCTGCAGATTTCCCTGTAGATGCTGCCTGGCCTGCTGTGTTCCGCCGGCATTTAGTGTGTGTTGTTGTTTGAAATTCCGGCATCTGCAGATTTCCTTGTAGATGCTACATGGCCTGCTGTGTTCCACACGCATTTTGTGTGTGTTGTTTGAATTTCCAGCATCTGCAGATTTCCCTGTAGAGGCTGCCTGGCCTGCTGTGTTCTGCCGGCATTTAGTGTGTGTTGTTGTTTGAATTTCCAGCATCTGCAGATTTCCCTGTAGATGCTGCCTGGCCTGCTGTGTTCCAATGGCATTTAGTGTGTGTTCTTGTTTGAATTTCCAGCATCTGCAGATTTCCCTGTGGATGCTGCCTGGCCTGCTGTGTTCCGCTGGCATTTTGTGTGTGTTGTTGTTTGAATTTCCAGTATCTGCAGATTTCCTCCTGTTTGCTGCCCGGCCTGCTGTGTTCCACCGGCATTTAGTGTGTGTTGTTGTTTGAATTTCCAGCATCTGCAGATTTCCTCCTGTTTGCTGCCCGGCCTGCTGTGTTCCACCGGCATTTAGTGTGTGTTGTTGTTTGAATTTCCAGCATCTGCAGATTTCCTCCTGTTTGCTGCCTGGCCTGCTGTGTTCCACAAGCATTTAGTGTGTGTTCCTGTTTGAATTTCCAGTATCTGCAGATTTCCTCCTGTTTGCTGCCTGGCCTGCTGTGTTCCACCGGCATTTAGTGTGTGTTGTAGTTTGAATTTCCAGCATCTGCAGATTTCCCTGTAGATGCTGCCAGGCCTGCTGTGTTCCGCTGGTATTTAGTGTATGTTGTTGTTTGAATTTCCAGCATCTTCAGATTTCCCTGTAGATGCTGCCCGGCCTGCTGTGTTCCACTGGCATTTTGTGTGTGTTGTTTGAATTTCCTGCCTCTGCAGATTTCCCTGTAGATGCTGCCTGGCATGCTGTGTTCCAGAGGCATTTAGTGTGTGTTGTTGTTTGAATTTCCAGCATCTGCAGATTTCCCTGTAGATGCTGCCTGGCCTGCTGTGTTCCAGAGGCATTTAGTGTATGTTGTTGTTTGAATTTCCAGCATCTTCAGATTTCGCTGTAGATGCTGCCCGGCCTGCTGTGTTCCACTGGCATTTTGTGTGTGTTGTTTGAATTTCCAGCATCTGCAGATTTCCCTGTAGATGCTGCCTGGCCTGCTGTGTTCTGCCGGCATTTAGTGTGTGTTGTTGTTTGAATTTACAGCATCTGCAGATTTCCCTGTAAATGCTGCCTGGCCTGCTGTGTTCCACTGGCATTTAGTGTATGTTGTTGCTTGAATTTCCAGCATCTGCAGATTTCCCTGTAGATACTGCCCGGCCTGCTGTGTTCCACCGGCATTTAGTGTGTGTTGTAGTTTGAATTTCCGGCATCTGCAGATTTCCCTGTAGATGCTGCCCGGCCTGCTGTGCTCCGCTGGCATTTAGTGTATGTTGTTGTTTGAACTTCCAGCATCTGCAGATTTCCCTGTAGATGCTGCCTGGCCTGCTGTGTTCCGCCGGCATTTAGTGTGTGTTGTTGTTTGAAATTCCGGCATCTGCAGATTTCCTTGTAGATGCTACATGGCCTGCTGTGTTCCACACGCATTTTGTGTGTGTTGTTTGAATTTCCAGCATCTGCAGATTTCCCTGTAGAGGCTGCCTGGCCTGCTGTGTTCTGCCGGCATTTAGTGTGTGTTGTTGTTTGAATTTCCAGCATCTGCAGATTTCCCTGTGGATGCTGCCTGGCCTGCTGTGTTCCGCTGGCATTTTGTGTGTGTTGTTGTTTGAATTTCCAGCATCTGCAGATTTCCTCCTGTTTGCTGCCCGGCCTGCTGTGTTCCGTCGGCATTTAGTGTGTGTTGTTGTTTGAATTTCCAGCATCTGCAGATTTCCCTGTAGAAACTGCCCGGCCTGCTGTGTTCCGCCGGCATTTAGTGTGTGTTGTTGTTTGAATTTCCAGCATCTGCAGATATCCCTGTAGATGCTGCCTGGCCTGCTGTGTTCCACCGGCATTTAGTGTGTGTTCTTGTTTGAATTTCCAGCATCTGCAGATTTCCCTGTAGATGCTGCCCGGCCTGCTGTGTTCTACCATCATTTTGTGCGTGTAGTTTCTTGAATTTCCAGCATCTGCAGATTTCCTCCTGTTTGCTGCCTGGCCTGCTGTGTTCCGCCATCATTTTGTGCGTGTTGTTGTTTGAATTTCCTGCCTCTGCAGTTTTCCTACTGTTTGCTGCCTGGCCTGCTGTGTTCCGCCATCATTTTGTGCGTGTTGTTGTTTGAATTTCCAGCATCTGCAGATTTCCCTGTAGATGCTGCGTGGCCTGCTGTGTTCCACCATCATTTTGTGTGTGTTGTTGTTTGAATTTCCAGCATCTGCAGATTTCCCTGTAGATGTTGCCTGGCCTGCTGTGTTCTGCCGGTATTTAGTGTGTGTTGTTGTTTGAATTTCCAGCATCTGCAGATTTCCCTGTAGATGCTGCCTGGCCTGCTGTGTTCCACCATCATTTTGTGCGTGTTGTTCTTTGA
Organism: Hemitrygon akajei; assembly: GCF_048418815.1. Classification (NCBI taxonomy): domain Eukaryota; kingdom Metazoa; phylum Chordata; class Chondrichthyes; order Myliobatiformes; family Dasyatidae; genus Hemitrygon; species Hemitrygon akajei. The sequence goes on along the minus strand of NC_133132.1, from coordinate 10,768,604 downwards.
GTTTCGAGCATCTGCAGATTTCCCTTGAGATGCTGCCTGGCATGTTGTGTTCTGCCGGTATTTAGTGTATGTTGTTGCTTGAATTTCCAGCATCTGCAGAGTTACCTGTAGATGCTGCCTGGCCTGCTGTGTTCCGCTGGCATTTTGTGTGTGTTGTTTGAATTTCCTGCCTCTGCAGATTTCCGTGTAGATGCTGCCTGGCCTGCTGTGTTCCAGAGTCATTTAGTGTGTGTTGTTGTTTGAATTTCCAGCATCTGCAGAATTCCTCCTGTTTGCTTCCCGGCCTGCTGTGTTCCGCCGGCATTTTGTGTGTGTTGTTGTTTGAATTACCAGCATCTGCAGATTTCCCTGTAGATGTTGCCTGGCCTGCTGTGTTCTGCCGGTATTTAGTGTGTGTTGTTGTTTGAATTTCCAGCATCTGCAGATTTCCCTGTAGATGCTGCCCGGCCTGCTGTGTTCCACCAGCATTTTGTGTGTGTTGTTGTTTGAATTTCCAGCATCTGCATATTTCCTCCTGTTTGCTGCCTGGCCTGCTGTGTTTCACCGGCATTTAGTGTGTGTTGTAGTTTGAATTTCCAGCATCTGCAGATTTCCCTGTAGATGTTGCCAGGCCTGCTGTGTTCCGCTGGTATTTAGTGTATGTTGTTGTTTGAATTTCCAGCATCTGCAGATTTCCCTGTAGATGCTGCCCGGCCTGCTGTGTTCCAGAGGCATTTAGTGTATGTTGTTGTTTGAATTTCCAGCATCTTCAGATTTCGCTGTAGATGCTGCCCGGCCTGCTGTGTTCCACTGGCATTTTGTGTGTGTTGTTTGAATTTCCTGCCTCTGCAGATTTCCCTGTAGATGCTGCCTGGCCTGCTGTGTTCCAGAGGCATTTAGTGTATGTTGTTGTTTGAATTTCCAGCATCTTCAGATTTCGCTGTAGATGCTGCCCGGCCTGCTGTGTTCCACTGGCATTTTGTGTGTGTTGTTTGAATTTCCTGCCTCTGCAGATTTCCCTGTAGATGCTGCCTGGCCTGCTGTGTTCCAGAGGCATTTAGTGTGTGTTGTTGTTTGAATTTCCTGCCTCTGCAGATTTCCCTGTAGATGCTGCCTGGCCTGCTGTGTTCCAGAGGCATTTAGTGTGTGTTGTTGTTTGAATTTCCTGCCTCTGCAGATTTCCCTGTAGATGCTGCCTGGCCTGCTGTGTTCCAGAGGCATTTAGTGTATGTTGTTGTTTGAATTTCCAGCATCTTCAGATATCCCTGTAGATGCTGCCCGGCCTGATGTGTTCCACTGGCATTTTGTGTGTGTTGTTTGAATTTCCTGCCTCTGCAGATTTCCCTGTAGATGCTGCCTGGCCTGCTGTGTTCCACCGGCATTTAGTGTGTGTTGTTGTTTGAATTTCCAGCATCTGCAGATTTCACTGTAGATGCTGCCTGGCCTGCTGTGTTCCATGATCATTTTGTGCGTGTTGTTCTTTGAATTTCCAGCATCTGCAGATTTCCCTGTAGATGCTGCCTGGCCTGCTGTGTTCCATGATCATTTTGTGCGTGTTGTTCTTTGAATTTCCAGCATCTGCAGTTTTCCCTGTAGATGCTGCCTGGCCTGCTGTGTTCTGCCGGCATTTAATGTGTGTTGTTGTTTGAATTTCCAGCATCTGCAGATTTCCCTGTAGATGCTGCCTGGCCTGCTGTGTTCCACTGGCATTTAGTGTGTGTTCTTGTTTGAATTTCCAGCATCTGCAGATTTCCCTGTTGATGCTGCCTGGCCTGCTGTGTTCCGCTGGCATTTTGTGTGTGTTGTTGTTTGAATTTCCAGCATCTGCAGATTTCCCTGTAGATGCTGCCTGGCCTGCTGTGTTCCACTGGCATTTAGTGTGTGTTGTTGTTTGAATTTCCAGCATCTGCAGATTTCCCTGTAGATGCTGCCTGGCCTGCTGTGTTCCAATGGCATTTAGTGTGTGTTGTTGTTTGAATTTCCAGCATCTGCAGATTTCCCTGTAGATGCTGCCTGGCCTGCTGTGTTCCACTGGCATTTAGTATATGTTGTTGCTTGAATTTCCAGCATCTGCAGATTTCCCTGTAGATGCTGCCTGGCCTGCTGTGTTCCACTGGCATTTAGTGTGTGTTGTTGTTTGAATTTCCAGCAGCTGCAGATTTCCCTGTAGATGCTGCCTGGACTGCTATGTTCCACCGGCATTTTGTGTGTGTTGTTGTTTGAATTTCCAGCATCTGCAGATTTCCTCCTGTTTGCTGCCTGGCCTGCTGTGTTCTGCCATCATTTTGTGCGTGTTGTTGTTTGAATTTCCAGCATCTGCAGATTTCCCTGTAGATGCTGCCTGGCCTGCTGTGTTCCAATGGCATTTAGTGTGTGTTGTTGTTTGAATTTCCAGCATCTGCAGATTTCCCTGTAGATGCTGCCTGGCCTGCTGTGTTCCACTGGCATTTAGTGTATGTTGTTGCTTGAATTTCCAGCATCTGCAGATTTCCCTGTAGATACTGCCCGGCCTGCTGTGTTCCACCGGCATTTAGTGTGTGTTGTTGTTTGAATTTCCAGCATCTTCAGATTTCCCTGTAGATCCTGCCCAGCCTGCTGTGTTCAACCGTCATTTAGTGTGTGTTCTTGTTTGAATTTCCAGCATCTGCAGATTTCCCTGTAGATGCTGCCTGGCCTGCTGTGTTCCACCGGCATTTAGTGTGTGTTGTTGTTTGAATTTCCAGTATCTGCAGATTTCCTCCTGTTTGCTGCCTGGCCTGCTGTGTTCCGCTGGAATTTAGTGTATGTTGTTGTTTGAATTTCCAGTATCTGCAGATTTCCCTGTAGATGCTCCCTGGACTGATGTGTTCCACCAGCATTTACTGTGTGTTGTTGTTTGATTTTCCAGCATCTGCAGATTTCCTCCTGTTTGCTGCCTGGCCTGCTGTGTTCCGCCGGTATTTAGTGTATGTTGTTGTTTGAATTTCCAGCATCTGCAGATTTACCTGTAGATGCTGCCTGGCCTGCTGTGTTCCACCGCCATTTAGTGTGTGTTGTTGTTTGAATTTCCAGCATCTGCAGATTTCTCTGTAGATGCTCCCTGGACTGATGTGTTCCACCGGCATTTTGTGTGTGTTGTTGTTTGATTTTCCAGCATCTGCAGATTTCCTCCTGTTTGCTGCCTGGCCTGCTGTGTTCCATGATCATTTTGTGTGTGTTGTTCTTTGAATTTCCAGCATCTGCAGATTTCCTCCTGTAGATGCTGCCTGGCCTGCTGTGTTCCATGATCATTTTGTGTGTGTTGTTCTTTGAATTTCCAGCATCTGCAGATTTCCCTGTAGATGCTGCCTGGCCGGCTGTGTTCCATGATCATTTAGTGTGTGTTGTTCTTTGAATTTCCAGCATCTGCAGTTTTCCCTGTAGATGCTGCCTGGCCTGCTCAGTCCTGCCGGCATTTTGTGTGTGTTGTTGTTTGAATTTCCAGCATCTGCAGATTTCCCTGTAGATGCTGCCTGGCCTGCTGTGTTCCACCGGCATTTAGTGTGTGTTGTTGTTTGAATTTCCAGCATCTGCAGATTTCCCTGTAGATGCTGCCTGGCCTGCTGTGTTCCACTGGCATTTAGTGTATGTTGTTGCTTGAATTTCCAGCATCAGCAGATTTCACTGTAGATGCTGCCTGGCCTGCTGTGTTCCACCAGCATTTATTGTGTGTTGTTGTTTGAATTTCCAGCATCTGCAGATTTCCCTGTAGATGCTGCCTGGCCTGCTGTGTTCCACCGGCATTTAGTGTGTGTTGTTGTTTGAATTTCCAGCATCTGCATATTTCCCTGTAGATGCTGCCCGGCCTGCTGTGTTCCGCTAGCATTTTGTGTGTGTTGTTGTTTGAATTTCCAGTATCTGCAGATTTCCTCCTGTTTGATGCCTGGCCTGCTGTGTTCCGCCGGTATTTAGTGTGGGTTGTTGCTTGAATTTCCAGCATCTGCAGATTTACCTGTAGATGCTGCCTGGCCTGCTGTGTTCCGCTGGCAATTTGTGTGTGTTGTTGTTTGAATTTCCAGCATCTGCAGATTTCCCTGTAGATGCTGCCTGGCCTGCTGTGTTCAACCGGCATTTAGTGTGAATTGTTGTTTGAATTTACAGCATCTGCAGATTTCCCTGTAGATGCTGCCCGGCCTGCTGTGTTCCACCATCATTTTGTGCGTGTAGTTTCTTGAATTTCCAGCATCTGCAGATTTCCCTGTAGATCCTGCCAGGCCTGCTGTGTTCCGCCATCATTTTGTGCGTGTTGTTGTTTGAATTTCCTGCCTCTGCAGTTTTCCTACAGTTTGCTGCCTGGCCTGCTGTGTTCCTCCATCATTTTGTGCGTGTTGTTGTTTGAATTTCCAGCATCTGCAGATTTCCCTGTAGATGCTGCCTGGCCTGCTGTGTTCCACTGGCATTTTGTGTGTGTTGTTGTTTGAATTTCCAGCATCTGCAGATTTCCCTGTAGATGGTGCCTGGCCTGCTGTGTTCTGCCGGTATTTAGTGTATGTTGTTGTTTGAATTTCCAGCATCTGCAGATTTCCCTGTAGATGCTGCCTGGCCTGCTGTGTTCCACCATCATTTTGTGCGTGTTGTTCTTTGAATTTCGAGCATCTGCAGATTTCCCTTGAGATGCTGCCTGGCATGTTGTGTTCTGCCGGTATTTAGTGTATGTTGTTGCTTGAATTTCCAGCATCTGCAGATTTACCTGTAGATGCTGCCTGGCCTGCTGTGTTCCGCTGGCATTTTGTGTGTGTTGTTTGAATTTCCTGCCTCTGCAGATTTCCTTGTAGATGTTGTCTGGCCTGCTGTGTTCCAGAGTCATTTAGTGTGTGTTGTTGTTTGAATTTCCAGGATCTGCAGATTTCCCTGTAGATGCTGCCCGGCCTGCTGTGTTCCGCTGGTATTTAGTGTATGTTGTTGTTTGAACTTCCAGCATCTGCAGATTTCCCTGTAGATGCTGCCTGGCCTGCTGTGTTCCGCCGGCATTTAGTGTGTGTTGTTGTTTGAAATTCCGGCATCTGCAGATTTCCTTGTAGATGCTACATGGCCTGCTGTGTTCCACACGCATTTTGTGTGTGTTGTTTGAATTTCCAGCATCTGCAGATTTCCCTGTAGATGCTGCCTGGCCTGCTGTGTTCTGCCGGCATTTAGTGTGTGTTGTTGTTTGAATTTCCAGCATCTGCAGATTTCCCTGTAGATGCTGCCTGGCCTGCTGTGTTCCAATGGCATTTAGTGTGTGTTCTTGTTTGAGTTTCCAGCATCTGCAGATTTCCCTGTAGATGCTGCCTGGCCTGCTGTGTTCCGCCGGCATTTAGTGTATGTTGTTGTTTGAATTTCCGGCATCTGGAGATTTCCCTGTAGATGCTGCCTGGCCTGCTGTGTTCCGCTGGCATTTTGTGTGTGTTGTTGTTTGAATTTCCAGCATCTGCAGATTTCCTCCTGTTTGCTGCCTGGCCTGCTGTGTTCCGCCGGTATTTAGTGTATGTTGTTGCTTGAATTTCCAGCATCTGCAGATTTCCCTGTAGATGCTGCCCGGCCTGCTGTGTTCCGCCGGCATTTAGTGTGTGTTGTTGTTTGAATTTCCAGCATCTGCAGATTTCCCTGTAGATGCTGCCTGGCCTGCTGTGTTCCACCGGCATTTAGTGTGTGTTCTTGTTTGAATTTCCAGCATCTGCAGATTTCCCTGTAGATGCTGCCCGGCCTGCTGTGTTCCACCATCATTTTGTGCGTGTAGTTTCTTGAATTTCCAGCATCTGCAGATTTCCCTGTAGATCCTGCCAGGCCTGCTGTGTTCCGCCATCATTTTGTGCGTGTTGTTGTTTGAATTTCCTGCCTCTGCAGATTTCCCTGTAGATGCTGCGTGGCCTGCTGTGTTCCACCATCATTTTGTGTGTGTTGTTGTTTGAATTTCCAGCATCCGCAGATTTGACTGTAGATGCTGCCTGGCCTGCTGTGTTCCACTGGCATTTTGTGTGTGTTGTTGTTTGAATTTCCAGCATCTGCAGATTTCCCTGTAGATGGTGCCTGGCCTGCTGTGTTCTGCCGGTATTTAGTGTGTGTTGTTGTTTGAATTTCCAGCATCTGCAGATTTCACTGTAGATGCTGCCTGGCCTGCTGTGTTCCACCATCATTTTGTGCGTGTTATTCTTTGAATTTCGAGCATCTGCAGATTTCCCTTGAGATGCTGCCTGGCATGTTGTGTTCTGCCGGTATTTAGTGTATGTTGTTGCTTGAATTTCCAGCATCTGCAGATTTACCTGTAGATGCTGCCTGGCCTGCTGTGTTCCGCTGGCATTTTGTGTGTGTTGTTTGAATTTCCTGCCTCTGCAGATTTCCTTGTAGATGTTGTCTGGCCTGCTGTGTTCCAGAGTCATTTAGTGTGTGTTGTTGTTTGAATTTCCAGGATCTGCAGATTTCCCTGTAGATGCTGCCCGGCCTGCTGTGTTCCGCTGGTATTTAGTGTATGTTGTTGTTTGAACTTCCAGCATCTGCAGATTTCCCTGTAGATGCTGCCTGGCCTGCTGTGTTCCGCCGGCATTTAGTGTGTGTTGTTGTTTGAAATTCCGGCATCTGCAGATTTCCTTGTAGATGCTACATGGCCTGCTGTGTTCCACACGCATTTTGTGTGTGTTGTTTGAATTTCCAGCATCTGCAGATTTCCCTGTAGAGGCTGCCTGGCCTGCTGTGTTCTGCCGGCATTTAGTGTGTGTTGTTGTTTGAATTTCCAGCATCTGCAGATTTCCCTGTAGATGCTGCCTGGCCTGCTGTGTTCCAATGGCATTTAGTGTGTGTTCTTGTTTGAATTTCCAGCATCTGCAGATTTCCCTGTGGATGCTGCCTGGCCTGCTGTGTTCCGCTGGCATTTTGTGTGTGTTGTTGTTTGAATTTCCAGCATCTGCTGATTTCCTCCTGTTTGCTGCCCGGCCTGCTGTGTTCCACCGGCATTTAGTGTGTGTTCCTGTTTGAATTTCCAGTATCTGCAGATTTCCTCCTGTTTGCTGCCCGGCCTGCTGTGTTCCACAAGCATTTTGTGTGTGTTGTTGTTTGAATTTCCAGCATCTGCATATTTCCTCCTGTTTGCTGCCTGGCCTGCTGTGTTCCACCGGCATTTAGTGTGTGTTGTAGTTTGAATTTCCAGCATCTGCAGATTTCCCTGTAGATGCTGCCAGGCCTGCTGTGTTCCGCTGGTATTTAGTGTATGTTGTTGTTTGAATTTCCAGCATCTTCAGATTTCCCTGTAGATGCTGCCCGGCCTGCTGTGTTCCACTGGCATTTTGTGTGTGTTGTTTGAATTTCCTGCCTCTGCAGATTTCCCTGTAGATGCTGCCTGGCCTGCTGTGTTCCAGAGGCATTTAGTGTATGTTGTTGTTTGAATTTCCAGCATCTTCAGATTTCGCTGTAGATGCTGCCCGGCCTGCTGTGTTCCACTGGCATTTTGTGTGTGTTGTTTGAATTTCCAGCATCTGCAGATTTCCCTGTAGATGCTGCCTGGCCTGCTGTGTTCTGCCGGCATTTAGTGTGTGTTGTTGTTTGAATTTACAGCATCTGCAGATTTCCCTGTAAATGCTGCCTGGCCTGCTGTGTTCCACTGGCATTTAGTGTATGTTGTTGCTTGAATTTCCAGCATCTGCAGATTTCCCTGTAGATACTGCCCGGCCTGCTGTGTTCCACCGGCATTTAGTGTGTGTTGTAGTTTGAATTTCCGGCATCTGCAGATTTCCCTGTAGATGCTGCCCGGCCTGCTGTGCTCCGCTGGCATTTAGTGTATGTTGTTGTTTGAACTTCCAGCATCTGCAGATTTCCCTGTAGATGCTGCCTGGCCTGCTGTGTTCCGCCGGCATTTAGTGTGTGTTGTTGTTTGAAATTCCGGCATCTGCAGATTTCCTTGTAGATGCTACATGGCCTGCTGTGTTCCACACGCATTTTGTGTGTGTTGTTTGAATTTCCAGCATCTGCAGATTTCCCTGTAGAGGCTGCCTGGCCTGCTGTGTTCTGCCGGCATTTAGTGTGTGTTGTTGTTTGAATTTCCAGCATCTGCAGATTTCCCTGTGGATGCTGCCTGGCCTGCTGTGTTCCGCTGGCATTTTGTGTGTGTTGTTGTTTGAATTTCCAGCATCTGCAGATTTCCTCCTGTTTGCTGCCCGGCCTGCTGTGTTCCGTCGGCATTTAGTGTGTGTTGTTGTTTGAATTTCCAGCATCTGCAGATTTCCCTGTAGAAACTGCCCGGCCTGCTGTGTTCCGCCGGCATTTAGTGTGTGTTGTTGTTTGAATTTCCAGCATCTGCAGATTTCCCTGTAGATGCTGCCTGGCCTGCTGTGTTCCACCGGCATTTAGTGTGTGTTCTTGTTTGAATTTCCAGCATCTGCAGATTTCCCTGTAGATGCTGCCCGGCCTGCTGTGTTCTACCATCATTTTGTGCGTGTAGTTTCTTGAATTTCCAGCATCTGCAGATTTCCTCCTGTTTGCTGCCTGGCCTGCTGTGTTCCGCCATCATTTTGTGCGTGTTGTTGTTTGAATTTCCTGCCTCTGCAGTTTTCCTACTGTTTGCTGCCTGGCCTGCTGTGTTCCGCCATCATTTTGTGCGTGTTGTTGTTTGAATTTCCAGCATCTGCAGATTTCCCTGTAGATGCTGCGTGGCCTGCTGTGTTCCACCATCATTTTGTGTGTGTTGTTGTTTGAATTTCCAGCATCTGCAGATTTCCCTGTAGATGTTGCCTGGCCTGCTGTGTTCTGCCGGTATTTAGTGTGTGTTGTTGTTTGAATTTCCAGCATCTGCAGATTTCCCTGTAGATGCTGCCTGGCCTGCTGTGTTCCACCATCATTTTGTGCGTGTTGTTCTTTGAGTTTCGAGCATCTGCAGATTTCCCTTGAGATGCTGCCTGGCATGTTGTGTTCTGCCGGTATTTAGTGTATGTTGTTGCTTGAATTTCCAGCATCTGCAGAGTTACCTGTAGATGCTGCCTGGCCTGCTGTGTTCCGCTGGCATTTTGTGTGTGTTGTTTGAATTTCCAGCATCTGCAGATTTCCGTGTAGATGTTGTCTGGCCTGCTGTGTTCCAGAGTCATTTAGTGTGTGTTGTTGTTTGAATTTCCAGCATCTGCAGAATTCCTCCTGTTTGCTTCCCGGCCTGCTGTGTTCCGCCGGCATTTTGTGTGTGTTGTTGTTTGAATTTCCAGCATCTGCAGATTTCCCTGTAGATGCTGCCCGGCCTGCTGTGTTCCAGAGTCATTTAGTGTGTGTTGTTGTTTGAATTTCCAGCATCTGCAGAATTCCTCCTGTTTGCTTCCCGGCCTGCTGTGTTCCGCCGGCATTTTGTGTGTGTTGTTGTTTGAATTTCCAGCATCTGCAGATTTCCCTGTAGATGCTGCCCGGCCTGCTGTGTTCCAGAGTCATTTAGTGTGTGTTGTTGTTTGAATTTCCAGCATCTGCAGAATTCCTCCTGTTTGCTTCCCGGCCTGCTGTGTTCCGCCGGCATTTTGTGTGTGTTGTTGTTTGAATTTCCAGCATCTGCAGATTTCCCTGTAGATGTTGCCTGGCCTGCTGTGTTCTGCCGGTATTTAGTGTGTGTTGTTGTTTGAATTTCCAGCATCTGCAGATTTCCCTGTAGATGCTGCCCGGCCTGCTGTGTTCCACCAGCATTTTGTGTGTGTTGTTGTTTGAATTTCCAGCATCTGCATATTTCCTCCTGTTTGCTGCCTGGCCTGCTGTGTTTCACCGGCATTTAGTGTGTGTTGTAGTTTGAATTTCCAGCATCTGCAGATTTCCCTGTAGATGTTGCCAGGCCTGCTGTGTTCCGCTGGTATTTAGTGTATGTTGTTGTTTGAATTTCCAGCATCTGCAGATTTCCCTGTAGATGCTGCCCGGCCTGCTGTGTTCCAGAGGCATTTAGTGTATGTTGTTGTTTGAATTTCCAGCATCTTCAGATTTCGCTGTAGATGCTGCCCGGCCTGCTGTGTTCCACTGGCATTTTGTGTGTGTTGTTTGAATTTCCTGCCTCTGCAGATTTCCCTGTAGATGCTGCCTGGCCTGCTGTGTTCCAGAGGCATTTAGTGTATGTTGTTGTTTGAATTTCCAGCATCTTCAGATTTCGCTGTAGATGCTGCCCGGCCTGCTGTGTTCCACTGGCATTTTGTGTGTGTTGTTTGAATTTCCTGCCTCTGCAGATTTCCCTGTAGATGCTGCCTGGCCTGCTGTGTTCCAGAGGCATTTAGTGTGTGTTGTTGTTTGAATTTCCTGCCTCTGCAGATTTCCCTGTAGATGCTGCCTGGCCTGCTGTGTTCCAGAGGCATTTAGTGTGTGTTGTTGTTTGAATTTCCTGCCTCTGCAGATTTCCCTGTAGATGCTGCCTGGCCTGCTGTGTTCCAGAGGCATTTAGTGTATGTTGTTGTTTGAATTTCCAGCATCTTCAGATATCCCTGTAGATGCTGCCCGGCCTGATGTGTTCCACTGGCATTTTGTGTGTGTTGTTTGAATTTCCTGCCTCTGCAGATTTCCCTGTAGATGCTGCCTGGCCTGCTGTGTTCCACCGGCATTTAGTGTGTGTTGTTGTTTGAATTTCCAGCATCTGCAGATTTCACTGTAGATGCTGCCTGGCCTGCTGTGTTCCATGATCATTTTGTGCGTGTTGTTCTTTGAATTTCCAGCATCTGCAGATTTCCCTGTAGATGCTGCCTGGCCTGCTGTGTTCCATGATCATTTTGTGCGTGTTGTTCTTTGAATTTCCAGCATCTGCATATTTCCTCCTGTTTGCTGCCTGGCCTGCTGTGTTCCACTGGCATTTAGTTTGTGTTGTTGTTTGATTTTCCAGCATCTGCAGATTTCCCTGTAGATGTTGCCTGGCCTGCTGTGTTCTGCCGGCATTTTGTGTGTGTTTTTGTTTGAATTTCCAGCATCTGCAGATTTCCCTGTAGATGCTGACGGCCTGCTGTGTTCCACTGGCATTTTGTGTGTGTTGTTTGAATTTCCTGCCTCTGCAGATTTCCCTGTAGATGCTGCCTGGCCTGCTGTGTTCCAGAGGCATTTAGTGTATGTTGTTGTTTGAATTTCCAGCATCTGCAGATTTCGCTGTAGATGCTGCCCGGCCTGCTGTGTTCCACTGGCATTTTGTGTGTGTTGTTTGAATTTCATGCCTCTGCAGATTTCCCTGTAGATGCTGCCTGGCCTGCTGTGTTCCACCGGCATTTAGTGTGTGTTGTTGTTTGAATTTCCAGTATCTGCAGATTTCCTCCTGTTTGCTGCCTGGCCTGCTGTGTTCCGCTGGAATTTAGTGTATGTTGTTGTTTGAATTTCCAGTATCTGCAGATTTCCCTGTAGATGCTCCCTGGACTGATGTGTTCCACCAGCATTTACTGTGTGTTGTTGTTTGATTTTCCAGCATCTGCAGATTTCCTCCTGTTTGCTGCCTGGCCTGCTGTGTTCCGCCGGTATTTAGTGTATGTTGTTGTTTGAATTTCCAGCATCTGCAGATTTACCTGTAGATGCTGCCTGGCCTGCTGTGTTCCACCGCCATTTAGTGTGTGTTGTTGTTTGAATTTCCAGCATCTGCAGATTTCCCTGTAGATGCTCCCTGGACTGATGTGTTCCACCGGCATTTTGTGTGTGTTGTTGTTTGATTTTCCAGCATCTGCAGATTTCCTCCTGTTTGCTGCCTGGCCTGCTGTGTTCCATGATCATTTTGTGTGTGTTGTTCTTTGAATTTCCAGCATCTGCAGATTTCCTCCTGTAGATGCTGCCTGGCCTGCTGTGTTCCATGATCATTTTGTGTGTGTTGTTCTTTGAATTTCCAGCATCTGCAGATTTCCCTGTAGATGCTGCCTGGCCGGCTGTGTTCCATGATCATTTAGTGTGTGTTGTTCTTTGAATTTCCAGCATCTGCAGTTTTCCCTGTAGATGCTGCCTGGCCTGCTCAGTCCTGCCGGCATTTTGTGTGTGTTGTTGTTTGAATTTCCAGCATCTGCAGATTTCCCTGTAGATGCTGCCTGGCCTGCTGTGTTCCACCGGCATTTAGTGTGTGTTGTTGTTTGAATTTCCAGCATCTGCAGATTTCCCTGTAGATGCTGCCTGGCCTGCTGTGTTCCACTGGCATTTAGTATATGTTGTTGCTTGAATTTCCAGCATCAGCAGATTTCACTGTAGATGCTGCCTGGCCTGCTGTGTTCCACCAGCATTTATTGTGTGTTGTTGTTTGAATTTCCAGCATCTGCAGATTTCCCTGTAGATGCTGCCTGGCCTGCTGTGTTCCACCGGCATTTAGTGTGTGTTGTTGTTTGAATTTCCAGCATCTGCATATTTCCCTGTAGATGCTGCCCGGCCTGCTGTGTTCCGCTAGCATTTTGTGTGTGTTGTTGTTTGAATTTCCAGTATCTGCAGATTTCCTCCTGTTTGATGCCTGGCCTGCTGTGTTCCGCCGGTATTTAGTGTGGGTTGTTGCTTGAATTTCCAGCATCTGCAGATTTACCTGTAGATGCTGCCTGGCCTGCTGTGTTCCGCTGGCAATTTGTGTGTGTTGTTGTTTGAATTTCCAGCATCTGCAGATTTCCCTGTAGATGCTGCCTGGCCTGCTGTGTTCAACCGGCATTTAGTGTGAATTGTTGTTTGAATTTACAGCATCTGCAGATTTCCCTGTAGATGCTGCCCGGCCTGCTGTGTTCCACCATCATTTTGTGCGTGTAGTTTCTTGAATTTCCAGCATCTGCAGATTTCCCTGTAGATCCTGCCAGGCCTGCTGTGTTCCGCCATCATTTTGTGCGTGTTGTTGTTTGAATTTCCTGCCTCTGCAGTTTTCCTACAGTTTGCTGCCTGGCCTGCTGTGTTCCTCCATCATTTTGTGCGTGTTGTTGTTTGAATTTCCAGCATCTGCAGATTTCCCTGTAGATGCTGCCTGGCCTGCTGTGTTCCACTGGCATTTTGTGTGTGTTGTTGTTTGAATTTCCAGCATCTGCAGATTTCCCTGTAGATGGTGCCTGGCCTGCTGTGTTCTGCCGGTATTTAGTGTATGTTGTTGTTTGAATTTCCAGCATCTGCAGATTTCCCTGTAGATGCTGCCTGGCCTGCTGTGTTCCACCATCATTTTGTGCGTGTTGTTCTTTGAATTTCGAGCATCTGCAGATTTCCCTTGAGATGCTGCCTGGCATGTTGTGTTCTGCCGGTATTTAGTGTATGTTGTTGCTTGAATTTCCAGCATCTGCAGATTTACCTGTAGATGCTGCCTGGCCTGCTGTGTTCCGCTGGCATTTTGTGTGTGTTGTTTGAATTTCCTGCCTCTGCAGATTTCCTTGTAGATGTTGTCTGGCCTGCTGTGTTCCGCCGGCATTTAGTGTGTGTTGTTGTTTGAAATTCCGGCATCTGCAGATTTCCTTGTAGATGCTACATGGCCTGCTGTGTTCCACACGCATTTTGTGTGTGTTGTTTGAATTTCCAGCATCTGCAGATTTCCCTGTAGATGCTGCCTGGCCTGCTGTGTTCTGCCGGCATTTAGTGTGTGTTGTTGTTTGAATTTCCAGCATCTGCAGATTTCCCTGTAGATGCTGCCTGGCCTGCTGTGTTCCAATGGCATTTAGTGTGTGTTCTTGTTTGAGTTTCCAGCATCTGCAGATTTCCCTGTAGATGCTGCCTGGCCTGCTGTGTTCCGCCGGCATTTAGTGTATGTTGTTGTTTGAATTTCCGGCATCTGGAGATTTCCCTGTAGATGCTGCCTGGCCTGCTGTGTTCCGCTGGCATTTTGTGTGTGTTGTTGTTTGAATTTCCAGCATCTGCAGATTTCCTCCTGTTTGCTGCCCGGCCTGCTGTGTTCCGTCGGCATTTAGTGTGTGTTGTTGTTTGAATTTCCAGCATCTGCAGATTTCCTCCTGTTTGCTGCCTGGCCTGCTGTGTTCCGCCGGTATTTAGTGTATGTTGTTGCTTGAATTTCCAGCATCTGCAGATTTCCCTGTAGATGCTGCCCGGCCTGCTGTGTTCCGCCGGCATTTAGTGTGTGTTGTTGTTTGAATTTCCAGCATCTGCAGATTTCCCTGTAGATGCTGCCTGGCCTGCTGTGTTCCACCGGCATTTAGTGTGTGTTCTTGTTTGAATTTCCAGCATCTGCAGATTTCCCTGTAGATGCTGCCCGGCCTGCTGTGTTCCACCATCATTTTGTGCGTGTAGTTTCTTGAATTTCCAGCATCTGCAGATTTCCCTGTAGATCCTGCCAGGCCTGCTGTGTTCCGCCATCATTTTGTGCGTGTTGTTGTTTGAATTTCCTGCCTCTGCAGATTTCCCTGTAGATGCTGCGTGGCCTGCTGTGTTCCACCATCATTTTGTGTGTGTTGTTGTTTGAATTTCCAGCATCCGCAGATTTGACTGTAGATGCTGCCTGGCCTGCTGTGTTCCACTGGCATTTTGTGTGTGTTGTTGTTTGAATTTCCAGCATCTGCAGATTTCCCTGTAGATGGTGCCTGGCCTGCTGTGTTCTGCCGGTATTTAGTGTGTGTTGTTGTTTGAATTTCCAGCATCTGCAGATTTCACTGTAGATGCTGCCTGGCCTGCTGTGTTCCACCATCATTTTGTGCGTGTTATTCTTTGAATTTCGAGCATCTGCAGATTTCCCTTGAGATGCTGCCTGGCATGTTGTGTTCTGCCGGTATTTAGTGTATGTTGTTGCTTGAATTTCCAGCATCTGCAGATTTACCTGTAGATGCTGCCTGGCCTGCTGTGTTCCGCTGGCATTTTGTGTGTGTTGTTTGAATTTCCTGCCTCTGCAGATTTCCTTGTAGATGTTGTCTGGCCTGCTGTGTTCCAGAGTCATTTAGTGTGTGTTGTTGTTTGAATTTCCAGGATCTGCAGATTTCCCTGTAGATGCTGCCCGGCCTGCTGTGTTCCGCTGGTATTTAGTGTATGTTGTTGTTTGAACTTCCAGCATCTGCAGATTTCCCTGTAGATGCTGCCTGGCCTGCTGTGTTCCGCCGGCATTTAGTGTGTGTTGTTGTTTGAAATTCCGGCATCTGCAGATTTCCTTGTAGATGCTACATGGCCTGCTGTGTTCCACACGCATTTTGTGTGTGTTGTTTGAATTTCCAGCATCTGCAGATTTCCCTGTAGAGGCTGCCTGGCCTGCTGTGTTCTGCCGGCATTTAGTGTGTGTTGTTGTTTGAATTTCCAGCATCTGCAGATTTCCCTGTAGATGCTGCCTGGCCTGCTGTGTTCCAATGGCATTTAGTGTGTGTTCTTGTTTGAATTTCCAGCATCTGCAGATTTCCCTGTGGATGCTGCCTGGCCTGCTGTGTTCCGCTGGCATTTTGTGTGTGTTGTTGTTTGAATTTCCAGTATCTGCAGATTTCCTCCTGTTTGCTGCCCGGCCTGCTGTGTTCCACCGGCATTTAGTGTGTGTTGTTGTTTGAATTTCCAGCATCTGCAGATTTCCTCCTGTTTGCTGCCCGGCCTGCTGTGTTCCACCGGCATTTAGTGTGTGTTGTTGTTTGAATTTCCAGCATCTGCAGATTTCCTCCTGTTTGCTGCCTGGCCTGCTGTGTTCCACAAGCATTTAGTGTGTGTTCCTGTTTGAATTTCCAGTATCTGCAGATTTCCTCCTGTTTGCTGCCTGGCCTGCTGTGTTCCACCGGCATTTAGTGTGTGTTGTAGTTTGAATTTCCAGCATCTGCAGATTTCCCTGTAGATGCTGCCAGGCCTGCTGTGTTCCGCTGGTATTTAGTGTATGTTGTTGTTTGAATTTCCAGCATCTTCAGATTTCCCTGTAGATGCTGCCCGGCCTGCTGTGTTCCACTGGCATTTTGTGTGTGTTGTTTGAATTTCCTGCCTCTGCAGATTTCCCTGTAGATGCTGCCTGGCATGCTGTGTTCCAGAGGCATTTAGTGTGTGTTGTTGTTTGAATTTCCAGCATCTGCAGATTTCCCTGTAGATGCTGCCTGGCCTGCTGTGTTCCAGAGGCATTTAGTGTATGTTGTTGTTTGAATTTCCAGCATCTTCAGATTTCGCTGTAGATGCTGCCCGGCCTGCTGTGTTCCACTGGCATTTTGTGTGTGTTGTTTGAATTTCCAGCATCTGCAGATTTCCCTGTAGATGCTGCCTGGCCTGCTGTGTTCTGCCGGCATTTAGTGTGTGTTGTTGTTTGAATTTACAGCATCTGCAGATTTCCCTGTAAATGCTGCCTGGCCTGCTGTGTTCCACTGGCATTTAGTGTATGTTGTTGCTTGAATTTCCAGCATCTGCAGATTTCCCTGTAGATACTGCCCGGCCTGCTGTGTTCCACCGGCATTTAGTGTGTGTTGTAGTTTGAATTTCCGGCATCTGCAGATTTCCCTGTAGATGCTGCCCGGCCTGCTGTGCTCCGCTGGCATTTAGTGTATGTTGTTGTTTGAACTTCCAGCATCTGCAGATTTCCCTGTAGATGCTGCCTGGCCTGCTGTGTTCCGCCGGCATTTAGTGTGTGTTGTTGTTTGAAATTCCGGCATCTGCAGATTTCCTTGTAGATGCTACATGGCCTGCTGTGTTCCACACGCATTTTGTGTGTGTTGTTTGAATTTCCAGCATCTGCAGATTTCCCTGTAGAGGCTGCCTGGCCTGCTGTGTTCTGCCGGCATTTAGTGTGTGTTGTTGTTTGAATTTCCAGCATCTGCAGATTTCCCTGTGGATGCTGCCTGGCCTGCTGTGTTCCGCTGGCATTTTGTGTGTGTTGTTGTTTGAATTTCCAGCATCTGCAGATTTCCTCCTGTTTGCTGCCCGGCCTGCTGTGTTCCGTCGGCATTTAGTGTGTGTTGTTGTTTGAATTTCCAGCATCTGCAGATTTCCCTGTAGAAACTGCCCGGCCTGCTGTGTTCCGCCGGCATTTAGTGTGTGTTGTTGTTTGAATTTCCAGCATCTGCAGATATCCCTGTAGATGCTGCCTGGCCTGCTGTGTTCCACCGGCATTTAGTGTGTGTTCTTGTTTGAATTTCCAGCATCTGCAGATTTCCCTGTAGATGCTGCCCGGCCTGCTGTGTTCTACCATCATTTTGTGCGTGTAGTTTCTTGAATTTCCAGCATCTGCAGATTTCCTCCTGTTTGCTGCCTGGCCTGCTGTGTTCCGCCATCATTTTGTGCGTGTTGTTGTTTGAATTTCCTGCCTCTGCAGTTTTCCTACTGTTTGCTGCCTGGCCTGCTGTGTTCCGCCATCATTTTGTGCGTGTTGTTGTTTGAATTTCCAGCATCTGCAGATTTCCCTGTAGATGCTGCGTGGCCTGCTGTGTTCCACCATCATTTTGTGTGTGTTGTTGTTTGAATTTCCAGCATCTGCAGATTTCCCTGTAGATGTTGCCTGGCCTGCTGTGTTCTGCCGGTATTTAGTGTGTGTTGTTGTTTGAATTTCCAGCATCTGCAGATTTCCCTGTAGATGCTGCCTGGCCTGCTGTGTTCCACCATCATTTTGTGCGTGTTGTTCTTTGAGTTTCGAGCATCTGCAGATTTCCCTTGAGATGCTGCCTGGCATGTTGTGTTCTGCCGGTATTTAGTGTATGTTGTTGCTTGAATTTCCAGCATCTGCAGAGTTACCTGTAGATGCTGCCTGGCCTGCTGTGTTCCGCTGGCATTTTGTGTGTGTTGTTTGAATTTCCTGCCTCTGCAGATTTCCGTGTAGATGCTGCCTGGCCTGCTGTGTTCCAGAGTCATTTAGTGTGTGTTGTTGTTTGAATTTCCAGCATCTGCAGAATTCCTCCTGTTTGCTTCCCGGCCTGCTGTGTTCCGCCGGCATTTTGTGTGTGTTGTTGTTTGAATTTCCAGCATCTGCAGATTTCCCTGTAGATGTTGCCTGGCCTGCTGTGTTCTGCCGGTATTTAGTGTGTGTTGTTGTTTGAATTTCCAGCATCTGCAGATTTCCCTGTAGATGCTGCCCGGCCTGCTGTGTTCCACCAGCATTTTGTGTGTGTTGTTGTTTGAATTTCCAGCATCTGCATATTTCCTCCTGTTTGCTGCCTGGCCTGCTGTGTTTCACCGGCATTTAGTGTGTGTTGTAGTTTGAATTTCCAGCATCTGCAGATTTCCCTGTAGATGTTGCCAGGCCTGCTGTGTTCCGCTGGTATTTAGTGTATGTTGTTGTTTGAATTTCCAGCATCTGCAGATTTCCCTGTAGATGCTGCCCGGCCTGCTGTGTTCCAGAGGCATTTAGTGTATGTTGTTGTTTGAATTTCCAGCATCTTCAGATTTCGCTGTAGATGCTGCCCGGCCTGCTGTGTTCCACTGGCATTTTGTGTGTGTTGTTTGAATTTCCTGCCTCTGCAGATTTCCCTGTAGATGCTGCCTGGCCTGCTGTGTTCCAGAGGCATTTAGTGTATGTTGTTGTTTGAATTTCCAGCATCTTCAGATTTCGCTGTAGATGCTGCCCGGCCTGCTGTGTTCCACTGGCATTTTGTGTGTGTTGTTTGAATTTCCTGCCTCTGCAGATTTCCCTGTAGATGCTGCCTGGCCTGCTGTGTTCCAGAGGCATTTAGTGTGTGTTGTTGTTTGAATTTCCTGCCTCTGCAGATTTCCCTGTAGATGCTGCCTGGCCTGCTGTGTTCCAGAGGCATTTAGTGTGTGTTGTTGTTTGAATTTCCTGCCTCTGCAGATTTCCCTGTAGATGCTGCCTGGCCTGCTGTGTTCCAGAGGCATTTAGTGTATGTTGTTGTTTGAATTTCCAGCATCTTCAGATATCCCTGTAGATGCTGCCCGGCCTGATGTGTTCCACTGGCATTTTGTGTGTGTTGTTTGAATTTCCTGCCTCTGCAGATTTCCCTGTAGATGCTGCCTGGCCTGCTGTGTTCCACCGGCATTTAGTGTGTGTTGTTGTTTGAATTTCCAGCATCTGCAGATTTCACTGTAGATGCTGCCTGGCCTGCTGTGTTCCATGATCATTTTGTGCGTGTTGTTCTTTGAATTTCCAGCATCTGCAGATTTCCCTGTAGATGCTGCCTGGCCTGCTGTGTTCCATGATCATTTTGTGCGTGTTGTTCTTTGAATTTCCAGCATCTGCAGTTTTCCCTGTAGATGCTGCCTGGCCTGCTGTGTTCTGCCGGCATTTAATGTGTGTTGTTGTTTGAATTTCCAGCATCTGCAGATTTCCCTGTAGATGCTGCCTGGCCTGCTGTGTTCCACTGGCATTTAGTGTGTGTTCTTGTTTGAATTTCCAGCATCTGCAGATTTCCCTGTTGATGCTGCCTGGCCTGCTGTGTTCCGCTGGCATTTTGTGTGTGTTGTTGTTTGAATTTCCAGCATCTGCAGATTTCCCTGTAGATGCTGCCTGGCCTGCTGTGTTCCACTGGCATTTAGTGTGTGTTGTTGTTTGAATTTCCAGCATCTGCAGATTTCCCTGTAGATGCTGCCTGGCCTGCTGTGTTCCAATGGCATTTAGTGTGTGTTGTTGTTTGAATTTCCAGCATCTGCAGATTTCCCTGTAGATGCTGCCTGGCCTGCTGTGTTCCACTGGCATTTAGTATATGTTGTTGCTTGAATTTCCAGCATCTGCAGATTTCCCTGTAGATGCTGCCTGGCCTGCTGTGTTCCACTGGCATTTAGTGTGTGTTGTTGTTTGAATTTCCAGCAGCTGCAGATTTCCCTGTAGATGCTGCCTGGACTGCTATGTTCCACCGGCATTTTGTGTGTGTTGTTGTTTGAATTTCCAGCATCTGCAGATTTCCTCCTGTTTGCTGCCTGGCCTGCTGTGTTCTGCCATCATTTTGTGCGTGTTGTTGTTTGAATTTCCAGCATCTGCAGATTTCCCTGTAGATGCTGCCTGGCCTGCTGTGTTCCAATGGCATTTAGTGTGTGTTGTTGTTTGAATTTCCAGCATCTGCAGATTTCCCTGTAGATGCTGCCTGGCCTGCTGTGTTCCACTGGCATTTAGTGTATGTTGTTGCTTGAATTTCCAGCATCTGCAGATTTCCCTGTAGATACTGCCCGGCCTGCTGTGTTCCACCGGCATTTAGTGTGTGTTGTTGTTTGAATTTCCAGCATCTTCAGATTTCCCTGTAGATCCTGCCCAGCCTGCTGTGTTCAACCGTCATTTAGTGTGTGTTCTTGTTTGAATTTCCAGCATCTGCAGATTTCCCTGTAGATGCTGCCCGGCCTGCTGTGTTCCACCGGCATTTAGTGTGGGTTCTTGTTTGAATTTCCAGCATCTGCAGATTTCCCTGTAGATGCTGCCTGGCCTGCTGTGTTCAACCGTCATTTAGTGTGTGTTCTTGTTTGAATTTCCAGCATCTGCAGATTTCCCTGTAGATGCTGCCCGGCCTGCTGTGTTCCACCGGCATTTAGTGTGTGTTCTTGTTTGAATTTCCAGCATCTGCAGATTTCCCTGTAGATGCTGCCCGGCCTGCTGTGTTCCACCATCATTTTGTGCGTGTAGTTTCTTGAATTTCCAGCATCTGCAGATTTCCCTGTAGATGCTGCCAGGCCTGCTGTGTTCCACTGGCATTTAGTGTGTGTTGTTGTTTGAATTTCCAGCATCTGCAGATTTCCTCCTGTTTGCTGCCTGGCCTGCTGTGTTCCGCCGGCATTTAGTGTATGTTCTTGTTTGAATTTCCGGCATCTGGAGATTTCCCTGTAGATGCTGCCCGGCCTGCTGTGTTCTACCGTCACTTTGTGTGTGTTGTTGTTTGAATTTCCAGCATCTGCAGATTTCCTCCTGTTTGCTGCCTGGCCTGCTGTGTTCTGCCATCATTTTGTGCGTGTTGTTGTTTGAATTTCCTGCCTCTGCAGTTTTCCTCCTGTTTGCTGCCTGGCCTGCTGTGTTCCGCCATCATTTTGTGCGTGTTGTTATTTGAATTTCCAGCATCTGCAGATTTCCCTGTAGATGCTGCGTGGCCTGCTGTGTTCCACCATCATTTTGTGTGTGTTGTTATTTGAATTTCCAGCATCCGCAGATTTGACTGTAGATGCTGCCCGGCCTGCTATGTTCCACCGGCATTTAGTGGGTGTTGTTTGAATTTCCAGCATCTTCAGATTTCCCTGTAGATGCTGACTGGCCTGCTGTGTTCTGCCGGCATTTTGTGTGTGTTTTTGTTTGAAGTTCCAGCATCTGCAGATTTCCCTGTAGATGCTGTTTGGCCTGCTGTGCTCCACCTGCATTTTGTGTGTGTTGTTGTTTGAATTTCCAGCATCTGCAGATTTCCTCCTGTTTGCTGCCTGGCCTGCTGTGTTCCGCCATCATTTTGTGCGTGTTGTTGTTTGAATTTCCTGCCTCTGCAGTTTTCCTCCTGTTTGCTGCCTGGCCTGCTGTGTTCCGCCATCATTTTGTGCGTGTTGTTCTTTGAATTTCCAGCATCTGCAGATTTCCCTGTGGATGCTGCCTGGCCTGCTGTGTTCCATGATCATTTTGTGTGTGTTGTTGTTTGAATTTCCAGCATCTGCAGTTTTCCCTGTAGATGCTGCCTGGCCTGCTGTGTTCTGCCGGCATTTAGTGTGTGTTGTTGTTTGAATTTCCAGCATCTGCAGATTTCCCTGTAGATGCTGCCTGGCCTGCTGTGTTCTGCCAGCATTTAGTGTGTGTTGTTGTTTGAATTTCCAGCATCTGCAGATTTCCCTGTAGATGCTGCCTGGCCTGCTGTGTTCCACTGGCATTTAGTGTGTGTTGTTGTTTGAATTTCCAGCATCTGCAGATTTCCTCCTGTTTGCTGCCTGGCCTGCTGTGTTCCGCCGGCATTTAGTGTATGTTCTTGTTTGAATTTCCGGCATCTGGAGATTTCCCTGTAGATGCTGCCCGGCCTGCTGTGTTCTACCGTCACTTTGTGTGTGTTGTTGTTTGAATTTCCAGCATCTGCAGATTTCCTCCTGTTTGCTGCCTGGCCTGCTGTGTTCCGCCATCATTTTGTGCGTGTTGTTGTTTGAATTTCCTGCCTCTGCAGTTTTCCTCC
The DNA here is from genome assembly GCF_048418815.1 of Hemitrygon akajei. Lineage (NCBI taxonomy): Eukaryota > Metazoa > Chordata > Chondrichthyes > Myliobatiformes > Dasyatidae > Hemitrygon > Hemitrygon akajei. Next base: position 10,746,768 of record NC_133132.1, on the reverse strand, counting down.
TGTTTGCTGCCTGGCCTGCTGTGTTCTGCCGGCATTTTGTGTGTGTTTTTGTTTGAATTTCCAGCATCTGCAGATTTCCCTGTGGATGCTGCCTGGCCTGCTGTGTTCCACCATCATTTTGTGCGTGTTGTTCTTTGAATTTCCAGCATCTGCAGTTTTCCCTGTAGATGCTGCCTGGCCTGCTGTGTTCTGCCGGCATTTAGTGTGTGTTGTTGTTTGAATTTCCAGCATCTGCAGATTTCCCTGTAGATGCTGCCTGGCCTGCTGTGTTCCACTGGCATTTAGTGTGTGTTCTTGTTTGAATTTCCAGCATCTGCAGATTTCCCTGTGGATGCTGCCTGGCCTGCTGTGTTCCGCTGGCATTTAGTGTGTGTTGTTGATTGAATTTCCAGCATCTGCAGATTTCCCTGTAGATGCTGCCTGGCCTGCTGTGTTCCACTGGCATTTAGTGTGTGTTCTTGTTTGAATTTCCAGCATCTGCAGATTTCCCTGTGGATGCTGCCTGGCCTGCTGTGTTCCGCCATCATTTTGTGCGTGTTGTTCTTTGAATTTCCAGCATCTGCAGATTTCCCTGTGGATGCTGCCTGTCCTGCTGTGTTCCACCATCATTTTGTGCGTGTTGTTCTTTGAATTTCCAGCATCTGCAGTTTTCCCTGTAGATGCTGCCTGGCCTGCTGTGTTCCACTGGCATTTAGTGTGTGTTCTTGTTTGAATTTCCAGCATCTGCAGATTTCCCTGTGGATGCTGCCTGGCCTGCTGTGTTCCGCTGGCATTTTGTGTGTGTTGTTGTTTGAATTTCCAGCATCTGCAGATTTCCTCCTGTTTGCTGCCTGGCCTGCTGTGTTCCGTCGGCATTTAGTGTGTGTTGTTGTTTGAATTTCCAGCATCTGCATATTTCCTCCTGTTTGCTGCCTGGCCTGCTGTGTTCCGTCGGCATTTTGTGTGTGTTGTTGTTTGAATTTCCAGCATCTGCAGATTTCCCTGTAGATGCTGCCTGGCCTGCTGTGTTCCACTGGCATTTAGTGTGTGTTGTTGTTTGAATTTCCAGCATCTGCAGATTTCCCTGTAGATGCTGCCCGGCCTGCTGTGTTCCACCATCCTTTTGTGCGTGTAGTTTCTTGAATTTCCAGCATCTGCAGATTTCCACCTGTTTGCTGCCTGGCCTGCTGTGTTCCGCCGGCATTTAGTGTATGTTCTTGTTTGAATTTCCGGCATCTGGAGATTTCCCTGTAGATGCTGCCCGGCCTGCTGTGTTCTACCGTCACTTTGTGTGTGTTGTTGTTTGAATTTCCAGCATCTGCAGATTTCCTCCTGTTTGCTGCCTGGCCTGCTGTGTTCCGCCATCATTTTGTGCGTGTTGTTGTTTGAATTTCCTGCCTCTGCAGTTTTCCTCCTGTTTGCTGCCTGGCCTGCTGTGTTCCGCCATCATTTTGTGCGTGTTGTTATTTGAATTTCCAGCATCTGCAGATTTCCCTGTAGATGCTGCGTGGCCTGCTGTGTTCCACCATCATTTTGTGTGTGTTGTTGTTTGAATTTCCAGCATCCGCAGATTTGACTGTAGATGCTGCCCGGCCTGCTATGTTCCACTGGCATTTAGTGGGTGTTGTTGTTTGAATTTCCAGCATCTTCAGATTTCCCTGTAGATGCTGACTGGCCTGCTGTGTTCTGCCGGCATTTTGTGTGTGTTTTTGTTTGAATTTCCAGCATCTGCAGATTTCCCTGTGGATGCTGCCTGGCCTGCTGTGTTCCACCATCATTTTGTGCGTGTTGTTCTTTGAATTTCCAGCATCTGCAGTTTTCCCTGTAGATGCTGCCTGGCCTGCTGTGTTCTGCCGGCATTTAGTGTGTGTTGTTGTTTGAATTTCCAGCATCTGCAGATTTCCCTGTAGATGCTGCCTGGCCTGCTGTGTTCCACTGGCATTTAGTGTGTGTTCTTGTTTGAATTTCCAGCATCTGCAGATTTCCCTGTGGATGCTGCCTGGCCTGCTGTGTTCCGCTGGCATTTTGTGTGTGTTGTTGTTTGAATTTCCAGCATCTGCAGATTTCCCTGTAGATGCTGCCTGGCCTGCTGTGTTCTGCCAGCATTTAGTGTGTGTTGTTGTTTGAATTTCCAGCATCTGCAGATTTCCCTGTAGATGCTGCCTGGCCTGCTGTGTTCCACTGGCATTTAGTGTGTGTTGTTGTTTGAATTTCCAGCATCTGCAGATTTCCTCCTGTTTGCTGCCTGGCCTGCTGTGTTCCGCCGGCATTTAGTGTATGTTCTTGTTTGAATTTCCGGCATCTGGAGATTTCCCTGTAGATGCTGCCCGGCCTGCTGTGTTCTACCGTCACTTTGTGTGTGTTGTTGTTTGAATTTCCAGCATCTGCAGATTTCCTCCTGTTTGCTGCCTGGCCTGCTGTGTTCCGCCATCATTTTGTGCGTGTTGTTGTTTGAATTTCCTGCCTCTGCAGTTTTCCTCCTGTTTGCTGCCTGGCCTGCTGTGTTCCGCCATCATTTTGTGCGTTTTGTTATTTGAATTTCCAGCATCTGCAGATTTCCATGTAGCTGCTGCGTGGCCTGCTGTGTTCCACCATCATTTTGTGTGTGTTGTTGTTTGAATTTCCAGCATCCGCAGATTTGACTGTAGATGCTGCCCGGCCTGCTATGTTCCACTGGCATTTAGTGGGTGTTGTTGTTTGAATTTCCAGCATCTTCAGATTTCCCTGTAGATGCTGACTGGCCTGCTGTGTTCTGCCGGCATTTTGTGTGTGTTTTTGTTTGAATTTCCAGCATCTGCAGATTTCCCTGTGGATTCTGCCTGGCCTGCTGTGTTCTGCCGGCATTTAGAGTGTGTTGTTATTTGAATTTCCAGCATCTGCAGATTTCCCTGTAGATGCTGCCTGGCCTGCTGTGTTCTGCCGGTATTCACTTTGTGTTGTTCTTTGAATTTCCAGCATCTGCAGATTTCCTCCTGTAGATGCTGCCTGGCCTGCTGTGTTCCACCATCATTTTGTGCGTGTTGTTCTTTGAATTTCCAGCATCTGCAGATTTCCCTGTGGATGCTGCCTGGCCTGCTGTGTTCCACCATCATTTTGTGCGTGTTGTTCTTTGAATTTCCAGCATCTGCAGTTTTCCCTGTAGATGCTGCCTGGCCTGCTGTGTTCTGCCGGCATTTAGTGTGTGTTGTTGTTTGAATTTCCAGCATCTGCATATTTCCTCCTGTTTGCTGCCCGGCCTGCTGTGTTCCGTCGGCATTTAGTGTGTGTTGTTGTTTGAATTTCCAGCATCTGCATATTTCCTCCTGTTTGCTGCCCGGCCTGCTGTGTTCCGTCGGCATTTTGTGTGTGTTGTTGTTTGAATTTCCAGCATCTGCAGATTTCCCTGTAGATGCTGCCTGGCCTGCTGTGTTCTCCCGGCATTTAGTGTGTGTTGTTGTTTGAATTTCCAGCATCTGCAGATTTCCCTGTAGATGCTGCCTGGCCTGCTGTGTTCCACTGGCATTTAGTGTGTGTTGTTGTTTGAATTTCCAGCATCTGCAGATTTCCCTGTAGATGCTGCCCGGCCTGCTGTGTTCCACCATCCTTTTGTGCGTGTAGTTTCTTGAATTTCCAGCATCTGCAGATTTCCCTGTAGATGCTGCCAGGCCTGCTGTGTTCCACTGGCATTTAGTGTGTGTTGTTGTTTGAATTTCCAGCATCTGCAGATTTCCTCCTGTTTGCTGCCTGGCCTGCTGTGTTCCGCCGGCATTTAGTGTATGTTCTTGTTTGAATTTCCGGCATCTGGAGATTTCCCTGTAGATGCTGCCCGGCCTGCTGTGTTCTACCGTCACTTTGTGTGTGTTGTTGTTTGAATTTCCAGTATCTGCAGATTTCCTGCTGTTTGCTGCCTGGCCTGCTGTGTTCCACCGGCATTTAGTGTGTGTTGTTGTTTGAATTTCCAGCATCTGCAGATTTCCCTGTAGATGCTGCCTGGCCTGCTGTGTTCCACTGGCATTTAGTGTGTGTTGTTGTTTGAATTTCCAGCATCTGCAGATTTCCCTGTAGATGCTGCCTGGCCTGCTGTGTTCTGCCGGCATTTAGTGTGTGTTGTTGTTTGAATTTCCAGCATCTGCAGATTGCCCTGTAGATGCTGCCTGGCCTGCTGTGTTCCACTGGCATTTAGTGTGTGTTGTTGTTTGAATTTCCAGCATCTGCAGATTTCCTCCTGTTTGCTGCCTGGCCTGCTGTGTTCCGCCGGCATTTAGTGTATGTTCTTGTTTGAATTTCCGGCATCTGGAGATTTCCCTGTAGATGCTGCCCGGCCTGCTGTGTTCTACCGTCACTTTGTGTGTGTTGTTGTTTGAATTTCCAGCATCTGCAGATTTCCTCCTGTTTGCTGCCTGGCCTGCTGTGTTCCGCCATCATTTTGTGCGTGTTGTTGTTTGAATTTCCTGCCTCTGCAGTTTTCCTCCTGTTTGCTGCCTGGCCTGCTGTGTTCCGCCATCATTTTGTGCGTGTTGTTATTTGAATTTCCAGCATCTGCAGATTTCCCTGTAGATGCTGCGTGGCCTGCTGTGTTCCACCATCATTTTGTGTGTGTTGTTGTTTGAATTTCCAGCATCCGCAGATTTGACTGTAGATGCTGCCCGGCCTGCTATGTTCCACTGGCATTTAGTGGGTGTTGTTGTTTGAATTTCCAGCATCTTCAGATTTCCCTGTAGATGCTGACTGGCCTGCTGTGTTCTGCCGGCATTTTGTGTGTGATTTTGTTTGAATTTCCAGCATCTGCAGATTTCCCTGTGGATGCTGCCTGGCCTGCTGTGTTCCACCATCATTTTGTGCGTGTTGTTCTTTGAATTTCCAGCATCTGCAGTTTTCCCTGTAGATGCTGCCTGGCCTGCTGTGTTCTGCCGGCATTTAGTGTGTGTTGTTGTTTGAATTTCCAGCATCTGCAGATTTCCCTGTAGATGCTGCCTGGCCTGCTGTGTTCCACTGGCATTTAGTGTGTGTTCTTGTTTGAATTTCCAGCATCTGCAGATTTCCCTGTGGATGCTGCCTGGCCTTCTGTGTTCCGCTGGCATTTTGTGTGTGTTGTTGTTTGAATTTCCAGCATCTGCAGATTTCCTCCTGTTTGCTGCCCGGCCTGCTGTGTTCCGTCAGCATTTTGTGTGTGTTGTTGTTTGAATTTCCAGCATCTGCAGATTTCCCTGTAGATGCTGCCTGGCCTGCTGTGTTCTCCCGGCATTTAGTGTGTGTTGTTGTTTGAATTTCCAGCATCTGCAGATTTCCCTGTAGATGCTGCCTGGCCTGCTGTGTTCCACTGGCATTTAGTGTGTGTTGTTGTTTGAATTTCCAGCATCTGCAGATTTCCCTGTAGATGCTGCCCGGCCTGCTGTGTTCCACCATCCTTTTGTGCGTGTAGTTTCTTGAATTTCCAGCATCTGCAGATTTCCCTGTAGATGCTGCCAGGCCTGCTGTGTTCCACTGGCATTTAGTGTGTGTTGTTGTTTGAATTTCCGGCATCTGGAGATTTCCCTGTAGATGCTGCCCGGCCTGCTGTGTTCTACCGTCACTTTGTGTGTGTTGTTGTTTGAATTTCCAGCATCTGCAGATTTCCTCCTGTTTGCTGCCAGGCCTGCTGTGTTCCGCCGGCATTTAGTGTATGTTCTTGTTTGAATTTCCGGCATCTGGAGATTTCCCTGTAGATGCTGCCCGGCCTGCTGTGTTCTACCGTCACTTTGTGTGTGTTGTTGTTTGAATTTCCAGCATCTGCAGATTTCCTCCTGTTTGCTGCCTGGCCTGCTGTGTTCCGCCATCATTTTGTGCATGTTGTTGTTTGAATTTCCAGCATCTGCAGATTTCCCTGTAGATGCTGCCTGTCCTGCTGTGTTCCACTGGCATTTAGTGTGTGTTCTTGTTTGAATTTCCAGCATCTGCAGATTTCCCTGTGGATGCTGCCTGGCCTGCTGTGTTCCGCTGGCATTTTGTGTGTGTTGTTGTTTGAATTTCCAGCATCTGCAGATTTCCTCCTGTATGCTGCCCGGCCTGCTGTGTTCCGCCGGTATTTAGTGTGTGTTGTTGTTTGAATTTCCAGCATCTGCAGATTTCCCTGTAGATGCTGCCTGGCCTGCTGTGTTCCACTGGCATTTAGTGTGTGTTGTTGTTTGAATTTCCAGCATCTGCAGATTTCCCTGTAGATGCTGCCTGGCCTGCTGTGTTCTGCCGGCATTTAGTGTGTGTTGTTGTTTGAATTTCCAGCATCTGCAGATTGCCCTGTAGATGCTGCCTGGCCTGCTGTGTTCCACTGGCATTTAGTGTGTGTTGTTGTTTGAATTTCCAGCATCTGCAGATTTCCTCCTGTTTGCTGCCTGGCCTGCTGTGTTCCGCCGGCATTTAGTGTATGTTCTTGTTTGAATTTCCGGCATCTGGAGATTTCCCTGTAGATGCTGCCCGGCCTGCTGTGTTCTACCGTCACTTTTTGTGTGTTGTTGTTTGAATTTCCAGCATCTGCAGATTTCCTCCTGTTTGCTGCCTGGCCTGCTGTGTTCCGCCATCATTTTGTGCGTGTTGTTGTTTGAATTTCCTTACTCTGCAGTTTTCCTCCTGTTTGCTGCCTGGCCTGCTGTGTTCCGCCATCATTTTGTGCGTGTTGTTATTTGAATTTCCAGCATCTGCAGATTTCCCTGTAGATGCTGCGTGGCCTGCTGTGTTCCACCATCATTTTGTGTGTGTTGTTGTTTGAATTTCCAGCATCCGCAGATTTGACTGTAGATGCTGCCCGGCCTGCTATGTTCCACTGGCATTTAGTGGGTGTTGTTGTTTGAATTTCCAGCATCTTCAGATTTCCCTGTAGATGCTGACTGGCCTGCTGTGTTCTGCCGGCATTTTGTGTGTGTTTTTGTTTGAATTTCCAGCATCTGCAGATTTCCCTGTGGATGCTGCCTGGCCTGCTGTGTTCCACCATCATTTTGTGCGTGTTGTTCTTTGAATTTCCAGCATCTGCAGTTTTCCCTGTAGATGCTGCCTGGCCTGCTGTGTTCCACTGGCATTTAGTGTGTGTTCTTGTTTGAATTTCCAGCATCTGCAGATTTCCCTGTGGATGCTGCCTGGCCTGCTGTGTTCCGCTGGCATTTTGTGTGTGTTGTTGTTTGAATTTCCAGCATCTGCAGATTTCCTCCTGTTTGCTGCCCGGCCTGCTGTGTTCCGTCGGCATTTAGTGTGTGTTGTTGTTTGAATTTCCAGCATCTGCATATTTCCTCCTGTTTGCTGCCCGGCCTGCTGTGTTCCGTCGGCATTTTGTGTGTGTTGTTGTTTGAATTTCCAGCATCTGCAGATTTCCCTGTAGATGCTGCCTGGCCTGCTGTGTTCTGCCGGCATTTAGTGTGTGTTGTTGTTTGAATTTCCAGCATCTGCAGATTTCCCTGTAGATGCTGCCTGGCCTGCTGTGTTCCACTGGCATTTAGTGTGTGTTGTTGTTTGAATTTCCAGCATCTGCAGATTTCCCTGTAGATGCTGCCCGGCCTGCTGTGTTCCACCATCCTTTTGTGCGTGTAGTTTCTTGAATTTCCAGCATCTGCAGATTTCCCTGTAGATGCTGCCAGGCCTGCTGTGTTCAACTGGCATTTAGTGTGTGTTGTTGTTTGAATTTCCAGCATCTGCAGATTTCCTCCTGTTTGCTGCCTGGCCTGCTGTGTTCCGCCATCATTTTGTGCGTGTTGTTGTTTGAATTTCCTGCCTCTGCAGTTTTCCTCCTGTTTGCTGCCTGGCCTGCTGTGTTCCGCCATCATTTTGTGCGTGTTGTTATTTGAATTTCCAGCATCTGCAGATTTCCCTGTAGATGCGGCGTGGCCTGCTGTGTTCCACCATCATTTTGTGTGTGTTGTTGTTTGAATTTCCAGCATCCGCAGATTTGACTGTAGATGCTGCCCGGCCTGCTATGTTCCACTGGCATTTAGTGGGTGTTGTTGTTTGAATTTCCAGCATCTTCAGATTTCCCTGTAGATGCTGACTGGCCTGCTGTGTTCTGCCGGCATTTTGTGTGTGTTTTTGTTTGAATTTCCAGCATCTGCAGATTTCCCTGTGGATGCTGCCTGGCCTGCTGTGTTCCACCATCATTTTGTGCGTGTTGTTCTTTGAATTTCCAGCATCTGCAGTTTTCCCTGTAGATGCTGCCTGGCCTGCTGTGCTCTGCCGGCATTTAGTGTGTGTTGTTGTTTGAATTTCCAGCTTCTGCAGATTTCCCTGTAGATGCTGCCTGGCCTGCTGTGTTCCACTGGCATTTAGTGTGTGTTCTTGTTTGAATTTCCAGCATCTGCAGATTTCCCTGTGGATGCTGCCTGGCCTGCTGTGTTCCGCTGGCATTTTGTGTGTGTTGTTGTTTGAATTTCCAGCATCTGCAGATTTCCCTGTGGATGCTGCCTGGCCTGCTGTGTTCCACCATCATTTTGTGCGTGTTGTTCTTTGAATTTCCAGCATCTGCAGTTTTCCCTGTAGATGCTGCCTGGCCTGCTGTGTTCTGCCGGCATTTAGTGTGTGTTGTTGTTTGAATTTCCAGCATCTGCAGATTTCCCTGTAGATGCTGCCTGGCCTGCTGTGTTCCACTGGCATTTAGTGTGTGTTCTTGTTTGAATTTCCAGCATCTGCAGATTTCCCTGTGGATGCTGCCTGGCCTGCTGTGTTCCGCTGGCATTTTGTGTGTGTTGTTGTTTGAATTTCCAGCATCTGCAGTTTTCCTCCTGTTTGCTGCCCGGCCTGCTGTGTTCCGTCGGCATTTAGTGTGTGTTGTTGTTTGAATTTCCAGCATCTGCATATTTCCTCCTGTTTGCTGCCCGGCCTGCTGTGTTCCGTCGGCATTTTGTGTGTGTTGTTGTTTGAATTTCCAGCATCTGCAGATTTCCCTGTAGATGCTGCCTGGCCTGCTGTGTTCTGCCGGCATTTAGTGTGTGTTGTTGTTTGAATTTCCAGCATCTGCAGATTTCCCTGTAGATGCTGCCTGGCCTGCTGTGTTCCACTGGCATTTAGTGTGTGTTGTTGTTTGAATTTCCAGCATCTGCAGATTTCCCTGTAGATGCTGCCCGGCCTGCTGTGTTCCACCATCCTTTTGTGCGTGTAGTTTCTTGAATTTCCAGCATCTGCAGATTTCCCTGTAGATGCTGCCAGTCCTGCTGTGTTCCACCGGCATTTAGTTTGTGTTGTTGTTTGAATTTCCAGTATCTGCAGATTTCCTCCTGTTTGCTGCCTGGCCTGCTGTGTTCCGCCATCATTTTGTGCGTGTTGTTATTTGAATTTCCAGCATCTGCAGATTTCCCTGTAGATGCTGCGTGGCCTGCTGTGTTCCACCATCATTTTGTGTGTGTTGTTGTTTGAATTTCCAGCATCCGCAGATTTGACTGTAGATGCTGCCCGGCCTGCTATGTTCCACTGGCATTTAGTGGGTGTTGTTGTTTGAATTTCCAGCATCTTCAGATTTCCCTGTAGATGCTGACTGGCCTGCTGTGTTCTGCCGGCATTTTGTGTGTGTTTTTGTTTGAATTTCCAGCATCTGCAGATTTCCCTGTGGATGCTGCCTGGCCTGCTGTGTTCCACCGGCATTTAGTGTGTGTTGTTGTTTGAATTTCCAGTATCTGCAGATTTCCTCCTGTTTGCTGCCTGGCCTGCTGTGTTCCGCTGGAATTTAGTGTATGTTGTTGTTTGAATTTCCAGTATCTGCAGATTTCCCTGTAGATGCTCCCTGGACTGATGTGTTCCACCAGCATTTACTGTGTGTTGTTGTTTGATTTTCCAGCATCTGCAGATTTCCTCCTGTTTGCTGCCTGGCCTGCTGTGTTCCGCCGGTATTTAGTGTATGTTGTTGTTTGAATTTCCAGCATCTGCAGATTTACCTGTAGATGCTGCCTGGCCTGCTGTGTTCCACCGCCATTTAGTGTGTGTTGTTGTTTGAATTTCCAGCATCTGCAGATTTCCCTGTAGATGCTCCCTGGACTGATGTGTTCCACCGGCATTTTGTGTGTGTTGTTGTTTGATTTTCCAGCATCTGCAGATTTCCTCCTGTTTGCTGCCTGGCCTGCTGTGTTCCATGATCATTTTGTGTGTGTTGTTCTTTGAATTTCCAGCATCTGCAGATTTCCTCCTGTAGATGCTGCCTGGCCTGCTGTGTTCCATGATCATTTTGTGTGTGTTGTTCTTTGAATTTCCAGCATCTGCAGATTTCCCTGTAGATGCTGCCTGGCCGGCTGTGTTCCATGATCATTTAGTGTGTGTTGTTCTTTGAATTTCCAGCATCTGCAGTTTTCCCTGTAGATGCTGCCTGGCCTGCTCAGTCCTGCCGGCATTTTGTGTGTGTTGTTGTTTGAATTTCCAGCATCTGCAGATTTCCCTGTAGATGCTGCCTGGCCTGCTGTGTTCCACCGGCATTTAGTGTGTGTTGTTGTTTGAATTTCCAGCATCTGCAGATTTCCCTGTAGATGCTGCCTGGCCTGCTGTGTTCCACTGGCATTTAGTGTATGTTGTTGCTTGAATTTCCAGCATCAGCAGATTTCACTGTAGATGCTGCCTGGCCTGCTGTGTTCCACCAGCATTTATTGTGTGTTGTTGTTTGAATTTCCAGCATCTGCAGATTTCCCTGTAGATGCTGCCTGGCCTGCTGTGTTCCACCGGCATTTAGTGTGTGTTGTTGTTTGAATTTCCAGCATCTGCATATTTCCCTGTAGATGCTGCCCGGCCTGCTGTGTTCCGCTAGCATTTTGTGTGTGTTGTTGTTTGAATTTCCAGTATCTGCAGATTTCCTCCTGTTTGATGCCTGGCCTGCTGTGTTCCGCCGGTATTTAGTGTGGGTTGTTGCTTGAATTTCCAGCATCTGCAGATTTACCTGTAGATGCTGCCTGGCCTGCTGTGTTCCGCTGGCAATTTGTGTGTGTTGTTGTTTGAATTTCCAGCATCTGCAGATTTCCCTGTAGATGCTGCCTGGCCTGCTGTGTTCAACCGGCATTTAGTGTGAATTGTTGTTTGAATTTACAGCATCTGCAGATTTCCCTGTAGATGCTGCCCGGCCTGCTGTGTTCCACCATCATTTTGTGCGTGTAGTTTCTTGAATTTCCAGCATCTGCAGATTTCCCTGTAGATCCTGCCAGGCCTGCTGTGTTCCGCCATCATTTTGTGCGTGTTGTTGTTTGAATTTCCTGCCTCTGCAGTTTTCCTACAGTTTGCTGCCTGGCCTGCTGTGTTCCTCCATCATTTTGTGCGTGTTGTTGTTTGAATTTCCAGCATCTGCAGATTTCCCTGTAGATGCTGCCTGGCCTGCTGTGTTCCACTGGCATTTTGTGTGTGTTGTTGTTTGAATTTCCAGCATCTGCAGATTTCCCTGTAGATGGTGCCTGGCCTGCTGTGTTCTGCCGGTATTTAGTGTATGTTGTTGTTTGAATTTCCAGCATCTGCAGATTTCCCTGTAGATGCTGCCTGGCCTGCTGTGTTCCACCATCATTTTGTGCGTGTTGTTCTTTGAATTTCGAGCATCTGCAGATTTCCCTTGAGATGCTGCCTGGCATGTTGTGTTCTGCCGGTATTTAGTGTATGTTGTTGCTTGAATTTCCAGCATCTGCAGATTTACCTGTAGATGCTGCCTGGCCTGCTGTGTTCCGCTGGCATTTTGTGTGTGTTGTTTGAATTTCCTGCCTCTGCAGATTTCCTTGTAGATGTTGTCTGGCCTGCTGTGTTCCAGAGTCATTTAGTGTGTGTTGTTGTTTGAATTTCCAGGATCTGCAGATTTCCCTGTAGATGCTGCCCGGCCTGCTGTGTTCCGCTGGTATTTAGTGTATGTTGTTGTTTGAACTTCCAGCATCTGCAGATTTCCCTGTAGATGCTGCCTGGCCTGCTGTGTTCCGCCGGCATTTAGTGTGTGTTGTTGTTTGAAATTCCGGCATCTGCAGATTTCCTTGTAGATGCTACATGGCCTGCTGTGTTCCACACGCATTTTGTGTGTGTTGTTTGAATTTCCAGCATCTGCAGATTTCCCTGTAGATGCTGCCTGGCCTGCTGTGTTCTGCCGGCATTTAGTGTGTGTTGTTGTTTGAATTTCCAGCATCTGCAGATTTCCCTGTAGATGCTGCCTGGCCTGCTGTGTTCCAATGGCATTTAGTGTGTGTTCTTGTTTGAGTTTCCAGCATCTGCAGATTTCCCTGTAGATGCTGCCTGGCCTGCTGTGTTCCGCCGGCATTTAGTGTATGTTGTTGTTTGAATTTCCGGCATCTGGAGATTTCCCTGTAGATGCTGCCTGGCCTGCTGTGTTCCGCTGGCATTTTGTGTGTGTTGTTGTTTGAATTTCCAGCATCTGCAGATTTCCTCCTGTTTGCTGCCCGGCCTGCTGTGTTCCGTCGGCATTTAGTGTGTGTTGTTTTTTGAATTTCCAGCATCTGCAGATTTCCTCCTGTTTGCTGCCTGGCCTGCTGTGTTCCGCCGGTATTTAGTGTATGTTGTTGCTTGAATTTCCAGCATCTGCAGATTTCCCTGTAGATGCTGCCCGGCCTGCTGTGTTCCGCCGGCATTTAGTGTGTGTTGTTGTTTGAATTTCCAGCATCTGCAGATTTCCCTGTAGATGCTGCCTGGCCTGCTGTGTTCCACCGGCATTTAGTGTGTGTTCTTGTTTGAATTTCCAGCATCTGCAGATTTCCCTGTAGATGCTGCCCGGCCTGCTGTGTTCCACCATCATTTTGTGCGTGTAGTTTCTTGAATTTCCAGCATCTGCAGATTTCCCTGTAGATCCTGCCAGGCCTGCTGTGTTCCGCCATCATTTTGTGCGTGTTGTTGTTTGAATTTCCTGCCTCTGCAGATTTCCCTGTAGATGCTGCGTGGCCTGCTGTGTTCCACCATCATTTTGTGTGTGTTGTTGTTTGAATTTCCAGCATCCGCAGATTTGACTGTAGATGCTGCCTGGCCTGCTGTGTTCCACTGGCATTTTGTGTGTGTTGTTGTTTGAATTTCCAGCATCTGCAGATTTCCCTGTAGATGGTGCCTGGCCTGCTGTGTTCTGCCGGTATTTAGTGTGTGTTGTTGTTTGAATTTCCAGCATCTGCAGATTTCACTGTAGATGCTGCCTGGCCTGCTGTGTTCCACCATCATTTTGTGCGTGTTATTCTTTGAATTTCGAGCATCTGCAGATTTCCCTTGAGATGCTGCCTGGCATGTTGTGTTCTGCCGGTATTTAGTGTATGTTGTTGCTTGAATTTCCAGCATCTGCAGATTTACCTGTAGATGCTGCCTGGCCTGCTGTGTTCCGCTGGCATTTTGTGTGTGTTGTTTGAATTTCCTGCCTCTGCAGATTTCCTTGTAGATGTTGTCTGGCCTGCTGTGTTCCAGAGTCATTTAGTGTGTGTTGTTGTTTGAATTTCCAGGATCTGCAGATTTCCCTGTAGATGCTGCCCGGCCTGCTGTGTTCCGCTGGTATTTAGTGTATGTTGTTGTTTGAACTTCCAGCATCTGCAGATTTCCCTGTAGATGCTGCCTGGCCTGCTGTGTTCCGCCGGCATTTAGTGTGTGTTGTTGTTTGAAATTCCGGCATCTGCAGATTTCCTTGTAGATGCTACATGGCCTGCTGTGTTCCACACGCATTTTGTGTGTGTTGTTTGAATTTCCAGCATCTGCAGATTTCCCTGTAGAGGCTGCCTGGCCTGCTGTGTTCTGCCGGCATTTAGTGTGTGTTGTTGTTTGAATTTCCAGCATCTGCAGATTTCCCTGTAGATGCTGCCTGGCCTGCTGTGTTCCAATGGCATTTAGTGTGTGTTCTTGTTTGAATTTCCAGCATCTGCAGATTTCCCTGTGGATGCTGCCTGGCCTGCTGTGTTCCGCTGGCATTTTGTGTGTGTTGTTGTTTGAATTTCCAGCATCTGCAGATTTCCTCCTGTTTGCTGCCCGGCCTGCTGTGTTCCACCGGCATTTAGTGTGTGTTCCTGTTTGAATTTCCAGTATCTGCAGATTTCCTCCTGTTTGCTGCCCGGCCTGCTGTGTTCCACCGGCATTTTGTGTGTGTTGTTGTTTGAATTTCCAGCATCTGCATATTTCCTCCTGTTTGCTGCCTGGCCTGCTGTGTTCCACCGGCATTTAGTGTGTGTTGTAGTTTGAATTTCCAGCATCTGCAGATTTCCCTGTAGATGCTGCCAGGCCTGCTGTGTTCCGCTGGTATTTAGTGTATGTTGTTGTTTGAATTTCCAGCATCTTCAGATTTCCCTGTAGATGCTGCCCGGCCTGCTGTGTTCCACTGGCATTTTGTGTGTGTTGTTTGAATTTCCTGCCTCTGCAGATTTCCCTGTAGATGCTGCCTGGCATGCTGTGTTCCAGAGGCATTTAGTGTGTGTTGTTGTTTGAATTTCCAGCATCTGCAGATTTCCCTGTAGATGCTGCCTGGCCTGCTGTGTTCCAGAGGCATTTAGTGTATGTTGTTGTTTGAATTTCCAGCATCTTCAGATTTCGCTGTAGATGCTGCCCGGCCTGCTGTGTTCCACTGGCATTTTGTGTGTGTTGTTTGAATTTCCAGCATCTGCAGATTTCCCTGTAGATGCTGCCTGGCCTGCTGTGTTCTGCCGGCATTTAGTGTGTGTTGTTGTTTGAATTTACAGCATCTGCAGATTTCCCTGTAAATGCTGCCTGGCCTGCTGTGTTCCACTGGCATTTAGTGTATGTTGTTGCTTGAATTTCCAGCATCTGCAGATTTCCCTGTAGATACTGCCCGGCCTGCTGTGTTCCACCGGCATTTAGTGTGTGTTGTAGTTTGAATTTCCGGCATCTGCAGATTTCCCTGTAGATGCTGCCCGGCCTGCTGTGCTCCGCTGGCATTTAGTGTATGTTGTTGTTTGAACTTCCAGCATCTGCAGATTTCCCTGTAGATGCTGCCTGGCCTGCTGTGTTCCGCCGGCATTTAGTGTGTGTTGTTGTTTGAAATTCCGGCATCTGCAGATTTCCTTGTAGATGCTACATGGCCTGCTGTGTTCCACACGCATTTTGTGTGTGTTGTTTGAATTTCCAGCATCTGCAGATTTCCCTGTAGAGGCTGCCTGGCCTGCTGTGTTCTGCCGGCATTTAGTGTGTGTTGTTGTTTGAATTTCCAGCATCTGCAGATTTCCCTGTGGATGCTGCCTGGCCTGCTGTGTTCCGCTGGCATTTTGTGTGTGTTGTTGTTTGAATTTCCAGCATCTGCAGATTTCCTCCTGTTTGCTGCCCGGCCTGCTGTGTTCCGTCGGCATTTTGTGTGTGTTGTTGTTTGAATTTCCAGCATCTGCAGATTTCCCTGTAGAAACTGCCCGGCCTGCTGTGTTCCGCCGGCATTTAGTGTGTGTTGTTGTTTGAATTTCCAGCATCTGCAGATTTCCCTGTAGATGCTGCCTGGCCTGCTGTGTTCCACCGGCATTTAGTGTGTGTTCTTGTTTGAATTTCCAGCATCTGCAGATTTCCCTGTAGATGCTGCCCGGCCTGCTGTGTTCTACCATCATTTTGTGCGTGTAGTTTCTTGAATTTCCAGCATCTGCAGATTTCCTCCTGTTTGCTGCCTGGCCTGCTGTGTTCCGCCATCATTTTGTGCGTGTTGTTGTTTGAATTTCCTGCCTCTGCAGTTTTCCTACTGTTTGCTGCCTGGCCTGCTGTGTTCCGCCATCATTTTGTGCGTGTTGTTGTTTGAATTTCCAGCATCTGCAGATTTCCCTGTAGATGCTGCGTGGCCTGCTGTGTTCCACCATCATTTTGTGTGTGTTGTTGTTTGAATTTCCAGCATCTGCAGATTTCCCTGTAGATGTTGCCTGGCCTGCTGTGTTCTGCCGGTATTTAGTGTGTGTTGTTGTTTGAATTTCCAGCATCTGCAGATTTCCCTGTAGATGCTGCCTGGCCTGCTGTGTTCCACCATCATTTTGTGCGTGTTGTTCTTTGAGTTTCGAGCATCTGCAGATTTCCCTTGAGATGCTGCCTGGCATGTTGTGTTCTGCCGGTATTTAGTGTATGTTGTTGCTTGAATTTCCAGCATCTGCAGAGTTACCTGTAGATGCTGCCTGGCCTGCTGTGTTCCGCTGGCATTTTGTGTGTGTTGTTTGAATTTCCTGCCTCTGCAGATTTCCGTGTAGATGTTGTCTGGCCTGCTGTGTTCCAGAGTCATTTAGTGTGTGTTGTTGTTTGAATTTCCAGCATCTGCAGAATTCCTCCTGTTTGCTTCCCGGCCTGCTGTGTTCCGCCGGCATTTTGTGTGTGTTGTTGTTTGAATTTCCAGCATCTGCAGATTTCCCTGTAGATGTTGCCTGGCCTGCTGTGTTCTGCCGGTATTTAGTGTGTGTTGTTGTTTGAATTTCCAGCATCTGCAGATTTCACTGTAGATGCTGCCCGGCCTGCTGTGTTCCACCAGCATTTTGTGTGTGTTGTTGTTTGAATTTCCAGCATCTGCATATTTCCTCCTGTTTGCTGCCTGGCCTGCTGTGTTCCACTGGCATTTAGTGGATGTTGTAGTTTGAATTTCCAGCATCTGCAGATTTCCCTGTAGATGTTGCCAGGCCTGCTGTGTTCCGCTGGTATTTAGTGTATGTTGTTGTTTGAATTTCCAGCATCTGCAGATTTCCCTGTAGATGCTGCCCGGCCTGCTGTGTTCCAGAGGCATTTAGTGTATGTTGTTGTTTGAATTTCCAGCATCTTCAGATTTCGCTGTAGATGCTGCCCGGCCTGCTGTGTTCCACTGGCATTTTGTGTGTGTTGTTTGAATTTCCTGCCTCTGCAGATTTCCCTGTAGATGCTGCCTGGCCTGCTGTGTTCCAGAGGCATTTAGTGTATGTTGTTGTTTGAATTTCCAGCATCTTCAGATTTCGCTGTAGATGCTGCCCGGCCTGCTGTGTTCCACTGGCATTTTGTGTGTGTTGTTTGAATTTCCTGCCTCTGCAGATTTCCCTGTAGATGCTGCCTGGCCTGCTGTGTTCCAGAGGCATTTAGTGTGTGTTGTTGTTTGAATTTCCTGCCTCTGCAGATTTCCCTGTAGATGCTGCCTGGCCTGCTGTGTTCCAGAGGCATTTAGTGTGTGTTGTTGTTTGAATTTCCTGCCTCTGCAGATTTCCCTGTAGATGCTGCCTGGCCTGCTGTGTTCCAGAGGCATTTAGTGTATGTTGTTGTTTGAATTTCCAGCATCTTCAGATATCCCTGTAGATGCTGCCCGGCCTGATGTGTTCCACTGGCATTTTGTGTGTGTTGTTTGAATTTCCTGCCTCTGCAGATTTCCCTGTAGATGCTGCCTGGCCTGCTGTGTTCCACCGGCATTTAGTGTGTGTTGTTGTTTGAATTTCCAGCATCTGCAGATTTCACTGTAGATGCTGCCTGGCCTGCTGTGTTCCATGATCATTTTGTGCGTGTTGTTCTTTGAATTTCCAGCATCTGCAGATTTCCCTGTAGATGCTGCCTGGCCTGCTGTGTTCCATGATCATTTTGTGCGTGTTGTTCTTTGAATTTCCAGCATCTGCAGTTTTCCCTGTAGATGCTGCCTGGCCTGCTGTGTTCTGCCGGCATTTAATGTGTGTTGTTGTTTGAATTTCCAGCATCTGCAGATTTCCCTGTAGATGCTGCCTGGCCTGCTGTGTTCCACTGGCATTTAGTGTGTGTTCTTGTTTGAATTTCCAGCATCTGCAGATTTCCCTGTTGATGCTGCCTGGCCTGCTGTGTTCCGCTGGCATTTTGTGTGTGTTGTTGTTTGAATTTCCAGCATCTGCAGATTTCCCTGTAGATGCTGCCTGGCCTGCTGTGTTCCACTGGCATTTAGTGTGTGTTGTTGTTTGAATTTCCAGCATCTGCAGATTTCCCTGTAGATGCTGCCTGGCCTGCTGTGTTCCAATGGCATTTAGTGTGTGTTGTTGTTTGAATTTCCAGCATCTGCAGATTTCCCTGTAGATGCTGCCTGGCCTGCTGTGTTCCACTGGCATTTAGTATATGTTGTTGCTTGAATTTCCAGCATCTGCAGATTTCCCTGTAGATGCTGCCTGGCCTGCTGTGTTCCACTGGCATTTAGTGTGTGTTGTTGTTTGAATTTCCAGCAGCTGCAGATTTCCCTGTAGATGCTGCCTGGACTGCTATGTTCCACCGGCATTTTGTGTGTGTTGTTGTTTGAATTTCCAGCATCTGCAGATTTCCCTGTAGATGCTGCCTGGCCTGCTGTGTTCCACTGGCATTTAGTGTATGTTGTTGTTTGAATTTCCAGCATCTGCAGATTTCCCTGTAGATGCTGCCTGGCCTGCTGTGTTCCAATGGCATTTAGTGTGTGTTGTTGTTTGAATTTCCAGCATCTGCAGATTTCCCTGTAGATGCTGCCTGGCCTGCTGTGTTCCACTGGCATTTAGTGTATGTTGTTGCTTGAATTTCCAGCATCTGCAGATTTCCCTGTAGATACTGCCCGGCCTGCTGTGTTCCACCGGCATTTAGTGTGTGTTGTTGTTTGAATTTCCAGCATCTTCAGATTTCCCTGTAGATCCTGCCCGGCCTGCTGTGTTCAACCGTCATTTAGTGTGTGTTCTTGTTTGAATTTCCAGCATCTGCAGATTTCCCTGTAGATGCTGCCCGGCCTGCTGTGTTCCACCGGCATTTAGTGTGTGTTCTTGTTTGAATTTCCAGCATCTGCAGATTTCCCTGTAGATGCTGCCTGGCCTGCTGTGTTCAACCGTCATTTAGTGTGTGTTCTTGTTTGAATTTCCAGCATCTGCAGATTTCCCTGTAGATGCTGCCCGGCCTGCTGTGTTCCACCGGCATTTAGTGTGTGTTCTTGTTTGAATTTCCAGCATCTGCAGATTTCCCTGTAGATGCTGCCCGGCCTGCTGTGTTCCACCATCATTTTGTGCGTGTAGTTTCTTGAATTTCCAGCATCTGCAGATTTCCCTGTAGATGCTGCCAGGCCTGCTGTGTTCCACTGGCATTTAGTGTGTGTTGTTGTTTGAATTTCCAGCATCTGCAGATTTCCTCCTGTTTGCTGCCTGGCCTGCTGTGTTCCGCCGGCATTTAGTGTATGTTCTTGTTTGAATTTCCGGCATCTGGAGATTTCCCTGTAGATGCTGCCCGGCCTGCTGTGTTCTACCGTCACTTTGTGTGTGTTGTTGTTTGAATTTCCAGCATCTGCAGATTTCCTCCTGTTTGCTGCCTGGCCTGCTGTGTTCTGCCATCATTTTGTGCGTGTTGTTGTTTGAATTTCCTGCCTCTGCAGTTTTCCTCCTGTTTGCTGCCTGGCCTGCTGTGTTCCGCCATCATTTTGTGCGTGTTGTTATTTGAATTTCCAGCATCTGCAGATTTCCCTGTAGATGCTGCGTGGCCTGCTGTGTTCCACCATCATTTTGTGTGTGTTGTTATTTGAATTTCCAGCATCCGCAGATTTGACTGTAGATGCTGCCCGGCCTGCTATGTTCCACCGGCATTTAGTGGGTGTTGTTTGAATTTCCAGCATCTTCAGATTTCCCTGTAGATGCTGACTGGCCTGCTGTGTTCTGCCGGCATTTTGTGTGTGTTTTTGTTTGAAGTTCCAGCATCTGCAGATTTCCCTGTAGATGCTGTTTGGCCTGCTGTGCTCCACCTGCATTTTGTGTGTGTTGTTGTTTGAATTTCCAGCATCTGCAGATTTCCTCCTGTTTGCTGCCTGGCCTGCTGTGTTCCGCCATCATTTTGTGCGTGTTGTTGTTTGAATTTCCTGCCTCTGCAGTTTTCCTCCTGTTTGCTGCCTGGCCTGCTGTGTTCCGCCATCATTTTGTGCGTGTTGTTCTTTGAATTTCCAGCATCTGCAGATTTCCCTGTGGATGCTGCCTGGCCTGCTGTGTTCCATGATCATTTTGTGTGTGTTGTTGTTTGAATTTCCAGCATCTGCAGTTTTCCCTGTAGATGCTGCCTGGCCTGCTGTGTTCTGCCGGCATTTAGTGTGTGTTGTTGTTTGAATTTCCAGCATCTGCAGATTTCCCTGTAGATGCTGCCTGGCCTGCTGTGTTCTGCCAGCATTTAGTGTGTGTTGTTGTTTGAATTTCCAGCATCTGCAGATTTCCCTGTAGATGCTGCCTGGCCTGCTGTGTTCCACTGGCATTTAGTGTGTGTTGTTGTTTGAATTTCCAGCATCTGCAGATTTCCTCCTGTTTGCTGCCTGGCCTGCTGTGTTCCGCCGGCATTTAGTGTATGTTCTTGTTTGAATTTCCGGCATCTGGAGATTTCCCTGTAGATGCTGCCCGGCCTGCTGTGTTCTACCGTCACTTTGTGTGTGTTGTTGTTTGAATTTCCAGCATCTGCAGATTTCCTCCTGTTTGCTGCCTGGCCTGCTGTGTTCCGCCATCATTTTGTGCGTGTTGTTGTTTGAATTTCCTGCCTCTGCAGTTTTCCTCCTGTTTGCTGCCTGGCCTGCTGTGTTCCGCCATCATTTTGTGCGTGTTGTTATTTGAATTTCCAGCATCTGCAGATTTCCATGTAGATGCTGCGTGGCCTGCTGTGTTCCACCATCATTTTGTGTGTGTTGTTGTTTGAATTTCCAGCATCCGCAGATTTGACTGTAGATGCTGCCCGGCCTGCTATGTTCCACTGGCATTTAGTGGGTGTTGTTGTTTGAATTTCCAGCATCTTCAGATTTCCCTGTAGATTCTGACTGGCCTGCTGTGTTCTGCCGGCATTTTGTGTGTGTTTTTGTTTGAATTTCCAGCATCTGCAGATTTCCCTGTGGATGCTGCCTGGCCTGCTGTGTTCCACCATCATTTTGTGCGTGTTGTTCTTTGAATTTCCAGCATCTGCAGTTTTCCCTGTAGATGCTGCCTGGCCTGCTGTGTTCTGCCGGCATTTAGTGTGTGTTGTTGTTTGAATTTCCAGCATCTGCAGATTTCCCTGTAGATGCTGCCTGGCCTGCTGTGTTCCACTGGCATTTAGTGTGTGTTCTTGTTTGAATTTCCAGCATCTGCAGATTTCCCTGTGGATGCTGCCTGGCCTGCTGTGTTCCGCTGGCATTTAGTGTGTGTTGTTGATTGAATTTCCAGCATCTGCAGATTTCCCTGTAGATGCTGCCTGGCCTGCTGTGTTCCACTGGCATTTAGTGTGTGTTCTTGTTTGAATTTCCAGCATCTGCAGATTTCCCTGTGGATGCTGCCTGGCCTGCTGTGTTCCGCCATCATTTTGTGCGTGTTGTTCTTTGAATTTCCAGCATCTGCAGATTTCCCTGTGGATGCTGCCTGGCCTGCTGTGTTCCACCATCATTTTGTGCGTGTTGTTCTTTGAATTTCCAGCATCTGCAGTTTTCCCTGTAGATGCTGCCTGGCCTGCTGTGTTCCACTGGCATTTAGTGTGTGTTCTTGTTTGAATTTCCAGCATCTGCAGATTTCCCTGTGGATGCTGCCTGGCCTGCTGTGTTCCGCTGGCATTTTGTGTGTGTTGTTGTTTGAATTTCCAGCATCTGCAGATTTCCTCCTGTTTGCTGCCTGGCCTGCTGTGTTCCGTCGGCATTTTGTGTGTGTTGTTGTTTGAATTTCCAGCATCTGCAGATTTCCCTGTAGATGCTGCCTGGCCTGCTGTGTTCTGCCGGCATTTAGTGTGTGTTGTTGTTTGAATTTCCAGCATCTGCAGATTTCCCTGTAGATGCTGCCTGGCCTGCTGTGTTCCACTGGCATTTAGTGTGTGTTGTTGTTTGAATTTCCAGCATCTGCAGATTTCCCTGTAGATGCTGCCCGGCCTGCTGTGTTCCACCATCCTTTTGTGCGTGTAGTTTCTTGAATTTCCAGCATCTGCAGATTTCCTCCTGTTTGCTGCCTGGCCTGCTGTGTTCCGCCGGCATTTAGTGTATGTTCTTGTTTGAATTTCCGGCATCTGGAGATTTCCCTGTAGATGCTGCCCGGCCTGCTGTGTTCTACCGTCACTTTGTGTGTGTTGTTGTTTGAATTTCCAGCATCTGCAGATTTCCTCCTGTTTGCTGCCTGGCCTGCTGTGTTCCGCCATCATTTTGTGCGTGTTGTTGTTTGAATTTCCTGCCTCTGCAGTTTTCCTCCTGTTTGCTGCCTGGCCTGCTGTGTTCCGCCATCATTTTGTGCGTGTTGTTATTTGAATTTCCAGCATCTGCAGATTTCCCTGTAGATGCTGCGTGGCCTGCTGTGTTCCACCATCATTTTGTGTGTGTTGTTGTTTGAATTTCCAGCATCCGCAGATTTGACTGTAGATGCTGCCCGGCCTGCTATGTTCCACTGGCATTTAGTGGGTGTTGTTGTTTGAATTTCCAGCATCTTCAGATTTCCCTGTAGATGCTGACTGGCCTGCTGTGTTCTGCCGGCATTTTGTGTGTGTTTTTGTTTGAATTTCCAGCATCTGCAGATTTCCCTGTGGATGCTGCCTGGCCTGCTGTGTTCCACCATCATTTTGTGCGTGTTGTTCTTTGAATTTCCAGCATCTGCAGTTTTCCCTGTAGATGCTGCCTGGCCTGCTGTGTTCTGCCGGCATTTAGTGTGTGTTGTTGTTTGAATTTCCAGCATCTGCAGATTTCCCTGTAGATGCTGCCTGGCCTGCTGTGTTCCACTGGCATTTAGTGTGTGTTCTTGTTTGAATTTCCAGCATCTGCAGATTTCCCTGTGGATGCTGCCTGGCCTGCTGTGTTCCGCTGGCATTTTGTGTGTGTTGTTGTTTGAATTTCCAGCATCTGCAGATTTCCCTGTAGATGCTGCCTGGCCTGCTGTGTTCTGCCAGCATTTAGTGTGTGTTGTTGTTTGAATTTCCAGCATCTGCAGATTTCCCTGTAGATGCTGCCTGGCCTGCTGTGTTCCACTGGCATTTAGTGTGTGTTGTTGTTTGAATTTCCAGCATCTGCAGATTTCCTCCTGTTTGCTGCCTGGCCTGCTGTGTTCCGCCGGCATTTAGTGTATGTTCTTGTTTGAATTTCCGGCATCTGGAGATTTCCCTGTAGATGCTGCCCGGCCTGCTGTGTTCTACCGTCACTTTGTGTGTGTTGTTGTTTGAATTTCCAGCATCTGCAGATTTCCTCCTGTTTGCTGCCTGGCCTGCTGTGTTCCGCCATCATTTTGTGCGTGTTGTTGTTTGAATTTCCTGCCTCTGCAGTTTTCCTCCTGTTTGCTGCCTGGCCTGCTGTGTTCCGCCATCATTTTGTGCATTTTGTTATTTGAATTTCCAGCATCTGCAGATTTCCATGTAGATGCTGCGTGGCCTGCTGTGTTCCACCATCATTTTGTGTGTGTTGTTGTTTGAATTTCCAGCATCCGCAGATTTGACTGTAGATGCTGCCCGGCCTGCTATGTTCCACTGGCATTTAGTGGGTGTTGTTGTTTGAATTTCCAGCATCTTCAGATTTCCCTGTAGATGCTGACTGGCCTGCTGTGTTCTGCCGGCATTTTGTGTGTGTTTTTGTTTGAATTTCCAGCATCTGCAGATTTCCCTGTGGATTCTGCCTGGCCTGCTGTGTTCCACCATCATTTTGTGCGTGTTGTTCTTTGAATTTCCAGCATCTGCAGATTTCCCTGTGGATGCTGCCTGGCCTGCTGTGTTCCACCATCATTTTGTGCGTGTTGTTCTTTGAATTTCCAGCATCTGCAGTTTTCCCTGTAGATGCTGCCTGGCCTGCTGTGTTCTGCCGGCATTTAGTGTGTGTTGTTGTTTGAATTTCCAGCATCTGCAGATTTCCCTGTAGATGCTGCCTGGCCTGCTGTGTTCCACTGGCATTTAGTGTGTGTTCTTGTTTGAATTTCCAGCATCTGCAGATTTCCCTGTGGATGCTGCCTGGCCTGCTGTGTTCCGCTGGCATTTTGTGTGTGTTGTTGTTTGAATTTCCAGCATCTGCATATTTCCTCCTGTTTGCTGCACGGCCTGCTGTGTTCCGTCGGCATTTTGTGTGTGTTGTTGTTTGAATTTCCAGCATCTGCAGATTTCCCTGTAGATGCTGCCTGGCCTGCTGTGTTCTCCCGGCATTTAGTGTGTGTTGTTGTTTGAATTTCCAGCATCTGCAGATTTCCCTGTAGATGCTGCCTGGCCTGCTGTGTTCCACTGGCATTTAGTGTGTGTTGTTGTTTGAATTTCCAGCATCTGCAGATTTCCCTGTAGATGCTGCCCGGCCTGCTGTGTTCCACCATCCTTTTGTGCGTGTAGTTTCTTGAATTTCCAGCATCTGCAGATTTCCCTGTAGATGCTGCCAGGCCTGCTGTGTTCCACTGGCATTTAGTGTGTGTTGTTGTTTGAATTTCCAGCATCTGCAGATTTCCTCCTGTTTGCTGCCTGGCCTGCTGTGTTCCGCCGGCATTTAGTGTATGTTCTTGTTTGAATTTCCGGCATCTGGAGATTTCCCTGTAGATGCTGCCCGGCCTGCTGTGTTCTACCGTCACTTTGTGTGTGTTGTTGTTTGAATTTCCAGCATCTGCAGATTTCCTCCTGTTTGCTGCCCGGCCTGCTGTGTTCCACCGGCATTTAGTGTGTGTTGTTGTTTGAATTTCCAGCATCTGCAGATTTCCCTGTAGATGCTGCCTGGCCTGCTGTGTTCCACTGGCATTTAGTGTGTGTTCTTGTTTGAATTTCCAGCATCTGCAGATTTCCCTGTGGATGCTGCCTGGCCTGCTGTGTTCCGCTGGCATTTTGTGTGTGTTGTTGTTTGATTTTCCAGCATCTGCAGATTTCCCTGTAGATGCTGCCTGGCCTGCTGTGTTCTGCCGGCATTTAGTGTGTGTTGTTGTTTGAATTTCCAGCATCTGCAGATTGCCCTGTAGATGCTGCCTGGCCTGCTGTGTTCCACTGGCATTTAGTGTGTGTTGTTGTTTGAATTTCCAGCATCTGCAGATTTCCTCCTGTTTGCTGCCTGGCCTGCTGTGTTCCGCCGGCATTTAGTGTATGTTCTTGTTTGAATTTCCGGCATCTGGAGATTTCCCTGTAGATGCTGCCCGGCCTGCTGTGTTCTACCGTCACTTTGTGTGTGTTGTTGTTTGAATTTCCAGCATCTGCAGATTTCCTCCTGTTTGCTGCCTGGCCTGCTGTGTTCCGCCATCATTTTGTGCGTGTTGTTGTTTGAATTTCCTGCCTCTGCAGTTTTCCTCCTGTTTGCTGCCTGGCCTGCTGTGTTCCGCCATCATTTTGTGCGTGTTGTTATTTGAATTTCCAGCATCTGCAGATTTCCCTGTAGATGCTGCGTGGCCTGCTGTGTTCCACCATCATTTTGTGTGTGTTGTTGTTTGAATTTCCAGCATCCGCAGATTTGACTGTAGATGCTGCCCGGCCTGCTATGTTCCACTGGCATTTAGTGGGTGTTGTTGTTTGAATTTCCAGCATCTTCAGATTTCCCTGTAGATGCTGACTGGCCTGCTGTGTTCTGCCGGCATTTTGTGTGTGATTTTGTTTGAATTTCCAGCATCTGCAGATTTCCCTGTGGATGCTGCCTGGCCTGCTGTGTTCCACCATCATTTTGTGCGTGTTGTTCTTTGAATTTCCAGCATCTGCAGTTTTCCCTGTAGATGCTGCCTGGCCTGCTGTGTTCTGCCGGCATTTAGTGTGTGTTGTTGTTTGAATTTCCAGCATCTGCAGATTTCCCTGTAGATGCTGCCTGGCCTGCTGTGTTCCACTGGCATTTAGTGTGTGTTCTTGTTTGAATTTCCAGCATCTGCAGATTTCCCTGTGGATGCTGCCTGGCCTTCTGTGTTCCGCTGGCATTTTGTGTGTGTTGTTGTTTGAATTTCCAGCATCTGCAGATTTCCTCCTGTTTGCTGCCCGGCCTGCTGTGTTCCGTCAGCATTTTGTGTGTGTTGTTGTTTGAATTTCCAGCATCTGCAGATTTCCCTGTAGATGCTGCCTGGCCTGCTGTGTTCTCCCGGCATTTAGTGTGTGTTGTTGTTTGAATTTCCAGCATCTGCAGATTTCCCTGTAGATGCTGCCTGGCCTGCTGTGTTCCACCATCCTTTTGTGCGTGTAGTTTCTTGAATTTCCAGCATCTGCAGATTTCCCTGTAGATGCTGCCCGGCCTGCTGTGTTCCACCATCCTTTTGTGCGTGTAGTTTCTTGAATTTCCAGCATCTGCAGATTTCCCTGTAGATGCTGCCAGGCCTGCTGTGTTCCACTGGCATTTAGTGTGTGTTGTTGTTTGAATTTCCGGCATCTGGAGATTTCCCTGTAGATGCTGCCCGGCCTGCTGTGTTCTACCGTCACTTTGTGTGTGTTGTTGTTTGAATTTCCAGCATCTGCAGATTTCCTCCTGTTTGCTGCCTGGCCTGCTGTGTTCCGCCGGCATTTAGTGTATGTTCTTGTTTGAATTTCCGGCATCTGGAGATTTCCCTGTAGATGCTGCCCGGCCTGCTGTGTTCTACCGTCACTTTGTGTGTGTTGTTGTTTGAATTTCCAGCATCTGCAGATTTCCTCCTGTTTGCTGCCTGGCCTGCTGTGTTCCGCCATCATTTTGTGCATGTTGTTGTTTGAATTTCCAGCATCTGCAGATTTCCCTGTAGATGCTGCCTGTCCTGCTGTGTTCCACTGGCATTTAGTGTGTGTTCTTGTTTGAATTTCCAGCATCTGCAGATTTCCCTGTGGATGCTGCCTGGCCTGCTGTGTTCCGCTGGCATTTTGTGTGTGTTGTTGTTTGAATTTCCAGCATCTGCAGATTTCCTCCTGTATGCTGCCCGGCCTGCTGTGTTCCGCCGGTATTTAGTGTGTGTTGTTGTTTGAATTTCCAGCATCTGCAGATTTCCCTGTAGATGCTGCCTGGCCTGCTGTGTTCCACTGGCATTTAGTGTGTGTTGTTGTTTGAATTTCCAGCATCTGCAGATTTCCCTGTAGATGCTGCCTGGCCTGCTGTGTTCTGCCGGCATTTAGTGTGTGTTGTTGTTTGAATTTCCAGCATCTGCAGATTGCCCTGTAGATGCTGCCTGGCCTGCTGTGTTCCACTGGCATTTAGTGTGTGCTGTTGTTTGAATTTCCAGCATCTGCAGATTTCCTCCTGTTTGCTGCCTGGCCTGCTGTGTTCCGCCGGCATTTAGTGTATGTTCTTGTTTGAATTTCCGGCATCTGGAGATTTCCCTGTAGATGCTGCCCGGCCTGCTGTGTTCTACCGTCACTTTGTGTGTGTTGTTGTTTGAATTTCCATCATCTGCAGATTTCCTCCTGTTTGCTGCCTGGCCTGCTGTGTTCCGCCATCATTTTGTGCGTGTTGTTGTTTGAATTTCCTTACTCTGCAGTTTTCCTCCTGTTTGCTGCCTGGCCTGCTGTGTTCCGCCATCATTTTGTGCGTGTTGTTATTTGAATTTCCAGCATCTGCAGATTTCCCTGTAGATGCTGCGTGGCCTGCTGTGTTCCACCATCATTTTGTGTGTGTTGTTGTTTGAATTTCCAGCATCCGCAGATTTGACTGTAGATGCTGCCCGGCCTGCTATGTTCCACTGGCATTTAGTGGGTGTTGTTGTTTGAATTTCCAGCATCTTCAGATTTCCCTGTAGATGCTGACTGGCCTGCTGTGTTCTGCCGGCATTTTGTGTGTGTTTTTGTTTGAATTTCCAGCATCTGCAGATTTCCCTGTGGATGCTGCCTGGCCTGCTGTGTTCCACCATCATTTTGTGCGTGTTGTTCTTTGAATTTCCAGCATCTGCAGTTTTCCCTGTAGATGCTGCCTGGCCTGCTGTGTTCCACTGGCATTTAGTGTGTGTTCTTGTTTGAATTTCCAGCATCTGCAGATTTCCCTGTGGATGCTGCCTGGCCTGCTGTGTTCCGCTGGCATTTTGTGTGTGTTGTTGTTTGAATTTCCAGCATCTGCAGATTTCCTCCTGTTTGCTGCCCGGCCTGCTGTGTTCCGTCGGCATTTAGTGTGTGTTGTTGTTTGAATTTCCAGCATCTGCATATTTCCTCCTGTTTGCTGCCCGGCCTGCTGTGTTCCGTCGGCATTTTGTGTGTGTTGTTGTTTGAATTTCCAGCATCTGCAGATTTCCCTGTAGATGCTGCCTGGCCTGCTGTGTTCTGCCGGCATTTAGTGTGTGTTGTTGTTTGAATTTCCAGCATCTGCAGATTTCCCTGTAGATGCTGCCTGGCCTGCTGTGTTCCACTGGCATTTAGTGTGTGTTGTTGTTTGAATTTCCAGCATCTGCAGATTTCCCTGTAGATGCTGCCCGGCCTGCTGTGTTCCACCATCCTTTTGTGCGTGTAGTTTCTTGAATTTCCAGCATCTGCAGATTTCCCTGTAGATGCTGCCAGGCCTGCTGTGTTCCGCCATCATTTTGTGCGTGTTGTTGTTTGAATTTCCTGCCTCTGCAGTTTTCCTCCTGTTTGCTGCCTGGCCTGCTGTGTTCCGCCATCATTTTGTGCGTGTTGTTATTTGAATTTCCAGCATCTGCAGATTTCCCTGTAGATGCGGCGTGGCCTGCTGTGTTCCACCATCATTTTGTGTGTGTTGTTGTTTGAATTTCCAGCATCCGCAGATTTGACTGTAGATGCTGCCCGGCCTGCTATGTTCCACTGGCATTTAGTGGGTGTTGTTGTTTGAATTTCCAGCATCTTCAGATTTCCCTGTAGATGCTGACTGGCCTGCTGTGTTCTGCCGGCATTTTGTGTGTGTTTTTGTTTGAATTTCCAGCATCTGCAGATTTCCCTGTGGATGCTGCCTGGCCTGCTGTGTTCCACCATCATTTTGTGCGTGTTGTTCTTTGAATTTCCAGCATCTGCAGTTTTCCCTGTAGATGCTGCCTGGCCTGCTGTGCTCTGCCGGCATTTAGTGTGTGTTGTTGTTTGAATTTCCAGCATCTGCAGATTTCCCTGTGGATGCTGCCTGGCCTGCTGTGTTCCGCTGGCATTTTGTGTGTGTTGTTGTTTGAATTTCCAGCATCTGCAGATTTCCCTGTGGATGCTGCCTGGCCTGCTGTGTTCCACCATCATTTTGTGCGTGTTGTTCTTTGAATTTCCAGCATCTGCAGTTTTCCCTGTAGATGCTGCCTGGCCTGCTGTGTTCTGCCGGCATTTAGTGTGTGTTGTTGTTTGAATTTCCAGCATCTGCAGATTTCCCTGTAGATGCTGCCTGGCCTGCTGTGTTCCACTGGCATTTAGTGTGTGTTCTTGTTTGAATTTCCAGCATCTGCAGATTTCCCTGTGGATGCTGCCTGGCCTGCTGTGTTCCGCTGGCATTTTGTGTGTGTTGTTGTTTGAATTTCCAGCATCTGCAGTTTTCCTCCTGTTTGCTGCCCGGCCTGCTGTGTTCCGTCGGCATTTAGTGTGTGTTGTTGTTTGAATTTCCAGCATCTGCATATTTCCTCCTGTTTGCTGCCCGGCCTGCTGTGTTCCGTCGGCATTTTGTGTGTGTTGTTGTTTGAATTTCCAGCATCTGCAGATTTCCCTGTAGATGCTGCCTGGCCTGCTGTGTTCTGCCGGCATTTAGTGTGTGTTGTTGTTTGAATTTCCAGCATCTGCAGATTTCCCTGTAGATGCTGCCTGGCCTGCTGTGTTCCACTGGCATTTAGTGTGTGTTGTTGTTTGAATTTCCAGCATCTGCAGATTTCCCTGTAGATGCTGCCCGGCCTGCTGTGTTCCACCATCCTTTTGTGCGTGTAGTTTCTTGAATTTCCAGCATCTGCAGATTTCCCTGTAGTTGCTGCCAGTCCTGCTGTGTTCCACCGGCATTTAGTTTGTGTTGTTGTTTGAATTTCCAGTATCTGCAGATTTCCTCCTGTTTGCTGCCTGGCCTGCTGTGTTCCGCCATCATTTTGTGCGTGTTGTTATTTGAATTTCCAGCATCTGCAGATTTCCCTGTAGATGCTGCGTGGCCTGCTGTGTTCCACCATCATTTTGTGTGTGTTGTTGTTTGAATTTCCAGCATCCGCAGATTTGACTGTAGATGCTGCCCGGCCTGCTATGTTCCACTGGCATTTAGTGGGTGTTGTTGTTTGAATTTCCAGCATCTTCAGATTTCCCTGTAGATGCTGACTGGCCTGCTGTGTTCTGCCGGCATTTTGTGTGTGTTTTTGTTTGAATTTCCAGCATCTGCAGATTTCCCTGTGGATGCTGCCTGGCCTGCTGTGTTCCACCATCATTTTGTGCGTGTTGTTCTTTGAATTTCCAGCATCTGCAGTTTTCCCTGTAGATGCTGCCTGGCCTGCTGTGTTCTGCCGGCATTTAGTGTGTGTTGTTGTTTGAATTTCCAGCATCTGCAGATTTCCCTGTAGATGCTGCCTGGCCTGCTGTGTTCCACTGGCATTTAGTGTGTGTTCTTGTTTGAATTTCCAGCATCTGCAGATTTCCCTGTGGATGCTGCCTGGCCTGCTGTGTTCCGCTGGCATTTTGTGTGTGTTGTTGTTTGAATTTCCAGCATCTGCAGATTTCCCTGTGGATGCTGCCTGGCCTGCTGTGTTCCACCATCATTTTGTGCGTGTTGTTCTTTGAATTTCCAGCATCTGCAGTTTTCCCTGTAGATGCTGCCTGGCCTGCTGTGTTCCACTGGCATTTAGTGTGTGTTCTTGTTTGAATTTCCAGCATCTGCAGATTTCCCTGTGGATGCTGCCTGGCCTGCTGTGTTCCGCTGGCATTTTGTGTGTGTTGTTGTTTGAATTTCCAGCATCTGCAGATTTCCTCCTGTTTGCTGCCCGGCCTGCTGTGTTCCGTCGGCATTTAGTGTGTGTTGTTGTTTGAATTTCCAGCATCTGCATATTTCCTCCTGTTTGCTGCCTGGCCTGCTGTGTTCCGTCGGCATTTTGTGTGTGTTGTTGTTTGAATTTCCAGCATCTGCAGATTTCCCTGTAGATGCTGCCCGGCCTGCTGTGTTACACCATCCTTTTGTGCGTGTAGTTTCTTGAATTTCCAGCATCTGCAGATTTCCCTGTAGATGCTGCCAGTCCTGCTGTGTTCCACCGGCATTTAGTTTGTGTTGTTGTTTGAATTTCCAGTATCTGCAGATTTCCTCCTGTTTGCTGCCTGGCCTGCTGTGTTCCGCCATCATTTTGTGCGTGTTGTTATTTGAATTTCCAGCATCTGCAGATTTCCCTGTAGATGCTGCGTGGCCTGCTGTGTTCCACCATCATTTTGTGTGTGTTGTTGTTTGAATTTCCAGCATCCGCAGATTTGACTGTAGATGCTGCCCGGCCTGCTATGTTCCACTGGCATTTAGTGGGTGTTGTTGTTTGAATTTCCAGCATCTTCAGATTTCCCTGTAGATGCTGACTGGCCTGCTGTGTTCTGCCGGCATTTTGTGTGTGTTTTTGTTTGAATTTCCAGCATCTGCAGATTTCCCTGTGGATGCTGCCTGGCCTGCTGTGTTCCACCATCATTTTGTGCGTGTTGTTCTTTGAATTTCCAGCATCTGCAGTTTTCCCTGTAGATGCTGCCTGGCCTGCTGTGTTCTGCCGGCATTTAGTGTGTGTTGTTGTTTGAATTTCCAGCATCTGCAGATTTCCCTGTAGATGCTGCCTGGCCTGCTGTGTTCCACTGGCATTTAGTGTGTGTTCTTGTTTGAATTTCCAGCATCTGCAGATTTCCCTGTGGATGCTGCCTGGCCTGCTGTGTTCCGCTGGCATTTTGTGTGTGTTGTTGTTTGAATTTCCAGCATCTGCAGATTTCCCTGTGGATGCTGCCTGGCCTGCTGTGTTCCACCATCATTTTGTGCGTGTTGTTCTTTGAATTTCCAGCATCTGCAGTTTTCCCTGTAGATGCTGCCTGGCCTGCTGTGTTCCACTGGCATTTAGTGTGTGTTCTTGTTTGAATTTCCAGCATCTGCAGATTTCCCTGTGGATGCTGCCTGGCCTGCTGTGTTCCGCTGGCATTTTGTGTGTGTTGTTGTTTGAATTTCCAGCATCTGCAGATTTCCTCCTGTTTGCTGCCCGGCCTGCTGTGTTCCGTCGGCATTTTGTGTGTGTTGTTGTTTGAATTTCCAGCATCTGCAGATTTCCCTGTAGATGCTGCCTGGCCTGCTGTGTTCCACTGGCATTTAGTGTGTGTTGTTGTTTGAATTTCCAGCATCTGCAGATTTCCCTGTAGATGCTGCCTGGCCTGCTGTGTTCTGCCGGCATTTAGTGTGTGTTGTTGTTTGAATTTCCAGCATCTGCAGATTGCCCTGTAGATGCTGCCTGGCCTGCTGTGTTCCACTGGCATTTAGTGTGTGTTGTTGTTTGAATTTCCAGCATCTGCAGATTTCCTCCTGTTTGCTGCCTGGCCTGCTGTGTTCCGCCGGCATTTAGTGTATGTTCTTGTTTGAATTTCCGGCATCTGGAGATTTCCCTGTAGATGCTGCCCGGCCTGCTGTGTTCTACCGTCACTTTGTGTGTGTTGTTGTTTGAATTTCCAGCATCTGCAGATTTCCTCCTGTTTGCTGCCTGGCCTGCTGTGTTCCGCCATCATTTTGTGCGTGTTGTTGTTTGAATTTCCTTACTCTGCAGTTTTCCTCCTGTTTGCTGCCTGGCCTGCTGTGTTCCGCCATCATTTTGTGCGTGTTGTTATTTGAATTTCCAGCATCTGCAGATTTCCCTGTAGATGCTGCGTGGCCTGCTGTGTTCCACCATCATTTTGTGTGTGTTGTTGTTTGAATTTCCAGCATCCGCAGATTTGACTGTAGATGCTGCCCGGCCTGCTATGTTCCACTGGCATTTAGTGGGTGTTGTTGTTTGAATTTCCAGCATCTTCAGATTTCCCTGTAGATGCTGACTGGCCTGCTGTGTTCTGCCGGCATTTTGTGTGTGTTTTTGTTTGAATTTCCAGCATCTGCAGATTTCCCTGTGGATGCTGCCTGGCCTGCTGTGTTCCACCATCATTTTGTGCGTGTTGTTCTTTGAATTTCCAGCATCTGCAGTTTTCCCTGTAGATGCTGCCTGGCCTGCTGTGTTCCACTGGCATTTAGTGTGTGTTCTTGTTTGAATTTCCAGCATCTGCAGATTTCCCTGTAGATGCTGCCCGGCCTGCTGTGTTCCACCATCCTTTTGTGCGTGTAGTTTCTTGAATTTCCAGCATCTGCAGATTTCCCTGTAGATGCTGCCAGGCCTGCTGTGTTCTACCGTCACTTTGTGTGTGTTGTTGTTTGAATTTCCAGCATCTGCAGATTTCCTCCTGTTTGCTGCCTGGCCTGCTGTGTTCCGCCATCATTTTGTGCGTGTTGTTGTTTGAATTTCCTGCCTCTGCAGTTTTCCTCCTGTTTGCTGCCTGGCCTGCTGTGTTCCGCCATCATTTTGTGCGTGTTGTTATTTGAATTTCCAGCATCTGCAGATTTCCCTGTAGATGCGGCGTGGCCTGCTGTGTTCCACCATCATTTTGTGTGTGTTGTTGTTTGAATTTCCAGCATCCGCAGATTTGACTGTAGATGCTGCCCGGCCTGCTATGTTCCACTGGCATTTAGTGGGTGTTGTTGTTTGAATTTCCAGCATCTTCAGATTTCCCTGTAGATGCTGACTGGCCTGCTGTGTTCTGCCGGCATTTTGTGTGTGTTTTTGTTTGAATTTCCAGCATCTGCAGATTTCCCTGTGGATGCTGCCTGGCCTGCTGTGTTCCACCATCATTTTGTGCGTGTTGTTCTTTGAATTTCCAGCATCTGCAGTTTTCCCTGTAGATGCTGCCTGGCCTGCTGTGCTCTGCCGGCATTTAGTGTGTGTTGTTGTTTGAATTTCCAGCTTCTGCAGATTTCCCTGTAGATGCTGCCTGGCCTGCTGTGTTCCACTGGCATTTAGTGTGTGTTCTTGTTTGAATTTCCAGCATCTGCAGATTTCCCTGTGGATGCTGCCTGGCCTGCTGTGTTCCGCTGGCATTTTGTGTGTGTTGTTGTTTGAATTTCCAGCATCTGCAGATTTCCCTGTGGATGCTGCCTGGCCTGCTGTGTTCCACCATCATTTTGTGCGTGTTGTTCTTTGAATTTCCAGCATCTGCAGTTTTCCCTGTAGATGCTGCCTGGCCTGCTGTGTTCTGCCGGCATTTAGTGTGTGTTGTTGTTTGAATTTCCAGCATCTGCAGATTTCCCTGTAGATGCTGCCTGGCCTGCTGTGTTCCACTGGCATTTAGTGTGTGTTCTTGTTTGAATTTCCAGCATCTGCAGATTTCCCTGTGGATGCTGCCTGGCCTGCTGTGTTCCGCTGGCATTTTGTGTGTGTTGTTGTTTGAATTTCCAGCATCTGCAGATTTCCTCCTGTTTGCTGCCCGGCCTGCTGTGTTCCGTCGGCATTTAGTGTGTGTTGTTGTTTGAATTTCCAGCATCTGCATATTTCCTCCTGTTTGCTGCCCGGCCTGCTGTGTTCCGTCGGCATTTTGTGTGTGTTGTTGTTTGAATTTCCAGCATCTGCTGATTTCCCTGTAGATGCTGCCTGGCCTGCTGTGTTCTGCCGGCATTTAGTGTGTGTTGTTGTTTGAATTTCCAGCATCTGCAGATTTCCCTGTAGATGCTGCCTGGCCTGCTGTGTTCCACTGGCATTTAGTGTGTGTTGTTGTTTGAATTTCCAGCATCTGCAGATTTCCCTGTAGATGCTGCCCGGCCTGCTGTGTTCCACCATCCTTTTGTGCGTGTAGTTTCTTGAATTTCCAGCATCTGCAGATTTCCCTGTAGATGCTGCCAGTCCTGCTGTGTTCCACCGGCATTTAGTTTGTGTTGTTGTTTGAATTTCCAGTATCTGCAGATTTCCTCCTGTTTGCTGCCTGGCCTGCTGTGTTCCGCCATCATTTTGTGCGTGTTGTTATTTGAATTTCCAGCATCTGCAGATTTCCCTGTAGATGCTGCGTGGCCTGCTGTGTTCCACCATCATTTTGTGTGTGTTGTTGTTTGAATTTCCAGCATCCGCAGATTTGACTGTAGATGCTGCCCGGCCTGCTATGTTCCACTGGCATTTAGTGGGTGTTGTTGTTTGAATTTCCAGCATCTTCAGATTTCCCTGTAGATGCTGACTGGCCTGCTGTGTTCTGCCGGCATTTTGTGTGTGTTTTTGTTTGAATTTCCAGCATCTGCAGATTTCCCTGTGGATGCTGCCTGGCCTGCTGTGTTCCACCATCATTTTGTGCGTGTTGTTCTTTGAATTTCCAGCATCTGCAGTTTTCCCTGTAGATGCTGCCTGGCCTGCTGTGTTCTGCCGGCATTTAGTGTGTGTTGTTGTTTGAATTTCCAGCATCTGCAGATTTCCCTGTAGATGCTGCCTGGCCTGCTGTGTTCCGCTGGCATTTTGTGTGTGTTGTTGTTTGAATTTCCAGCATCTGCAGATTTCCCTGTGGATGCTGCCTGGCCTGCTGTGTTCCACCATCATTTTGTGCGTGTTGTTCTTTGAATTTCCAGCATCTGCAGTTTTCCCTGTAGATGCTGCCTGGCCTGCTGTGTTCCACTGGCATTTAGTGTGTGTTCTTGTTTGAATTTCCAGCATCTGCAGATTTCCCTGTGGATGCTGCCTGGCCTGCTGTGTTCCGCTGGCATTTTGTGTGTGTTGTTGTTTGAATTTCCAGCATCTGCAGATTTCCTCCTGTTTGCTGCCCGGCCTGCTGTGTTCCGTCGGCATTTAGTGTGTGTTGTTGTTTGAATTTCCAGCATCTGCATATTTCCTCCTGTTTGCTGCCCGGCCTGCTGTGTTCCGTCGGCATTTTGTGTGTGTTGTTGTTTGAATTTCCAGCATCTGCAGATTTCCCTGTAGATGCTGCCTGGCCTGCTGTGTTCTGCCGGCATTTAGTGTGTGTTGTTGTTTGAATTTCCAGCATCTGCAGATTTCCCTGTAGATGCTGCCTGGCCTGCTGTGTTCCAATGGCATTTAGTGTGTGTTGTTGTTTGAATTTCCAGCATCTGCAGATTTCCCTGTAGATGCTGCCCGGCCTGCTGTGTTCCACCATCCTTTTGTGCGTGTAGTTTCTTGAATTTCCAGCATCTGCAGATTTCCCTGTAGATGCTGCCAGGCCTGCTGTGTTCCACTGGCATTTAGTGTGTGTTGTTGTTTGAATTTCCAGTATCTGCAGATTTCCTCCTGTTTGCTGCCTGGCCTGCTGTGTTCCGCCATCATTTTGTGCGTGTTGTTATTTGAATTTCCAGCATCTGCAGATTTCCCTGTAGATGCTGCGTGGCCTGCTGTGTTCCACCATCATTTTGTGTGTGTTTTTGTTTGAATTTCCAGCATCTGCAGATTTCCCTGTGGATGCTGCCTGGCCTGCTGTGTTCCACCATCATTTTGTGCGTGTTGTTCTTTGAATTTCCAGCATCTGCAGTTTTCCCTGTAGATGCTGCCTGGCCTGCTGTGTTCTGCCGGCATTTAGTGTGTGTTGTTGTTTGAATTTCCAGCATCTGCAGATTTCCCTGTAGATGCTGCCTGGCCTGCTGTGTTCCACTGGCATTTAGTGTGTGTTCTTGTTTGAATTTCCAGCATCTGCAGATTTCCCTGTGGATGCTGCCTGACCTGCTGTGTTCCGCTGGCATTTTGTGTGTGTTGTTGTTTGAATTTCCAGCATCTGCAGATTTCCCTGTGGATGCTGCCTGGCCTGCTGTGTTCCACCATCATTTTGTGCGTGTTGTTCTTTGAATTTCCAGCATCTGCAGTTTTCCCTGTAGATGCTGCCTGGCCTGCTGTGTTCCACTGGCATTTAGTGTGTGTTCTTGTTTGAATTTCCAGCATCTGCAGATTTCCCTGTGGATGCTGCCTGGCCTGCTGTGTTCCGCTGGCATTTTGTGTGTGTTGTTGTTTGAATTTCCAGCATCTGCAGATTTCCTCCTGTTTGCTGCCCGGCCTGCTGTGTTCCGTCGGCATTTAGTGTGTGTTGTTGTTTGAATTTCCAGCATCTGCATATTTCCTCCTGTTTGCTGCCCGGCCTGCTGTGTTCCGTCGGCATTTTGTGTGTGTTGTTGTTTGAATTTCCAGCATCTGCAGATTTCCCTGTAGATGCTGCCCGGCCTGCTGTGTTCCACCATCCTTTTGTGCGTGTAGTTTCTTGAATTTCCAGCATCTGCAGATTTCCCTGTAGATGCTGCCAGTCCTGCTGTGTTCCACCGGCATTTAGTTTGTGTTGTTGTTTGAATTTCCAGTATCTGCAGATTTCCTCCTGTTTGCTGCCTGGCCTGCTGTGTTCCGCCATCATTTTGTGCGTGTTGTTATTTGAATTTCCAGCATCTGCAGATTTCCCTGTAGATGCTGCGTGGCCTGCTGTGTTCCACCATCATTTTGTGTGTGTTGTTGTTTGAATTTCCAGCATCCGCAGATTTGACTGTAGATGCTGCCCGGCCTGCTATGTTCCACTGGCATTTAGTGGGTGTTGTTGTTTGAATTTCCAGCATCTTCAGATTTCCCTGTAGATGCTGACTGGCCTGCTGTGTTCTGCCGGCATTTTGTGTGTGTTTTTGTTTGAATTTCCAGCATCTGCAGATTTCCCTGTGGATGCTGCCTGGCCTGCTGTGTTCCACCATCATTTTGTGCGTGTTGTTCTTTGAATTTCCAGCATCTGCAGTTTTCCCTGTAGATGCTGCCTGGCCTGCTGTGTTCTGCCGGCATTTAGTGTGTGTTGTTGTTTGAATTTCCAGCATCTGCAGATTTCCCTGTAGATGCTGCCTGGCCTGCTGTGTTCCACTGGCATTTAGTGTGTGTTCTTGTTTGAATTTCCAGCATCTGCAGATTTCCCTGTGGATGCTGCCTGGCCTGCTGTGTTCCGCTGGCATTTTGTGTGTGTTGTTGTTTGAATTTCCAGCATCTGCAGATTTCCCTGTGGATGCTGCCTGGCCTGCTGTGTTCCACCATCATTTTGTGCGTGTTGTTCTTTGAATTTCCAGCATCTGCAGTTTTCCCTGTAGATGCTGCCTGGCCTGCTGTGTTCCACTGGCATTTAGTGTGTGTTCTTGTTTGAATTTCCAGCATCTGCAGATTTCCCTGTGGATGCTGCCTGGCCTGCTGTGTTCCGCTGGCATTTTGTGTGTGTTGTTGTTTGAATTTCCAGCATCTGCAGATTTCCTCCTGTTTGCTGCCCGGCCTGCTGTGTTCCGTCGGCATTTTGTGTGTGTTGTTGTTTGAATTTCCAGCATCTGCAGATTTCCCTGTAGATGCTGCCTGGCCTGCTGTGTTCTGCCGGCATTTAGTGTGTGTTGTTGTTTGAATTTCCAGCATCTGCAGATTTCCCTGTAGATGCTGCCTGGCCTGCTGTGTTCCACTGGCATTTAGTGTGTGTTGTTGTTTGAATTTCCAGCATCTGCAGATTTCCCTGTAGATGCTGCCCGGCCTGCTGTGTTCCACCATCCTTTTGTGCGTGTAGTTTCTTGAATTTCCAGCATCTGCAGATTTCCCTGTAGATGCTGCCAGGCCTGCTGTGTTCCACTGGCATTTAGTGTGTGTTGTTGTTTGAATTTCCAGTATCTGCAGATTTCCTCCTGTTTGCTGCCTGGCCTGCTGTGTTCCGCCATCATTTTGTGCGTGTTGTTATTTGAATTTCCAGCATCTGCAGATTTCCCTGTAGATGCTGCGTGGCCTGCTGTGTTCCACCATCATTTTGTGTGTGTTTTTGTTTGAATTTCCAGCATCTGCAGATTTCCCTGTGGATGCTGCCTGGCCTGCTGTGTTCCACCATCATTTTGTGCGTGTTGTTCTTTGAATTTCCAGCATCTGCAGTTTTCCCTGTAGATGCTGCCTGGCCTGCTGTGTTCTGCCGGCATTTAGTGTGTGTTGTTGTTTGAATTTCCAGCATCTGCAGATTTCCCTGTAGATGCTGCCTGGCCTGCTGTGTTCCACTGGCATTTAGTGTGTGTTCTTGTTTGAATTTCCAGCATCTGCAGATTTCCCTGTGGATGCTGCCTGACCTGCTGTGTTCCGCTGGCATTTTGTGTGTGTTGTTGTTTGAATTTCCAGCATCTGCAGATTTCCCTGTGGATGCTGCCTGGCCTGCTGTGTTCCACCATCATTTTGTGCGTGTTGTTCTTTGAATTTCCAGCATCTGCAGTTTTCCCTGTAGATGCTGCCTGGCCTGCTGTGTTCCACTGGCATTTAGTGTGTGTTCTTGTTTGAATTTCCAGCATCTGCAGATTTCCCTGTGGATGCTGCCTGGCCTGCTGTGTTCCGCTGGCATTTTGTGTGTGTTGTTGTTTGAATTTCCAGCATCTGCAGATTTCCTCCTGTTTGCTGCCCGGCCTGCTGTGTTCCGTCGGCATTTAGTGTGTGTTGTTGTTTGAATTTCCAGCATCTGCATATTTCCTCCTGTTTGCTGCCCGGCCTGCTGTGTTCCGTCGGCATTTTGTGTGTGTTGTTGTTTGAATTTCCAGCATCTGCAGATTTCCCTGTAGATGCTGCCCGGCCTGCTGTGTTCCACCATCCTTTTGTGCGTGTAGTTTCTTGAATTTCCAGCATCTGCAGATTTCCCTGTAGATGCTGCCAGTCCTGCTGTGTTCCACCGGCATTTAGTTTGTGTTGTTGTTTGAATTTCCAGTATCTGCAGATTTCCTCCTGTTTGCTGCCTGGCCTGCTGTGTTCCGCCATCATTTTGTGCGTGTTGTTATTTGAATTTCCAGCATCTGCAGATTTCCCTGTAGATGCTGCGTGGCCTGCTGTGTTCCACCATCATTTTGTGTGTGTTGTTGTTTGAATTTCCAGCATCCGCAGATTTGACTGTAGATGCTGCCCGGCCTGCTATGTTCCACTGGCATTTAGTGGGTGTTGTTGTTTGAATTTCCAGCATCTTCAGATTTCCCTGTAGATGCTGACTGGCCTGCTGTGTTCTGCCGGCATTTTGTGTGTGTTTTTGTTTGAATTTCCAGCATCTGCAGATTTCCCTGTGGATGCTGCCTGGCCTGCTGTGTTCCACCATCATTTTGTGCGTGTTGTTCTTTGAATTTCCAGCATCTGCAGTTTTCCCTGTAGATGCTGCCTGGCCTGCTGTGTTCTGCCGGCATTTAGTGTGTGTTGTTGTTTGAATTTCCAGCATCTGCAGATTTCCCTGTAGATGCTGCCTGGCCTGCTGTGTTCCACTGGCATTTAGTGTGTGTTCTTGTTTGAATTTCCAGCATCTGCAGATTTCCCTGTGGATGCTGCCTGGCCTGCTGTGTTCCGCTGGCATTTTGTGTGTGTTGTTGTTTGAATTTCCAGCATCTGCAGATTTCCCTGTGGATGCTGCCTGGCCTGCTGTGTTCCACCATCATTTTGTGCGTGTTGTTCTTTGAATTTCCAGCATCTGCAGTTTTCCCTGTAGATGCTGCCTGGCCTGCTGTGTTCCACTGGCATTTAGTGTGTGTTCTTGTTTGAATTTCCAGCATCTGCAGATTTCCCTGTGGATGCTGCCTGGCCTGCTGTGTTCCGCTGGCATTTTGTGTGTGTTGTTGTTTGAATTTCCAGCATCTGCAGATTTCCTCCTGTTTGCTGCCCGGCCTGCTGTGTTCCGTCGGCATTTTGTGTGTGTTGTTGTTTGAATTTCCAGCATCTGCAGATTTCCCTGTAGATGCTGCCTGGCCTGCTGTGTTCTGCCGGCATTTAGTGTGTGTTGTTGTTTGAATTTCCAGCATCTGCAGATTTCCCTGTAGATGCTGCCTGGCCTGCTGTGTTCCACTGGCATTTAGTGTGTGTTGTTGTTTGAATTTCCAGCATCTGCAGATTTCCCTGTAGATGCTGCCCGGCCTGCTGTGTTCCACCATCCTTTTGTGCGTGTAGTTTCTTGAATTTCCAGCATCTGCAGATTTCCCTGTAGATGCTGCCAGGCCTGCTGTGTTCCACTGGCATTTAGTGTGTGTTGTTGTTTGAATTTCCAGCATCTGCAGATTTCCTCCTGTTTGCTGCCTGGCCTGCTGTGTTCCGCCGGCATTTAGTGTATGTTCTTGTTTGAATTTCAGGCATCTGGAGATTTCCCTGTAGATGCTGCCCGGCCTGCTGTG
Organism: Hemitrygon akajei; assembly: GCF_048418815.1. Taxonomy (NCBI): domain Eukaryota; kingdom Metazoa; phylum Chordata; class Chondrichthyes; order Myliobatiformes; family Dasyatidae; genus Hemitrygon; species Hemitrygon akajei. Next base: position 10,706,105 of record NC_133132.1, on the reverse strand, counting down.
TTCTACCGTCACTTTGTGTGTGTTGTTGTTTGAATTTCCAGCATCTGCAGATTTCCTCCTGTTTGCTGCCTGGCCTGCTGTGTTCCGCCATCATTTTGTGCGTGTTGTTGTTTGAATTTCCTGCCTCTGCAGTTTTCCTCCTGTTTGCTGCCTGGCCTGCTGTGTTCCGCCATCATTTTGTGCGTGTTGTTATTTGAATTTCCAGCATCTGCAGATTTCCCTGTAGATGCTGCGTGGCCTGCTGTGTTCCACCATCATTTTGTGTGTGTTGTTGTTTGAATTTCCAGCATCCGCAGATTTGACTGTAGATGCTGCCCGGCCTGCTATGTTCCACCGGCATTTAGTGGGTGTTATTGTTTGAATTTCCAGCATCTTCAGATTTCCCTGTAGATGCTGACTGGCCTGCTGTGTTCTGCCGGCATTTTGTGTGTGTTTTTGTTTGAATTTCCAGCATCTGCAGATTTCCCTGTAGATGCTGTTTGGCCTGCTGTGTTCCACCTGCATTTTGTGTGTGTTGTTGTTTGAATTTCCAGCATCTGCAGATTTCCCTGTAGATGCTGCGTGGCCTGCTGTGTTCCACCATCATTTTGTGTGTGTTGTTGTTTGAATTTCCAGCATCCGCAGATTTGACTGTAGATGCTGCGTGGCCTGCTATGTTCCACTGGCATTTAGTGGGTGTTGTTGTTTGAATTTCCAGCATCTGCAGATTTCCCTGTAGATGCTGACTGGCCTGCTGTGTTCTGCCGGCATTTTGTGTGTGTTTTTGTTTGAATTTCCAGCATCTGCAGATTTCCCTGTGGATGCTGCCTGGCCTGCTGTGTTCCACCATCATTTTGTGCGTGTTGTTCTTTGAATTTCCAGCATCTGCAGTTTTCCCTGTAGATGCTGCCTGGCCTGCTGTGTTCTGCCGGCATTTAGTGTGTGTTGTTGTTTGAATTTCCAGCATCTGCAGATTTCCCTGTAGATGCTGCCTGGCCTGCTGTGTTCCACTGGCATTTAGTGTGTGTTGTTGTTTGAATTACCAGCATCTGCAGATTTCCCTGTAGATGCTGCCCGGCCTGCTGTGTTCCACCATCCTTTTGTGCGTGTAGTTTCTTGAATTTCCAGCATCTGCAGATTTCCCTGTAGATGCTGCCAGGCCTGCTGTGTTCCACTGGCATTTAGAGTGTGTTGTTATTTGAATTTCCAGCATCTGCAGATTTCCCTGTAGATGCTGCGTGGCCTGCTGTGTTCCACTATCATTTTGTGTGTGTTGTTGTTTGAATTTCCAGCATCCGCAGATTTGACTGTAGATGCTGCCCGGCCTGCTATGTTCCACCGGCATTTAGTGGGTGTTGTTGTTTGAATTTCCAGCATCTTCAGATTTCCCTGTAGATGCTGACTGGCCTGCTGTGTTCTGCCGGCATTTTGTGTGTGTTTTTGTTTGAATTTCCAGCATCTGCAGATTTCCCTGTAGATGCTGTCTGGCCTGCTGTGTTCCACCTGCATTTTGTGTGTGTTGTTGTTTGAATTTCCAGCATCTGCAGATTTCCCTGTGGATGCTGCCTGGCCTGCTGTGTTCCGCCATCATTTTGTGCGTGTTGTTCTTTGAATTTCCAGCATCTGCAGATTTCCCTGTAGATGCTGCCTGGCCTGCTGTGTTCTGCCGGCATTTAGTGTGTGTTGTTGTTTGAATTTCCAGCATCTGCAGATTTCCCTGTAGATGCTGCCTGGCCTGCTGTGTTCCACTGGCATTTAGTGTGTGTTGTTGTTTGAATTTCCAGCATCTGCAGATTTCCCTGTAGATGCTGCCCGGCCTGCTGTGTTCCACCATCCTTTTGTGCGTGTAGTTTCTTGAATTTCCAGCATCTGCAGATTTCCCTGTAGATGCTGCCAGGCCTGCTGTGTTCCACTGGCATTTAGTGTGTGTTGTTGTTTGAATTTCCAGTATCTGCAGATTTCCTCCTGTTTGCTGCCTGGCCTGCTGTGTTCCGCCATCATTTTGTGCGTGTTGTTATTTGAATTTCCAGCATCTGCAGATTTCCCTGTAGATGCTGCGTGGCCTGCTGTGTTCCACCATCATTTTGTGTGTGTTTTTGTTTGAATTTCCAGCATCTGCAGATTTCCCTGTGGATGCTGCCTGGCCTGCTGTGTTCCACCATCATTTTGTGCGTGTTGTTCTTTGAATTTCCAGCATCTGCAGTTTTCCCTGTAGATGCTGCCTGGCCTGCTGTGTTCTGCCGGCATTTAGTGTGTGTTGTTGTTTGAATTTCCAGCATCTGCAGATTTCCCTGTAGATGCTGCCTGGCCTGCTGTGTTCCACTGGCATTTAGTGTGTGTTCTTGTTTGAATTTCCAGCATCTGCAGATTTCCCTGTGGATGCTGCCTGACCTGCTGTGTTCCGCTGGCATTTTGTGTGTGTTGTTGTTTGAATTTCCAGCATCTGCAGATTTCCCTGTGGATGCTGCCTGGCCTGCTGTGTTCCACCATCATTTTGTGCGTGTTGTTCTTTGAATTTCCAGCATCTGCAGTTTTCCCTGTAGATGCTGCCTGGCCTGCTGTGTTCCACTGGCATTTAGTGTGTGTTCTTGTTTGAATTTCCAGCATCTGCAGATTTCCCTGTGGATGCTGCCTGGCCTGCTGTGTTCCGCTGGCATTTTGTGTGTGTTGTTGTTTGAATTTCCAGCATCTGCAGATTTCCTCCTGTTTGCTGCCCGGCCTGCTGTGTTCCGTCGGCATTTAGTGTGTGTTGTTGTTTGAATTTCCAGCATCTGCATATTTCCTCCTGTTTGCTGCCCGGCCTGCTGTGTTCCGTCGGCATTTTGTGTGTGTTGTTGTTTGAATTTCCAGCATCTGCAGATTTCCCTGTAGATGCTGCCCGCCCTGCTGTGTTCCACCATCCTTTTGTGCGTGTAGTTTCTTGAATTTCCAGCATCTGCAGATTTCCCTGTAGATGCTGCCAGTCCTGCTGTGTTCCACCGGCATTTAGTTTGTGTTGTTGTTTGAATTTCCAGTATCTGCAGATTTCCTCCTGTTTGCTGCCTGGCCTGCTGTGTTCCGCCATCATTTTGTGCGTGTTGTTATTTGAATTTCCAGCATCTGCAGATTTCCCTGTAGATGCTGCGTGGCCTGCTGTGTTCCACCATCATTTTGTGTGTGTTGTTGTTTGAATTTCCAGCATCCGCAGATTTGACTGTAGATGCTGCCCGGCCTGCTATGTTCCACTGGCATTTAGTGGGTGTTGTTGTTTGAATTTCCAGCATCTTCAGATTTCCCTGTAGATGCTGACTGGCCTGCTGTGTTCTGCCGGCATTTTGTGTGTGTTTTTGTTTGAATTTCCAGCATCTGCAGATTTCCCTGTGGATGCTGCCTGGCCTGCTGTGTTCCACCATCATTTTGTGCGTGTTGTTCTTTGAATTTCCAGCATCTGCAGTTTTCCCTGTAGATGCTGCCTGGCCTGCTGTGTTCTGCCGGCATTTAGTGTGTGTTGTTGTTTGAATTTCCAGCATCTGCAGATTTCCCTGTAGATGCTGCCTGGCCTGCTGTGTTCCACTGGCATTTAGTGTGTGTTCTTGTTTGAATTTCCAGCATCTGCAGATTTCCCTGTGGATGCTGCCTGGCCTGCTGTGTTCCGCTGGCATTTTGTGTGTGTTGTTGTTTGAATTTCCAGCATCTGCAGATTTCCCTGTGGATGCTGCCTGGCCTGCTGTGTTCCACCATCATTTTGTGCGTGTTGTTCTTTGAATTTCCAGCATCTGCAGTTTTCCCTGTAGATGCTGCCTGGCCTGCTGTGTTCCACTGGCATTTAGTGTGTGTTCTTGTTTGAATTTCCAGCATCTGCAGATTTCCCTGTGGATGCTGCCTGGCCTGCTGTGTTCCGCTGGCATTTTGTGTGTGTTGTTGTTTGAATTTCCAGCATCTGCAGATTTCCTCCTGTTTGCTGCCCGGCCTGCTGTGTTCCGTCGGCATTTTGTGTGTGTTGTTGTTTGAATTTCCAGCATCTGCAGATTTCCCTGTAGATGCTGCCTGGCCTGCTGTGTTCTGCCGGCATTTAGTGTGTGTTGTTGTTTGAATTTCCAGCATCTGCAGATTTCCCTGTAGATGCTGCCTGGCCTGCTGTGTTCCACTGGCATTTAGTGTGTGTTGTTGTTTGAATTTCCAGCATCTGCAGATTTCCCTGTAGATGCTGCCCGGCCTGCTGTGTTCCACCATCCTTTTGTGCGTGTAGTTTCTTGAATTTCCAGCATCTGCAGATTTCCCTGTAGATGCTGCCAGGCCTGCTGTGTTCCACTGGCATTTAGTGTGTGTTGTTGTTTGAATTTCCAGCATCTGCAGATTTCCTCCTGTTTGCTGCCTGGCCTGCTGTGTTCCGCCGGCATTTAGTGTATGTTCTTGTTTGAATTTCAGGCATCTGGAGATTTCCCTGTAGATGCTGCCCGGCCTGCTGTGTTCTACCGTCACTTTGTGTGTGTTGTTGTTTGAATTTCCAGCATCTGCAGATTTCCTCCTGTTTGCTGCCTGGCCTGCTGTGTTCCGCCATCATTTTGTGCGTGTTGTTGTTTGAATTTCCTGCCTCTGCAGTTTTCCTCCTGTTTGCTGCCTGGCCTGCTGTGTTCCGCCATCATTTTGTGCGTGTTGTTATTTGAATTTCCAGCATCTGCAGATTTCCCTGTAGATGCTGCGTGGCCTGCTGTGTTCCACCATCATTTTGTGTGTGTTGTTGTTTGAATTTCCAGCATCCGCAGATTTGACTGTAGATGCTGCCCGGCCTGCTATGTTCCACCGGCATTTAGTGGGTGTTATTGTTTGAATTTCCAGCATCTTCAGATTTCCCTGTAGATGCTGACTGGCCTGCTGTGTTCTGCCGGCATTTTGTGTGTGTTTTTGTTTGAATTTCCAGCATCTGCAGATTTCCCTGTAGATGCTGTTTGGCCTGCTGTGTTCCACCTGCATTTTGTGTGTGTTGTTGTTTGAATTTCCAGCATCTGCAGATTTCCCTGTAGATGCTGCGTGGCCTGCTGTGTTCCACCATCATTTTGTGTGTGTTGTTGTTTGAATTTCCAGCATCCGCAGATTTGACTGTAGATGCTGCGTGGCCTGCTATGTTCCACTGGCATTTAGTGGGTGTTGTTGTTTGAATTTCCAGCATCTGCAGATTTCCCTGTAGATGCTGACTGGCCTGCTGTGTTCTGCCGGCATTTTGTGTGTGTTTTTGTTTGAATTTCCAGCATCTGCAGATTTCCCTGTGGATGCTGCCTGGCCTGCTGTGTTCCACCATCATTTTGTGCGTGTTGTTCTTTGAATTTCCAGCATCTGCAGTTTTCCCTGTAGATGCTGCCTGGCCTGCTGTGTTCTGCCGGCATTTAGTGTGTGTTGTTGTTTGAATTTCCAGCATCTGCAGATTTCCCTGTAGATGCTGCCTGGCCTGCTGTGTTCCACTGGCATTTAGTGTGTGTTGTTGTTTGAATTTCCAGCATCTGCAGATTTCCCTGTAGATGCTGCCCGGCCTGCTGTGTTCCACCATCCTTTTGTGCGTGTAGTTTCTTGAATTTCCAGCATCTGCAGATTTCCCTGTAGATGCTGCCAGGCCTGCTGTGTTCCACTGGCATTTAGAGTGTGTTGTTATTTGAATTTCCAGCATCTGCAGATTTCCCTGTAGATGCTGCGTGGCCTGCTGTGTTCCACTATCATTTTGTGTGTGTTGTTGTTTGAATTTCCAGCATCCGCAGATTTGACTGTAGATGCTGCCCGGCCTGCTATGTTCCACCGGCATTTAGTGGGTGTTGTTGTTTGAATTTCCAGCATCTTCAGATTTCCCTGTAGATGCTGACTGGCCTGCTGTGTTCTGCCGGCATTTTGTGTGTGTTTTTGTTTGAATTTCCAGCATCTGCAGATTTCCCTGTGGATGCTGCCTGGCCTGCTGTGTTCCGCCATCATTTTGTGCGTGTTGTTCTTTGAATTTCCAGCATCTGCAGATTTCCCTGTGGATGCTGCCTGGCCTGCTGTGTTCCACCATCATTTTGTGCGTGTTGTTCTTTGAATTTCCAGCATCTGCAGTTTTCCCTGTAGATGCTGCCTGGCCTGCTGTGTTCCACTGGCATTTAGTGTGTGTTCTTGTTTGAATTTCCAGCATCTGCAGATTTCCCTGTGGATGCTGCCTGGCCTGCTGTGTTCCACTGGCATTTAGTGTGTGTTGTTGTTTGAATTTCCAGCATCTGCAGATTTCCTCCTGTTTGCTGCCCGGCCTGCTGTGTTCCGCTGGCATTTTGTGTGTGTTGTTGTTTGAATTTCCAGCATCTGCAGATTTCCTCCTGTTTGCTGCCCGGCCTGCTGTGTTCCGTCGGCATTTAGTGTGTGTTGTTGTTTGAATTTCCAGCATCTGCATATTTCCTCCTGTTTGCTGCCCGGCCTGCTGTGTTCCGTCGGCATTTTGTGTGTGTTGTTGTTTGAATTTCCAGCATCTGCAGATTTCCCTGTAGATGCTGCCTGGCCTGCTGTGTTCTGCCGGCATTTAGTGTGTGTTGTTGTTTGAATTTCCAGCATCTGCAGATTTCCCTGTAGATGCTGCCTGGCCTGCTGTGTTCCACTGGCATTTAGTGTGTGTTGTTGTTTGAATTTCCAGCATCTGCAGATTTCCCTGTAGATGCTGCCCGGCCTGCTGTGTTCCACCATCCTTTTGTGCGTGTAGTTTCTTGAATTTCCAGCATCTGCAGATTTCCCTGTAGATGCTGCCAGGCCTGCTGTGTTCCACTGGCATTTAGTGTGTGTTGTTGTTTGAATTTCCAGCATCTGCAGATTTCCTCCTGTTTGCTGCCTGGCCTGCTGTGTTCCGCCGGCATTTAGTGTATGTTCTTGTTTGAATTTCCGGCATCTGGAGATTTCCCTGTAGATGCTGCCCGGCCTGCTGTGTTCTACCGTCACTTTGTGTGTGTTGTTGTTTGAATTTCCAGCATCTGCAGATTTCCTCCTGTTTGCTGCCTGGCCTGCTGTGTTCCGCCATCATTTTGTGCGTGTTGTTGTTTGAATTTCCTGCCTCTGCAGTTTTCCTCCTGTTTGCTGCCTGGCCTGCTGTGTTCCGCCATCATTTTGTGCGTGTTGTTATTTGAATTTCCAGCATCTGCAGATTTCCCTGTAGATGCTGTGTGGCCTGCTGTGTTCCACCATCATTTTGTGTGTGTTGTTGTTTGAATTTCCAGCATCCGCAGATTTGACTGTAGATGCTGCCCGGCCTGCTATGTTCCACCGGCATTTAGTGGGTGTTATTGTTTGAATTTCCAGCATCTTCAGATTTCCCTGTAGATGCTGACTGGCCTGCTGTGTTCTGCCGGCATTTTGTGTGTGTTTTTGTTTGAATTTCCAGCATCTGCAGATTTCCCTGTAGATGCTGTTTGGCCTGCTGTGTTCCACCTGCATTTTGTGTGTGTTGTTGTTTGAATTTCCAGCATCTGCAGATTTCCCTGTAGATGCTGCGTGGCCTGCTGTGTTCCACCATCATTTTGTGTGTGTTGTTGTTTGAATTTCCAGCATCCGCAGATTTGACTGTAGATGCTGCGTGGCCTGCTATGTTCCACTGGCATTTAGTGGGTGTTGTTGTTTGAATTTCCAGCATCTGCAGATTTCCCTGTAGATGCTGACTGGCCTGCTGTGTTCTGCCGGCATTTTGTGTGTGTTTTTGTTTGAATTTCCAGCATCTGCAGATTTCCCTGTGGATGCTGCCTGGCCTGCTGTGTTCCACCATCATTTTGTGCGTGTTGTTCTTTGAATTTCCAGCATCTGCAGTTTTCCCTGTAGATGCTGCCTGGCCTGCTGTGTTCTGCCGGCATTTAGTGTGTGTTGTTGTTTGAATTTCCAGCATCTGCAGATTTCCCTGTAGATGCTGCCTGGCCTGCTGTGTTCCACTGGCATTTAGTGTGTGTTGTTGTTTGAATTTCCAGCATCTGCAGATTTCCCTGTAGATGCTGCCCGGCCTGCTGTGTTCCACCATCCTTTTGTGCGTGTAGTTTCTTGAATTTCCAGCATCTGCAGATTTCCCTGTAGATGCTGCCAGGCCTGCTGTGTTCCACTGGCATTTAGTGTGTGTTGTTGTTTGAATTTCCAGCATCTGCAGATTTCCTCCTGTTTGCTGCCTGGCCTGCTGTGTTCCGCCGGCATTTAGTGTATGTTCTTGTTTGAATTTCCGGCATCTGGAGATTTCCCTGTAGATGCTACCCGGCCTGCTGTGTTCTACCGTCACTTTGTGTGTGTTGTTGTTTGAATTTCCAGCATCTGCAGATTTCCTCCTGTTTGCTGCCTGGCCTGCTGTGTTCCGCCATCATTTTGTGCGTGTTGTTGTTTGAATTTCCTGCCTCTGCAGTTTTCCTCCTGTTTGCTGCCTGGCCTGCTGTGTTCCGCCATCATTTTGTGCGTGTTGTTATTTGAATTTCCAGCATCTGCAGATTTCCCTGTAGATGCTGCGTGGCCTGCTGTGTTCCACTATCATTTTGTGTGTGTTGTTGTTTGAATTTCCAGCATCCGCAGATTTGACTGTAGATGCTGCCCGGCCTGCTATGTTCCACCGGCATTTAGTGGGTGTTGTTGTTTGAATTTCCAGCATCTTCAGATTTCCCTGTAGATGCTGACTGGCCTGCTGTGTTCTGCCGGCATTTTGTGTGTGTTTTTGTTTGAATTTCCAGCATCTGCAGATTTCCCTGTAGATGCTGTCTGGCCTGCTGTGTTCCACCTGCATTTTGTGTGTGTTGTTGTTTGAATTTCCAGCATCTGCAGATTTCCCTGTGGATGCTGCCTGGCCTGCTGTGTTCCGCCATCATTTTGTGCGTGTTGTTCTTTGAATTTCCAGCATCTGCAGATTTCCCTGTGGATGCTGCCTGGCCTGCTGTGTTCCACCATCATTTTGTGCGTGTTGTTCTTTGAATTTCCAGCATCTGCAGTTTTCCCTGTAGATGCTGCCTGGCCTGCTGTGTTCCACCTGCATTTAGTGTGTGTTCTTGTTTGAATTTCTAGCATCTGCAGATTTCCTCCTGTTTGCTGCCTGGCCTGCTGTGTTCCGTCGGCATTTAGTGTGTGTTGTTGTTTGAATTTCCAGCATCTGCAGATTTCCCTGTGGATGCTGCCTGGCCTGCTGTGTTCCACCATCATTTTGTGCGTGTTGTTCTTTGAATTTCCAGCATCTGCAGTTTTCCCTGTAGATGCTGCCTGGCCTGCTGTGTTCCACAGGCATTTAGTGTGTGTTCTTGTTTGAATTTCCAGCATCTGCAGATTTCCCTGTGGATGCTGCCTGGCCTGCTGTGTTCCGCTGGCATTTTGTGTGTGTTGTTGTTTGAATTTCCAGCATCTGCAGATTTCCTCCTGTTTGCTGCCCGGCCTGCTGTGTTCCGTCGGCATTTTGTGTGTGTTGTTGTTTGAATTTCCAGCATCTGCAGATTTCCCTGTAGATGCTGCCTGGCCTGCTGTGTTCTGCCGGCATTTAGTGTGTGTTGTTGTTTGAATTTCCAGCATCTGCAGATTTCCCTGTAGATGCTGCCTGGCCTGCTGTGTTCCACTGGCATTTAGTGTGTGTTGTTGTTTGAATTTCCAGCATCTGCAGATTTCCCTGTAGATGCTGCCCGGCCTGCTGTGTTCCACCATCCTTTTGTGCGTGTAGTTTCTTGAATTTCCAGCATCTGCAGATTTCCCTGTAGATGCTGCCAGGCCTGCTGTGTTCCACTGGCATTTAGTGTGTGTTGTTGTTTGAATTTCCAGTATCTGCAGATTTCCTCCTGTTTGCTGCCTGGCCTGCTGTGTTCCGCCATCATTTTGTGCGTGTTGTTATTTGAATTTCCAGCATCTGCAGATTTCCTCCTGTTTGCTGCCCGGCCTGCTGTGTTCCGTCGGCATTTAGTGTGTGTTGTTGTTTGAATTTCCAGCATCTGCATATTTCCTCCTGTTTGCTGCCCGGCCTGCTGTGTTCCGTCGGCATTTTGTGTGTGTTGTTGTTTGAATTTCCAGCATCTGCAGATTTCCCTGTAGATGCTGCCTGGCCTGCTGTGTTCTGCCGGCATTTAGTGTGTGTTGTTGTTTGAATTTCCAGCATCTGCAGATTTCCCTGTAGATGCTGCCTGGCCTGCTGTGTTCCAATGGCATTTAGTGTGTGTTGTTGTTTGAATTTCCAGCATCTGCAGATTTCCCTGTAGATGCTGCCCGGCCTGCTGTGTTCCACCATCCTTTTGTGCGTGTAGTTTCTTGAATTTCCAGCATCTGCAGATTTCCCTGTAGATGCTGCCAGGCCTGCTGTGTTCCACTGGCATTTAGTGTGTGTTGTTGTTTGAATTTCCAGTATCTGCAGATTTCCTCCTGTTTGCTGCCTGGCCTGCTGTGTTCCGCCATCATTTTGTGCGTGTTGTTATTTGAATTTCCAGCATCTGCAGATTTCCCTGTAGATGCTGCGTGGCCTGCTGTGTTCCACCATCATTTTGTGTGTGTTTTTGTTTGAATTTCCAGCATCTGCAGATTTCCCTGTGGATGCTGCCTGGCCTGCTGTGTTCCACCATCATTTTGTGCGTGTTGTTCTTTGAATTTCCAGCATCTGCAGTTTTCCCTGTAGATGCTGCCTGGCCTGCTGTGTTCTGCCGGCATTTAGTGTGTGTTGTTGTCTGAATTTCCAGCATCTGCAGATTTCCCTGTAGATGCTGCCTGGCCTGCTGTGTTCCACTGGCATTTAGTGTGTGTTCTTGTTTGAATTTCCAGCATCTGCAGATTTCCCTGTGGATGCTGCCTGACCTGCTGTGTTCCGCTGGCATTTTGTGTGTGTTGTTGTTTGAATTTCCAGCATCTGCAGATTTCCCTGTGGATGCTGCCTGGCCTGCTGTGTTCCACCATCATTTTGTGCGTGTTGTTCTTTGAATTTCCAGCATCTGCAGTTTTCCCTGTAGATGCTGCCTGGCCTGCTGTGTTCCACTGGCATTTAGTGTGTGTTCTTGTTTGAATTTCCAGCATCTGCAGATTTCCCTGTGGATGCTGCCTGGCCTGCTGTGTTCCGCTGGCATTTTGTGTGTGTTGTTGTTTGAATTTCCAGCATCTGCAGATTTCCTCCTGTTTGCTGCCCGGCCTGCTGTGTTCCGTCGGCATTTAGTGTGTGTTGTTGTTTGAATTTCCAGCATCTGCATATTTCCTCCTGTTTGCTGCCCGGCCTGCTGTGTTCCGTCGGCATTTTGTGTGTGTTGTTGTTTGAATTTCCAGCATCTGCAGATTTCCCTGTAGATGCTGCCCGGCCTGCTGTGTTCCACCATCCTTTTGTGCGTGTAGTTTCTTGAATTTCCAGCATCTGCAGATTTCCCTGTAGATGCTGCCAGTCCTGCTGTGTTCCACCGGCATTTAGTTTGTGTTGTTGTTTGAATTTCCAGTATCTGCAGATTTCCTCCTGTTTGCTGCCTGGCCTGCTGTGTTCCGCCATCATTTTGTGCGTGTTGTTATTTGAATTTCCAGCATCTGCAGATTTCCCTGTAGATGCTGCGTGGCCTGCTGTGTTCCACCATCATTTTGTGTGTGTTGTTGTTTGAATTTCCAGCATCCGCAGATTTGACTGTAGATGCTGCCCGGCCTGCTATGTTCCACTGGCATTTAGTGGGTGTTGTTGTTTGAATTTCCAGCATCTTCAGATTTCCCTGTAGATGCTGACTGGCCTGCTGTGTTCTGCCGGCATTTTGTGTGTGTTTTTGTTTGAATTTCCAGCATCTGCAGATTTCCCTGTGGATGCTGCCTGGCCTGCTGTGTTCCACCATCATTTTGTGCGTGTTGTTCTTTGAATTTCCAGCATCTGCAGTTTTCCCTGTAGATGCTGCCTGGCCTGCTGTGTTCTGCCGGCATTTAGTGTGTGTTGTTGTTTGAATTTCCAGCATCTGCAGATTTCCCTGTAGATGCTGCCTGGCCTGCTGTGTTCCACTGGCATTTAGTGTGTGTTCTTGTTTGAATTTCCAGCATCTGCAGATTTCCCTGTGGATGCTGCCTGGCCTGCTGTGTTCCGCTGGCATTTTGTGTGTGTTGTTGTTTGAATTTCCAGCATCTGCAGATTTCCCTGTGGATGCTGCCTGGCCTGCTGTGTTCCACCATCATTTTGTGCGTGTTGTTCTTTGAATTTCCAGCATCTGCAGTTTTCCCTGTAGATGCTGCCTGGCCTGCTGTGTTCCACTGGCATTTAGTGTGTGTTCTTGTTTGAATTTCCAGCATCTGCAGATTTCCCTGTGGATGCTGCCTGGCCTGCTGTGTTCCGCTGGCATTTTGTGTGTGTTGTTGTTTGAATTTCCAGCATCTGCAGATTTCCTCCTGTTTGCTGCCCGGCCTGCTGTGTTCCGTCGGCATTTTGTGTGTGTTGTTGTTTGAATTTCCAGCATCTGCAGATTTCCCTGTAGATGCTGCCTGGCCTGCTGTGTTCTGCCGGCATTTAGTGTGTGTTGTTGTTTGAATTTCCAGCATCTGCAGATTTCCCTGTAGATGCTGCCTGGCCTGCTGTGTTCCACTGGCATTTAGTGTGTGTTGTTGTTTGAATTTCCAGCATCTGCAGATTTCCCTGTAGATGCTGCCCGGCCTGCTGTGTTCCACCATCCTTTTGTGCGTGTAGTTTCTTGAATTTCCAGCATCTGCAGATTTCCCTGTAGATGCTGCCAGGCCTGCTGTGTTCCACTGGCATTTAGTGTGTGTTGTTGTTTGAATTTCCAGCATCTGCAGATTTCCTCCTGTTTGCTGCCTGGCCTGCTGTGTTCCGCCGGCATTTAGTGTATGTTCTTGTTTGAATTTCAGGCATCTGGAGATTTCCCTGTAGATGCTGCCCGGCCTGCTGTGTTCTACCGTCACTTTGTGTGTGTTGTTGTTTGAATTTCCAGCATCTGCAGATTTCCTCCTGTTTGCTGCCTGGCCTGCTGTGTTCCGCCATCATTTTGTGCGTGTTGTTGTTTGAATTTCCTGCCTCTGCAGTTTTCCTCCTGTTTGCTGCCTGGCCTGCTGTGTTCCGCCATCATTTTGTGCGTGTTGTTATTTGAATTTCCAGCATCTGCAGATTTCCCTGTAGATGCTGCGTGGCCTGCTGTGTTCCACCATCATTTTGTGTGTGTTGTTGTTTGAATTTCCAGCATCCGCAGATTTGACTGTAGATGCTGCCCGGCCTGCTATGTTCCACCGGCATTTAGTGGGTGTTATTGTTTGAATTTCCAGCATCTTCAGATTTCCCTGTAGATGCTGACTGGCCTGCTGTGTTCTGCCGGCATTTTGTGTGTGTTTTTGTTTGAATTTCCAGCATCTGCAGATTTCCCTGTAGATGCTGTTTGGCCTGCTGTGTTCCACCTGCATTTTGTGTGTGTTGTTGTTTGAATTTCCAGCATCTGCAGATTTCCCTGTAGATGCTGCGTGGCCTGCTGTGTTCCACCATCATTTTGTGTGTGTTGTTGTTTGAATTTCCAGCATCCGCAGATTTGACTGTAGATGCTGCGTGGCCTGCTATGTTCCACTGGCATTTAGTGGGTGTTGTTGTTTGAATTTCCAGCATCTGCAGATTTCCCTGTAGATGCTGACTGGCCTGCTGTGTTCTGCCGGCATTTTGTGTGTGTTTTTGTTTGAATTTCCAGCATCTGCAGATTTCCCTGTGGATGCTGCCTGGCCTGCTGTGTTCCACCATCATTTTGTGCGTGTTGTTCTTTGAATTTCCAGCATCTGCAGTTTTCCCTGTAGATGCTGCCTGGCCTGCTGTGTTCTGCCGGCATTTAGTGTGTGTTGTTGTTTGAATTTCCAGCATCTGCAGATTTCCCTGTAGATGCTGCCTGGCCTGCTGTGTTCCACTGGCATTTAGTGTGTGTTGTTGTTTGAATTTCCAGCATCTGCAGATTTCCCTGTAGATGCTGCCCGGCCTGCTGTGTTCCACCATCCTTTTGTGCGTGTAGTTTCTTGAATTTCCAGCATCTGCAGATTTCCCTGTAGATGCTGCCAGGCCTGCTGTGTTCCACTGGCATTTAGAGTGTGTTGTTATTTGAATTTCCAGCATCTGCAGATTTCCCTGTAGATGCTGCGTGGCCTGCTGTGTTCCACTATCATTTTGTGTGTGTTGTTGTTTGAATTTCCAGCATCCGCAGATTTGACTGTAGATGCTGCCCGGCCTGCTATGTTCCACCGGCATTTAGTGGGTGTTGTTGTTTGAATTTCCAGCATCTTCAGATTTCCCTGTAGATGCTGACTGGCCTGCTGTGTTCTGCCGGCATTTTGTGTGTGTTTTTGTTTGAATTTCCAGCATCTGCAGATTTCCCTGTAGATGCTGTCTGGCCTGCTGTGTTCCACCTGCATTTTGTGTGTGTTGTTGTTTGAATTTCCAGCATCTGCAGATTTCCCTGTGGATGCTGCCTGGCCTGCTGTGTTCCGCCATCATTTTGTGCGTGTTGTTCTTTGAATTTCCAGCATCTGCAGATTTCCCTGTAGATGCTGCCTGGCCTGCTGTGTTCTGCCGGCATTTAGTGTGTGTTGTTGTTTGAATTTCCAGCATCTGCAGATTTCCCTGTAGATGCTGCCTGGCCTGCTGTGTTCCACTGGCATTTAGTGTGTGTTGTTGTTTGAATTTCCAGCATCTGCAGATTTCCCTGTAGATGCTGCCCGGCCTGCTGTGTTCCACCATCCTTTTGTGCGTGTAGTTTCTTGAATTTCCAGCATCTGCAGATTTCCCTGTAGATGCTGCCAGGCCTGCTGTGTTCCACTGGCATTTAGTGTGTGTTGTTGTTTGAATTTCCAGTATCTGCAGATTTCCTCCTGTTTGCTGCCTGGCCTGCTGTGTTCCGCCATCATTTTGTGCGTGTTGTTATTTGAATTTCCAGCATCTGCAGATTTCCCTGTAGATGCTGCGTGGCCTGCTGTGTTCCACCATCATTTTGTGTGTGTTTTTGTTTGAATTTCCAGCATCTGCAGATTTCCCTGTGGATGCTGCCTGGCCTGCTGTGTTCCACCATCATTTTGTGCGTGTTGTTCTTTGAATTTCCAGCATCTGCAGTTTTCCCTGTAGATGCTGCCTGGCCTGCTGTGTTCTGCCGGCATTTAGTGTGTGTTGTTGTTTGAATTTCCAGCATCTGCAGATTTCCCTGTAGATGCTGCCTGGCCTGCTGTGTTCCACTGGCATTTAGTGTGTGTTCTTGTTTGAATTTCCAGCATCTGCAGATTTCCCTGTGGATGCTGCCTGACCTGCTGTGTTCCGCTGGCATTTTGTGTGTGTTGTTGTTTGAATTTCCAGCATCTGCAGATTTCCCTGTGGATGCTGCCTGGCCTGCTGTGTTCCACCATCATTTTGTGCGTGTTGTTCTTTGAATTTCCAGCATCTGCAGTTTTCCCTGTAGATGCTGCCTGGCCTGCTGTGTTCCACTGGCATTTAGTGTGTGTTCTTGTTTGAATTTCCAGCATCTGCAGATTTCCCTGTGGATGCTGCCTGGCCTGCTGTGTTCCGCTGGCATTTTGTGTGTGTTGTTGTTTGAATTTCCAGCATCTGCAGATTTCCTCCTGTTTGCTGCCCGGCCTGCTGTGTTCCGTCGGCATTTAGTGTGTGTTGTTGTTTGAATTTCCAGCATCTGCATATTTCCTCCTGTTTGCTGCCCGGCCTGCTGTGTTCCGTCGGCATTTTGTGTGTGTTGTTGTTTGAATTTCCAGCATCTGCAGATTTCCCTGTAGATGCTGCCCGGCCTGCTGTGTTCCACCATCCTTTTGTGCGTGTAGTTTGTTGAATTTCCAGCATCTGCAGATTTCCCTGTAGATGCTGCCAGTCCTGCTGTGTTCCACCGGCATTTAGTTTGTGTTGTTGTTTGAATTTCCAGTATCTGCAGATTTCCTCCTGTTTGCTGCCTGGCCTGCTGTGTTCCGCCATCATTTTGTGCGTGTTGTTATTTGAATTTCCAGCATCTGCAGATTTCCCTGTAGATGCTGCGTGGCCTGCTGTGTTCCACCATCATTTTGTGTGTGTTGTTGTTTGAATTTCCAGCATCCGCAGATTTGACTGTAGATGCTGCCCGGCCTGCTATGTTCCACTGGCATTTAGTGGGTGTTGTTGTTTGAATTTCCAGCATCTTCAGATTTCCCTGTAGATGCTGACTGGCCTGCTGTGTTCTGCCGGCATTTTGTGTGTGTTTTTGTTTGAATTTCCAGCATCTGCAGATTTCCCTGTGGATGCTGCCTGGCCTGCTGTGTTCCACCATCATTTTGTGCGTGTTGTTCTTTGAATTTCCAGCATCTGCAGTTTTCCCTGTAGATGCTGCCTGGCCTGCTGTGTTCTGCCGGCATTTAGTGTGTGTTGTTGTTTGAATTTCCAGCATCTGCAGATTTCCCTGTAGATGCTGCCTGGCCTGCTGTGTTCCACTGGCATTTAGTGTGTGTTCTTGTTTGAATTTCCAGCATCTGCAGATTTCCCTGTGGATGCTGCCTGGCCTGCTGTGTTCCGCTGGCATTTTGTGTGTGTTGTTGTTTGAATTTCCAGCATCTGCAGATTTCCCTGTGGATGCTGCCTGGCCTGCTGTGTTCCACCATCATTTTGTGCGTGTTGTTCTTTGAATTTCCAGCATCTGCAGTTTTCCCTGTAGATGCTGCCTGGCCTGCTGTGTTCCACTGGCATTTAGTGTGTGTTCTTGTTTGAATTTCCAGCATCTGCAGATTTCCCTGTGGATGCTGCCTGGCCTGCTGTGTTCCGCTGGCATTTAGTGTGTGTTGTTTTTTGAATTTCCAGCATCTGCAGATTTCCTCCTGTTTGCTGCCCGGCCTGCTGTGTTCCGTCGGCATTTTGTGTGTGTTGTTGTTTGAATTTCCAGCATCTGCAGATTTCCCTGTAGATGCTGCCTGGCCTGCTGTGTTCTGCCGGCATTTAGTGTGTGTTGTTGTTTGAATTTCCAGCATCTGCAGATTTCCCTGTAGATGCTGCCTGGCCTGCTGTGTTCCACTGGCATTTAGTGTGTGTTGTTGTTTGAATTTCCAGCATCTGCAGATTTCCCTGTAGATGCTGCCCGGCCTGCTGTGTTCCACCATCCTTTTGTGCGTGTAGTTTCTTGAATTTCCAGCATCTGCAGATTTCCCTGTAGATGCTGCCAGGCCTGCTGTGTTCCACTGGCATTTAGTGTGTGTTGTTGTTTGAATTTCCAGCATCTGCAGATTTCCTCCTGTTTGCTGCCTGGCCTGCTGTGTTCCGCCGGCATTTAGTGTATGTTCTTGTTTGAATTTCAGGCATCTGGAGATTTCCCTGTAGATGCTGCCCGGCCTGCTGTGTTCTACCGTCACTTTGTGTGTGTTGTTGTTTGAATTTCCAGCATCTGCAGATTTCCTCCTGTTTGCTGCCTGGCCTGCTGTGTTCCGCCATCATTTTGTGCGTGTTGTTGTTTGAATTTCCTGCCTCTGCAGTTTTCCTCCTGTTTGCTGCCTGGCCTGCTGTGTTCCGCCATCATTTTGTGCGTGTTGTTATTTGAATTTCCAGCATCTGCAGATTTCCCTGTAGATGCTGCGTGGCCTGCTGTGTTCCACCATCATTTTGTGTGTGTTGTTGTTTGAATTTCCAGCATCCGCAGATTTGACTGTAGATGCTGCCCGGCCTGCTATGTTCCACCGGCATTTAGTGGGTGTTATTGTTTGAATTTCCAGCATCTTCAGATTTCCCTGTAGATGCTGACTGGCCTGCTGTGTTCTGCCGGCATTTTGTGTGTGTTTTTGTTTGAATTTCCAGCATCTGCAGATTTCCCTGTAGATGCTGTTTGGCCTGCTGTGTTCCACCTGCATTTTGTGTGTGTTGTTGTTTGAATTTCCAGCATCTGCAGATTTCCCTGTAGATGCTGCGTGGCCTGCTGTGTTCCACCATCATTTTGTGTGTGTTGTTGTTTGAATTTCCAGCATCCGCAGATTTGACTGTAGATGCTGCGTGGCCTGCTATGTTCCACTGGCATTTAGTGGGTGTTGTTGTTTGAATTTCCAGCATCTGCAGATTTCCCTGTAGATGCTGACTGGCCTGCTGTGTTCTGCCGGCATTTTGTGTGTGTTTTTGTTTGAATTTCCAGCATCTGCAGATTTCCCTGTGGATGCTGCCTGGCCTGCTGTGTTCCACCATCATTTTGTGCGTGTTGTTCTTTGAATTTCCAGCATCTGCAGTTTTCCCTGTAGATGCTGCCTGGCCTGCTGTGTTCTGCCGGCATTTAGTGTGTGTTGTTGTTTGAATTTCCAGCATCTGCAGATTTCCCTGTAGATGCTGCCTGGCCTGCTGTGTTCCACTGGCATTTAGTGTGTGTTGTTGTTTGAATTTCCAGCATCTGCAGATTTCCCTGTAGATGCTGCCCGGCCTGCTGTGTTCCACCATCCTTTTGTGCGTGTAGTTTCTTGAATTTCCAGCATCTGCAGATTTCCCTGTAGATGCTGCCAGGCCTGCTGTGTTCCACTGGCATTTAGAGTGTGTTGTTATTTGAATTTCCAGCATCTGCAGATTTCCCTGTAGATGCTGCGTGGCCTGCTGTGTTCCACTATCATTTTGTGTGTGTTGTTGTTTGAATTTCCAGCATCCGCAGATTTGACTGTAGATGCTGCCCGGCCTGCTATGTTCCACCGGCATTTAGTGGGTGTTGTTGTTTGAATTTCCAGCATCTTCAGATTTCCCTGTAGATGCTGACTGGCCTGCTGTGTTCTGCCGGCATTTTGTGTGTGTTTTTGTTTGAATTTCCAGCATCTGCAGATTTCCCTGTGGATGCTGCCTGGCCTGCTGTGTTCCGCCATCATTTTGTGCGTGTTGTTCTTTGAATTTCCAGCATCTGCAGATTTCCCTGTGGATGCTGCCTGGCCTGCTGTGTTCCACCATCATTTTGTGCGTGTTGTTCTTTGAATTTCCAGCATCTGCAGTTTTCCCTGTAGATGCTGCCTGGCCTGCTGTGTTCCACTGGCATTTAGTGTGTGTTCTTGTTTGAATTTCCAGCATCTGCAGATTTCCCTGTGGATGCTGCCTGGCCTGCTGTGTTCCACTGGCATTTAGTGTGTGTTGTTGTTTGAATTTCCAGCATCTGCAGATTTCCTCCTGTTTGCTGCCCGGCCTGCTGTGTTCCGCTGGCATTTTGTGTGTGTTGTTGTTTGAATTTCCAGCATCTGCAGATTTCCTCCTGTTTGCTGCCCGGCCTGCTGTGTTCCGTCGGCATTTAGTGTGTGTTGTTGTTTGAATTTCCAGCATCTGCATATTTCCTCCTGTTTGCTGCCCGGCCTGCTGTGTTCCGTCGGCATTTTGTGTGTGTTGTTGTTTGAATTTCCAGCATCTGCAGATTTCCCTGTAGATGCTGCCTGGCCTGCTGTGTTCTGCCGGCATTTAGTGTGTGTTGTTGTTTGAATTTCCAGCATCTGCAGATTTCCCTGTAGATGCTGCCTGGCCTGCTGTGTTCCACTGGCATTTAGTGTGTGTTGTTGTTTGAATTTCCAGCATCTGCAGATTTCCCTGTAGATGCTGCCCGGCCTGCTGTGTTCCACCATCCTTTTGTGCGTGTAGTTTCTTGAATTTCCAGCATCTGCAGATTTCCCTGTAGATGCTGCCAGGCCTGCTGTGTTCCACTGGCATTTAGTGTGTGTTGTTGTTTGAATTTCCAGCATCTGCAGATTTCCTCCTGTTTGCTGCCTGGCCTGCTGTGTTCCGCCGGCATTTAGTGTATGTTCTTGTTTGAATTTCCGGCATCTGGAGATTTCCCTGTAGATGCTGCCCGGCCTGCTGTGTTCTACCGTCACTTTGTGTGTGTTGTTGTTTGAATTTCCAGCATCTGCAGATTTCCTCCTGTTTGCTGCCTGGCCTGCTGTGTTCCGCCATCATTTTGTGCGTGTTGTTGTTTGAATTTCCTGCCTCTGCAGTTTTCCTCCTGTTTGCTGCCTGGCCTGCTGTGTTCCGCCATCATTTTGTGCGTGTTGTTATTTGAATTTCCAGCATCTGCAGATTTCCCTGTAGATGCTGTGTGGCCTGCTGTGTTCCACCATCATTTTGTGTGTGTTGTTGTTTGAATTTCCAGCATCCGCAGATTTGACTGTAGATGCTGCCCGGCCTGCTATGTTCCACCGGCATTTAGTGGGTGTTATTGTTTGAATTTCCAGCATCTTCAGATTTCCCTGTAGATGCTGACTGGCCTGCTGTGTTCTGCCGGCATTTTGTGTGTGTTTTTGTTTGAATTTCCAGCATCTGCAGATTTCCCTGTAGATGCTGTTTGGCCTGCTGTGTTCCACCTGCATTTTGTGTGTGTTGTTGTTTGAATTTCCAGCATCTGCAGATTTCCCTGTAGATGCTGCGTGGCCTGCTGTGTTCCACCATCATTTTGTGTGTGTTGTTGTTTGAATTTCCAGCATCCGCAGATTTGACTGTAGATGCTGCGTGGCCTGCTATGTTCCACTGGCATTTAGTGGGTGTTGTTGTTTGAATTTCCAGCATCTGCAGATTTCCCTGTAGATGCTGACTGGCCTGCTGTGTTCTGCCGGCATTTTGTGTGTGTTTTTGTTTGAATTTCCAGCATCTGCAGATTTCCCTGTGGATGCTGCCTGGCCTGCTGTGTTCCACCATCATTTTGTGCGTGTTGTTCTTTGAATTTCCAGCATCTGCAGTTTTCCCTGTAGATGCTGCCTGGCCTGCTGTGTTCTGCCGGCATTTAGTGTGTGTTGTTGTTTGAATTTCCAGCATCTGCAGATTTCCCTGTAGATGCTGCCTGGCCTGCTGTGTTCCACTGGCATTTAGTGTGTGTTGTTGTTTGAATTTCCAGCATCTGCAGATTTCCCTGTAGATGCTGCCCGGCCTGCTGTGTTCCACCATCCTTTTGTGCGTGTAGTTTCTTGAATTTCCAGCATCTGCAGATTTCCCTGTAGATGCTGCCAGGCCTGCTGTGTTCCACTGGCATTTAGTGTGTGTTGTTGTTTGAATTTCCAGCATCTGCAGATTTCCTCCTGTTTGCTGCCTGGCCTGCTGTGTTCCGCCGGCATTTAGTGTATGTTCTTGTTTGAATTTCCGGCATCTGGAGATTTCCCTGTAGATGCTACCCGGCCTGCTGTGTTCTACCGTCACTTTGTGTGTGTTGTTGTTTGAATTTCCAGCATCTGCAGATTTCCTCCTGTTTGCTGCCTGGCCTGCTGTGTTCCGCCATCATTTTGTGCGTGTTGTTGTTTGAATTTCCTGCCTCTGCAGTTTTCCTCCTGTTTGCTGCCTGGCCTGCTGTGTTCCGCCATCATTTTGTGCGTGTTGTTATTTGAATTTCCAGCATCTGCAGATTTCCCTGTAGATGCTGCGTGG
Source organism: Hemitrygon akajei (assembly GCF_048418815.1). Taxonomy (NCBI): domain Eukaryota; kingdom Metazoa; phylum Chordata; class Chondrichthyes; order Myliobatiformes; family Dasyatidae; genus Hemitrygon; species Hemitrygon akajei. The sequence continues at coordinate 10,684,876 of NC_133132.1, read as the reverse complement.
CCTGCTGTGTTCCACTATCATTTTGTGTGTGTTGTTGTTTGAATTTCCAGCATCCGCAGATTTGACTGTAGATGCTGCCCGGCCTGCTATGTTCCACCGGCATTTAGTGGGTGTTGTTGTTTGAATTTCCAGCATCTTCAGATTTCCCTGTAGATGCTGACTGGCCTGCTGTGTTCTGCCGGCATTTTGTGTGTGTTTTTGTTTGAATTTCCAGCATCTGCAGATTTCCCTGTAGATGCTGTCTGGCCTGCTGTGTTCCACCTGCATTTTGTGTGTGTTGTTGTTTGAATTTCCAGCATCTGCAGATTTCCCTGTGGATGCTGCCTGGCCTGCTGTGTTCCGCCATCATTTTGTGCGTGTTGTTCTTTGAATTTCCAGCATCTGCAGATTTCCCTGTGGATGCTGCCTGGCCTGCTGTGTTCCACCATCATTTTGTGCGTGTTGTTCTTTGAATTTCCAGCATCTGCAGTATTCCCTGTAGATGCTGCCTGGCCTGCTGTGTTCCACTGGCATTTAGTGTGTGTTCTTGTTTGAATTTCTAGCATCTGCAGATTTCCTCCTGTTTGCTGCCTGGCCTGCTGTGTTCCGTCGGCATTTAGTGTGTGTTGTTGTTTGAATTTCCAGCATCTGCAGATTTCCCTGTGGATGCTGCCTGGCCTGCTGTGTTCCACCATCATTTTGTGCGTGTTGTTCTTTGAATTTCCAGCATCTGCAGTTTTCCCTGTAGATGCTGCCTGGCCTGCTGTGTTCCACTGGCATTTAGTGTGTGTTCTTGTTTGAATTTCCAGCATCTGCAGATTTCCCTGTGGATGCTGCCTGGCCTGCTGTGTTCCGCTGGCATTTTGTGTGTGTTGTTGTTTGAATTTCCAGCATCTGCAGATTTCCTCCTGTTTGCTGCCCGGCCTGCTGTGTTCCGTCGGCATTTTGTGTGTGTTGTTGTTTGAATTTCCAGCATCTGCAGATTTCCCTGTAGATGCTGCCTGGCCTGCTGTGTTCTGCCGGCATTTAGTGTGTGTTGTTGTTTGAATTTCCAGCATCTGCAGATTTCCCTGTAGATGCTGCCTGGCCTGCTGTGTTCCACTGGCATTTAGTGTGTGTTGTTGTTTGAATTTCCAGCATCTGCAGATTTCCCTGTAGATGCTGCCCGGCCTGCTGTGTTCCACCATCCTTTTGTGCGTGTAGTTTCTTGAATTTCCAGCATCTGCAGATTTCCCTGTAGATGCTGCCAGGCCTGCTGTGTTCCACTGGCATTTAGTGTGTGTTGTTGTTTGAATTTCCAGTATCTGCAGATTTCCTCCTGTTTGCTGCCTGGCCTGCTGTGTTCCGCCATCATTTTGTGCGTGTTGTTATTTGAATTTCCAGCATCTGCAGATTTCCCTGTAGATGCTGCGTGGCCTGCTGTGTTCCACCATCATTTTGTGTGTGTTTTTGTTTGAATTTCCAGCATCTGCAGATTTCCCTGTGGATGCTGCCTGGCCTGCTGTGTTCCACCATCATTTTGTGCGTGTTGTTCTTTGAATTTCCAGCATCTGCAGTTTTCCCTGTAGATGCTGCCTGGCCTGCTGTGTTCTGCCGGCATTTAGTGTGTGTTGTTGTTTGAATTTCCAGCATCTGCAGATTTCCCTGTAGATGCTGCCTGGCCTGCTGTGTTCCACTGGCATTTAGTGTGTGTTCTTGTTTGAATTTCCAGCATCTGCAGATTTCCCTGTGGATGCTGCCTGACCTGCTGTGTTCCGCTGGCATTTTGTGTGCGTTGTTGTTTGAATTTCCAGCATCTGCAGATTTCCCTGTGGATGCTGCCTGGCCTGCTGTGTTCCACCATCATTTTGTGCGTGTTGTTCTTTGAATTTCCAGCATCTGCAGTTTTCCCTGTAGATGCTGCCTGGCCTGCTGTGTTCCACTGGCATTTAGTGTGTGTTCTTGTTTGAATTTCCAGCATCTGCAGATTTCCCTGTGGATGCTGCCTGGCCTGCTGTGTTCCGCTGGCATTTTGTGTGTGTTGTTGTTTGAATTTCCAGCATCTGCAGATTTCCTCCTGTTTGCTGCCCGGCCTGCTGTGTTCCGTCGGCATTTAGTGTGTGTTGTTGTTTGAATTTCCAGCATCTGCATATTTCCTCCTGTTTGCTGCCCGGCCTGCTGTGTTCCGTCGGCATTTTGTGTGTGTTGTTGTTTGAATTTCCAGCATCTGCAGATTTCCCTGTAGATGCTGCCCGGCCTGCTGTGTTCCACCATCCTTTTGTGCGTGTAGTTTCTTGAATTTCCAGCATCTGCAGATTTCCCTGTAGATGCTGCCAGTCCTGCTGTGTTCCACCGGCATTTAGTTTGTGTTGTTGTTTGAATTTCCAGTATCTGCAGATTTCCTCCTGTTTGCTGCCTGGCCTGCTGTGTTCCGCCATCATTTTGTGCGTGTTGTTATTTGAATTTCCAGCATCTGCAGATTTCCCTGTAGATGCTGCGTGGCCTGCTGTGTTCCACCATCATTTTGTGTGTGTTGTTGTTTGAATTTCCAGCATCCGCAGATTTGACTGTAGATGCTGCCCGGCCTGCTATGTTCCACTGGCATTTAGTGGGTGTTGTTGTTTGAATTTCCAGCATCTTCAGATTTCCCTGTAGATGCTGACTGGCCTGCTGTGTTCTGCCGGCATTTTGTGTGTGTTTTTGTTTGAATTTCCAGCATCTGCAGATTTCCCTGTGGATGCTGCCTGGCCTGCTGTGTTCCACCATCATTTTGTGCGTGTTGTTCTTTGAATTTCCAGCATCTGCAGTTTTCCCTGTAGATGCTGCCTGGCCTGCTGTGTTCTGCCGGCATTTAGTGTGTGTTGTTGTTTGAATTTCCAGCATCTGCAGATTTCCCTGTAGATGCTGCCTGGCCTGCTGTGTTCCACTGGCATTTAGTGTGTGTTCTTGTTTGAATTTCCAGCATCTGCAGATTTACCTGTGGATGCTGCCTGGCCTGCTGTGTTCCGCTGGCATTTTGTGTGTGTTGTTGTTTGAATTTCCAGCATCTGCAGATTTCCCTGTGGATGCTGCCTGGCCTGCTGTGTTCCACCATCATTTTGTGCGTGTTGTTCTTTGAATTTCCAGCATCTGCAGTTTTCCCTGTAGATGCTGCCTGGCCTGCTGTGTTCCACTGGCATTTAGTGTGTGTTCTTGTTTGAATTTCCAGCATCTGCAGATTTCCCTGTGGATGCTGCCTGGCCTGCTGTGTTCCGCTGGCATTTTGTGTGTGTTGTTGTTTGAATTTCCAGCATCTGCAGATTTCCTCCTGTTTGCTGCCCGGCCTGCTGTGTTCCGTCGGCATTTAGTGTGTGTTGTTGTTTGAATTTCCAGCATCTGCATATTTCCTCCTGTTTGCTGCCCGGCCTGCTGTGTTCCGTCGGCATTTTGTGTGTGTTGTTGTTTGAATTTCCAGCATCTGCAGATTTCCCTGTAGATGCTGCCTGGCCTGCTGTGTTCTGCCGGCATTTAGTGTGTGTTGTTGTTTGAATTTCCAGCATCTGCAGATTTCCCTGTAGATGCTGCCTGGCCTGCTGTGTTCCACTGGCATTTAGTGTGTGTTGTTGTTTGAATTTCCAGCATCTGCAGATTTCCCTGTAGATGCTGCCCGGCCTGCTGTGTTCCACCATCCTTTTGTGCGTGTAGTTTCTTGAATTTCCAGCATCTGCAGATTTCCCTGTAGATGCTGCCCGGCCTGCTGTGTTCTACCGTCACTTTGTGTGTGTTGTTGTTTGAATTTCCAGCATCTGCAGATTTCCTCCTGTTTGCTGCCTGGCCTGCTGTGTTCCGCCATCATTTTGTGCGTGTTGTTGTTTGAATATCCTGCCTCTGCAGTTTTCCTCCTGTTTGCTGCCTGGCCTGCTGTGTTCCGCCATCATTTTGTGCGTGTTGTTATTTGAATTTCCAGCATCTGCAGATTTCCCTGTAGATGCTGCGTGGCCTGCTGTGTTCCACCATCATTTTGTGTGTGTTGTTGTTTGAATTTCCAGCATCCGCAGATTTGACTGTAGATGCTGCCCGGCCTGCTATGTTCCACCGGCATTTAGTGGGTGTTATTGTTTGAATTTCCAGCATCTTCAGATTTCCCTGTAGATGCTGACTGGCCTGCTGTGTTCTGCCGGCATTTTGTGTGTGTTTTTGTTTGAATTTCCAGCATCTGCAGATTTCCCTGTAGATGCTGTTTGGCCTGCTGTGTTCCACCTGCATTTTGTGTGTGTTGTTGTTTGAATTTCCAGCATCTGCAGATTTCCCTGTAGATGCTGCGTTGTCTGCTGTGTTCCACCATCATTTTGTGTGTGTTGTTGTTTGAATTTCCAGCATCCGCAGATTTGACTGTAGATGCTGCGTGGCCTGCTATGTTCCACTGGCATTTAGTGGGTGTTGTTGTTTGAATTTCCAGCATCTGCAGATTTCCCTGTAGATGCTGACTGGCCTGCTGTGTTCTGCCGGCATTTTGTGTGTGTTTTTGTTTGAATTTCCAGCATCTGCAGATTTCCCTGTGGATGCTGCCTGGCCTGCTGTGTTCCACCATCATTTTGTGCGTGTTGTTCTTTGAATTTCCAGCATCTGCAGTTTTCCCTGTAGATGCTGCCTGGCCTGCTGTGTTCTGCCGGCATTTAGTGTGTGTTGTTGTTTGAATTTCCAGCATCTGCAGATTTCCCTGTAGATGCTGCCTGGCCTGCTGTGTTCCACTGGCATTTAGTGTGTGTTGTTGTTTGAATTTCCAGCATCTGCAGATTTCCCTGTAGATGCTGCCCAGCCTGCTGTGTTCCACCATCCTTTTGTGCGTGTAGTTTCTTGAATTTCCAGCATCTGCAGATTTCCCTGTAGATGCTGCCAGGCCTGCTGTGTTCCACTGGCATTTAGTGTGTGTTGTTGTTTGAATTTCCAGCATCTGCAGATTTCCTCCTGTTTGCTGCCTGGCCTGCTGTGTTCCGCCGGCATTTAGTGTATGTTCTTGTTTGAATTTCCGGCATCTGGAGATTTCCCTGTAGATGCTGCCCGGCCTGCTGTGTTCTACCGTCACTTTGTGTGTGTTGTTGTTTGAATTTCCAGCATCTGCAGATTTCCTCCTGTTTGCTGCCTGGCCTGCTGTGTTCCGCCATCATTTTGTGCGTGTTGTTGTTTGAATTTCCTGCCTCTGCAGTTTTCCTCCTGTTTGCTGCCTGGCCTGCTGTGTTCCGCCATCATTTTGTGCGTGTTGTTATTTGAATTTCCAGCATCTGCAGATTTCCCTGTAGATGCTGCGTGGCCTGCTGTGTTCCACTATCATTTTGTGTGTGTTGTTGTTTGAATTTCCAGCATCCGCAGATTTGACTGTAGATGCTGCCCGGCCTGCTATGTTCCACCGGCATTTAGTGGGTGTTGTTGTTTGAATTTCCAGCATCTTCAGATTTCCCTGTAGATGCTGACTGGCCTGCTGTGTTCTGCCGGCATTTTGTGTGTGTTTTTGTTTGAATTTCCAGCATCTGCAGATTTCCCTGTAGATGCTGTCTGGCCTGCTGTGTTCCACCTGCATTTTGTGTGTGTTGTTGTTTGAATTTCCAGCATCTGCAGATTTCCCTGTGGATGCTGCCTGGCCTGCTGTGTTCCGCCATCATTTTGTGCGTGTTGTTCTTTGAATTTCCAGCATCTGCAGATTTCCCTGTGGATGCTGCCTGGCCTGCTGTGTTCCACCATCATTTTGTGCGTGTTGTTCTTTGAATTTCCAGCATCTGCAGTTTTCCCTGTAGATGCTGCCTGGCCTGCTGTGTTCCACTGGCATTTAGTGTGTGTTCTTGTTTGAATTTCCAGCATCTGCAGATTTCCTCCTGTTTGCTGCCCGGCCTGCTGTGTTCCGTCGGCATTTAGTGTGTGTTGTTGTTTGAATTTCCAGCATCTGCAGATTTCCCTGTAGATGCTGCCTGGCCTGCTGTGTTCCACTGGCATTTAGTGTGTGTTGTTGTTTGAATTTCCAGCATCTGCAGATTTCCCTGTAGATGCTGCCCGGCCTGCTGTGTTCCACCATCCTTTTGTGCGTGTAGTTTCTTGAATTTCCAGCATCTGCAAATTTCCCTGTAGATGCTGCCAGGCCTGCTGTGTTCCACTGGCATTTAGTGTATGTTCTTGTTTGAATTTCCGGCATCTGGAGATTTCCCTGTAGATGCTGCCCGGCCTGCTGTGTTCTACCGTCACTTTGTGTGTGTTGTTGTTTGAATTTCCAGCATCTGCAGATTTCCTCCTGTTTGCTGCCTGGCCTGCTGTGATCCGCCATCATTTTGTGCGTGTTGTTGTTTGAATTTCCTGCCTCTGCAGTTTTCCTCCTGTTTGCTGCCTGGCCTGCTGTGTTCCGCCATCATTTTGTGCGTGTTGTTATTTGAATTTCCAGCATCTGCAGATTTCCCTGTAGATGCTGCGTGGCCTGCTGTGTTCCACCATCATTTTGTGTGTGTTGTTGTTTGAATTTCCAGCATCCGCAGATTTGACTGTAGATGCTGCCCGGCCTGCTATGTTCCACCGGCATTTAGTTGGTGTTATTGTTTGAATTTCCAGCATCTTCAGATTTCCCTGTAGATGCTGACTGGCCTGCTGTGTTCTGCCGGCATTTTGTGTGTGTTTTTGTTTGAATTTCCAGCATCTTCAGATTTCCCTGTAGATGCTGACTGGCCTGCTGTGTTCCACCTGCATTTTGTGTGTGTTGTTGTTTGAATTTCCTGCCTCTGCAGTTTTCCTCCTGTTTGCTGCCCGGCCTGCTGTGTTCCGTCGGCATTTAGTGTGTGTTGTTGTTTGAATTTCCAGCATCTGCATATTTCCTCCTGTTTGCTGCCCGGCCTGCTGTGTTCCGTCGGCATTTTGTGTGTGTTGTTGTTTGAATTTCCAGCATCTGCAGATTTCCCTGTAGATGCTGCCTGGCCTGCTGTGTTCTGCCGGCATTTAGTGTATGTTGTTGTTTGAATTTCCAGCATCTGCAGATTTCCCTGTAGATGCTGCCTGGCCTGCTGTGTTCCCCTGGCATTTAGTGTGTGTTGTTGTTTGAATTTCCAGCATCTGCAGATTTCCCTGTAGATGCTGCCCGGCCTGCTGTGTTCCACCATCCTTTTGTGCGTGTAGTTTCTTGAATTTCCAGCATCTGCAGATTTCCCTGTAGATGCTGCCAGGCCTGCTGTGTTCCACCGGCATTTAGTTTGTGTTGTTGTTTGAATTTCCAGCATCTGCAGATTTCCTCCTGTTTGCTGCCTGGCCTGCTGTGTTCCACCGGCATTTAGTGTATGTTCTTGTTTGAATTTCCGGCATCTGGAGATTTCCCTGTAGATGCTGCCCGGCCTGCTTTGTTCTACCGTCACTTTGTGTGTGTTGTTGTTTGAATTTCCAGCATCTGCAGATTTCCTCCTGTTTGCTGCCTGGCCTACTGTGTTCCGCCATCATTTTGTGCGTGTTGTTGTTTGAATTTCCTGCCTCTGCAGTTTTCCTCCTGTTTGCTGCCTGGCCTGCTGTGTTCCGCCATCATTTTGTGCGTGTTGTTATTTGAATTTCCAGCATCTGCAGATTTCCCTGTAGATGCTGCGTGGCCTGCTGTGTTCCACCATCATTTTGTGTGTGTTGTTGTTTGAATTTCCAGCATCCGCAGATTTGACTGTAGATGCTGCCCGGCCTGCTATGTACCACCGGCATTTAGTGGGTGTTGTTGTTTGAATTTCCAGCATCTTCAGATTTCCCTGTAGATGCTAACTGGCCTGCTGTGTTCTGCCGGCATTTTGTGTGTGTTTTTGTTTGAATTTCCAGCATCTGCAGATTTCCCTGTAGATGCTGTTTGGCCTGCTGTGTTCCACCATCATTTTGTGTGTGTTGTTGTTTGAATTTCCAGCATCCGCAGATTTGACTGTAGATGCTGCCCGGCCTGCTATGTTCCACTGGCATTTAGTGGGTGTTGTTGTTTGAATTTCCAGCATCTTCAGATTTCCCTGTAGATGCTGACTGGCCTGCTGTGTTCTGCCGGCATTTAGTGGGTGTTGTTGTTTGAATTTCCAGCATCTGCAGATTTCCCTGTGGATGCTGCCTGGCCTGCTGTGTTCCACCATCATTTTGTGCGTGTTGTTCTTTGAATTTCCAGCATCTGCAGTTTTCCCTGTAGATGCTGCCTGGCCTGCTGTGTTCTGCCGGCATTTTGTGTGTGTTGTTGTTTGAATTTCCAGCATCTGCAGATTTCCCTGTAGATGCTGCCTGGCCTGCTGTGTTCCACTGGCATTTAGTGTGTGTTCTTGTTTGAATTTCCAGCATCTGCAGATTTCCCTGTGGATGCTGCCTGGCCTGCTGTGTTCCGCTGGCATTTTGTGTGTGTTGTTGTTTGAATTTCCAGCATCTGCAGATTTCCTCCTGTTTGCTGCCCGGCCTGCTGTGTTCCGTCGGCATTTTGTGTGTGTTGTTGTTTGAATTTCCAGCATCTGCAGATTTCCCTGTAGATGCTGCCTGGCCTGCTGTGTTCTGCCGGCATTTAGTGTGTGTTGTTGTTTGAATTTCCAGCATCTGCAGATTTCCCTGTAGATGCTGCCTGGCCTGCTGTGTTCCACTGGCATTTAGTGTGTGTTGTTGTTTGAATTTCCAGCATCTGCAGATTTCCCTGTAGATGCTGCCCGGCCTGCTGTGTTCCACCATCCTTTTGTGCGTGTAGTTTCTTGAATTTCCAGCATCTGCAGATTTCCCTGTAGATGCTGCCAGGCCTGCTGTGTTCCACCGGCATTTAGTGTGTGTTGTTGTTTGAATTTCCAGCATCTGCAGATTTCCTCCTGTTTGCTGCCTGGCCTGCTGTGTTCCGCCGGCATTTAGTGTATGTTCTTGTTTGAATTTCCGGCATCTGGAGATTTCCCTGTAGATGCTGCCCGGCCTGCTGTATTCTACCGTCACTTTGTGTGTGTTGTTGTTTGAATTTCCAGCATCTGCAGATTTCCTCCTGTTTGCTGCCTGGCCTGCTGTGTTCCGCCATCATTTTGTGCGTGTTGTTGTTTGAATTTCCTGCCTCTGCAGTTTTCCTCCTGTTTGCTGCCTGGCCTGCTGTGTTCCGCCATCATTTTGTGCGTGTTGTTATTTGAATTTCCAGCATCTGCAGATTTCCCTGTAGATGCTGCGTGGCCTGCTGTGTTCCACCATCATTTTGTGTGTGTTGTTGTTTGAATTTCCAGCATCCGCAGATTTGACTGTAGATGCTGCCCGGCCTGCTATGTTCCACCGGCATTTAGTGGGTGTTATTGTTTGATTTTCCAGCATCTTCAGATTTCCCTGTAGATGCTGACTGGCCTGCTGTGTTCTGCCGGCATTTTGTGTGTGTTTTTGTTTGAATTTCCAGCATCTGCAGATTTCCCTGTAGATGCTGTTTGGCCTGCTGTGTTCCACCTGCATTTTGTGTGTGTTGTTGTTTGAATTTCCAGCATCTGCAGATTTCCCTGTAGATGCTGCGTGGCCTGCTGTGTTCCACCATCATTTTGTGTGTGTTGTTGTTTGAATTTCCAGCATCCGCAGATTTGACTGTAGATGCTGCGTGGCCTGCTATGTTCCACTGGCATTTAGTGGGTGTTGTTGTTTGAATTTCCAGCATCTGCAGATTTCCCTGTAGATGCTGACTGGCCTGCTGTGTTCTGCCGGCATTTTGTGTGTGTTTTTGTTTGAATTTCCAGCATCTGCAGATTTCCCTGTGGATGCTGCCTGGCCTGCTGTGTTCCACCATCATTTTGTGCGTGTTGTTCTTTGAATTTCCAGCATCTGCAGTTTTCCCTGTAGATGCTGCCTGGCCTGCTGTGTTCTGCCGGCATTTAGTGTGTGTTGTTGTTTGAATTTCCAGCATCTGCAGATTTCCTCCTGTTTGCTGCCTGGCCTGCTGTGTTCCGCCATCATTTTGTGCGTGTTGTTGTTTGAATTTCCTGCCTCTGCAGTTTTCCTCCTGTTTGCTGCCTGGCCTGCTGTGTTCCGCCATCATTTTGTGCGTGTTGTTATTTGAATTTCCAGCATCTGCAGATTTCCCTGTAGATGCTGCGTGGCCTGCTGTGTTCCACCATCATTTTCTGTGTGTTGTTGTTTGAATTTCCAGCATCCGCAGATTTGACTGTAGATGCTGCCCGGCCTGCTATGTTCCACTGGCATTTAGTGGGTGTTGTTGTTTGAATTTCCAGCATCTTCAGATTTCCCTGTAGATGCTGACTGGCCTGCTGTGTTCTGCCGGCATTTTGTGTGTGTTTTTGTTTGAATTTCCAGCATCTGCAGATTTCCCTGTGGATGCTGCCTGGCCTGCTGTGTTCCGCCATCATTTTGTGCGTGTTGTTCTTTGAATTTCCAGCATCTGCAGATTTCCCTGTGGATGCTGCCTGGCCTGCTGTGTTCCACCATCATTTTGTGAGTGTTGTTCTTTGAATTTCCAGCATCTGCAGTTTTCCCTGTAGATGCTGCCTGGCCTGCTGTGTTCTGCCGGCATTTAGTGTGTGTTGTTGTTTGAATTTCCAGCATCTGCAGATTTCCCTGTAGATGCTGCCTGGCCTGCTGTGTTCCGCTGGCATTTTGTGTGTGTTGTTGTTTGAATTTCCAGCATCTGCAGATTTCCCTGTGGATGCTGCCTGGCCTGCTGTGTTCCACTGGCATTTAGTGTGTGTTCTTGTTTGAATTTCCAGCATCTGCAGATTTCCCTGTGGATGCTGCCTGGCCTGCTGTGTTCCGCTGGCATTTTGTGTGTGTTGTTGTTTGAATTTCCAGCATCTGCAGATTTCCTCCTGTTTGCTGCCCGGCCTGCTGTGTTCCGTCGGCATTTAGTGTGTGTTGTTGTTTGAATTTCCAGCATCTGCATATTCCCTCCTGTTTGCTGCCCGGCCTGCTGTGTTCCGTCGGCATTTTGTGTGTGTTGTTGTTTGAATTTCCAGCATCTGCAGATTTCCCTGTAGATGCTGCCTGGCCTGCTGTGTTCTGCCGGCATTTAGTGTGTGTTGTTGTTTGAATTTCCAGCATCTGCAGATTTCCCTGTAGATGCTGCCTGGCCTGCTGTGTTCCACTGGCATTTAGTGTGTGTTGTTGTTTGAATTTCCAGCATCTGCAGATTTCCCTGTAGATGCTGCCCGGCCTGCTGTGTTCCACCATCCTTTTGTGCGTGTAGTTTCTTGAATTTCCAGCATCTGCAGATTTCCCTGTAGATGCTGCCAGGCCTGCTGTGTTCCACTGGCATTTAGTGTGTGTTGTTGTTTGAATTTCCAGCATCTGCAGATTTCCTCCTGTTTGCTGCCTGGCCTGCTGTGTTCCGCCGGCATTTAGTGTATGTTCTTGTTTGAATTTCCGGCATCTGGAGATTTCCCTGTAGATGCTGCCCGGCCTGCTGTGTTCTACCGTCACTTTGTGTGTGTTGTTGTTTGAATTTCCAGCATCTGCAGATTTCCTCCTGTTTGCTGCCTGTCCTGCTGTGTTCCGCCATCATTTTGTGCGTGTTGTTGTTTGAATTTCCTGCCTCTGCAGTTTTCCTCCTGTTTGCTGCCTGGCCTGCTGTGTTCCGCCATCATTTTGTGCGTGTTGTTATTTGAATTTCCAGCATCTGCAGATTTCCCTGTAGATGCTGCGTGGCCTGCTGTGTTCCACTATCATTTTGTGTGTGTTGTTGTTTGAATTTCCAGCATCCGCAGATTTGACTGTAGATGCTGCCCGGCCTGCTATGTTCCACCGGCATTTAGTGGGTGTTGTTGTTTGAATTTCCAGCATCTTCAGATTTCCCTGTAGATGCTGACTGGCCTGCTGTGTTCTGCCGGCATTTTGTGTGTGTTTTTGTTTGAATTTCCAGCATCTGCAGATTTCCCTGTAGATGCTGTCTGGCCTGCTGTGTTCCACCTGCATTTTGTGTGTGTTGTTGTTTGAATTTCCAGCATCTGCAGATTTCCCTGTGGATGCTGCCTGGCCTGCTGTGTTCCGCCATCATTTTGTGCGTGTTGTTCTTTGAATTTCCAGCATCTGCAGATTTCCCTGTGGATGCTGCCTGGCCTGCTGTGTTCCACCATCATTTTGTGCGTGTTGTTCTTTGAATTTCCAGCATCTGCAGTTTTCCCTGTAGATGCTGCCTGGCCTGCTGTGTTCCACTGGCATTTAGTGTGTGTTCTTGTTTGAATTTCCAGCATCTGCAGATTTCCCTGTGGATGCTGCCTGGCCTGCTGTGTTCCGCTGGCATTTTGTGTGTGTTGTTGTTTGAATTTCCAGCATCTGCAGATTTCCTCCTGTTTGCTGCCCGGCCTGCTGTGTTCCGCTGGTATTTTGTGTGTGTTGTTGTTTGAATTTCCAGCATCTGCAGATTTCCCTGTAGATGCTGCCTGGCCTGCTGTGTTCTGCCGGCATTTAGTGTGTGTTGTTGTTTGAATTTCCAGCATCTGCAGATTTCCCTGTAGATGCTGCCTGGCCTGCTGTGTTCCACCATCCTTTTGTGCGTGTAGTTTCTTGAATTTCCAGCATCTGCAGATTTACCTGTAGATGCTGCCTGGCCTGCTGTGTTCCGTCGGCATTTAGTGTGTGTTGTTGTTTGAATTTCCAGCATCTGCATATTTCCTCCTGTTTGCTGCCCGGCCTGCTGTGTTCCGTCGGCATTTTGTGTGTGTTGTTGTTTGAATTTCCAGCATCTGCATATTTCCTCCTGTTTGCTGCCCGGCCTGCTGTGTTCCGTCGGCATTTTGTGTGTGTTGTTGTTTGAATTTCCAGCATCTGCAGATTTCCCTGTAGATGCTGCCTGGCCTGCTGTGTTCTGCCGGCATTTAGTGTGTGTTGTTGTTTGAATTTCCAGCATCTGCAGATTTCCCTGTAGATGCTGCCTGGCCTGCTGTGTTCCACCATCCTTTTGTGCGTGTAGTTTCTTGAATTTCCAGCATCTGCAGATTTCCCTGTAGATGCTGCCAGGCCTGCTGTGATCCACTGGCATTTAGTGTATGTTCTTGTTTGAATTTCCGGCATCTGGAGATTTCCCTGTAGATGCTGCCCGGCCTGCTGTGTTCTACCGTCACTTTGTGTGTGTTGTTGTTTGAATTTCCAGCATCTGCAGATTTCCTCCTGTTTGCTGCCTGGCCTGCTGTGTTCCGCCATCATTTTGTGTGTGTTGTTGTTTGATTTTCCTGCCTCTGCAGTTTTCCTCCTGTTTGCTGCCTGGCCTGCTGTGTTCCGCCATCATTTTGTGCGTGTTGTTATTTGAATTTCCAGCATCTGCAGATTTCCCTGTAGATGCTGCGTGGCCTGCTGTGTTCCACCATCATTTTGTGTGTGTTGTTGTTTGAATTTCCAGCATCTGCAGATTTCCCTGTAGATGCTGCCTGGCCTGCTGTGTTCCGCCATCATTTTGTGCGTGTTGTTGTTTGAATTTCCTGCCTCTGCAGTTTTCCTCCTGTTTGCTGCCTGGCCTGCTGTGTTCCGCCATCATTTTGTGCGTGTTGTTATTTGAATTTCCAGCATCTGCAGATTTCCCTGTAGATGCTGCGTGGCCTGCTGTGTTCCACCATCATTTTGTGTGTGTTGTTGTTTGAATTTCCAGCATCCGCAGATTTGACTGTAGATGCTGCCCGGCCTGCTATGTTCCACCGGCATTTAGTGGGTGTTATTGTTTGAATTTCCAGCATCTTCAGATTTCCCTGTAGATGCTGACTGGCCTGCTGTGTTCTGCCGGCATTTTGTGTGTGTTTTTGTTTGAATTTCCAGCATCTTCAGATTTCCCTGTAGATGCTGACTGGCCTGCTGTGTTCCACCTGCATTTTGTGTGTGTTGTTGTTTGAATTTCCTGCCTCTGCAGTTTTCCTCCTGTTTGCTGCCCGGCCTGCTGTGTTCCGTCGGCATTTAGTGTGTGTTGTTGTTTGAATTTCCAGCATCTGCAGATTTCCCTGTAGATGCTGCCCGGCCTGCTGTGTTCCACCATCCTTTTGTGAGTGTAGTTTCTTGAATTTCCAGCATCTGCAGATTTCCCTGTAGATGCTGCCAGGCCTGCTGTGTTCCACCGGCATTTAGTTTGTGTTGTTGTTTGAATTTCCAGTATCTGCAGATTTCCTCCTGTTTGCTGCCTGGCATGCTGTGTTCTGCCGGCATTTAGTGTGTATTGTTGTTTGAATTTCCAGATTCTGCAGATTTCCTCCTGTTTGCTGCCTGGCCTGTTGTGTTGCTCCGGTATTTAGTGTATGTTGTTGCTTGAATTTCCGGCATCTGGAGATTTCCCTGTAGATGCTGCCTGGCCTGCTGTGTTCCACTGGTATTTAGTGTGTGTTGTTGTATGAATTTCCAGATTCTGCAGATTTCCTCCTGTTTGCTGCCTGGCATGCTCTGTTCCGCCGGTATTTAGTGTATGTTGTTGCTTGAATTTCCGGCATCTGCAGATTTCCGTGTAGATGCTGCCTGGCCTGCTGTGTTCCACTGGCATTTAGTGTGTGTTCTTGTTTGAATTTCTAGCATCTGCAGATTTCACTGTAGATGCTGCCTGGCCTGCTGTGTTCCACCAGCATTTTGTGTGTGTTGTTGTTTGAATTTCCAGCATCTGCAGATTTCCTCGTGTTTGCTGCCTGGCCTGCTGTGTTCCTCCGGTATTTAGTGTCTGTTGTTGTTTGAATTTCCAGCATCTGCAGATTTCCCTGTAGATGCTGTCTGGCCTGCTGTGTTCCACCTGCAATTTGTGTGTGTTGTTGTTTGAATTTCCAGCATCTGCAGATTTCCTCTTTTTTGCTGCCTGGCCTGCTGTGTTCCGCCATCATTTTGTGCGTGTTGTTGTTTGAATTTCCAGCATCCGCAGATTTCACTGTAGATGCTGCCTGGCCTACTGTTTTCCACCGGCATTTAGTGTGTGTAGTTGTTTGAATTTCCAGCATCTTCAGATCTCCCTGTAGATGCTGCCCGGCCTACTGTTTTCCACCGGCATTTAGTGTGTGTTCTTATTTGAATTTCCAGCATCTGCAGATTTCCCTGTAGATGCTGCCTGGCCTACTGTTTTCCACCGGTATTTAGTGTGTGTTGTTGTATGAATTTCCGGCATCTGCAGATTTCCCTGTAGATGCTGCCTTGGCCTGCTGTGTTCCACTGGCATTTAGCGTGTGTTGTTGTGCTGAATTTCCGGCATCTGCAGATTTCCCTGTAGATGCTGCCTGGCCTGCTGTGTTCCATTGGCATTTAGTGTGTGTTGTTGTTTGAATTTCCAGCATCTTCAGATCTCCCTGTAGATGCTGCCCGGCCTACTGTTTTCCGCCGGCATTTGGTGTGTGTTGTTGTTTGAATTTCCAGTATCTGCAGATTTCCTCCTGTTTGCTGCCTGGCATGCTGTGTTCCGCCGGTATTTAGTGTATGTTGTTGCTTGAATTTCCAGCATCTGCAGATTTCCCTGTAGATGCTGCCTGGCATGCTGTGTTCCACCAGCATTTTGTGTGTGTTGTTGTTTGAATTTCCATCATCTGCAGATTTCCCTGTAGATGCTGCCTGGCCTGCTGTGTTCCACCTGCATTTATTGTGTGTTGTTGTTTGAATTTCCAGCATCTACAGATTTCCCTGTAGATGCTGCCTGGCCTGCTGTGTTCCACCGGCATTTTGTGTGTGTTGTTGTTTGAATTTCCAGCATCTGCAGATTTCCTCCTGTTTGCTGCCTGGCCTGCTGTGTTCCGCCATCATTTTGTGTGTGTTGTTGTTTGAATTTCCAGCATCCGCAGATTTCACTGTAGATGCTGCCTGGCCTGCTGTGTTCCACCGGCATTTTGTGTGTATTGTTGTTTGAATTTCCAGATTCTGCAGATTTCCTCCTGTTTGCTGCCTGGCCTGCTGTGTTCCACCGGCATTTAGTGTGTATTGTTGTTTGAATTTCCAGATTCTGCTGATTTCCTCCTGTTTGCTGCCTGGCCTGCTGTGTTCTACCGGCATTTAGTGTGTGTTGTTGTTTGAATTTCCAGCATCTGCATATTTCCCTGTAGATGCTGCCCGGCCTGCTGTGTTCCACTGGCATTTAGTGTGAATTGTTCTTTGAATTTCCAGCATCTTCAGATCTCCCTGTAGATGCTGCCCGGCCTACTGTTTTCCACCGGCATTTAGTGTGTGTTGTTATTTGAATTTCCAGCATCTGCAGATTTCCCTGCAGATGCTGCCTGGACTGCAATATTCCACCGGCATTTACTGTGTGTTGTTGTTTGAATTTCCAGCATCTGCAGATTTCCCTGTAGATGCTGCCCGGCCTACTGTTTTCCGCCGGCATTTAGTGTGTGTTCTTATTTGAATTTCCAGCATCTGCAGATTTCCCTGTAGATGCTGCCTGGCCTACTGTTTTCCACCGGTATTTAGTGTGTGTTGTTGTATGAATTTCCGGCATCTGCAGATTTCCCTGTAGATGCTGCCTTGGCCTGCTGTGTTCCACTGGCATTTAGCGTGTGTTGTTGTGCTGAATTTCCGGCATCTGCAGATTTCCCTGTAGATGCTGCCTGGCCTGCTGTGTTCCATTGGCATTTAGTGTGTGTTGTTGTTTGAATTTCCAGCATCTTCAGATCTCCCTGTAGATGCTGCCCGGCCTACTGTTTTCCGCCGGCATTTGGTGTGTGTTGTTGTTTGAATTTCCAGTATCTGCAGATTTCCTCCTGTTTGCTGCCTGGCATGCTGTGTTCCGCCGGTATTTAGTGTATGTTGTTGCTTGAATTTCCAGCATCTGCAGATTTCCCTGTAGATGCTGCCTGGCATGCTGTGTTCCACCAGCATTTTGTGTGTGTTGTTGTTTGAATTTCCATCATCTGCAGATTTCCCTGTAGATGCTGCCTGGCCTGCTGTGTTCCACCTGCATTTATTGTGTGTTGTTGTTTGAATTTCCAGCATCTACAGATTTCCCTGTAGATGCTGCCTGGCCTGCTGTGTTCCACCGGCATTTTGTGTGTGTTGTTGTTTGAATTTCCAGCATCTGCAGATTTCCTCCTGTTTGCTGCCTGGCCTGCTGTGTTCCGCCATCATTTTGTGTGTGTTGTTGTTTGAATTTCCAGCATCCGCAGATTTCACTGTAGATGCTGCCCGGCCTGCTGTGTTCCACCGGCATTTAGTGTGTATTGTTGTTTGAATTTCCAGATTCTGCTGATTTCCTCCTGTTTGCTGCCTGGCCTGCTGTGTTCTACCGGCATTTAGTGTGTGTTGTTGTTTGAATTTCCAGCATCTGCATATTTCCCTGTAGATGCTGCCCGGCCTGCTGTGTTCCACTGGCATTTAGTGTGAATTGTTCTTTGAATTTCCAGCATCTTCAGATCTCCCTGTAGATGCTGCCCGGCCTACTGTTTTCCACCGGCATTTAGTGTGTGTTGTTATTTGAATTTCCAGCATCTGCAGATTTCCCTGCAGATGCTGCCTGGACTGCAATATTCCACCGGCATTTACTGTGTGTTGTTGTTTGAATTTCCAGCATCTGCAGATTTCCTCCTGTTTGCTGCCTGGCATGCTCTGTTCCGCTGGTATTTAGTGTATGTTGTTGCTTGAATTTCCGGCATCTGGAGATTTCACTGTAGATGCTGCCTGGCCTGCTGTGTTCCACCAGCATTTTGTGTATGTTGTTGCTTGAATTTCCAGCATCTGCAGATTTCCCTGTAGATGCTGCCTGGCCTGCTGTGTTCCACCAGCATTTTGTGTGTGTTGTTGTTTGAATTTCCGGCATCTGCAGATTTCCGTGTAGATGCTGCCTGGCCTGCTGTGTTCCCCTGGCATTTAGTGTGTGTTCTTGTTTGAATTTCTAGCATCTGCAGTTTTCCCTGTAGATCCTGCCCGGCCTGCTGTGTTCCTCCGGTATTTAGTGTCTGTTGTTGTTTGAATTTCCAGCATCTGCAGATTTCCCTGTAGATGCTGTCTGGCCTGCTGTGTTCCACCTGCATTTTGTGTGTGTTGTTGTTTGAATTTCCAGCATCCGCAGATTTCACTGTAGATGCTGCCTGGCCTGCTGTGTTCCACTGGCATTTAGCGTGTGTTGTTGTTCTGAATTTCCGGCATCTGCAGATTTCCCTGTAGATGCTGCCTGGCCTGCTGTGTTCCATTGGCATTTAGTGTGTGTTGTTATTTGAATTTCCAGCATCTGCAGATTTCCCTGTAGATGCTGCGTGGCCTGCTGTGTTCCACCATCATTTTGTGTGTGTTGTTGTTTGAATTTCCAGCATCCGCAGATTTGACTGTAGATGCTGCCCGGCCTGCTATGTTCCACCGGCATTTAGTGGGTGTTATTGTTTGATTTTCCAGCATCTTCAGATTTCCCTGTAGATGCTGACTGGCCTGCTGTGTTCTGCCGGCATTTTGTGTGTGTTTTTGTTTGAATTTCCAGCATCTGCAGATTTCCCTGTAGATGCTGTTTGGCCTGCTGTGTTCCACCTGCATTTTGTGTGTGTTGTTGTTTGAATTTCCAGCATCTGCAGATTTCCCTGTAGATGCTGCGTGGCCTGCTGTGTTCCACCATCATTTTGTGTGTGTTGTTGTTTGAATTTCCAGCATCCGCAGATTTGACTGTAGATGCTGCCCGGCCTGCTATGTTCCACTGGCATTTAGTGGGTGTTGTTGTTTGAATTTCCAGCATCTGCAGATTTCCCTGTAGATGCTGACTGGCCTGCTGTGTTCTGCCGGCATTTTGTGTGTGTTTTTGTTTGAATTTCCAGCATCTGCAGATTTCCCTGTGGATGCTGCCTGGCCTGCTGTGTTCCACCATCATTTTGTGCGTGTTGTTCTTTGAATTTCCAGCATCTGCAGTTTTCCCTGTAGATGCTGCCTGGCCTGCTGTGTTCTGCCGGCATTTAGTGTGTGTTGTTGTTTGAATTTCCAGCATCTGCAGATTTCCTCCTGTTTGCTGCCTGGCCTGCTGTGTTCCGCCATCATTTTGTGCGTGTTGTTGTTTGAATTTCCTGCCTCTGCAGTTTTCCTCCTGTTTGCTGCCTGGCCTGCTGTGTTCCGCCATCATTTTGTGCGTGTTGTTATTTGAATTTCCAGCATCTGCAGATTTCCCTGTAGATGCTGCTTGGCCTGCTGTGTTCCACCATCATTTTGTGTGTGTTGTTGTTTGAATTTCCAGCATCCGCAGATTTGACTGTAGATGCTGCCCGGCCTGCTATGTTCCACTGGCATTTAGTGGGTGTTGTTGTTTGAATTTCCAGCATCTTCAGATTTCCCTGTAGATGCTGACTGGCCTGCTGTGTTCTGCCGGCATTTTGTGTGTGTTTTTGTTTGAATTTCCAGCATCTGCAGATTTCCCTGTGGATGCTGCCTGGCCTGCTGTGTTCCGCCATCATTTTGTGCGTGTTGTTCTTTGAATTTCCAGCATCTGCAGATTTCCCTGTGGATGCTGCCTGGCCTGCTGTGTTCCACCATCATTTTGTGCGTGTTGTTCTTTGAATTTCCAGCATCTGCAGTTTTCCCTGTAGATGCTGCCTGGCCTGCTGTGTTCTGCCGGCATTTAGTGTGTGTTGTTGTTTGAATTTCCAGCATCTGCAGATTTCCCTGTAGATGCTGCCTGGCCTGCTGTGTTCCGCTGGCATTTTGTGTGTGTTGTTGTTTGAATTTCCAGCATCTGCAGATTTCCCTGTGGATGCTGCCTGGCCTGCTGTGTTCCACTGGCATTTAGTGTGTGTTCTTGTTTGAATTTCCAGCATCTGCAGATTTCCCTGTGGATGCTGCCTGGCCTGCTGTGTTCCGCTGGCATTTTGTGTGTGTTGTTGTTTGAATTTCCAGCATCTGCAGATTTCCTCCTGTTTGCTGCCCGGCCTGCTGTGTTCCGTCGGCATTTAGTGTGTGTTGTTGTTTGAATTTCCAGCATCTGCATATTCCCTCCTGTTTGCTGTCCGGCCTGCTGTGTTCCGTCGGCATTTTGTGTGTGTTGTTGTTTGAATTTCCAGCATCTGCAGATTTCCCTGTAGATGCTGCCTGGCCTGCTGTGTTCTGCCGGCATTTAGTGTGTGTTGTTGTTTGAATTTCCAGCATCTGCAGATTTCCCTGTAGATGCTGCCTGGCCTGCTGTGTTCCACTGGCATTTAGTGTGTGTTGTTGTTTGAATTTCCAGCATCTGCAGATTTCCCTGTAGATGCTGCCCGGCCTGCTGTGTTCCACCATCCTTTTGTGCGTGTAGTTTCTTGAATTTCCAGCATCTGCAGATTTCCCTGTAGATGCTGCCAGGCCTGCTGTGTTCCACTGGCATTTAGTGTGTGTTGTTGTTTGAATTTCCAGCATCTGCAGATTTCCTCCTGTTTGCTGCCTGGCCTGCTGTGTTCCGCCGGCATTTAGTGTATGTTCTTGTTTGAATTTCCGGCATCTGGAGATTTCCCTGTAGATGCTGCCCGGCCTGCTGTGTTCTACCGTCACTTTGTGTGTGTTGTTGTTTGAATTTCCAGCATCTGCAGATTTCCTCCTGTTTGCTGCCTGTCCTGCTGTGTTCCGCCATCATTTTGTGCGTGTTGTTGTTTGAATTTCCTGCCTCTGCAGTTTTCCTCCTGTTTGCTGCCTGGCCTGCTGTGTTCCGCCATCATTTTGTGCGTGTTGTTATTTGAATTTCCAGCATCTGCAGATTTCCCTGTAGATGCTGCGTGGCCTGCTGTGTTCCACTATCATTTTGTGTGTGTTGTTGTTTGAATTTCCAGCATCCGCAGATTTGACTGTAGATGCTGCCCGGCCTGCTATGTTCCACCGGCATTTAGTGGGTGTTGTTGTTTGAATTTCCAGCATCTTCAGATTTCCCTGTAGATGCTGACTGGCCTGCTGTGTTCTGCCGGCATTTTGTGTGTGTTTTTGTTTGAATTTCCAGCATCTGCAGATTTCCCTGTAGATGCTGTCTGGCCTGCTGTGTTCCACCTGCATTTTGTGTGTGTTGTTGTTTGAATTTCCAGCATCTGCAGATTTCCCTGTGGATGCTGCCTGGCCTGCTGTGTTCCGCCATCATTTTGTGCGTGTTGTTCTTTGAATTTCCAGCATCTGCAGATTTCCCTGTGGATGCTGCCTGGCCTGCTGTGTTCCACCATCATTTTGTGCGTGTTGTTCTTTGAATTTCCAGCATCTGCAGTTTTCCCTGTAGATGCTGCCTGGCCTGCTGTGTTCCACTGGCATTTAGTGTGTGTTCTTGTTTGAATTTCCAGCATCTGCAGATTTCCCTGTGGATGCTGCCTGGCCTGCTGTGTTCCGCTGGCATTTTGTGTGTGTTGTTGTTTGAATTTCCAGCATCTGCAGATTTCCCTGTAGATGCTGCCTGGCCTGCTGTGTTCTGCCGGCATTTAGTGTGTGTTGTTGTTTGAATTTCCAGCATCTGCAGATTTCCCTGTAGATGCTGCCTGGCCTGCTGTGTTCCACTGGCATTTAGTGTGTGTTGTTGTTTGAATTTCCAGCATCTGCAGATTTCCCTGTAGATGCTGCCCGGCCTGCTGTGTTCCACCATCCTTTTGTGCGTGTAGTTTCTTGAATTTCCAGCATCTGCAGATTTCCCTGTAGATGCTGCCAGGCCTGCTGTGTTCCACTGGCATTTAGTGTATGTTCTTGTTTGAATTTCCGGCATCTGGAGATTTCCCTGTAGATGCTGCCCGGCCTGCTGTGTTCTACCGTCACTTTGTGTGTGTTGTTGTTTGAATTTCCAGCATCTGCAGATTTCCTCCTGTTTGCTGCCTGGCCTGCTGTGTTCCGCCATCATTTTGTGCGTGTTGTTGTTTGAATTTCCTGCCTCTGCAGTTTTCCTCCTGTTTGCTGCCTGGCCTGCTGTGTTCCGCCATCATTTTGTGCGTGTTGTTATTTGAATTTCCAGCATCTGCAGATTTCCCTGTAGATGCTGCGTGGCCTGCTGTGTTCCACCATCATTTTGTGTGTGTTGTTGTTTGAATTTCCAGCATCCGCAGATTTGACTGTAGATGCTGCCCGGCCTGCTATGTTCCACCGGCATTTAGTGGGTGTTATTGTTTGAATTTCCAGCATCTTCAGATTTCCCTGTAGATGCTGACTGGCCTGCTGTGTTCTGCCGGCATTTTGTGTGTGTTTTTGTTTGAATTTCCAGCATCTTCAGATTTCCCTGTAGATGCTGACTGGCCTGCTGTGTTCCACCTGCATTTTGTGTGTGTTGTTGTTTGAATTTCCTGCCTCTGCAGTTTTCCTCCTGTTTGCTGCCCGGCCTGCTGTGTTCCGTCGGCATTTAGTGTGTGTTGTTGTTTGAATTTCCAGCATCTGCAGATTTCCCTGTAGATGCTGCCAGGCCTGCTGTGTTCCACCATCCTTTTGTGCGTGTAGTTTCTTGAATTTCCAGCATCTGCAGATTTCCCTGTAGATGCTGCCAGGCCTGCTGTGTTCCACCGGCATTTAGTTTGTGTTGTTGTTTGAATTTCCAGTATCTGCAGATTTCCTCCTGTTTGCTGCCTGGCATGCTGTGTTCTGCCGGTATTTAGTGTGTATTGTTGTTTGAATTTCCAGATTCTGCAGATTTCCTCCTGTTTGCTGCCTGGCCTGCTGTGTTGCTCCGGTATTTAGTGTATGTTGTTGCTTGAATTTCCGGCATCTGGAGATTTCCCTGTAGATGCTGCCTGGCCTGCTGTGTTCCACCGGTATTTAGTGTGTGTTGTTGTATGAATTTCCGGCATCTGCAGATTTCCCTGTAGATGCTGCCTTGGCCTGCTGTGTTCCACTGGCATTTAGCGTGTGTTGTTGTTCTGAATTTCCGGCATCTGCAGATTTCCCTGTAGATGCTGCCTGGCCTGCTGTGTTCCATTGGCATTTAGTGTGTGTTGTTGTTTGAATTTCCAGCATCTTCAGATCTCCCTGTAGATGCTGCCCGGCCTACTGTTTTCCGCCGGCATTTGGTGTGTGTTGTTGTTTGAATTTCCAGTATCTGCAGATTTCCTCCTGTTTGCTGCCTGGCATGCTGTGTTCCGCCGGTATTTAGTGTATGTTGTTGCTTGAATTTCCAGCATCTGCAGATTTCCCTGTAGATGCTGCCTGGCATGCTGTGTTCCACCAGCATTTTGTGTGTGTTGTTGTTTGAATTTCCAGCATCTGCAGATTTCCCTGTAGATGCTGCCTGGCCTGCTGTGTTCCACCTGCATTTATTGTGTGTTGTTGTTTGAATTTCCAGCATCTACAGATTTCCCTGTAGATGCTGCCTTTTCCTGCTGTGTTCCACCGGCATTTTGTGTGTGTTGTTGTTTGAATTTCCAGCATCTGCAGATTTCCTCCTGTTTGCTGCCTGGCCTGCTGTGTTCCGCCATCATTTTGTGTGTGTTGTTGTTTGAATTTCCAGCATCCGCAGATTTCACTGTAGATGCTGCCTGGCCTGCTGTGTTCCACCGGCATTTTGTGTGTATTGTTGTTTGAATTTCCAGCATCTGCAGATTTCCTCCTGTTTGCTGCCTGGCCTGCTGTGTTCCACCGGCATTTAGTGTGTATTGTTGTTTGAATTTCCAGATTCTGCTGATTTCCTCCTGTTTGCTGCCTGGCCTGCTGTGTTCTACCGGCATTTAGTGTGTGTTGTTGTTTGAATTTCCAGCATCTGCATATTTCCCTGTAGATGCTGCCCGGCCTGCTGTGTTCCACTGGCATTTAGTGTGAATTGTTCTTTGAATTTCCAGCATCTTCAGATCTCCCTGTAGATGCTGCCCGGCCTACTGTTTTCCACTGGCATTTAGTGTGTGTTGTTGTTTGAATTTCCAGCATCTGCAGATTTCCCTGTAGATGCTGCCCGGCCTACTGTTTTCCACTGGCATTTAGTGTATGTTGTTGCTTGAATTTCCAGCATCTGCAGATTTCCTCCTGTTTGCTGCCTGGCATGCTCTGTTCCGCTGGTATTTAGTGTATGTTGTTGCTTGAATTTCCGGCATCTGGAGATTTCACTGTAGATGCTGCCTGGCCTGCTGTGTTCCACCAGCATTTTGTGTATGTTGTTGCTTGAATTTCCAGCATCTGCAGATTTCCCTGTAGATGCTGCCTGGCCTGCTGTGTTCCACCAGCATTTTGTGTGTGTTGTTGTTTGAATTTCCGGCATCTGCAGATTTCCGTGTAGATGCTGCCTGGCCTGCTGTGTTCCCCTGGCATTTAGTGTGTGTTCTTGTTTGAATTTCTAGCATCTGCAGTTTTCCCTGTAGATACTGCCCGGCCTGCTGTGTTCCTCCGGTATTTAGTGTCTGTTGTTGTTTGAATTTCCAGCATCTGCAGATTTCCCTGTAGATGCTGTCTGGCCTGCTGTGTTCCACCTGCATTTTGTGTGTGTTGTTGTTTGAATTTCCAGCATCCGCAGATTTCACTGTAGATGCTGCCTGGCCTGCTGTGTTCCACCGGCATTTTGTGTGTATTGTTGTTTGAATTTCCAGATTCTGCAGATTTCACTGTAGATGCTGCCTGGCCTGCTGTGTTCCACCGGCATTTAGTGTGTATTGTTGTTTGAATTTCCAGATTCTGCTGATTTCCTCCTGTTTGCTGCCTGGCCTGCTGTGTTCCACCGGCATTTTGTGTGTGTTGTTGTTTGAATTTCCAGCATCTGCATATTTCCCTGTAGATGCTGCCCGGCCTGCTGTGTTCCACTGGCATTTAGTGTGAATTGTTCTTTGAATTTCCAGCATCTTCAGATCTCCCTGTAGATGCTGCCCGGCCTACTGTTTTCCACCGGCATTTAGTGTGTGTTGTTGTTTGAATTTCCAGCATCTTCAGATCTCCCTGTAGATGCTGCCCGGCCTACTGTTTTCCACCGGCATTTAGTGTGTGTTCTTATTTGAATTTCCAGCATCTGCAGATTTCCCTGCAGATGCTGCCTGGCCTGCAATATTCCACCGGCATTTACTGTGTGTTGTTGTTTGAATTTCCAGCATCTGAGGATTTCCTCCTGTTTGCTGCCTGGCATGCTCTGTTCCGCTGGTATTTAGTGTATGTTGTTGCTTGAATTTCCGGCATCTGGAGATTTCCCTGTAGATGCTGCCTGGCCTGCTGTGTTCCACCGGTATTTAGTGTGTGTTGTTGTATGAATTTCCGGCATCTGCAGATTTCCCTGTAGATGCTGCCTGGCCTGCTGTGTTCCACTGGCATTTAGCGTGTGTTCTTGTTTGAATTTCCGGCATCTGCAGATTTCCCTGTAGATGCTGCCTGGCCTGCTGTGTTCCATTGGCATTTAGTGTGTGTTGTTGTTTGAATTTCCAGCATCTTCAGATCTCCCTGTAGATGCTGCCCGGCCTACTGTTTTCCGCCGGCATTTGGTGTGTGTTGTTGTTTGAAATTCCAGTATCTGCAGATTTCCTCCTGTTTGCTGCGTTGCATGCTGTGTTCCGCCGGTATTTAGTGTATGTTGTTGCTTGAATTTCCAGCATCTGCAGATTTCCCTGTAGATGCTGCCTGGCCTGCTGTGTTCCGCCGGTATTTAGTGTGTGTTGTTGTTTGAATTTCCGGCATCTGCAGATTTCACTGTAGATGCTGCCTGGCCTGCTGTGTTCCACCGGTATTTAGTGTCTGTTGTTGTTTGAATTTCCAGCATCTGCAGATTTCACTGTAGATGCTGTCTGGCCTGCTGTGTTCCACCATCATTTTGTGTGTGTTGTTGTTTGAATTTCCTGCATCTGCAGATTTCCCTGTAGATGCGGCCCGGCCTACTGTGTTCCACCGGCATTTTGTGTGTGTTGTTGTTTGAAATTTCAGCATCTGCAGATTTCCCTGTAGATGCTGCCTGGCCTGCTGTGTTCCGCCGGTATTTAGTGTGTGTTGTTGTTTGAATTTCCAGATTCTGCTGATTTCCTCCTGTTTGCTGCCTGGCCTGCTGTGTTCCACCGGCATTTTGTGTGTGTTGTTGTTTGAATTTCCAGCATCTGCATATTTCCCTGTAGATGCTGCCCGGCCTACTGTTTTCCACCGGCATTTAGTGTGTGTTGTTGTTTGAATTTCCAGCATCTTCAGATTTCCCTGTAGATGCAGCCTGGCCTGCTGTGTTCCACCGGCATTTAGTGTGTGTTGTTGTTTGAATTTCCAGACTCTGCTGATTTCCTCCTGTTTGCTGCCTGGCCTGCTGTGTTCCACCGGCATTTTGTGTGTGTTGTTGTTTGAATTTCCAGCATCTGCATATTTCCCTGTAGATGCTGCCCGGCCTGCTGTGTTCCACTGGCATTTAGTGTGAATTGTTGTTTGAATTTCCAGCATCTTCAGATCTCCCTGTAGATGCTGCCCGGCCTACTGTTTTCCACCGGCATTTAGTGTGTGTTGTTGTTTGAATTTCCAGCATCTTCAGATCTCCCTGTAGATGCTGCCCGGCCTACTGTTTTCCACCGGCATTTAGTGTGTGTTGTTATTTGAATTTCCAGCATCTGCAGATTTCCCTGTAGATGCTGCCTGGCCTGCAATATTCCACCGGCATTTACTGTGTGTTGTTGTTTGAATTTCCGGCATCTGCAGATTTCCTCCCGTTTGCTGCCTGGCATGCTCTGTTCTGCTGGTATTTAGTGTATGTTGTTGCTTGAATATCCGGCATCTGGAGATTTCCCTGTAGATGCTGCCTGGCCTGCTGTGTTCCACCGGTATTTAGTGTGTGTTTTTGTATGAATTTCCGGCATCTGCAGATTTCCCTGTAGATGCTGCCTGGCCTGCTGTGTTCCGCCGGCATTTTGTGTGTGTTGTTGCTTGAATTTCCAGCATCTGCAGATTTCCTCTTGTTTGCTGTCTGGCCTGCTGTGTTCCACCGGCATTTAGTGTGTGTTGTTGTTTGAATTTCCAGCATCTGCAGATTTCCTCTTGTTTGCTGCCTGGCCTGCTGTGTTCCCCTGGTATTTAGTGTATGTTGTTGCTTGAATTTCCGGCATCTGGAGATTTCCCTGTAGATGCTGCCTGGCCTGCTGTGTTCCTCCGGCATTTTGTGTGTGCTGTTGTTTGAATTTCCAGCATCCGCAGATTTCCTCGTGTTTGCTGCCTGGCCTGCTGTGTTCCGCCATCATTTTGTGCGTGTTGTTGTTTGAATTTCCAGCATCCGCAGATTTCACTGTAGATGCTGCCTGGCCTGCTTTGTTCCACCGGCATTTTGTGTGTATTGTTGTTTGAATTTCCAGATTCTGCAGATTTCCTCCTGTTTGCTGCCTGGCCTGCTGTGTTCCACCGGCATTTAGTGTGTATTGTTCTTTGAATTTCCAGATTCTGCTGATTTCCTCCTGTTTGCTGCCTGGCCTGCTGTGTTCCACCGGCATTTTGTGTGTGTTGTTGTTTGAATTTCCAGCATCTGCATATTTCCCTGTAGATGATGCCCGGCCTGCTGTGTTCCACTGGCATTTAGTGTGAATTGTTCTTTGAATTTCCAGCATCTTCAGATTTCCCTGCAGATGCTGCCTGGCCTGCAATATTCCACCGGCATTTACTGTGTGTTGTTGTTTGAATTTCCAGCATCTTCAGATCTCCCTGTAGATGCTGCCCGGCCTACTGTTTTCCACCGGCATTTAGTGTGTGTTGTTATTTGAATTTCCAGCATCTGCAGATTTCCCTGTAGATGCTGCCTGGCCTGCTGTGTTCCATTGGCATTTAGTGTGTGTTGTTGTTTGAATTTCCAGCATCTTCAGATCTCCCTGTAGATGCTGCCCGGCCTACTGTTTTCCGCCGGCATTTGGTGTGTGTTGTTGTTTGAATTTCCAGTATCTGCAGATTTCCTCCTGTTTGCTGCCTGGCCTGCTGTGTTCCGCTGGAATTTAGTGTATGTTGTTGCTTGAATTTCCAGCATCTGCAGATTTCCCTGTAGATGCTGCCTGGCCTGCTGTGTTCCACCAGCATTTTGTGTGTGTTGTTGTTTGAATTTCCAGCATCTGCAGATTTCCCTGTAGATGCTGCCTGGCCTGCTGTGTTCCACCAGCATTTTGTGTGTGTTGTTGTTTGAATTTCCAGCATCTGCAGATTTCCCTGTAGATGCTGCCTGGCCTGCTGTGTTCCACCAGCATTTTGTGTGTGTTGTTGTTTGAATTTCCAGCATCTGCAGATTTCCCTGTAGATGCTGCCTGGCCTGCTGTGTTCCGCCGGTATTTAGTGTGTGTTGTTGTTTGAATTTCCGGCATCTGCAGATTTCCTCCTGTTTGCTGCCTGGCATGCTGTGTTCTGCCGGTATTTAGTGTATGTTATTGCTTGAATTTCCAGCATCTGCAGATTTCCCTGTAGATGCTGCCCGGCCTACTGTGTTCCTCCGGCATTTTGTGTGTGTTGTTGTTTGAAATTTCAGCATCTGCAGATTTCCCTGTAGATGCTGCCTGGCCTGCTGTGTTCCGCTGGTATTTAGTGTGTGTTGTTGTTTGAATTTCCGGCATCTGCAGATTTCCCTGTAGATGCTGCCTGGCCTGCTGTGTTCC
The DNA here is from genome assembly GCF_048418815.1 of Hemitrygon akajei. Classification (NCBI taxonomy): domain Eukaryota; kingdom Metazoa; phylum Chordata; class Chondrichthyes; order Myliobatiformes; family Dasyatidae; genus Hemitrygon; species Hemitrygon akajei. The sequence continues at coordinate 10,656,647 of NC_133132.1, read as the reverse complement.
ACTGGTATTTAGCGTGTGTTCTTGTTTGAATTTCCAGCATCTGCAGATTTCCCTGTAGATGCTGCCTGGCCTGCTGTGTTCCACCATCATTTAGTGTGTGCTGTTGTTTGAATTTCCAGCATCCGCAGATTTCCTCTTGTTTGCTGCCTGGCCTGCTGTGTTCCGCCATCATTTTGTGTGTGCTGTTGTTTGAATTTCCAGCATCCGCAGATTTCCCTGTAGATGCTGTCTGGCCTGCTGTGTTCCACCGGCATTTACTGTGTGTTGTTGTTTGAATTTCCAGCATCTGCAGATTTCCTCCTGTTTGCTGCCCGGCCTGCTGTGTTCCGCTGGTATTTAGTGTATGTTGTTGCTTGAATTTCCGGCATCTGGAGATTTCCCTGTAGATGCAGCCTGGCCTGCTGTGTTCCACCGGCATTTAGTGTGTGTTGTTGTTTGAATTTCCAGGATCTGCAGAATTCCCTGTAGATGCTGCCTGGCCTGCTGTGTTCCACCATCATTTTGTGTGTGTTGTTTTTTGAATTTCCAGTATCTGCAGATTTCCTCCAGTTTGCTGCCTGGCATGCTGTGTTGCTCCGGTATTTAGTGTGTGTTGTTGTTTGAATTTCCAGCATCTGCAGATTTCCCTGTAGATGCTCCCTGGCCTGCTGTGTTCCACCATCATTTTGTGCGTGTTGTTTTTTGAATTTACAGCATCTGCAGATTTCCCTGTAGATGCTACCCGGCCTGCTGTGTTCCACTGGTATTTAGTGTGTGTTCTTGTTTGAATTTCCAGCATCTGCAGATTTCCCTGTAGATGCTGCGTGGCCTGCTGTGTTCCACCATCATTTTGTGTGTGCTGTTGTTTGAATTTCCAGCATCCGCAGATTTGACTGTAGATGCTGCCCGGCCTGCTATGTTCCACCGGCATTTAGTTTGTGTTGTTGTTTCAATTTCCAGCATCTTCAGATTTCCTCTTGTTTGCTGCCCGGCCTGCTGTGTTCCACCGGCATTTTGTGTGTGTTGTTGTTTGAATTTCCAGCATCTTCAGATTTCCTCTTGTTTGCTGCCCGGCCTGCTATGTTCCACCGGCATTTAGTGTGTGTTGTTGTTTGATTTTCCAGCATCTGCAGATTTCCCTGTAGATGCTGCCCGGCCTGCTGTGTTCCACTGGCATTTAGTGTGAATTGTTGTTTGAATTTCCAGCATCTGCAGATTTCCCTGTAGATGCTGCCCGGCCTGCTGTGTTCCGCTGGCATTTTGTGTGTGTTGTTGTTTGAATTTCCAGCATCTGCAGATTTCCCTGTAGATGCTGCCTGGCCTGCTGTGTTCCACCGGCATTTTGTGTGTGTTGTTGTTTGAATTTCCAGCATCTGCAGATTTCCCTGTAGATGCTGTGTGGCCTGCTGTGTTCCACCTGCATTTTGTGTGTGTTGTTGTTTGAATTTCCAGCATCTGCAGATTTCCTCTTGTTTGCTGCCTGGCCTGCGGTGTTCCACCATCATTTTGTGCGTGTTGTTGTTTGAATTTCCAGATTCTGCAGATTTCCTTCTGTTTGCTGCCTGGCCTGCTGTGTTCCACCGGCATTTAGTGTGTATTGTTGTTTGAATTTCCAGACTCTGCTGATTTCCTCCTGTTTGCTGCCTGGCCTGCTGTGTTCCACCGGCATTTTGTGTGTGTTGTTGTTTGAATTTCCAGCATCTGCATATTTCCCTGTAGATGCTGCCCGGCCTGCTGTGTTCCACTGGCATTTAGTGTGAATTGTTGTTTGAATTTCCAGCATCTTCAGATCTCCCTGTAGATGCTGCCCGGCCTACTGTTTTCCACCGGCATTTAGTGTGTGTTGTTATTTGAATTTCCAGCATCTGCAGATTTCCCTGTAGATGCTGCCTGGCCTGCAATATTCCACCGGCATTTACTGTGTGTTGTTGTTTGAATTTCCAGCATCTGCAGATTTCCTCCCGTTTGCTGCCTGGCATGCTCTGTTCTGCTGGTATTTAGTGTATGTTGTTGCTTGAATATCCGGCATCTGGAGATTTCCCTGTAGATGCTGCCTGGCCTGCTGTGTTCCACCGGCATTTATTGTGTGTTGTTGCTTGAATTTCCGGCATCTGGAGATTTCCCTGTAGATGCTGCCTGGCCTGCTGTGTTCCACCGGTATTTAGTGTGTGTTGTTGTATGAATTTCCGACATCTGCAGATTTCCCTGTAGATGCTGCCTGGCCTGCTGTGTTCCATTGGCATTTAGTGTGTGTTGTTGTTTGAATTTCAGCATTTTCAGATCTCCCTGTAGATGCTGCCCGGCCTACTGTTTTCCACCGGCATTTAGTGTGTGTTGTTGTTTGAATTTCCAGCATCTTCAGATTTCTCTGCAGATGCTGCCTGGCCTGCAATAATCCACCGGCATTTACTGTGTGTTGTTGTTTGAATTTCCAGCATCTGCGGATTTCCTCCTGTTTGCTGCCTGGCCTGCTCTGTTCCGCTGGTATTTAGTGTATGTTGTTGCTTGAATTTCCAGCATCTGCAGATTTCCCTGTAGATGCTGCCTGGCCTGCTGCGTTCCACCAGCATTTAGTGTATGTTATTGCTTGGATTTCCAGCATCTGCAGATTTCCCTGAAAATGCTGCCCGGCCTACTGTGTTCCTCCGGCATTTTGTGTGTGTTGTTGTTTGAAATTTCAGCATCTGCAGATTTCCCTGTAGATGCTGCCTGGCCTGCTGTGTTCCACTGGCATTTAGCGTGTGTTCTTGTTTGAATTTCCAGCATCTGCAGATTTCCCTGTAGATGCTGCCTGGCCTGCTGTGTTCCGCCGGCATTTTGTGTGTGTTGTTGTTTGAATTTCCAGCATCTGCAGATTTCCTCTTGTTTGCTGTCTGGCCTGCTGTGTTCGACCGGCATTTTGTGTGTGTTGTTGTTTGAATTTCCAGCATCCGCAGATTTCACTGTAGATGCTGCCTGGCCTGCTTTGTTCCACCGGCATTTTGTGTGTATTGTTGTTTGAATTTCCAGATTCTGCAGATTTCCTCCTGTTTGCTGCCTGGCCTGCTGTGTTCCACCGGCATTTAGTGTGTATTGTTCTTTGAATTTCCAGATTCTGCTGATTTCCTCCTGTTTGCTGCCTGGCCTGCTGTGTTCCACCGGCATTTTGTGTGTGTTGTTGTTTGAATTTCCAGCATCTTCAGATCTCCCTGTAGGTGCTGCCCGGCCTACTGTTTTCCACCGGCATTTAGTGTGTGTTGTTATTTGAATTTCCAGCATCTGCAGATTTCCCTGCAGATGCTGCCTGGCCTGCAATATTCCACCGGCATTTACTGTGTGTTGTTGTTTGAATTTCCAGCATCTTCAGATCTCCCTGTAGATGCTGCCCGGCCTACTGTTTTCCACCGGCATTTAGTGTGTGTTGTTATTTGAATTTCCAGCATCTGCAGATTTCCCTGTAGATGCTGCCTGGCCTGCTGTGTTCCATTGGCATTTAGTGTGTGCTGTTGTTTGAATTTCCAGCATCTTCAGATCTCCCTGCAGATGCTGCCCGGCCTACTGTTTTCCGCCGGCATTTGGTGTGTGTTGTTGTTTGAATTTCCAGTATCTGCAGATTTCCTCCTGTTTGCTGCCTGGCATGCTGTGTTCCGCCGGTATTTAGTGTATGTTGTTGCTTGAATTTCCAGCATCTGCAGATTTCCCTGTAGATGCTGCCTGGCCTGCTGTGTTCCACCAGCATTTTGTGTGTGTTGTTGTTTGAATTTCCAGCATCTGCAGATTTCCCTGTAGATGCTGCCTGGCCTGCTGTGTTCCGCCGGTATTTAGTGTGTGTTGTTGTTTGAATTTCCGGCATCTGCAGATCTCCCTGTAGATGCTGCCCGGCCTACTGTTTTCCGCCGGCATTTGGTGTGTGTTGTTGTTTGAATTTCCAGTATCTGCAGATTTCCTCCTGTTTGCTGCCTGGCATGCTGTGTTCTGCCGGTATTTAGTGTATGTTATTGCTTGAATTTCCAGCATCTGCAGATTTCCCTGTAGATGCTGCCCGGCCTACTGTGTTCCTCCGGCATTTTGTGTGTGTTGTTGTTTGAAATTTCAGCATCTGCAGATTTCCCTGTAGATGCTGCCTGGCCTGCTGTGTTCCGCCGGTATTTAGTGTGTGTTGTTGTTTGAATTTCCGGCATCTGCAGATTTCCCTGTAGATGCTGCCTGGCCTGCTGTGTTCCACTGGTATTTAGCGTGTGTTCTTGTTTGAATTTCCAGCATCTGCAGATTTCCCTGTAGATGCTGCCTGGCCTGCTGTGTTCCACCATCATTTAGTGTGTGCTGTTGTTTGAATTTCCAGCATCCGCAGATTTCCTCTTGTTTGCTGCCTGGCCTGCTGTGTTCCACCATCATTTTGTGTGTGCTGTTGTTTGAATTTCCAGCATCCGCAGATTTCCCTGTAGATGCTGTCTGGCCTGCTGTGTTCCACCGGCATTTACTGTGTGTTGTTGTTTGAATTTCCAGCATCTGCAGATTTCCTCCTGTTTGCTGCCCGGCCTGCTGTGTTCCGCTGGTATTTAGTGTATGTTGTTGCTTGAATTTCCGGCATCTGGAGATTTCCCTGTAGATGCAGCCTGGCCTGCTGTGTTCCACCGGCATTTAGTGTGTGTTGTTGTTTGAATTTCCAGACTCTCTGATTTCCTCCTGTTTGCTGCCTGGCCTGCTGTGTTCCACCGGCATTTTGTGTGTGTTGTTGTTTGAATTTCCAGCATCTGCATATTTCCCTGTAGATGCTGCCCGGCCTGCTGTGTTCCACTGGCATTTAGTGTGAATTGTTGTTTGAATTTCCAGCATCTTCAGATCTCCCTGTAGATGCTGCCCGGCCTACTGTTTTCCACCGGCATTTAGTGTGTGTTGTTGTTTGAATTTCCAGCATCTTCAGATCTCCCTGTAGATGCTGCCCGGCCTACTGTTTTCCACCGGAATTTAGTGTGTGTTGTTATTTGAATTTCCAGCATCTGCAGATTTCCCTGTAGATGCTGCCTGGCCTGCAATATTCCACCGGCATTTACTGTGTGTTGTTGTTTGAATTTCCGGCATCTGCAGATTTCCTCCCGTTTGCTGCCTGGCATGCTCTGTTCTGCTGGTATTTAGTGTATGTTGTTGCTTGAATATCCGGCATCTGGAGATTTCCCTGTAGATGCTGCCTGGCCTGCTGTGTTCCACCGGCATTTATTGTGTGTTGTTGTATGAATTTCCGGCATCTGCAGATTTCACTGTAGATGCTGCCTGGCCTGCTGTGTTCCACTGGCATTTAGTGTGTGTTCTTGTTTGAATTTCCGACATCTGCAGATTTCCCTGTAGATGCTGCCTGGCCTGCTGTGTTCCATTGGCATTTAGTGTGTGTTGTTGTTTGAATTTCCAGCATCTTCAGATCTCACTGTAGATGCTGCCTGGCCTACTGTTTTCCACCGGCATTTAGTGTGTGTTGTTATTTGAATTTCCAGCATCTGCAGAATTCCCTGTAGATGCTGCCTGGCCTGCTGTGTTCCACCATCATTTTGTGTGTGTTGTTTTTTGAATTTCCAGTATCTGCAGATTTCCTCCTGTTTGCTGCCTGGCATGCTGTGTTGCTCCGGTATTTAGTGTGTGTTGTTGTTTGAATTTCCAGCATCTGCAGATTTCCCTGTAGATGCTCCCTGGCCTGCTGTGTTCCACCATCATTTTGTGCGTGTTGTTTTTTGAATTTACAGCATCTGCAGATTTCCCTGTAGATGCTGCCCGGCCTACTGTGTTCCACTGGTATTTAGTGTGTGTTCTTGTTTGAATTTCCAGCATCTGCAGATTTCCCTGTAGATGCTGCGTGGCCTGCTGTGTTCCACCATCATTTTGTGTGTGCTGTTGTTTGAATTTCCAGCATCCGCAGATTTGACTGTAGATGCTGCCCGGCCTGCTATGTTCCACCGGCATTTAGTTTGTGTTGTTGTTTCAATTTCCAGCATCTTCAGATTTCCTCTTGTTTGCTGCCCGGCCTGCTGTGTTCCACCGGCATTTTGTGTGTGTTGTTGTTTGAATTTCCAGCATCTTCAGATTTCCTCTTGTTTGCTGCCCGGCCTGCTATGTTCCACCGGCATTTAGTGTGTGTTGTTGTTTGATTTTCCAGTATCTGCAGATTTCCTCCTGTTTGCTGCCTGGCCTGCTATGTTCTGCCGGTATTTATTGTATGTTGCTGTTTGATTTTCCAGCATCTGCAGATTTCCCTGTAGATGCTGCCCGGCCTGCTGTGTTCCACTGGCATTTAGTGTGAATTGTTGTTTGAATTTCCAGCATCTGCAGATTTCCCTGTAGATGCTGCCCGGCCTGCTGTGTTCCGCTGGCATTTTGTGTGTGTTGTTGTTTGAATTTCCAGATTCTGCAGATTTCCTCCTGTTTGCTGCCTGGCCTGCTGTGTTCCACCGGCATTTAGTGTGTATTGTTCTTTGAATTTCCAGATTCTGCTGATTTCCTCCTGTTTGCTGCCTGGCCTGCTGTGTTCCACCGGCATTTTGTGTGTGTTGTTGTTTGAATTTCCAGCATCTTCAGATCTCCCTGTAGGTGCTGCCCGGCCTACTGTTTTCCACCGGCATTTAGTGTGTGTTGTTATTTGAATTTCCAGCATCTGCAGATTTCCCTGCAGATGCTGCCTGGCCTGCAATATTCCACCGGCATTTACTGTGTGTTGTTGTTTGAATTTCCAGCATCTTCAGATCTCCCTGTAGATGCTGCCCGGCCTACTGTTTTCCACCGGCATTTAGTGTGTGTTGTTATTTGAATTTCCAGCATCTGCAGATTTCCCTGTAGATGCTGCCTGGCCTGCTGTGTTCCATTGGCATTTAGTGTGTGCTGTTGTTTGAATTTCCAGCATCTTCAGATCTCCCTGCAGATGCTGCCCGGCCTACTGTTTTCCGCCGGCATTTGGTGTGTGTTGTTGTTTGAATTTCCAGTATCTGCAGATTTCCTCCTGTTTGCTGCCTGGCATGCTGTGTTCCGCCGGTATTTAGTGTATGTTGTTGCTTGAATTTCCAGCATCTGCAGATTTCCCTGTAGATGCTGCCTGGCCTGCTGTGTTCCACCAGCATTTTGTGTGTGTTGTTGTTTGAATTTCCAGCATCTGCAGATTTCCCTGTAGATGCTGCCTGGCCTGCTGTGTTCCGCCGGTATTTAGTGTGTGTTGTTGTTTGAATTTCCGGCATCTGCAGATCTCCCTGTAGATGCTGCCCGGCCTACTGTTTTCCGCCGGCATTTGGTGTGTGTTGTTGTTTGAATTTCCAGTATCTGCAGATTTCCTCCTGTTTGCTGCCTGGCATGCTGTGTTCTGCCGGTATTTAGTGTATGTTATTCCTTGAATTTCCAGCATCTGCAGATTTCCCTGTAGATGCTGCCCGGCCTACTGTGTTCCTCCGGCATTTTGTGTGTGTTGTTGTTTGAAATTTCAGCATCTGCAGATTTCCCTGTAGATGCTGCCTGGCCTGCTGTGTTCCGCCGGTATTTAGTGTGTGTTGTTGTTTGAATTTCCGGCATCTGCAGATTTCCCTGTAGATGCTGCCTGGCCTGCTGTGTTCCACTGGTATTTAGCGTGTGTTCTTGTTTGAATTTCCAGCATCTGCAGATTTCCCTGTAGATGCTGCCTGGCCTGCTGTGTTCCACCATCATTTAGTGTGTGCTGTTGTTTGAATTTCCAGCATCCGCAGATTTCCTCTTGTTTGCTGCCTGGCCTGCTGTGTTCCACCATCATTTTGTGTGTGCTGTTGTTTGAATTTCCAGCATCCGCAGATTTCCCTGTAGATGCTGTCTGGCCTGCTGTGTTCCACCGGCATTTACTGTGTGTTGTTGTTTGAATTTCCAGCATCTGCAGATTTCCTCCTGTTTGCTGCCCGGCCTGCTGTGTTCCGCTGGTATTTAGTGTATGTTGTTGCTTGAATTTCCGGCATCTGGAGATTTCCCTGTAGATGCAGCCTGGCCTGCTGTGTTCCACCGGCATTTAGTGTGTGTTGTTGTTTGAATTTCCAGGATCTGCAGAATTCCCTGTAGTTGCTGCCTGGCCTGCTGTGTTCCACCATCATTTTGTGTGTGTTGTTTTTTGAATTTACAGCATCTGCAGATTTCCCTGTAGATGCTGCCTGGCCTGCTGTGTTCCACCATCATTTTGTGCGTGTTGTTTTTTGAATTTCCAGCATCTGCAGATTTCCCTGTAGATGCTCCCTGGCCTGCTGTGTTCCACCATCATTTTGTGCGTGTTGTTTTTTGAATTTCCAGCATCTGCAGATTTCCCTGTAGATGCTGCCTGGCCTGCTGTGTTCCACCATCATTTAGTGTGTGTTGTTTTTTGAATTTCCAGCATCTGCAGATTTCCTCCTGTTTGCTGCCTGGCCTGCTGTGTTCCACCGGCATTTTGTGTGTGTTGTTGTTTCAATTTCCAGATTCTGCAGATTTCCTTCTGTTTGCTGCCTGGCCTGCTGTGTTCCACCGGCATTTAGTGTGTATTGTTGTTTGAATTTCCAGACTCTGCTGATTTCCTCCTGTTTGCTGCCCGGCCTGCTGTGTTCCACTGGCATTTAGTGTGAATTGTTGTTTGAATTTCCAGCATCTTCAGATCTCCCTGTAGATGCTGCCCGGCCTACTGTTTTCCACCGGCATTTAGTGTGTGTTGTTGTTTGAATTTCCAGCATCTTCAGATCTCCCTGTAGATGCTGCCCGGCCTACTGTTTTCCACCGGCATTTAGTGTGTGTTGTTATTTGAATTTCCAGCATCTGCAGATTTCCCTGTAGATGCTGCCTGGCCTGCAATATTCCACCGGCATTTACTGTGTGTTGTTGTTTGAATTTCCGGCATCTGCAGATTTCCTCCCGTTTGCTGCCTGGCCTGCTGTGTTCCGCCGGCATTTAGTGTGTGTTGTTGCTTGAATATCCGGCATCTGGAGATTTCCCTGTAGATGCTGCCTGGCCTGCTGTGTTCCACCGGCATTTATTGTGTGTTGTTGTATGAATTTCCGGCATCTGCAGATTTCACTGTAGATGCTGCCTGGCCTGCTGTGTTCCACTGGCATTTAGTGTGTGTTCTTGTTTGAATTTCCGACATCTGCAGATTTCCCTGTAGATGCTGCCTGGCCTGCTGTGTTCCATTGGCATTTAGTGTGTGTTGTTGTTTGAATTTCCAGCATCTTCAGATCTCACTGTAGATGCTGCCTGGCCTACTGTTTTCCACCGGCATTTAGTGTGTGTTGTTATTTGAATTTCCAGCATCTGCAGAATTCCCTGTAGATGCTGCCTGGCCTGCTGTGTTCCACCATCATTTTGTGTGTGTTGTTTTTTGAATTTCCAGTATCTGCAGATTTCCTCCTGTTTGCTGCCTGGCATGCTGTGTTGCTCCGGTATTTAGTGTGTGTTGTTGTTTGAATTTCCAGCATCTGCAGATTTCCCTGTAGATGCTCCCTGGCCTGCTGTGTTCCACCATCATTTTGTGCGTGTTGTTTTTTGAATTTACAGCATCTGCAGATTTCCCTGTAGATGCTGCCCGGCCTACTGTGTTCCACTGGTATTTAGTGTGTGTTCTTGTTTGAATTTCCAGCATCTGCAGATTTCCCTGTAGATGCTGCGTGGCCTGCTGTGTTCCACCATCATTTTGTGTGTGCTGTTGTTTGAATTTCCAGCATCCGCAGATTTGACTGTAGATGCTGCCCGGCCTGCTATGTTCCACCGGCATTTAGTTTGTGTTGTTGTTTCAATTTCCAGCATCTTCAGATTTCCTCTTGTTTGCTGCCCGGCCTGCTATGTTCCACCGGCATTTAGTGTGTGTTGTTGTTTGATTTTCCAGTATCTGCAGATTTCCTCCTGTTTGCTGCCTGGCCTGCTATGTTCTGCCGGTATTTATTGTATGTTGCTGTTTGATTTTCCAGCATCTGCAGATTTCCCTGTAGATGCTGCCCGGCCTGCTGTGTTCCACTGGCATTTAGTGTGAATTGTTGTTTGAATTTCCAGCATCTGCAGATTTCCCTGTAGATGCTGCCCGGCCTGCTGTGTTCCGCTGGCATTTTGTGTGTGTTGTTGTTTGAATTTCCAGCATCTGCAGATTTCCCTGTAGATGCTGCCTGGCCTGCTGTGTTCCACCGGCATTTATTGTGTGTTGTTGTTTGAATTTCCAGCATCTGCAGATTTCCCTGTAGATGCTGCCTGGCCTGCTGTGTTCCACCGGCATTTTGTGTGTGTTGTTGTTTGAATTTCCAGCATCTGCAGATTTCCCTGTAGATGCTGTGTGGCCTGCTGTGTTCCACCTGCATTTTGTGTGTGTTGTTGTTTGAATTTCCAGCATCTGCAGATTTCCTCTTGTTTGCTGCCTGGCCTGCGGTGTTCCACCATCATTTTGTGCGTGTTGTTGTTTGAATTTCCAGATTCTGCAGATTTCCTTCTGTTTGCTGCCTGGCCTGCTGTGTTCCACCGGAATTTAGTGTGTATTGTTGTTTGAATTTCCAGACTCTGCTGATTTCCTCCTGTTTGCTGCCTGGCCTGCTGTGTTCCACCGGCATTTTGTGTGTGTTGTTGTTTGAATTTCCAGCATCTGCATATTTCCCTGTAGATGCTGCCCGGCCTGCTGTGTTCCACTGGCATTTAGTGTGAATTGTTGTTTGAATTTCCAGCATCTTCAGATCTCCCTGTAGATGCTGCCCGGCCTACTGTTTTCCACCGGCATTTAGTGTGTGTTGTTGTTTGAATTTCCAGCATCTTCAGATCTCCCTGTAGATGCTGCCCGGCCTACTGTTTTCCACCGGCATTTAGTGTGTGTTGTTATTTGAATTTCCAGCATCTGCAGATTTCCCTGTAGATGCTGCCTGGCCTGCTGTGTTCCACCGGCATTTACTGTGTGTTGTTGTTTGAATTTCCAGCATCTGCAGATTTCCTCCTGTTTGCTGCCTGGCATGCTCTGTTCTGCTGGTATTTAGTGTATGTTGTTGCTTGAATATCCGGCATCTGGAGATTTCCCTGTAGATGCTGCCTGGCCTGCTGTGTTCCACCGGCATTTATTGTGTGTTGTTGCATGAATTTCCGGCATCTGGAGATTTCCCTGTAGATGCTGCCTGGCCTGCTGTGTTCCACCGGCATTTATTGTGTGTTGTTGCATGAATTTCCGGCATCTGGAGATTTCCCTGTAGATGCTGCCTGGCCTGCTGTGTTCCACCGGTATTTAGTGTGTGTTGTTGTATGAATTTCCGGCATCTGCAGATTTCCCTGTAGATGCTGCCTGGCCTGCTGTGTTCCACTGGCATTTAGTGTGTGTTCTTGTTTGAATTTCCGACATCTGCAGATTTCCCTGTAGATGCTGCCTGGCCTGCTGTGTTCCATTGGCATTTAGTGTGTGTTGTTGTTTGAATTTCCAGCATCTTCAGATCTCCCTGTAGATGCTGCCCGGCCTACTGTTTTCCGCCGGCATTTGGTGTGTGTTGTTGTTTGAAATTTCAGCAACTTCAGATCTCCCTGTAGATGCTGCCCGGCCTACTGTTTTCCACCGGCATTTAGTGTGTGTTGTTATTTGAATTTCCAGCATCTGCAGATTTCCCTGTAGATGCTGCCTGGCCTGCAATATTCCACCGGCATTTACTGTGTGTTGTTGTTTGAATTTCCAGCATCTTCAGATTTCCTCTTGTTTGCTGCCCGGCCTGCTATGTTCCACCGGCATTTAGTGTGTGTTGTTGTTTGATTTTCCAGTATCTGCAGATTTCCTCCTGTTTGCTGCCTGGCCTGCTATGTTCTGCCGGTATTTATTGTATGTTGCTGTTTGATTTTCCAGCATCTGCAGATTTCCCTGTAGATGCTGCCCGGCCTGCTGTGTTCCACTGGCATTTAGTGTGAATTGTTGTTTGAATTTCCAGCATCTGCAGATTTCCCTGTAGATGCTGCCCGGCCTGCTGTGTTCCGCTGGCATTTAGTGTGTGTTGTTGTTTGAATTTCCAGCATCTGCAGATTTCCCTGTAGATGCTGCCTGGCCTGCTGTGTTCCACCGGCATTTATTGTGTGTTGTTGTTTGAATTTCCAGCATCTGCAGATTTCCCTGTAGATGCTGCCTGGCCTGCTGTGTTCCAATGGAATTTAGTGTGTGTTCTTGTTTGAATTTCCAGCATCTGCAGATTTCCCTGTAGATGCTGCCCGGCCTACTGTGTTCCACTGGTATTTAGTGTGTGTTCTTGTTTGAATTTCCAGCATCTGCAGATTTCCCTGTAGATGCTGCGTGGCCTGCTGTGTTCCACCATCATTTTGTGTGTGCTGTTGTTTGAATTTCCAGCAGCCGCAGATTTGACTGTAGATGCTGCCCGGCCTGCTATGTTCCACCGGCATTTAGTTTGTGTTGTTGTTTCAATTTCCAGCATCTTCAGATTTCCTCTTGTTTGCTGCCCGGCCTGCTGTGTTCCACCGGCATTTTGTGTGTGTTGTTGTTTGAATTTCCAGCATCTTCAGATTTCCTCTTGTTTGCTGCCCGGCCTGCTATGTTCCACCGGCATTTAGTGTGTGTTGTTGTTTGATTTTCCAGTATCTGTAGATTTCCTCCTGTTTGCTGCCTGGCCTGCTATGTTCTGCCGGTATTTATTGTATGTTGCTGTTTGATTTTCCAGCATCTGCAGATTTCCCTGTAGATGCTGCCCGGCCTGCTGTGTTCCACTGGCATTTAGTGTGAATTGTTGTTTGAATTTCCAGCATCTGCAGATTTCCCTGTAGATGCTGCCCGGCCTGCTGTGTTCCGCTGGCATTTTGTGTGTGTTGTTGTTTGAATTTCCAGCATCTGCAGATTTCCCTGTAGATGCTGCCTGGCCTGCTGTGTTCCACCGGCATTTATTGTGTGTTGTTGTTTGAATTTCCAGCATCTGCAGATTTCCCTGTAGATGCTGCCTGGCCTGCTGTGTTCCACCGGCATTTTGTGTGTGTTGTTGTTTGAATTTCCAGCATCTGCAGATTTCCCTGTAGATGCTGTGTGGCCTGCTGTGTTCCACCTGCATTTTGTGTGTGTTGTTGTTTGAATTTCCAGCATCTGCAGATTTCCTCTTGTTTGCTGCCTGGCCTGCGGTGTTCCACCATCATTTTGTGCGTGTTGTTGTTTGAATTTCCAGATTCTGCAGATTTCCTTCTGTTTGCTGCCTGGCCTGCTGTGTTCCACCGGCATTTAGTGTGTATTGTTGTTTGAATTTCCAGACTCTGCTGATTTCCTCCTGTTTGCTGCCTGGCCTGCTGTGTTCCACCGGCATTTTGTGTGTGTTGTTGTTTGAATTTCCAGCATCTGCATATTTCCCTGTAGATGCTGCCCGGCCTGCTGTGTTCCACTGGCATTTAGTGTGAATTGTTGTTTGAATTTCCAGCATCTTCAGATCTCCCTGTAGATGCTGCCCGGCCTACTGTTTTCCACCGGCATTTAGTGTGTGTTGTTGTTTGAATTTCCAGCATCTTCAGATCTCCCTGTAGATGCTGCCCGGCCTACTGTTTTCCACCGGCATTTAGTGTGTGTTGTTATTTGAATTTCCAGCATCTGCAGATTTCCCTGTAGATGCTGCCTGGCCTGCAATATTCCACCGGCATTTACTGTGTGTTGTTGTTTGAATTTCCAGCATCTGCAGATTTCCTCCCGTTTGCTGCCTGGCATGCTCTGTTCTGCTGGTATTTAGTGTATGTTGTTGCTTGAATATCCGGCATCTGGAGATTTCCCTGTAGATGCTGCCTGGCCTGCTGTGTTCCACCGGCATTTATTGTGTGTTGTTGCATGAATTTCCGGCATCTGGAGATTTCCCTGTAGATGCTGCCTGGCCTGCTGTGTTCCACCGGTATTTAGTGTGTGTTGTTGTATGAATTTCCGGCATCTGCAGATTTCCCTGTAGATGCTGCCTGGCCTGCTGTGTTCCACTGGCATTTAGTGTGTGTTCTTGTTTGAATTTCCGACATCTGCAGATTTCCCTGTAGATGCTGCCTGGCCTGCTGTGTTCCATTGGCATTTAGTGTGTGTTGTTGTTTGAATTTCCAGCATCTTCAGATCTCCCTGTAGATGCTGCCCGGCCTACTGTTTTCCGCCGGCATTTGGTGTGTGTTGATGTTTGAAATTTCAGCAACTTCAGATCTCCCTGTAGATGCTGCCCGGCCTACTGTTTTCCGCCGGCATTTGGTGTGTGTTGATGTTTGAAATTTCAGCAACTTCAGATCTCCCTGTAGATGCTGCCCGGCCTACTGTTTTCCACCGGCATTTAGTGTGTGTTGTTATTTGAATTTCCAGCATCTGCAGATTTCCCTGTAGATGCTGCCTGGCCTGCAATATTCCACCGGCATTTACTGTGTGTTGTTGTTTGAATTTCCAGCATCTTCAGATTTCCTCTTGTTTGCTGCCCGGCCTGCTATGTTCCACCGGCATTTAGTGTGTGTTGTTGTTTGATTTTCCAGTATCTGCAGATTTCCTCCTGTTTGCTGCCTGGCCTGCTATGTTCTGCCGGTATTTATTGTATGTTGCTGTTTGATTTTCCAGCATCTGCAGATTTCCCTGTAGATGCTGCCCGGCCTGCTGTGTTCCACTGGCATTTAGTGTGAATTGTTGTTTGAATTTCCAGCATCTGCAGATTTCCCTGTAGATGCTGCCCGGCCTGCTGTGTTCCGCTGGCATTTAGTGTGTGTTGTTGTTTGAATTTCCAGCATCTGCAGATTTCCCTGTAGATGCTGCCTGGCCTGCTGTGTTCCACCGGCATTTATTGTGTGTTGTTGTTTGAATTTCCAGCATCTGCAGATTTCCCTGTAGATGCTGCCTGGCCTGCTGTGTTCCAATGGAATTTAGTGTATGTTGTTGCTTGAATTTCCAGCATCTGCAGATCTCCCTGTAGATGCTGCCTGGCCTGCTGTGTTCCACCGGCATTTTGTGTGTGTTGTTGTTTGAATTTCCAGCATCTGCAGATTTCCCTGTAGATGCTGTGTGGCCTGCTGTGTTCCACCTGCATTTTGTGTGTGTTGTTGTTTGAATTTCCAGCATCTGCAGATTTCCTCCTGTTTGCTGCCTGGCCTGCTGTGTTCCACCGGCATTTTGTGTGTGTTGTTGTTTGAATTTCCAGCATCTGCATATTTCCCTGTAGAGGCTGCCCGGCCTGCTGTGTTCCACTGGCATTTAGTGTGAATTGTTGTTTGAATTTCCAGCATCTTCAGATCTCCCTGTAGATGCTGCCCGGCCTACTGTTTTCCACCGGCATTTAGTGTGTGTTGTTGTTTGAATTTCCAGCATCTTCAGATCTCCCTGTAGATGCTGCCCGGCCTACTGTTTTCCACCGGCATTTAGTGTGTGTTGTTATTTGAATTTCCAGCATCTGCAGATTTCCCTGTAGATGCTGCCCGGCCTGCTGTGTTCCGCTGGCATTTAGTGTGTGTTGTTGTTTGAATTTCCAGCATCTGCAGATTTCCCTGTAGATGCTGCCTGGCCTGCTGTGTTCCACCGGCATTTATTGTGTGTTGTTGTTTGAATTTCCAGCATCTGCAGATTTTCTCCCGTTTGCTGCCTGGCATGCTCTGTTCTGCTGGTATTTAGTGTATGTTGTTGCTTGAATATCCGGCATCTGGAGATTTCCCTGTAGATGCTGCCTGGCCTGCTGTGTTCCACCGGCATTTATTGTGTGTTGTTGCTTGAATTTCCGGCATCTGGAGATTTCCCTGTAGATGCTGCCTGGCCTGCTGTGTTCCACCGGTATTTAGTGTGTGTTGTTGTATGAATTTCCGGCATCTGCAGATTTCCCTGTAGATGCTGCCTGGCCTGCTGTGTTCCACTGGCATTTAGTGTGTGTTCTTGTTTGAATTTCCGACATCTGCAGATTTCCCTGTAGATGCTGCCTGGCCTGCTGTGTTCCATTGGCATTTAGTGTGTGTTGTTGTTTGAATTTCCAGCATCTTCAGATCTCCCTGTAGATGCTGCCCGGCCTACTGTTTTCCACCGGCATTTAGTGTGTGTTGTTATTTGAATTTCCAGCATCTGCAGATTTCCCTATAGATGCTGCCTGGCCTGCAATATTCCACCGGCATTTAGTGTGTGTTGTTGTTTGAATTTCCAGCATCTTCAGATCTCCCTGTAGGTGCTGCCCGGCCTACTGTTTTCCGCCGGCATTTGGTGTGTGTTGTTGTTTGAAATTCCAGTATCTGCAGATTTCCTCCTGTTTGCTGCCTGGCATGCTGTGTTCTGCCGGTATTTAGTGTATGTTATTGCTTGAATTTCCAGCATCTGCAGATTTCCCTGTAGATGCTGCCCGGCCTACTGTGTTCCTCCGGCATTTTGTGTGTGTTGTTGTTTGAAATTTCAGCATCTGCAGATTTCCCTGTAGATGCTGCCTGGCCTGCTGTGTTCTGCCGGCATTTAGTGTGTGTTGTTGTTTGAATTTCCAGCATCTGCAGATTTCCCTGTAGATGCTGCCTGGCCTGCTGTGTTCCACTGGCATTTAGCGTGTGTTCTTGTTTGAATTTCCAGCATCTGCAGATTTCCCTGTAGATGCTGCCTGGCCTGCTGTGTTCCGCCGGTATTTAGTGTGTGTTGTTGTTTGAATTTCCGGCATCTGCAGATTTCCCTGTAGATGCTGCCTGGCCTGCTGTGTTCCACTGGCATTTAGCGTGTGTTCTTGTTTGAATTTCCAGCATCTGCAGATTTCCCTGTAGATGCTGCCTGGCCTGCTGTGTTCCACCATCATTTAGTGTGTGCTGTTTTTTGAATTTCCAGCATCCGCAGATTTCCTCTTGTTTGCTGTCTGGCCTGCTGTGTTCCGCCGGCATTTTGTGTGTCTTCTTGTTTGAATTTCCAGCATCTGCAGATTTCC
This sequence comes from Hemitrygon akajei, assembly GCF_048418815.1. Lineage (NCBI taxonomy): Eukaryota > Metazoa > Chordata > Chondrichthyes > Myliobatiformes > Dasyatidae > Hemitrygon > Hemitrygon akajei. The sequence goes on along the minus strand of NC_133132.1, from coordinate 10,639,869 downwards.
TCTTGTTTGCTGCCTGGCCTGCTGTGTTCCACCATCATTTTGTGTGTGCTGTTGTTTGAATTTCCAGCATCCGCAGATTTCCCTGTAGATGCTGTCTGGCCTGCTGTGTTCCACCGGCATTTAGTGTATGTTGTTGCTTGAATTTCCGGCATCTGCAGATTTCCCTGTAGATGCTGCCTGGCCTGCTGTGTTCCACCATCATTTAGTGTGTGCTGTTTTTTGAATTTCCAGCATCCGCAGATTTCCTCTTGTTTGCTGTCTGGCCTGCTGTGTTCCGCCGGCATTTTGTGTGTCTTCTTGTTTGAATTTCCAGCATCTGCAGATTTCCTCTTGTTTGCTGCCTGGCCTGCTGTGTTCCACCATCATTTTGTGTGTGCTGTTGTTTGAATTTCCAGCATCCGCAGATTTCCCTGTAGATGCTGTCTGGCCTGCTGTGTTCCACCGGCATTTAGTGTATGTTGTTGCTTGAATTTCCGGCGTCTGCAGATTTCCCTGTAGATGCTGCCTGGCCTGCTGTGTTCCACTGGCATTTAGTTTGTGTTGTTGTTTGAATTTCCAGTATCTGCAGATTTCCTCTTGTTTGCTGCCTGGCCTGCTGTGTTCCACCATCATTTTGTGTGTGCTGTTGTTCTGTAGATGCTGCCTGGCCTGCTGTGTTCCACCGGCATTTAATGTTTGTTGTTGCTTGAATTTCCGGCATCTGGAAATTTCCCTGTAGATGCTGCCTGGCCTGCTGCGTTCCACCGGTATTTAGTGTATGTTGTTGCTTGAATTTCCGGCATCTGGAGATTTCCCTGTAGATGCTGCCCGGCCTGCTGTGTTCCACTGGCATTTAGTGTGTGTTGTTGTTTGAATTTCCAGGATCTGCAGAATTCCCTGTAGATGCTGCCTGGCCTGCTGTGTTCCACCATCATTTTGTGTGTGTTGTTTTTTGAATTTCCAGTATCTGCAGATTTCCTCCTGTTTGCTGCCTGGCATGCTGTGTTGCTCCGGTATTTAGTGTGTGTTGTTGTTTGAATTTCCAGCATCTGCAGATTTCCCTGTAGATGCTCCCTGGCCTGCTGTGTTCCACCATCATTTTGTGCGTGTTGTTTTTTGAATTTACAGCATCTGCAGATTTCCCTGTAGATGCTGCCCGGCCTGCTGTGTTCCACTGGTATTTAGTGTGTGTTCTTGTTTGAATTTCCAGCATCTGCAGATTTCCCTGTAGATGCTGCGTGGCCTGCTGTGTTCCACCATCATTTTGTGTGTGCTGTTGTTTGAATTTCCAGCATCCGCAGATTTGACTGTAGATGCTGCCCGGCCTGCTATGTTCCACCGGCATTTAGTTTGTGTTGTTGTTTCAATTTCCAGCATCTTCAGATTTCCTCTTGTTTGCTGCCCGGCCTGCTGTGTTCCACCGGCATTTTGTGTGTGTTGTTGTTTGAATTTCCAGCATCTTCAGATTTCCTCTTGTTTGCTGCCCGGCCTGCTGTGTTCGACCGGCATTTAGTTTGTGTTGTTCTTTGATTTTCCAGTATCTGCAGATTTCCTCCTGTTTGCTGCCTGGCCTGCTATGTTCTGCCGGTATTTATTGTATGTTGCTGTTTGATTTTCCAGCATCTGCAGATTTTCCTGTAGATGCTGCCCGGCCTGCTGTGTTCCACTGGCATTTAGTGTGAATTGTTGTTTGAATTTCCAGCATCTGCAGATTTCCCTGTAGATGCTGCCCGGCCTGCTGTGTTCCGCCATCATTTTGTGCATGTTGTTCTTTGAATTTCCAGCATCCGCAGATTTCCCTGTAGATGCTGCCTGGCCTGCTGTGTTCCACCGGCATTTATTGTGTGTTGTTGTTTGAATTTCCAGCATCTGCAGATTTCCCTGTAGATGCTGTGTGGCCTGCTGTGTTCCACCTGCATTTTGTGTGTGTTGTTGTTTGAATTTCCAGCATCTGCAGATTTCCTCTTGTTTGCTGCCTGGCCTGCTGTGTTCCTCCATCATTTTGTGCGTGTTGTTGTTCGAATTTCCAGCATCCGCAGATTTAACTGTAGATGCTGCCTGGTCTGCTGTGTTCCACCGGCATTTTGTGTGTGTTGTTGTTTGAATTTCCAGCATCTGCATATTTCCCTGTAGATGCTGCCCGGCCTGCTGTGTTCCACTGGCATTTAGTGTGAATTGTTGTTTGAATTTCCAGCATCTTCAGATCTCCCTGTAGATGCTGCCCGGCCTACTGTTTTCCACCGGCATTTAGTGTGTGTTGTTGTTTGAATTTCCAGCATCTTCAGATCTCCCTGTAGATGCTGCCCGGCCTACTGTTTTCCACCGGCATTTAGTGTGTGTTGTTATTTGAATTTCCAGCATCTGCAGATTTCCCTGTAGATGCTGCCTGGCCTGCTGTGTTCCACCGGCATTTACTGTGTGTTGTTGTTTGAATTTCCAGCATCTGCAGATTTCCTCCTGTTTGCTGCCTGGCATGCTCTGTTCTGCTGGTATTTAGTGTATGTTGTTGCTTGAATATCCGGCATCTGGAGATTTCCCTGTAGATGCTGCCTGGCCTGCTGTGTTCCACCGGCATTTATTGTGTGTTGTTGCTTGAATTTCCGGCATCTGGAGATTTCCCTGTAGATGCTGCCTGGCCTGCTGTGTTCCACCGGTATTTAGTGTGTGTTGTTGTATGAATTTCCGGCATCTGCAGATTTCCCTGTAGATGCTGCCTGGCCTGCTGTGTTCCACTGGCATTTAGTGTGTGTTCTTGTTTGAATTTCCGACATCTGCAGATTTCCCTGTAGATGCTGCCTGGCCTGCTGTGTTCCATTGGCATTTAGTGTGTGTTGTTGTTTGAATTTCCAGCATCTTCAGATCTCCCTGTAGATGCTGCCCGGCCTACTGTTTTCCGCCGGCATTTGGTGTGTGTTGTTGTTTGAAATTCCAGTATCTGCAGATTTCCTCCTGTTTGCTGCCTGGCCTGCTGTGTTCCACCGGCATTTAGTGTGTGTTGTTGCTTGAATTTCCAGCATCTGCAGATTTCCCTGTAGATGCTGCGTGGCCTGCTGTGTTCCACCATCATTTTGTGTGTGCTGTTGTTTGAATTTCCAGCATCCGCAGATTTGACTGTAGATGCTGCCCGGCCTGCTATGTTCCACCGGCATTTAGTTTGTGTTGTTGTTTCAATTTCCAGCATCTTCAGATTTCCTCTTGTTTGCTGCCCGGCCTGCTGTGTTCCACCGGCATTTTGTGTGTGTTGTTGTTTGAATTTCCAGCATCTTCAGATTTCCTCTTGTTTGCTGCCCGGCCTGCTGTGTTCGACCGGCATTTAGTGTGTGTTGTTGTTTGATTTTCCAGTATCTGCAGATTTCCTCCTGTTTGCTGCCTGGCCTGCTATGTTCTGCCGGTATTTATTGTATGTTGCTGTTTGATTTTCCAGCATCTGCAGATTTCCCTGTAGATGCTGCCCGGCCTGCTGTGTTCCACTGGCATTTAGTGTGTGTTGTTGTTTGAATTTCCAGCATCTGCAGATTTCCCTGTAGATGCTGCCTGGTCTGCTGTGTTCCACCGGCATTTTGTGTGTGTTGTTGTTTGAATTTCCAGCATCTGCAGATTTCCCTGTAGATGCTGCCCGGCCTGCTGTGTTCCACCGGCATTTAGTGTGTATTGTTGTTTGAATTTCCAGACTCTGCTGATTTCCTCCTGTTTGCTGCCTGGCCTGCTGTGTTCCACCGGCATTTTGTGTGTGTTGTTGTTTGAATTTCCAGCATCTGCATATTTCCCTGTAGATGCTGCCCGGCCTGCTGTGTTCCACTGGCATTTAGTGTGAATTGTTGTTTGAATTTCCAGCATCTTCAGATCTCCCTGTAGATGCTGCCCGGCCTTCTGTTTTCCACCGGCATTTAGTGTGTGTTGTTATTTGAATTTCCAGCATCTGCAGATTTCCCTGTAGATGCTGCCCGGCCTTCTGTTTTCCACCGGCATTTAGTGTGTGTTGTTGTTTGAATTTCCAGCATCTTCAGATCTCCCTGTAGATGCTGCCCGGCCTACTGTTTTCCACCGGCATTTAGTGTGTGTTGTTATTTGAATTTCCAGCATCTGCAGATTTCCCTGTAGATGCTGCCTGGCCTGCAATATTCCACCGGCATTTACTGTGTGTTGTTGTTTGAATTTCCAGCATCTGCAGATTTCCTCCCGTTTGCTGCCTGGCATGCTGTGTTCTGCTGGTATTTAGTGTATGTTGTTGCTTGAATATCCGGCATCTGGAGGTTTCCCTGTAGATGCTGCCTGGCCTGCTGTGTTCCACCGGCATTTATTGTGTGTTGTTGCTTGAATTTCCGGCATCTGGAGATTTCCCTGTAGATGCTGCCTGGCCTGCTGTGTTCCACCGGTATTTAGTGTGTGTTGTTGTATGAATTTCCGGCATCTGCAGATTTCCCTGTAGATGCTGCCTGGCCTGCTGTGTTCCACTGGCATTTAGTGTGTGTTCTTGTTTGAATTTCCAGCATCTGCAGATTTCCCTGTAGATGCTGCCTGGCCTGCTGTGTTCCACCGGCATTTATTGTGTGTTGTTGTTTGAATTTCCAGCATGTGCAGATTTCCCTGTAGATGCTGCCTGGCCTGCTGTGTTCCACCGGCATTTTGTGTGTGTTGTTGTTTGAATTTCCAGCATCTGCAGATTTCCCTGTAGATGCTGTGTGGCCTGCTGTGTTCCACCTGCATTTTGTGTGTGTTGTTGTTTGAATTTCCAGCATCTGCAGATTTCCTCTTGTTTGCTGCCTGGCCTGCGGTGTTCCACCATCATTTTGTGCGTGTTGTTGTTTGAATTTCCAGATTCTGCAGATTTCCTTCTGTTTGCTGCCTGGCCTGCTGTGTTCCACCGGCATTTAGTGTGTATTGTTGTTTGAATTTCCAGACTCTGCTGATTTCCTCCTGTTTGCTCCCTGGCCTGCTGTGTTCCACCGGCATTTAGTGTGTGTTGTTGTTTGAATTTCCAGCATCTTCAGATCTCCCTGTAGATGCTGCCCGGCCTACTGTTTTCCACCGGCATTTAGTGTGTGTTGTTATTTGAATTTCCAGCATCTGCAGATTTCCCTGTAGATGCTGCCTGGCCTGCAATATTCCACCGGCATTTACTGTGTGTTGTTGTTTGAATTTCCAGCATCTTCAGATTTCCTCTTGTTTGCTGCCCGGCCTGCTATGTTCCACCGGCATTTAGTGTGTGTTGTTGTTTGATTTTCCAGTATCTGCAGATTTCCTCCTGTTTGCTGCCTGGCCTGCTATGTTCTGCCGGTATTTATTGTATGTTGCTGTTTGATTTTCCAGCATCTGCAGATTTCCCTGTAGATGTTGCCTGGCATGCTCTGTTCCGCTGGTATTTAGTGTATGTTGTTGCTTGAATTTCCAGCATCTGCAGATTTCCACGTAGATGCTGCCTGGCCTGCTGCGTTCCACCAGCATTTAGTGTATGTTATTGCTTGGATTTCCAGCATCTGCAGATTTCCCTGAAAATGCTGCCCGGCCTACTGTGTTCCTCCGGCATTTTGTGTGTGTTGTTGTTTGAAATTTCAGCATCTGCAGATTTCCCTGTAGATGCTGCCTGGCCTGCTGTGTTCCACTGGCATTTAGCGTGTGTTCTTGTTTGAATTTCCAGCATCTGCAGATTTCCCTGTAGATGCTGCCTGGCCTGCTGTGTTCCGCCGGCATTTTGTGTGTCTTCTTGTTTGAATTTCCAGCATCTGCAGATTTCCTCTTTTTTGCTGCCTGGCCTGCTGTGTTCCGCCATCATTTTGTGCGTGTTGTTGTTTGAATTTCCAGCATCCGCAGATTTCACTGTAGATGCTGCCTGGCCTGCTGTGTTCCACCGGCATTTAGTGTGTGTTGTTATTTGAATTTCCAGATTCTGCAGATTTCCTCCTGTTTGCTGCCTGGCCTGCTGTGTTCCACCGGCATTTAGTGTGTATTGTTGTTTGAATTTCCAGATTCTGCAGATTTCCTCCTGTTTGCTGCCTGGCCTGCTGTGTTCCACCGGCATTTAGTGTGTATTGTTCTTTGAATTTCCAGATTCTGCTGATTTCCTCCTGTTTGCTGCCTGGCCTGCTGTGTTCCACCGGCATTTTATGTGTGTTGTTGTTTGAATTTCCAGCATCTTCAGATCTCCCTGTAGATGCTGCCCGGCCTACTGTTTTCCACCGGCATTTAGTGTGTGTTGTTATTTGAATTTCCAGCATCTGCAGATTTCCCTGTAGATGCTGCCTGGCCTGCTGTGTTCCATTGGCATTTAGTGTGTGTTGTTGTTTGAATTTCCAGCATCTTCAGATCTCCCTGCAGATGCTGCCCGGCCTACTGTTTTCCGCCGGCATTTGGTGTGTGTTGTTGTTTGAATTTCCAGTATCTGCAGATTTCCCTGTAGATGCTGCCTGGCCTGCTGTGTTCCACCGGTATTTAGTGTATGTTGTTGCTTGAATTTCCAGCATCTGCAGATTTCCCTGTAGATGCTGCCTGGCCTGCTGTGTTCCACCAGCATTTTGTGTGTGTTGTTGTTTGAATTTCCAGCATCTGCAGATTTCCCTGTAGATGCTGCCTGGCCTGCTGTGTTCCGCCGGTATTTAGTGTGTGTTGTTGTTTGAATTTCCAGTATCTGCAGATTTCCTCCTGTTTGCTGCCTGGCATGCTGTGTTCTGCCGGTATTTAGTGTATGTTATTGCTTGAATTTCCAGCATCTGCAGATTTCCCTGTAGATGCTGCCCGGCCTACTGTGTTCCTCCGGCATTTTGTGTGTGTTGTTGTTTGAAATTTCAGCATCTGCAGATTTCCCTGTAGATGCTGCCTGGCCTGCTGTGTTCCGCCGGTATTTAGTGTGTGTTGTTGTTTGAATTTCCGGCATCTGCAGATTTCCCTGTAGATGCTGCCTGGCCTGCTGTGTTCCACTGGTATTTAGCGTGTGTTCTTGTTTGAATTTCCAGCATCTGCAGATTTCCCTGTAGATGCTGCCTGGCCTGCTGTGTTCCACCATCATTTAGTGTGTGCTGTTGTTTGAATTTCCAGCATCCGCAGATTTCCTCTTGTTTGCTGCCTGGCCTGCTGTGTTCCACCATCATTTTGTGTGTGCTGTTGTTTGAATTTCCAGCATCCGCAGATTTCCCTGTAGATGCTGTCTGGCCTGCTGTGTTCCACCGGCATTTACTGTGTGTTGTTGTTTGAATTTCCAGCATCTGCAGATTTCCTCCTGTTTGCTGCCCGGCCTGCTGTGTTCCGCTGGTATTTAGTGTATGTTGTTGCTTGAATTTCCGGCATCTGGAGATTTCCCTGTAGATGCAGCCTGGCCTGCTGTGTTCCACCGGCATTTAGTGTGTGTTGTTGTTTGAATTTCCAGGATCTGCAGAATTCCCTGTAGATGCTGCCTGGCCTGCTGTGTTCCACCATCATTTTGTGTGTGTTGTTTTTTGAATTTCCAGTATCTGCAGATTTCCTCCTGTTTGATGCCTGGCCTGCTGTGTTCTGCCGGCATTTAGTGTGTGTTGTTGTTTGAATTTCCAGCATCTGCAGATTTCCCTGTAGATGCTCCCTGGCCTGCTGTGTTCCACCATCATTTTGTGCGTGTTGTTTTTTGAATTTACAGCATCTGCAGATTTCCCTGTAGATGCTGCCCGGCCTACTGTGTTCCACTGGTATTTAGTGTGTGTTCTTGTTTGAATTTCCAGCATCTGCAGATTTCCCTGTAGATGCTGCGTGGCCTGCTGTGTTCCACCATCATTTTGTGTGTGCTGTTGTTTGAATTTCCAGCAGCCGCAGATTTGACTGTAGATGCTGCCCGGCCTGCTATGTTCCACCGGCATTTAGTTTGTGTTGTTGTTTCAATTTCCAGCATCTTCAGATTTCCTCTTGCTTGCTGCCCGGCCTGCTGTGTTCCACCGGCATTTTGTGTGTGTTGTTGTTTGAATTTCCAGCATCTTCAGATTTCCTCTTGTTTGCTGCCCGGCCTGCTATGTTCCACCGGCATTTAGTGTGTGTTGTTGTTTGATTTTCCAGTATCTGCAGATTTCCTCCTGTTTGCTGCCTGGCCTGCTATGTTCTGCCGGTATTTATTGTATGTTGCTGTTTGATTTTCCAGCATCTGCAGATTTCCCTGTAGATGCTGCCCGGCCTGCTGTGTTCCACTGGCATTTAGTGTGAATTGTTGTTTGAATTTCCAGCATCTGCAGATTTCCCTGTAGATGCTGCCCGGCCTGCTGTGTTCCGCTGGCATTTTGTGTGTGTTGTTGTTTGAATTTCCAGCATCTGCAGATTTCCCTGTAGATGCTGCCTGGCCTGCTGTGTTCCACCGGCATTTATTGTGTGTTGTTGTTTGAATTTCCAGCATCTGCAGATTTCCCTGTAGATGCTGCCTGGCCTGCTGTGTTCCACCGGCATTTTGTGTGTGTTGTTGTTTGAATTTCCAGCATCTGCAGATTTCCCTGTAGATGCTGTGTGGCCTGCTGTGTTCCACCTGCATTTTGTGTGTGTTGTTGTTTGAATTTCCAGCATCTGCAGATTTCCTCTTGTTTGCTGCCTGGCCTGCGGTGTTCCACCATCATTTTGTGCGTGTTGTTGTTTGAATTTCCAGATTCTGCAGATTTCCTTCTGTTTGCTGCCTGGCCTGCTGTGTTCCACCGGCATTTAGTGTGTATTGTTGTTTGAATTTCCAGCATCTGCATATTTCCCTGTAGATGCTGCCCGGCCTGCTGTGTTCCACTGGCATTTAGTGTGAATTGTTGTTTGAATTTCCAGCATCTTCAGATCTCCCTGTAGATGCTGCCCGGCCTACTGTTTTCCACCGGCATTTAGTGTGTGTTGTTGTTTGAATTTCCAGCATCTTCAGATCTCCCTGTAGATGCTGCCCGGCCTACTGTTTTCCACCGGCATTTAGTGTGTGTTGTTATTTGAATTTCCAGCATCTGCAGATTTCCCTGTAGATGCTGCCTGGCCTGCAATATTCCACCGGCATTTACTGTGTGTTGTTGTTTGAATTTCCAGCATCTGCAGATTTCCTCCCGTTTGCTGCCTGGCATGCTCTGTTCTGCTGGTATTTAGTGTATGTTGTTGCTTGAATATCCGGCATCTGGAGATTTCCCTGTAGATGCTGCCTGGCCTGCTGTGTTCCACCGGCATTTATTGTGTGTTGTTGCATGAATTTCCGGCATCTGGAGATTTCCCTGTAGATGCTGCCTGGCCTGCTGTGTTCCACCGGTATTTAGTGTGTGTTGTTGTATGAATTTCCGGCATCTGCAGATTTCCCTGTAGATGCTGCCTGGCCTGCTGTGTTCCACTGGCATTTAGTGTGTGTTCTTGTTTGAATTTCCGACATCTGCAGATTTCCCTGTAGATGCTGCCTGGCCTGCTGTGTTCCATTGGCATTTAGTGTGTGTTGTTGTTTGAATTTCCAGCATCTTCAGATCTCCCTGTAGATGCTGCCCGGCCTACTGTTTTCCGCCGGCATTTGGTGTGTGTTGTTGTTTGAAATTTCAGCATCTTCAGATCTCCCTGTAGATGTTGCCCGGCCTACTGTTTTCCACCGGCATTTAGTGTGTGTTGTTATTTGAATTTCCAGCATCTGCAGATTTCCCTGTAGATGCTGCCTGGCCTGCAATATTCCACCGGCATTTACTGTGTGTTGTTTGAATTTCCAGCATCTTCAGATTTCCTCTTGTTTGCTGCCCGGCCTGCTATGTTCCACCGGCATTTAGTGTGTGTTGTTGTTTGATTTTCCAGTATCTGCAGATTTCCTCCTGTTTGCTGCCTGGCCTGCTATGTTCTGCCGGTATTTATTGTATGTTGCTGTTTGATTTTCCAGCATCTGCAGATTTCCCTGTAGATGCTGCCCGGCCTGCTGTGTTCCACTGGCATTTAGTGTGAATTGTTGTTTGAATTTCCAGCATCTGCAGATTTCCCTGTAGATGCTGCCCGGCCTGCTGTGTTCCGCTGGCATTTAGTGTGTGTTGTTGTTTGAATTTCCAGCATCTGCAGATTTCCCTGTAGATGCTGCCTGGCCTGCTGTGTTCCACCGGCATTTATTGTGTGTTGTTGTTTGAATTTCCAGCATCTGCAGATTTCCCTGTAGATGCTGCCTGGCCTGCTGTGTTCCACCGGCATTTTGTGTGTGTTGTTGTTTGAATTTCCAGCATCTGCAGATTTCCCTGTAGATGCTGTGTGGCCTGCTGTGTTCCACCTGCATTTTGTGTGTGTTGTTGTTTGAATTTCCAGCATCTGCAGATTTCCTCCTGTTTGCTGCCTGGCCTGCGGTGTTCCACCATCATTTAGTGTGTATTGTTGTTTGAATTTCCAGACTCTGCTGATTTCCTCCTGTTTGCTGCCTGGCCTGCTGTGTTCCACCGGCATTTTGTGTGTGTTGTTGTTTGAATTTCCAGCATCTGCATATTTCCCTGTAGATGCTGCCCGGCCTGCTGTGTTCCACTGGCATTTAGTGTGAATTGTTGTTTGAATTTCCAGCATCTTCAGATCTCCCTGTAGATGCTGCCCGGCCTACTGTTTTCCACCGGCATTTAGTGTGTGTTGTTGTTTGAATTTCCAGCATCTTCAGATCTCCCTGTAGATGCTGCCCGGCCTACTGTTTTCCACCGGCATTTAGTGTGTGTTGTTATTTGAATTTCCAGCATCTGCAGATTTCCCTGTAGATGCTGCCTGGCCTGCAATATTCCACCGGCATTTACTGTGTGTTGTTGTTTGAATTTCCAGCATCTGCAGATTTCCTCCCGTTTGCTGCCTGGCATGCTGTGTTCTGCTGGTATTTAGTGTATGTTGTTGCTTGAATATCCGGCATCTGGAGATTTCCCTGTAGATGCTGCCTGGCCTGCTGTGTTCCACCGGTATTTAGTGTGTGTTGTTGTATGAATTTCCGGCATCTGCAGATTTCCCTGTAGATGCTGCCTGGCCTGCTGTGTTCCACTGGCATTTAGTGTGTGTTCTTGTTTGAATTTCCGACATCTGCAGATTTCCCTGTAGATGCTGCCTGGCCTGCTGTGTTCCATTGGCATTTAGTGTGTGTTGTTGTTTGAATTTCCGACATCTGCAGATTTCCCTGTAGATGCTGCCTGGCCTGCTGTATTCCATTGGCATTTAGTGTGTGTTGTTGTTTGAATTTCCAGCATCTGCAGATTTCCTCTTGTTTGCTGCCTGGCCTGCTGTGTTCCACCATCATTTTGTGTGTGCTGTTGTTCTGTAGATGCTGCCTGGCCTGCTGTGTTCCACCGGCATTTAATGTTTGTTGTTGCTTGAATTTCCGGCATCTGGAAATTTCCCTGTAGATGCTGCCTGGCATGCTGTGTTGCTCCGGTATTTAGTGTGTGTTGTTGTTTGAATTTCCAGCATCTGCAGATTTCCCTGTAGATGCTCCCTGGCCTGCTGTGTTCCACCATCATTTTGTGCGTGTTGTTTTTTGAATTTACAGCATCTGCAGATTTCCCTGTAGATGCTGCCCGGCCTGCTGTGTTCCACTGGTATTTAGTGTGTGTTCTTGTTTGAATTTCCAGCATCTGCAGATTTCCCTGTAGATGCTGCGTGGCCTGCTGTGTTCCACCATCATTTTGTGTGTGCTGTTGTTTGAATTTCCAGCATCCGCAGATTTGACTGTAGATGCTGCCCGGCCTGCTGTGTTCCACCGGCATTTAGTTTGTGTTGTTGTTTCAATTTCCAGCATCTTCAGATTTCCTCTTGTTTGCTGCCCGGCCTGCTGTGTTCCACCGGCATTTTGTGTGTGTTGTTGTTTGAATTTCCAGCATCTTCAGATTTCCTCTTGTTTGCTGCCCGGCCTGCTATGTTCCACCGGCATTTAGTGTGTGTTGTTCTTTGATTTTCCAGTATCTGCAGATTTCCTCCTGTTTGCTGCCTGGCCTGCTATGTTCCACCGGCATTTAGTGTGTGTTGTTCTTTGATTTTCCAGTATCTGCAGATTTCCTCCTGTTTGCTGCCTGGCCTGCTATGTTCCACCGGCATTTAGTGTATGTTGCTGTTTGATTTTCCAGCATCTGCAGATTTCCCTGTAGATGCTGCCCGGCCTGCTGTGTTCCGCCATCATTTTGTGCATGTTGTTGTTTGAATTTCCAGCATCCGCAGATTTCCCTGTAGATGCTGCCTGGCCTGCTGTGTTCCACCGGCATTTATTGTGTGTTGTTGTTTGAATTTCCAGCATCTGCAGATTTCCCTGTAGATGCTGTGTGGCCTGCTGTGTTCCACCTGCATTTTGTGTGTGTTGTTGTTTGAATTTCCAGCATCTGCAGATTTCCTCTTGTTTGCTGCCTGGCCTGCTGTGTTCCTCCATCATTTTGTGCGTGTTGTTGTTCGAATTTCCAGCATCCGCAGATTTAACTGTAGATGCTGCCTGGTCTGCTGTGTTCCACCGGCATTTTGTGTGTATTGTTGTTTGAATTTCCAGATTCTGCAGATTTCCTTCTGTTTGCTGCCTGGCCTGCTGTGTTCCACCGGCATTTAGTGTGTATTGTTGTTTGAATTTCCAGACTCTGCTGATTTCCTCCTGTTTGCTGCCTGGTCTGCTGTGTTCCACCGGCATTTTGTGTGTGTTGTTGTTTGAATTTCCAGCATCTGCATATTTCCCTGTAGATGCTGCCCGGCCTGCTGTGTTCCACTGGCATTTAGTGTGAATTGTTGTTTGAATTTCCAGCATCTTCAGATCTCCCTGTAGATGCTGCCCGGCCTACTGTTTTCCACCGGCATTTAGTGTGTGTTGTTGTTTGAATTTCCAGCATCTTCAGATCTCCCTGTAGATGCTGCCCGGCCTACTGTTTTCCACCGGCATTTAGTGTGTGTTGTTATTTGAATTTCCAGCATCTGCAGATTTCCCTGTAGATGCTGCCTGGCCTGCTGTGTTCCACCGGCATTTACTGTGTGTTGTTGTTTGAATTTCCAGCATCTGCAGATTTCCTCCTGTTTGCTGCCTGGCATGCTCTGTTCTGCTGGTATTTAGTGTATGTTGTTGCTTGAATATCCGGCATCTGGAGATTTCCCTGTAGATGCTGCCTGGCCTGCTGTGTTCCACCGGCATTTATTGTGTGTTGTTGCTTGAATTTCCGGCATCTGGAGATTTCCCTGTAGATGCTGCCTGGCCTGCTGTGTTCCACCGGTATTTATTGTGTGTTGTTGTATGAATTTCCGGCATCTGCAGATTTCCCTGTAGATGCTGCCTGGCCTGCTGTGTTCCACTGGCATTTAGTGTGTGTTCTTGTTTGAATTTCCGACATCTGCAGATTTCCCTGTAGATGCTGCCTGGCCTGCTGTGTTCCATTGGCATTTAGTGTGTGTTGTTGTTTGAATTTCCAGCATCTTCAGATCTCCCTGTAGATGCTGCCCGGCCTACTGTTTTCCGCCGGCATTTGGTGTGTGTTGTTGTTTGAAATTCCAGTATCTGCAGATTTCCCTGTAGATGCTGCCTGGCCTGCTGTGTTCCACCATTATTTTGTGCGTGTTGTTTTTTGAATTTACAGCATCTGCAGATTTCCCTGTAGATGCTGCCCGGCCTGCTGTGTTCCACTGGCATTTAGTGTGTGTTCTTGTTTGAATTTCCAGCATCTGCAGATTTCACTGCAGATGCTGCGTGGACTGCTGTGTTCCACCGGCATTTAGTGTATGTTCTTGTTTGAATTTCCAGCATCTGCAAATTTCCTCGTGTTTGCTGCCTGGCCTGTTGTGTTCCGCCGGCATTTGGTGTGTGTTGTTGTTTGAATTTCCAGCATCTGCAGATTTCCTCCTGTTTGCTGCCTGGCCTGCTGTGTTCCGCTGGTATTTAGTGTGTGTTGTTGTTTGAATTTCCAGCATCTGCAGATTTCGCTGTAGATGCTTCCCGGCCTGCTGTGTTCTGCTGACATTTACTTTGTGTTGTTGTTTGAATTTCCAGCATCTGCAGATTTCCCTGTAGATGCTGCCTGTCCTGCTGTGTTCCGCCGCCATTTTGTGTGTGTTGTTGTTTGAATTTCCGGCATCTGCAGATTTCCCTGTAGATGCTCCCTGGCCTGCTGTGTTCCGCCGCATTGCCTGGTGCCTGATACCCGGATCCTCCCTCATGTGCGCGGTATACCACGTCACCCACCCGCTGATCCGCTCGAGCTTTATCGGTCTTACCGTCAAGTTACGTGCCCAGCCCCTCCCCCAATGCTGTCAACAGCCGCTTCAGGAGCTGCACTATGGCCATTTGTGCGCCGGAATGTCAGTCACCGATTACAACCAATAGTGGAATCGTACCAGCGGAAAGGCAGTAACCCGCCTGAAGTCCTCTCCAGCTCCTGTGGCGTTAATTCGACAGAGCGGGAAAAGTCCCGAAGTAAATGTCCGTTTTCTGATTTATTTCCACTTCCCTCCGAGGGAAGTCGGGGCTTTTGTGAAGCGTCTCCTGAGGAGACCGCTCGGCCCGTCGGTTTGATGCCGGTTTCCCGGGGTGGCATAGTGAGGATTTTCTTTTCAAATCTTTTTTTTATTATTATTATTATTATTATTATTATTATTTAAAAATACACAGGTACATCGAAGTAACATCACTTACAATGCCTCAAAATTATCTTAAAGATTGAAAATTTTTGTGAAGAAAAAATCCCTACTAAGCAAGAAAAGTGAGAGAGAAAAGAACCCATTGAGGGCACAACCCCGGAGCCATGCGTCATGTAGAAAGCTTCTGAAAATAAACAGCAAACCGCCAGCAAGAAGGAAAAAAAATATCAAAACAAAATTTACGCTTAGATCGTGGAGGAAATCTATCAGTCAACTGAAATGATAATAACGAGCAAATGAGCCCCATCTCTTCTCAAAATCAAATAAAGGTTCAAAGGTTCGACTTCTACTTTTCTGCAAACTGAGACACAACAAGATGGCCCTCCTAGCTGTAACAAACGTAATTAACATGTTTTCTGACAGAAATAACATGAATATTTTCAGGTATTTTTCAAAAAAGCACAGTCAATTGATTCTAAGTGCTTTAGAAATTGTTGAAAAGACTGACTTCCAGAACTGTTTTAATATAGAATATGACCAGAACATACGTGTCAGTGTGGCTATCTCAGCTTTACATCTATCACAATACTTGTCAACATTGGGAAATATTTTAGAAAGTCTCTCTTTCGTCCAATGGTAACGATGTACAATGGAGAGGGACGTTTTATTGAAAGGGTGAAGATTGTGTGAGAGGGGGCGGACAGGATGTTTATCTCGGTGGGGACAGGAGGGGCTCATCTGTGGAAATGTCTGAGCCCACGGTGGTGGCGAGCAGAGGGATTCACCACACTGGGGAAACACCGGTAGACTGTTGACCTGAAAGTGGGGCCAATGGTCCGGGCAAAGTGACAATTATTTGGGCTTTGTTGAGATTGTAGCTGGAATATGGTGTAAAATCCCGCTCCCCATACGAACATGGGTCATACAGACCAAACAACAAACTGCCGGAGGAACTCAGAGGGTCGAGCAGCCTCGGTGGAGGGAAATGAACCATCAACATTTCGGGCAGAGACCCTCACTCTGGACTGAGAGTGGACGGGAAATAGTCAGAGAAAAGAGGTGAGGGGTGGGGATGGGGCAAGAGCTGGGGAGTGAGAGGTGGATCCAGGTGAGGGGAGAGGTGGGAAGGTGGAAATAGTGACAGGGGTGGGAGGTGAGTGTTTGGGGCAACACGGGGCTGCAGAAGATGGAAATTAACTCCATAGAGGATTAACAAAAAGGTTAGAGAGTATTTGTTGTAGAGAGTGCAATGAAGATTCACCAGACTGATCCCTGGAATGGTGGGGTCATCATATGATGAAAGAACAAATGCGATAACCCTTTCATTTAGAGAATCGAGGACTGAAAGGTGAACATATTGAAACGCACAACATCGTTACCGGTTGAACCAGAAATCCCAGTCTCTGAAAAGGGGGTGCACTGTCCGGGACTGAAATGAGGTGAAATGTCTCCACTCCGAGCCTGGTGAATGTCTGTAAATCCCCACAACAGAGGGTGGTGAAGACTCAGTGATCGTCCTCACATAAAACAGAGGCTGGCAGATGTGTGGAGACCGAAGGGATCGAGGAAATGAGGATCAGGCAGAAACAGGTGACTGAGATAGGAGGGGGCTGAATGGCCACAGACAGAAAAGAGCAGAGAGATCGGAGAGACCTGTGAGGTGAGTTCCTGGAATGAACTGTTCAGTGTTTGCATCGTTGGTTATCTACCTCGGGTTCAGTATTCTCACCGAGTTTGGAAATCCCCACTCACTGTCGTCTGTCTGTGAGCAGCTGGAAATGAAAGAAACACTCAAGATGCTGGAGACCTGAAATCAGATCAGAAATTGTTTGAAGCCATTCCGACACAGGTTGTTGGAGCTGAAGCATTAACTTTGTTCCTCTCCACAGATATTCTTTATCCGTTGAGTGTTTCTTGTATTTGCAGTTTTTTAGAACATTTCAATGGAATGATTTAAGTCTCCTGGGAAATGGACTTGTGTAGGACGCATAATGTAATTCATTCTTACAGCAGAGAAACAGGGCTTTTGGCCCATCTAGTCTGTGCCATTTTCTGCCTGGACCCATCCACGTGCACCCAGACTCTAGATGTCAATACCTCCCTCATCCATGTACCCACACAAACTTCTCTTCAATGCCGCAATTGAACCTGCATCTGCATTCACCTCACCTTCTGAGTGAAGTAAAAATCACAACGAACAGGGTTGTCTGAACAGATCGGTTCAGAACACTCCTGGGTACCGGCTTCCAGAGAGAATACGCTCACTCTACCACCACCCTCTGCCTTCTGTGGTCAAGTCATTTCGGCATCCACAAAGCCGAGTTTCCCTGGATCTATGCTCCCTGCCACCCTGACCTGGCCTAATTAGGGGAACGTTATCAAAATTCTTACTATAATCCAGTTAACGCTTCTGCATGAATAGGATCTCTTTATTCCCACTCTCCGTTTTCTGCCGACCAGCCAGTGCTCCACCCATGCTAGTAACTTCCCTGTAATTCCATGGGCTCTTATCTTGCTAAGCAGCCTCATGTGCGGCACCTTGTCAAAGACCTTCGGAAAATCCAAGTACACCACGTTTACTGCATCTCCTTTGTGTAGCCCGCTTATAATTTCCTCAAAGATTTGCAGTAGGTAATTCAGGCAGGATTTTCCTTTCAGGAATCCATGCTGGCTTTGGCATATCTTGTCAATTGTCTCAGGTACTCCGTAATCTCATCCCTAACAATCGATTCCAACAACTTCCCAACACTGATGTCAGGCTAACAGGTCTATAGTTTCCTTTCTGCTGCCCACCCTTCTTAAAAAGCAGGGTAACATTTCCAAATTTCCGGTCATCTGGTACAATGCCAGAATCTGTAGATTCTTGAAAGATCATTGTTAATCCCTCCGCAATCTCTCCAGCTACATCTTTCAGAACCCCAGGGTGCATTCCATCAGGTCCAGGAGATTTAGCCACACTCAGACCATTAAGATTCCTGAGTACCTTCTCAGTCATAATTTTCACTGCACATAATTCACTTTCCTGACACCCTTGAATGTTCGATATATGGCAAGTGTCTTCCACAGTGAAGATTGATGCAAACTACTCATTCAGTTCCACTGTCACCTCTGCATCTCTCATTACAATATCTCCGGCGTTATTTTGTATTGGTCCTACATCTACACTTGACTCTCTTTTACCCTTAATATATTTAAAAAAACTTTTAATATCTTTGATATTAGTCGCCAGCTTCCTCTCATAATTCATCTTTTCCTTCCGAATGACTTTCCTAGATTTCTTCTGTAAGTTTTTAAAAGTCGCACAATCCTCTATCTTCCCACCAGCTGTGTCTTCCTTGTATGCCCTCTGTTTTGCTTTTACTTCGGCTCTGACTTCATTTCTCAGCCATGGCAGTGTCCTTCTTCCCTTTGAAAATTTCTTGTTATTTGCAATATATCTGTCTTGCACTTCCCTCATTTTCTGCAGAAACTCCAGCCATTGCCGCACTGCTGTCTTTCCTGCAAATGTCCCTTTCCAGTCAACTTTGGCCAATTCCCCTCTCATGCCATTGTAATTTCCTTTATTCCACTGAAATACCGAAACGTTGCATTTTATTTTTCCCTCTCAGGTTTCAATGTGAGCTCGATCATATTGTGATCACTGTTGCCTACAGGTTCCTTAGCTTTAACTCCCTTATCATCTCTGAATTATTGCAGTACACCCAATCCAGCACAGCCGATCTCCTCGTGGGCTTCACAAAGAGCTGTTCTAAAAAGCCATCCCTTAGACATTCTACAAATTCTCTCCTTGAGGTCCACTACTGACCTGGTTTTCCCAATGCACTATCTTGTTAAAATCCCCAACGATTATCATGATATTGCCTTTCTGACACGCCTTTTCTATCTCTTGCTAAATTTGCAATCCACATCCCGGCTCCTGTTTGTAGGCCTGTATAGAACTGTCATTAGGGTCTTTTTACCCTTTCCATTTCTTAATTCAACCCATAGAGTATGTACACCTTCCAATCCTATGTCATCGCTTTCCAATGATTTAATATTATTTCTTGTACACAGGGTCACACCACTTAATTTGCCTACTAACCTATCTTTCTGACACACCATGTATACTTGGACGTTCAGCTCCCAATGGCAGCCATTCTTTAGCCAAGTTTCACAGATGGCCACAATGTCATATTTGCCAATCTCTAGCTGAATTACAAGATTGTCCATTTTATTCCTTATGCTGCGTGCATTCAAATACAACACTCTAAGTCCAGTATTTAAAGAGCAAACATGAGGAAATCTGCAGATGCTGGAAATTCAAACAACAACTCACACAAAATGTCGGTGGAACACAGCAGGCCAGGCAGCATCTACAGGGAGAAGCACTGTCGACGTTTCGGGCTGAGACCCTTCGTCAGGACAGTATTTGTTGCTTTCTGTTTTAATTGCACCACGACTCTATTGCCCTGTGTTACGAACCCCGTAACTGGGTCACTTACCAGCAAAGATAGAGAGGTCCGCTGAAATCTGATGGTACTATTTTTAAACGTTTTTATTTATAAAGGGGCACAAAAGTAAGGTTAATACAAACATTCAGATAATATACGTCGTTAATACTCAATCTAAAGCGCGGGTATAGTAATAATCATCAATACGAAGTAGCTCTATCGTTTGTCTAGGGGTAAAACTATTGTCCGATGGAAATATCAAAGTCTCTGAAGTTCATATAGGCTTTTAGCCTTTTCAGGGACCGCTGGGGTCTCACGTGTTGGAGAGAGAAAATAAACTTGCCAGCCTTTTGGACTCAACTCGTTGAATCGGGAACGTGGGTTCCCCGTTGTCAGTTCGGAATCCTTTTCGGGGTTATCAGCCACTCGTTCCCCAAGCTAGGGGAACCGAATCACACATGGCTCCCGAACAGCTTCCCGTCCTCACGGGAGCGATGAGCGATGGTCTCTCCTGGGGTACTGCCTCCTGCTGTCCCCTTTTATCGTGACTGGCAGATTTGTAGATGTCACTCAAGGTAGGGTGATACAATCCCCACCCCACATTGCCCGAGGGTGTCCATGTCCCTGATAGCTGGCACGTACTATAGAGTTGCAATTCACACAGGTGTCTCTAAGAACAATGGTCAAATCCGTTGCATTGTCTCTCATTTCCTGGGTCCAAGACCCGAATTAATAGCGATCTTGCGATTCTCCGGAAGGAGGGGCTGGTCCCGCACCCTTCGGCCCCTCAGAGCTGTGGTACATTCATAACACCCCCTTTCTTCAAAGCGTTTTCACCAGTGGTGAAAACCAAGTAGTACGGAGTCTTACAGGATTTTAGAATCTAACACAATACACAAGCTTTTCTTTCCACTACAGAGCTATACAGTTATACATTAAATTCATCATCTAAACAGCCCATCATCTCACGCAGACGGTAGAAGGAAGAAAAACTCTTCCTGCCATGAACCTCCAGTGCCACAACCTTGCCGATACAGGCCCCTGGAAGCACCCGACCACAGCCAACTCTGAGTCCGTCCGAAAACTTCGAAACTCCGACCAACCCTCCGACACCGAGCACCATCTCTGCCGAGCGCTTCGACTCCGGCCCCGGCCGCCAAGCAACAGGCAAAGCCGAGGATTCGGGGCCTTCCTCCCGGAGATTTTCCCATTGCACTGTAGCAGCGGCAGCGAAACAGGCATTTCAAAAGTTCCACCAGATGTTCCTCCGTGCTTCACCCATCCGTCTCCATCAAATCAGGATCGTACACGGCCCCTACTTGACAGATTACAGATATTCATTCCTGGAGTGGCCGCTGCGCGCCACTGCGTCGCGCCGCCAACTTTATCTGTTGCATGCTATCTTTGATTTATTTGTTTTCCTCTTCCTCAGCCCAATCACTCTGGTTCCCATCCCCCTGCCAAATTCGTTCAAACCCTCACTAACAGCTTTATTAAATGTGCCCGCTAGGATATTGGACCCCTTTGGGTTCAGGTGTAACCCGTCCTTTTGGTACCGGTCGTACCTCCCCCGGAAGAGGCCCCAATGATCCAGGAATGTGAAACCCTGCCCCCTACACAAGTCTCTCAGCCACACATTAATACATCTGATCATGCTATTCGTTCATCGCTAGCACGTGGCACAAGCAGCAATCCTGAGATTGCTTCCACAGGGGTCCACAGGGGTCTGTGTTGGCAACGTTTCTGTTTACCTTCTATGTCAATGCATCGGATGACAGTATTGATGGTCCTGTGGTCAAATTTGCAAATGAATTTGAATATTGAAAGAACTGGATAGAGAGGTCGTGGAGGGCTATAGTATCTGGTTATCACAATGCCATAAATACAACTTAACTGTACAAACGATAGGCTTGCTTTGCTGCTTGAGATTTTAAATTGGAGAATGGCGCTTTATTCACAAAACCCTCATAACCCACAGTGACTGTGCACTGATCCCAGCAATGGAACCCGCCGCTGCAGCCCCACAGTGCACAATGTACTGATCGCAAAGCTACGAAATTGCATGTGAATAGCCTCCCCTCCCCCTACTCCACTCTTTCTTCTTCACCAGCAGACTGGGACATCTCACATCTCGCTGACTCCGCCAGGACATTAAACTGTGAACAACTGTGGTCAGGGACTGATCTCTGGGGAACTCCAAACGCTACCTCCTTTCAGTCTGAAAACGACCCACTCATCCAGACACACACTACCGGCAGTTTATCAATCTCCAACGAGAAAGCTTAATAACCCATTCCCGAGGTTCAATACCATTGCTGACTCTGAGTTTACCACTGTCAGATACCAGGAAAGACATAATAATCAGAAAGTCTCCAGTCGCAGCCGTGTAAATAAAATGTGATCTTAGTAGGTGTGTGGCGCATGTTCAGAACGCGAAGGAGACAGACAAACTGAGCCCAGTCACAGACTGATGAAGGGGAGGAATGATCCATTTTGATACAGAGAGGGAAGCAGAGAGTTTGATATTGTGCCTGATGCCCGAACTGTAGCCAGTTAGAAGATGAAGTCTTGTTCGTCCAAATTGTTTTGAGCTGTGACAGTGTTTTTATCAGAAGGCACCATGGAGACTAAAGTTATCTGAGTTGAAATGTTGTTCTTCACCCACTGACGTGGTTTGTGAACTTTTAACAGTGTAAAAATGTCAAAGGATTTGTGTATGGGAATCTCGAACACAACAGCCCGTTAGTTCTGCTGTATCTGTCAGTTCACCGGCGTTTGAATGCCGCCGATCCTTGAATGTGGAGGTGGAGATGCTGGAGAAGACCGGTCACGTGTCCATGTCCGGGATCTGATTGGATATGTTGCCATGGTGTTGATAGCAGTGAGATGTCATTCACTGGCTCTCATTTTGGAAGGGATTCACTCAGCCATCGCGGATACACCAACAGCTTCACACCGGGAAGCGGCCGTTCAGCTGCTCCGTGTGTGTGAAGAGACTCATTCAGTTAACCCACCTTGTGATGCTCCGGTGAGTTCACAATAAATAGCGGCCACATTTCCGTCCGGAGTGAACAAAGAGTTTTACTCAATCATCCCAGCTGCTGCAACATCAGCAACTTCACATCAGGGAGGAAGTTCAAATCAGCTCCGTGTTAAATGTTTAACCATCACGGTGACTGAAGGCAGCTGCAGGTTCATGAGGGACTGTCACTGTCAGATTCTGCAGTTCTTGCGGCTGCTCATCGCACCCAGGACTGAACCCCGGTCACTGAGCATTGGAGGAGTCTGTTCTGCTGATGTTAGCCTTTAACTGGACTGGTGTTTAATATTGTGGATCTGGGAAAGATAAATCAGTTCTGCATCAAATCCCGTGTCTCAGGTACTTACTCTCTTTACCACACTCACAATGCACACTAGAGAGGCCACTTGGCCCATCTGGTCCTTACCCATGTTTCTGTTCCTTATTTGTATTTTAAAATCTATCCCTGCCCTTCCCCGCTCACTCTCCCTGAGATTACAGGTTGCAATTAGTCACCACTCCATCGGAGAAGAGATTTCCCTTGAATTTCATAAAATCATACAAATCTACAGCACATTACAGACCCTTTCGCCCACAAAGTTGTGCCGAACATGTAACTTACTCTAGAAACTGCCTAAAATTACCCTACTGCATAGCCCTCTATGTTTCTGGGCTCCATGTACCAATCTAAGAATCTCTTAAAAGACCCTATTGCATTTGCCTCTACCACCGTCACCGGCAGTGCATTCCACACACACATCACTCTTTATTTAAAAAACTTAGCTCTGACATCTCCTCTGTACCTACTTCCAAGCAGCTTGAACCTTTGCCCCCTCATGTTAGCCATTTCAGCCATGGGGAAAAAGCCTCTGACTATCCACACGATCAATGACTCTCATCATCTTATACACCTGCATGAATTCCCTGCATGATTTTCTCCAGGCTGAATAAGACGATGAGCTCACTGTGGCTTTGACTTTCTTCAGAGCTCTGGACTAAGGTGGTTAAACTCCTTCTCCCCAACTCTTTTCAAAGTTTTAGGTCATTTTCACTAATTTCAAAGGACTGTGCCTCAGACAGCTGGGTTGTTACAACGCACCTCTGAAGTCTGACAGCAGACTAGTGAGGGAATCTTCGATGGAGCAGAGCCAGAAACCAACGAGTTGCCAGCCTGATTCAGGGATTTGGGGTTCCAGAGAGAGATGGGGTCTAGAGTTCACAAGGAGGGGGAAGAAAAGGAACCGAAGCAGCAGGATGTGGCTACAAATGAACAATCAGAAAAATTTTGAAACTGCTAGATCGAAAAAAAAGGTGGTAAATTTCTGCAAAATACTGCGTGTCTGTATTTTGTGTGTGTCTGTATTTCTAGCAACTGTAGAATCTCTTGTGTTTTATATCTGCATTTGTACTTTGGCATTAGATAAACGGAATGCCTGTTGATATTGAGTATATTGTTTATGGGAGCCGCTTTCTTAGTTAAAAGAGCTGCTGAGTTTTCTACACAGAAAAAAACCGGTGAACATGAAACCGGTGCTTGCAGAAACCTTTAATGGCACCGTGATTACCCAGAAAGCGCTGCGTATAAAATTGTGCTGCATCTGAAGGTTGTTGACGTTTGCGAACATCACGCATGCGCGCAGTACACAAAAGGCCTCGGGAGGATCTCCTGGCGGGTTTATTGACTGTGAGGCCGGACAGTGTGGCTCGTAATCCCGGGACAGTCCTGCTCTCTTCCCTCTCTCTCAGCCCCACGATCCGTACACGGGCCCCGCAGAGCTTCCGGCTGATGAGGGAATGGATCTCTCAGACAGAGCTGAGCTCCAGCTGTCTAAATGCAAGGATTAGGAACTCGGAGAAAGGGAACAAAATCTCTTACATCAACAGTTGAGAAAATCACTTGCTCAATTCACAAACAAGAGAAAATCTGCAGATGCTGGAAATCCTAGTGGTAAGGCTTGCTAGTGCTAGTGTGTGGCGGGGGAGGGTGTGTGGTTAAACTAAAGTTGCGGAGGGGATTGGGATCAGAATGCCAGAACGGATAGTGAATTGGGTGAATCCTCTACATGAGGAGTAGAAATCTTTATACTACTTCTCCATCTAAATGTGCAATGTGTAATTTATAATAAATACTTTGTTTATAGGACAGTCATTCTAACAGAAATACAATTGTATCAGAATGAATTAATCAGTCTGTTGTCCAGGTGGAAGGAGCTGTCCTGGAGCCTGTTGGTCCTGGCTTTTATGCTGTGGTACCGTTTCCCGGATGGTAGCAGCTGGAACAGTTTGTGGTTGGGGTGACTTGGGTCCCCAATGATCCTTGGAGACATTTTACGCAGCTGTCTTTGTAGATGTCCTGAACAGTGGGAAGTTCACATCTACAGATGCGCTGGGCTGTCTGCACCACTCTCTGTAGGTTCCTGCGATTAAGTTCCCATACCAGGCAGTGATGCAGCCAGTTAGGCTGCTCTCAATTGTTCCCCTGTAGAAAGTTCTTAGGATTTGGGACCCATACCAAACTTCTTCAAGCATCTGAGGTGAAAGAGGCGCAGGGCCACATACCACACAGCCAGAATGTACAGACCACATGAGATCCTCGGTGATGTGTATGACGAGGAACTTAAAGCTGTTCACTCTCTCAAACCCAGATCCACTCATGTCAATAGGGGTTAGCCTGTCTCCATTCCTTCTGTAGTACACAACCAGTTCTTTTGTTTTTGTGACTTTGAGGGGGAGGTTGCTTTCCTGACACCCAGACAGATGTTGTTCAGACCTCAGATAGAGTCAGCAATCAAATGGTTGAGCATGATGCAATGAATGTGCTGAGCTGTTTATATCACAATGCAGGAAGCATCATAGGAAAGTCAGATGAGCTCAGGACAGGGTATTATGATATTGTAGCCATTACTGGGACTTGGTTGCACCCAACAGACTGAGGGATTTATAGGAACAACTTTGTAGAGATCGCAGACGATGCCAAGAAACAAAGGTTGATATAGTATGCGATTTTAACTTTTCATATATTGACTGGGACTCCCATACCGTAAAAGGACTAGATGGGGTAGAGTTTGTCAAATGTGCCCTTAATCAGGACGTAGAATTCCCGACGTAGAAGTATGCAATAAGCTATTAGGAAATGATCCCGCATTAACAACAGAAATTAGTGTATCGGAACATTTTGTATCTAGTGATCGTAATGACATACGATTCCAAATAAATATGGAAAAAGATAGGGCTGGACCATGGGTTGAGATTCTAAATTGGAGAAAGGTCAATTTTGATAGTATCAGAAAGGATCTGACAAGTGTGGATTGGGACAGGCTGTTTTCTGTCAAAGGAGTACTTGTAAGTGGGAGGCCTTCAGAAGTGAAATTTTGAGTGTGGACAGTTTGTCCGTGCCTGCCAAAATAAAAGTTGAAAGGTAACTGGTGCAAGGAACCTGGGGTTTCAAGAGATATCGAGGCCCCGGATATTTTGTTCCTCTCAATCCCTCAGGCTGTTGGGTGCTACTGTGGTGGTTTCTTGAAATAACCAGGAGACGCAGAAGATTCTTCGAGAAGTTTAAGCCTTTATTTGCAAACAAAAGCTGAGACAATTAATGACCGTGTCAATAATTGTCCGCCAAGCCCTAGTTCACAGTATTCTTTATAGTAATTTCTTATCTTAGTTTCATTAGCATACCCCGTCTCCTATCTCAGTTACATCAGCATACCCCGTCTCCTATCTCAGTTACATCAGCATACCCCGTCTCCTATCTCAGTTACGTCAGCATACCCCGTCTCCTATCTCAGTTACGTCAGCATACCCCGTCTCCCATCTCAGTGACATCAGCATACCCCGTCTCCTATCTCACATTACCATACCCCGTCTCCTATCTCAGATACCCCGTCTCCTATCTCAGTTACGTCAGCATACCCCGTCTCCCATCTCAGTGACATCAGCATACCCCGTCTCCTATCTCACATTACCATACCCCGTCTCCTATCTCAGTTACATGAGCATACCCCGTCTCCTATCTCAGTCACATCAGCATACCCCGTCTCCTATCTCAGTCACGTCAGCATACTCCGTCTCCTATCTCAGTTACATCAGCATACCCCATCTCGTATCTCAGTTACATCAGCATACCCCGTCTCCTATCTCAGTTACGTCAGCATACCCCGTCTCCTATCTCAGTTACTTCAGCATACCCCGTCTCCCATCTCAGTTACGTCAGCATACCCCGTCTCCTATCTCAGTTACGTCAGCATACCCCGTCTCCCATCTCAGTCACGTCAGCAAACCCCGTCTCCTATCTCAGTTAAGTCAGCAAACCCCGTCTCCTATCTCAGTTACGTCAGCATACCCCGTCTCCTATCTCAGTTACGTCAGCATACCCCGTCTCCTATCTCAGTCACGTCAGCATACCCCGTCTCCTATCTCAGTCGCGTCAGCATACCCCGTCTCCTATCTCAGTTACGTCAGCATACCCCGTCTCCTATCTCAGTTACGTCAGCATTCCCCGTCTCCTATCTCAGTTACGTCAGCATACCCCGTCTCCTATCTCAGTCACGTCAGCGTACCCCGTCTCCTATCTCAGTCACGTCAGCGTACCCCGTCTCCTATCTCAGTCACGTCACCATACCCCGTCTCCTATCTCAGTCGCGTCAGCATACCCCGTCTCCTATCTCAGTCGCGTCAGCATACCCCGTCTCCTATCTCAGTTGCGTCAGCATACCCCGTCTCCTATCTCAGTTACGTCAGCATACCCTGTCTCCTATCTCAGTTACATCAGAATACCCCGTCTCCTATCTCAGTTACATCAGCATACCCCGTCTCCTATCTCAGTTACGTCAGCATACCCCGTCTCCTATCTCAGTTACCTCAGCATACCCCGTCTCCTATCTCAGTTACCTCAGCATACCCCGTCTCCTATCTCAGTTACATTAGCATACCCCGTCTCCTATCTCAGTTACGTCAGCATACCCCGTCTCCTATCTCAGTTACATCAGCATACCCCATCTCCTATCTCAGTTACGTTAGCATACCCCGTTTCCTATCTCACATTAGCATACCCCGTCTCCTATCTCAGTCACATTAGCGTACCCCGTCTCCTATTTCAGTTACATTAGCATACCCCATCTCCAATCTCACATTAGCATACCCCATCTCCTATCCCAGTTTCATCAGCATACCCTGTCTCCTATCTCAGTTACGTCAGCATACCCCGTCTCCTATCTCAGTTACGTCAGCATACCCCGTCTCCTATCTCAGTTACATTAGCATACCCCGTCTCCTATCTCAGTGACATCAGCATACCCCGTCTCCTATCTCAGTCACGTCAGCATACCCCGTCTCCTATCTCAGTCACGTCAGCATACCCCGTCTCCTATCTCAGTCACGTCAGCATACCCCGTCTCCTATCTCAGTTACATCAGCCTACCCCGTCTCCTATCTAAGTTACATCAGCAAACCCCGTCTCCTATCTCAGTTACTTTAGCATACCCCGTCTCCTATCTCAGTTACGT
Organism: Hemitrygon akajei; assembly: GCF_048418815.1. Classification (NCBI taxonomy): domain Eukaryota; kingdom Metazoa; phylum Chordata; class Chondrichthyes; order Myliobatiformes; family Dasyatidae; genus Hemitrygon; species Hemitrygon akajei. Next base: position 10,612,459 of record NC_133132.1, on the reverse strand, counting down.
CAGCATACCCCGTCTCCTATCTCAGTTACGTCAGCATACCCCGTCTCCTATCTCAGTCACGTCAGCATACCCCGTCTCCTATCTCAGTCACGTCAGCATACCCCGTCTCCTATCTCAGTTACATCAGCATACCCCGTCTCCTATCTCAGTCACGTCAGCATACCCCGTCTCCTATCTCAGTCACGTCAGCATCCCCCGTCTCCTATCTCAGTTACGTCAGCATCCCCCGTCTCCTATCTCAGTTACGTCAGCATTCCCCGTCTCCTATCTCAGTTACCTCAGCATACCCCGTCTCCTATCTCAGTTACCTCAGCATACCCCGTCTCCTATCTCAGTTACCTCAGCATACCCCATCTCCTATCTCAGTTACGTTAGCATACCCCGTCTCCTATCTCAGTTACCTCAGCATACCCCATCTCCTATCTCAGTTACGTTAGCATACCCCGTTTCCTATCTCACATTAGCATACCCCGTCTCCTATCTCAGTCACATTAGCGTACCCCGTCTCCTATCTCAGTTACATTAGCATACCCCATCTCCAATCTCACATTAGCATACCCCATCTCCTATCCCAGTTTCATCAGCATACCCTGTCTCCTATCTCAGTTACGTCAGCATACCCCGTCTCCTATCTCAGTTACGTCAGCATACCCCGTCTCCTATCTCAGTTACATTAGCATACCCCGTCTCCTATCTCAGTGACATCAGCATACCCCGTCTCCTATCTCAGTCACGTCAGCATACCCCGTCTCCTATCTCAGTCACGTCAGCATACCCCGTCTCCTATCTCAGTTACGTCAGCCTACCCCGTCTCCTATCTAAGTTACATCAGCAAACCCCGTCTCCTATCTCAGTTACTTTAGCATACCCCGTCTCCTATCTCAGTTACGTCAGCATACCCCGTCTCCTATCTCAGTCACGTCAGCATCCCCCGTCTCCTATCTCAGTTACGTCAGCATCCCCCGTCTCCTATCTCAGTCACGTCAGCATACCCCGTCTCCTATCTCAGTCACGTCAGCAAACCCCGTCTCCCATCTCAGTTACGTCAGCAAACCCCGTCTGCTATCTCAGTTACGTCAGCATACCCCGTCTCCTATCTCAGTTACGTCAGCATACCCCGTCTCCTATCTCAGTTACGTCAGCATACCCCGTCTCCCATCTCAGTCACGTCAGCAAACCCCGTCTCCTATCTCAGTCAAGTCAGCAAACCCCGTCTCCTATCTCAGTCACGTCAGCATACCCCGTCTCCTATCTCAGTCGCGTCAGCATACCCCGTCTCCTATCTCAGTCGCGTCAGCATACCCCGTCTCCTATCTCAGTCGCGTCAGCATACCCCGTCTCCTATCTCAGTCACGTCAGCATACCCCGTCTCCTATCTCAGTTACGTCAGCATACCCCGTCTCCCATCTCAGTTACATTAAAATACCCCGTCTCCTATCTCAGTTACATTAGCATACCCCGTCTCCTATCTCAGTTACGTCAGCATACCCCGTCTCCTATCTCAGTTACGTCAGCATACCCCGTCTCCTATCTCAGTTACATTAAAATACCCTATCTGCTATCTCAGTTACATTAGCATACCCCGTCTCCTATCTCAGTTACATCAGCCTACCCCGTCTCCTATCTCAGTTACATTAGAATACCCTATCTGCTATCTCAGTTACATTAGAATACCCTATCTGCTATCTCAGTTACATTAGAATACCCCGTCTCCTATCTCAGTTACATTAGAATACCCCGTCTCCTATCTCAGTTTCATTAGCATACCCCGTCTCCTATCTCAGTTACATTAGAATACCCCGTCTCCTATCTCAGTTTCATTAGCATACCCCGTCTCCTATCTCAGTTACATTAGAATACCCCGTCTCCTATCTCAGTTTCATTAGCATACCCCGTCTCCTATCTCAGTTACATTAGAATACCCTATCTCCTATCTCAGTCACATTAGCATACCCTCGTCTCCTATCTCAGTTACATTAGCATACCCCGTCTCCTATCTCAGTTACATTAGCATACCCCGTCTCCTATCTCAGTTACATTAGCATACCCCGTCTCCTATCTCAGTTACATTAGCATACCCCGTCTCCTATCTCAGTTACATCAGAATACCCCGTCTCCTATCTCAGTTACATCAGCATACCCCGTCTCCTATCTCAGTTACGTCAGCAAACCCCGTCTCCTATCTCAGTCACGTCAGCATACCCCGTCTCCTATCTCAGTCACGTCAGCATACCCCGTCTCCTATCTCAGTCACGTCAGCATACCCCGTCTCCTATCTCAGTCGCGTCAGCATACCCCGTCTCCTATCTCAGTCGCGTCAGCATACCCCGTCTCCTATCTCAGTCGCGTCAGCATACCCCGTCTCCTATCTCAGTTACATTAGCATACCCCATCTCGTATCTCAGTTACATCAGCATACCCCGTCTCCTATCTCAGTTACATTAGAATACCCCGTCTCCTATCTCATACCCTATCCACTTGCAACGCTTATCACCAGCACATTAGCTTCTCGATTCGCCACCAATATTTCTGCTCAGTAGCCCATACTTGCTCTAGTCTACTCCCTGGAACACGTGTCCCCCTTCCCGGCCTTGACTGGTCCCCACACCATCACACCACCCCATAGCCCATACTTGCTCTAGTCTACTCCCTGGAACACGTGTCCCCCTTCCCTGCCTTGACTGGTCCCCATAGCATCACACCACTCCATAGCCCATACTTGCTCTAGTCTAATCCTTGGAACACGGGTCCCCCTTCCCGGCCTTGACTGGTCCCCACACCATCACACCATTCCATAGCCCATACTTGCTCTAGTCTACTCCCTGGAACACGTGTTCCCCTTCCCGGCCTTGACTGGTCCCCACACCATCACACCACTCCACGATCCCGTCTACCACCACTATCTCTACATGCTTACTTTCACTGTTAGGTACATTCTCAAGGCATTGATGTGTTCAATAGTACAGAGACATTACAGAGATTTCATTCTGGCTAATAAATTGGATACATAGCAAATAGCAAACACAAGGCTGGTTACATAGTTTTGGTTACACAGCAAACAATGCAACTTTATTCTCCAATACTACCAAGACTCATTAATGACTGCAATATCATAATTCCATGTCCTGAGCTCATTTGAGACAGGAAGAGCATCAGAGAATTTGATGGTCATTCCGGAAACCAGCACTATGCCCAGTTACAAGATGATTTCTCTTTTCAACTTGGGTTGAACTTCACTGTGACAGTGTGATGTCAGATCACACCTTGACAACTCAAGTGATCTCGTCTGAAATGTTGTCCTACACACATTGATGGATTTTGTAAATGTTTTTACAGGTTAAAAATGACAAAGAATTTGTCTGCAGGAATCTCAAACACAACACACCAGTTTTGCTGTCTCTGTCCAGATATTTAAGAAGTGGAGCAAGGGATTCACTCGATCATCCTTCCTACTCAGACTGTGGGGAGGGATTCACTCGATCATCTGACCTAATGGCTCACCAGCAAGTTCACACCAGGGAGAGGCCGTTCACCTGCTCAGACTGTGGGAAGGGATTCACTTGCTCATCCCAACTGAAGGTACATCAGCAAGTTCACACTGGAGAGAGGCCGTTCACCTGCTCAGACTGTGGGAAGGGATTCACTCGGTCATCTAAACTGAAGGAACATCAGAGAGTTCACACTGGGGAGAGGCCATTCACCTGCTCAGACTGTGGGAAGGGATTCACTCGGTCATCTGACCTAATGGCTCACCAGCAAGTTCACACCAGGGAGAGGCCGTTCACCTGCTCAGACTGTGGGAAGGGATTCACTTGCTCATCCCAACTGAAGGTACATCAGCAAGTTCACACTGGAGAGAGGCCGTTCACCTGCTCAGACTGTGGGAAGGGATTCACTCGGTCATCTAAACTGAAGGAACATCAGAGAGTTCACACTGGGGAGAGGCCATTCACCTGCTCAGACTGTGGGAAGGGATTCACTTGCTCATCTAAGCTGAAGGTACATCAGCAAGTTCACACTGGAGAGAGGCCATTCACCTGCTCAGACTGTGGGAAAGGATTCACTCAGTCATCTGAACTACTAGCACACCAGTCAGTTCACACTGGGGAATGGCCGTTCATATGCTCACACTGTGGGAAGGGATTCACTCGGTCATCTCAACTGAAGGTACATCAGAGAGTTCACACTGGGGAGAGGCCGTTCACCTGCTCAGAGTGTGGGAAGGGATTCACTCGGTCATCTAAACTGAAGTTACATCAGAGAGTTCACACCGGGGAGAGGCCATTCACCTGCTCAGACTGTGGGAAGGGATTCACTTGCTCATCTAAGCTGAAGGTACATCAGCAAGTTCACACTGGAGAGAGGCCATTCACCTGCTCAGACTGTGGGAAGGGATTCACTCGGTCATCTAATCTGAAGGAACATCAGAGAGTTCACACTGGAGTATGGCCGTTCACCTGCTCAGTCTGTGGGAAGGGATTCACTTGCTTATCTAAACTGAAGGTACATCAGCAAGTTCACACTGGAGAGAGGCCATTCACCTGCTCAGACTGTGGGAAGGGGTTCACTTTGTCATCTAAACTGAAGGAACATCAGAGAGTTCACACTGGTGAGAGGCCGTTCACCTGCTCAGACTGTGGGAAGGGATTCACTTGCTCATCTAAACTGAAGGTACATCAGCAAGTTCACACTGGAGAGAGGCCATTCACCTGCTCAGACTGTGGGAAGGGGTTCACTTTGTCATCTAAACTGAAGGAACATCAGAGAGTTCACACTGGTGAGAGGCCGTTCACCTGCTCAGACTGTGGGAAGGGATTCACTTGCTCATCTAAACTGAAGGTACATCAGCAAGTTCACACTGGAGAGAGGCCGTTCACCTGCTCAGACTGTGGGAAGGGATTCACTACATCATCTCACCTACTGAGACACCAGTCAGTTCACACAGCGGAGAAGCCATTCACCTGCTCAGACTGTGGGAAGGGATTCACTCGGTCATCTAATCTGAAGGTACATCAGCGAGTTCACACTGGAGAGGGCCGTTTACCTGCTTAGACTGTGGGAAAGGATTCACTCAGTCATCCCATCTACAAGCACACCGGTCAGTTCACACTGGGGAGAGGCCATTCATCTGCTCAGACTGTGGGAAGGGATTCACTCGGTCATCCCACCTAGAAGCACACGGGTCAGTTCACACTGGGTAGAGGCTGATCACCTGCTCAGACTTTGGGAAAAGATTCTCTCAGCCAAATCAATCAAATGTGCATCACTGAGTTTACACTGGGGAGAGGCCGTTCACCTGCTGTGAATGTGGGAAGCGATTCACTCAGTCATCTAACCTTATGTAACTCTCACTTCAGCTAGCAGCTTAATATTGGGGGTGATAGCCCTCCAGCCCGGCCAAACTTAAGAAATCTCATTTGAGTGGATGCTGTGTGATGTGTCCCCTGTAACAGATCAGTATCCTGAAATAACAGACAGTACACAATATGTGATTAAATGATTGAGATTTATAATTCTTATTTTGACTATAGGGTTAGTGAAGTAAACAAAAAAATTAAAAAGGGCTCACTCTCTCCATTCGTGTCTTCTCATCTCTCCACAGCAAAAGACCATGAAAATCTCTCTTCCAGACTCACAAGGAAGAACATTTCTCTCATTGGATAGTCTCTCACTCCAAAACCCTGTTATCTCTGGTCGTAACCTAAACATTGCTACTACAGAGAAACTATTACCTCAGCAGTGAAACACTGCAGAGAGGCCATTACATTAGCAGTGAAACCTTACAGCGTGTTACAGTTGTGACACACTACCGGGTTCACACTGGGGAGAAAGTTTCAATCAGCTGGATATTTGTCCATCACCGTTGCTGAATGCAATTTCGAGAGTGACTGTCGGTGCTGAACTCTGCAATTATTGCTGCTGCTCACCACACCCAGTTCTGCACCCTGGTCACTGGGCACGGGAGGAGTTTCTTCTGTTGCACATTCACCTTTAATGGGACTGGAGTTTAATATTCTGGATCTGAGACAAATAAAGCAGTTCTATTTTGAACTCTGCCTCCAGTACTTAGTGAATTTATAACACACCCAGTATACGGTAGAGAGTCAACCCAGGCTGGCTGGACCCTGCCAGTGATTCAGTTCCACAACAGTCCCTTTAAATCCTCCCCTGTTGTTCCCCTCTCGCTCTCCCTGTGGTGATGGGTTCCAAACAGTCACCACTCTGTGGGTGAAGAGGTTTCCCTTGAGTTTTCTGCAGACTGAAGAAGTCGAGCTGACTGCAGTTCTGTCTGAGATGTTCTTCACCCCTCTAATCTCTGGGCTGATGGAGAATGACACTGGGAGTTAACCTCCTTATTCAGTGCTCATTTCCACATCATGGGTCATTTTCTCTGCTTCTAAAGGGTTGTTAGAAAACACCCTTGTCTTCTAAAGACCGAAAGCAGAATGGGAAACCATTAGTTGGATGTTCAACGGAGCAGGGTCAGAAACCAGAGGCGGGTCTGCACAGGGCAGAGTTTGGGGCTCTGGTCGATGGTCGGGGTAAGAACGTATGATGAGGAGAAGGGAATCAGCAGCGGGGCGTGGCAAAGAATGACAGAGTAGCAACATTTGGAAGCTGATTGGCAGAGAAAATCTTTCATTTGTCTGACTGATGACACAAACAATACCTGTGGTGAGGTGCTTCACTGGTCAAAAAACGTGTGTTGGGAATGGTTTTATCTATTGAGGGAGTTGTTCCTGCTTGTTTATCCTGTGTATCTGGATGGTTATTATAGATTGTCCTATCTGAAATAATGTATTGATTGTCATATAATTTGTATGATTTTGACTCTGAAACTGGATCCGGCTTGAATTTATGGTGCCTTTATGAAGTGATGGAGGGCATTCATGAGTTTGTATTTTAAAGCAAGGTTTTGGTGAAGGATATTTGCTACTTGATTGTACCTGTGTAAGTAATCAGATTGAGTTAAACTGCTGCAGGATCCTGGAATGTGTTGGATTGTGTCTGGTTTCTCTCATCATTTTCTGCATTTATTGTCTTGTTTGTTTGTTTTGTATGTATTTTTAATTTTTTTCTTACTTTTTGTTAACCACCTTGTCCTGTATTTCTGTAAGGAACCCCTCTGTTTCTGGGAAGAGGTCTCCAACTCTCTGTCAGGTGCTCGATGCTTCCCTGTCAACATCTCGTCTGCTCAGATCGTTGGGATGTCTCCCATGGAGGGTCATACTCATTCCACTGGTTAATGTTTTCGTCCATAGTGATGATTCATTTTTCTGAGTTGGCCTCTCATTTAGGTTTTCTGGTCTGTATTTCTTATCACGATTGCATATACACACATGGTGTGCTGAATCCTGGTCATTTTTGATGAAAGTATATACTCAGAAGTTTTATCTGACCGTTGTGTTATTTTATTTTTCATGTGTGTTATTTCTCTTCCTCCTTCTGTCCAAAGTAATGTTAATCTAAGTGGGTATGAGTGTAAATAGTCTTTTCTAAAGTTCTTATTTGTCTTTGCAAATTTTACTGATTGAAATGGGGCCAAGAAACTTTCATCAAAAAAAGTCAATGTCGGTATTGATGAAAGTGTTTATTGTCTGTGTTGTATTTGTTAAATGTTAAGCTCTGTTTGGCAGGGTTTATTGAAGCTTTGAACTAAATTCTGTCAAAGGTTTTCCCTATTTCACACTACTTTCTATTTTCTTTGCTTGTTGTTATTCCAGATACGTGGGTGTCAAGAGTCCCGATGAAGGATCTTGGCCTGAAATGTTGTTTCCCATCCATAGATGCTGCCTGACGTGCTGAGCTCCTCCAGCACTTTGTGTGTAGTTCTGTAGATTGCTAGAAGCTGCAGGTCCTCTAGTTTGCCAGATACTTATGTTTCTTGAAAGAACAAGCGGTAGTGGGGTTGTGTGGCTCTGTTGGTAAAATATTAAATAAAATCATTAGAAAGAGGTGGCATGGGTTGGAAGGTGTAGAATCTGTGGGTAGAATTAAGGACAGCAAATGTAAATAAACAATCCCTGAAGGCAGTTGTATAGAGACCTCGAAACAGTAGTAAGTATGTGGTCCACAAATTACAATGGGAGATAGAAAATGCGTGCCAAAAGGGCAATGTTACAATAGTCATGGGGGATTGTCATACAGGTGATTAGGAAAATTAGGATGGTGTTGGTCTCAAGAGGAGGAATTCCTAGAATGCCTACAAGATGCTTTTTTAGAGCAGCTCGTGGTTGAGCCCAATTGGGGATCAGCTATTCAGGATTGGGTGTTGTAATGAACCGGGATTAATTAGGTCACTTATGTTCAAAGAACCCTTAAGGGCAAGTGATCGTAATATGATCAAATTCACCTTGACATTAGAGAGACATGAGAGAAAAATTGGTCAAAATTGATTAGAAAAGAACACGGGTAGGGATGAAAACAAAGCAGCAATGGCTGGGATTTCTGGAAGCAATTCAGAAGCCACAGGATATACACATCACAAAGAGGAAGAAGAATTCCAAAGTTAAAGTGACAAAACTGTAGCTTATAAGAGAAACCAAAGACAACATTAAAACCAAAGAGAGGACACAGAACAAAAATTACTCGGAAGTTTGAGGATTGGGAAGATTTTTTAAAACCAGCAGAATGCAATTAAAATAATTGAGGAAAAGATGGAATACATAGGTGAGTTAGTCAGTAATATTAAAGAGTATACCAAATTTTTCTTTAGGTACATAGAGTGTAAAAGAGAGGTGGAAGTGGATATCAGACCACTGAAAAATGATGCTGGGGAGGGGATGCAAGGTGATGGCAGATGAACTGAATAAGTATTGTACATCATTCTTATCTGTGTTTTCTTCACTATGCCCCTCTCCCAGTTTCACCTATCACCTACCAATTCTTCCACCCCTTTCACCCCCACACTTCTTCCTCTGACATCTCATCTTTTTTTTCCCAGTCCTGATGAAGGGTCTCGGCCCGAAATGTCAAATGTTTACTATTTCCCATATGTGCTGCCTGGGCTCCTAGGTTCCTCCAGCATTTTGTGTAGGTGTTGCTTGGATTTCCAGCATCCACAGATTTTCTCCTGTTTTTGATTAAAAACAAAAGCCGGGTCATATAATATAGCAAGAAAACACTGGGAAGTTAGAGGATTGGAAAGCTTGTACACAACCAACAGGAGACAACTGAAAACAACATACATGGGAGACAAGATGAAAAATTGAGATAACTGAACCAATAATATCAAGTATCAAAAGTTTTTTTCAGATATATAAAGAGTAAAAGAGAGGGAAGAGTTGATATTGAGAGATGATGCTGGAGAGTTAGTAATAGAACAAAGAAATAGCGGCCAAACGTAATAAATATTTTGTGTGAATCGTCACTGTGTGAGGCACCAGCAGTATAAGACCATCTGACATAGGAGCGGAATTAGGCCATTCAGCCCCATCGAGTCTGCTCCGCCGTTCTAGCACGGCTGATCCCGGTTCTCACTCAACCCCGTGCACCTGCCTCCTCGGCATATCCTGACCCTTTGTCAGGCAAGATTTCCCTGTACAGAAGCTATGCTGGCTTTGACTTATTTTATCATGAGTCTGATAAAGGTGAATGAGCAAGTGCAGCAGGCAGTGAAGAAGGCTAATGGAATGTTGGCCTTTGTTACAAAGGGAATTGAGTACAAGAGCAAGGAAATCCTCTTGCATTTGTACAGGGCCCTGGTGAGACCACACCTGGAGTATTGTGTACAGTTTTGGTCTCCAGGGTTAAGGAAGGACATCCTGGCTGTCGAGGAAGTGCAGTGTAGATTCACGAGGTTAATTCTTGGGATGTCCAGACTGTCTTACGCAGAGAAGTTAGAGAGACTGGGCTTGTACACGCTGGAATTAAGGAGATTGAGAGGGGATCTGATTGAAACATATAAGATTATTAAGGGATTGAACAAGATAGAGGCAGGAAATATGTTCCAGATGCTGGGAGAGTCCAGTACCAGAGGGCATGGTTTGAGAATAAGGGGTAGGTCATTTAGGAAAGAGTTAAGGAAAAACTTCTTCTCTCAGAGAGTTGTGGGGGTCTGGAATGCACTGCCTCGGAAGGTAGTGGAGGCCAATTCTCCGGATGCTTTCAGGAAGGAGCTAGATAGGTAACTTATGGATAGGGGAATCAAGGGATATGGGGACAAGGCAGGAACCGGGTATTGATAGTAGATGATCAGCCATGTTCTCAAAATGGCGGTGCAGGCTCGAAGGGCCGAATGGTCTACTTCTGCACCTATTGTCTGCACCTACTTCTGCACCTATATTGTCTCCTGGTACCCCAAATCCTCATCTGTTATAATAGACTCCAACACTTTCCCAGCCACTGAGGTTAGGCTAACTGGACTATAATTTGCTTTCTTTTGCCTTTCTCCCTTCTCAAAGAGTGGGGTGACATTTGCAAGCTTCCTGTCCTCCAGGACCATGCCAGGATCAAGTGATTCTTGACAGGTCATGACCAATGCATCTGTTATCTCTTCAGCAACCTCTCTCAGGACTCTGGGATGTAGTCCATCTGGTCCAGGTGACTTATCCACTTTAAGAACCTGAGTTTGCCTTGCATGTTTTCCTTTGTAATCGCAATGACATTCACTCCTGCTCCCTGACACTCTGCTAGTGTCTTCCACAGTGAAGACTGATGCAAAGTACCTATCAAGTTCATCTGCCATCTTTTCCCCATTTCTACCCCATGAGCATCATTTTCCAGTGGTCCAATATAAACTCTCGCCTCCCTTTTGCATTTTTATAATGGTTTATATTATTGTCTAGTTTGCTCTCATATTTCACCTTTCCCCTTCATATAGCTTTTTTGTTCAGTTGCCTGTTGGATTTTAAAAGCCACTCAATTATCTAACTTCCTACTCACTTTTGCTACCTTATATGCACTTCCCTTGGCTTTTATACAGTCCTTAACTTCCTTTGACAGCCACGGTAGCCTAGCCCTGCCGTTTGAGAACTACTTCTGCGGGATATATCTATCCTGTACATTATGAACTATTCCCAGAAACGTCAGCTGTTCCTACTCTGGCATCATCCCCACCAGTATCCTTCTCCAATCCACCTGGGGAATCACCTCTCTCATGCCTCTGTTATTCCCATTTTTCCATTACGATACTACACATGTGACCTATGCTTCTCCCTCACAAATTGCAGTAGGAATTCAATCATATTATGATCACTGCCTTCTGATGGTTCCTTTACATTAACCTCCGTAATAAAATTTGGGTTATTACACAACACCCAATCTAAGATAGCAGTTCCCCGAGTAGGCTCAACCATCAGCTACGTTTGAATGCTGTTCATGGACTTCAGTTCAGCATTCAACACAATCATTTCTCAGCACCTGATCGGAAAGCTGAAACTGCTGGGCCTGAACACCTCCCGCTGCAACTGGATCCTAGACTTCGTGACTGGGAGACCTCAGTCGGTCTGGATTGGAAGCAGCATCTCCAACACCATCACACTGAGCACGGGGCCCCCAGGGCTGTGTGCTCAGTCCACCGCTGTTCACTCTGCTGACCCACAACTGTGCTGCAACACACAGCTCGAACCACATCATCAAGGTGGCCGATGACACGACCGTGGTGGGTCTCATCAGCAAGAACGATGAGTCAGCTTAGAGAGAGGAGGTGCAGCGGCTAACGGACTGGTGCAGAGCCAACAACCTGTCTGTGAATGTGAACAAAAGAGACTTCAGGAGAGTATGGTACGACCACTCTCCACTGAACACCGTTGAGATCGTTCAGAGCACCAAATTTCTTGGTGTTTGCCTGGTGGAGAATCACCTGGTCTCTCAACACCAGCTCCATAGCAAAGAAAGCCCAGCAGCAGCATCTCTACTTTCTGCGAAGGCTGAGGAAAGTCTATCTCCCGCCCCACCCCCATCACATTCTACAGGGGTTGTATTCAGAGCAGCTGCGTGAGTGCCTGGTTCTCTGATCGCAAGACCCTACAGTGGATAGTGAGGTCATCGGGGTGTCTCTTCCCGCCATTACAGACATTTACACCACACGCTGCATCCGCAAAGTAAACAGCACCATGCACCCCTCGTACAAACTCTTCTTCATCCTGCCGTCTGGGAAAAGGCACCGAAGCATTCAGGCTGTCATGACCAGACTCTGCAGCAGTCTCATCCGCTAAGATATCAGATTCCTCAAAACCCAGAGCCTAGACTGACATCTTCCTCATCAGGCATAAGTTAAACCGTATAGGCTGGTTTACCCAGGCGGGTATATCTTCAGCATTCACTTCTATTTTTGGTTTGTTGATAATTCTCCCCGAGGGGAGGTGCACCGGTCCCGGAAGTACTGCAATACCGGGTCGATGCGTGGAGTGGACGGAGCAAGCCCCTATTCCATCTCCCTGTTCCAAAAATCAATTTAATATATGGTCCCCAGATAGGGGACGTATCAGATATTAAACTGATAAGAACAGATACTACACTTGATCTTAGCCAAAAGGCCGAGAAGCGATACCGATAACTCTCCGGACCTTTCGGATCATGCTCAGCTTCCCTCTATTAAGTTAAAGCGACTGTCTACAGGACACATACCTACACTATTTCTCTTCAGGTGTTGATGTAGCTTTGGTGTAATTTCTCTCAAACTTTGGCATATATTGTCTTTTTCTCCCTTGTAGCGAAACCTCGTTTGTGATATAGCTGATAATGTAAAATAGCTGAAATTGCACCAACCAAATGAGAGAGGCGGACCTTGTTTGCATGAATACTCCACCCGTCTCTAGCGTCTGATGTCATTGTCAGCGTGATGACGTTTACGGAAGGCGTCGCATAGTGAGTTGCAAATGGGGGAGTGAGGCCGTTTGATGGGGGACGATGGGTGGTTGAGTTGGTGGGCGGAGAGGGATGGGGTAGAGTCGGACGAAAGGGAGGGGCAATATTTAAGTGTGAGCTGGCATGTGGTAAATAACGGCATTGCAGTCAATGGATTATTTCGACAGAAAATAATCTAACCATCTGGCTGGACTTCATTGGTAATGAAAGCTTATTGACCAGACGGTTCTATTAAGAAATCGGTGATAATCAGGGGAGAATGTGCAGTGACTACTACTCTCCTGACACTCCCAGGCCTTTCTGCTATATGCCACAAGCCAAATACTGGAAATAATTATGAATATTCCATATTTGCCTAAATGTGTGCAGGTCCATCCAGCATTTAACAACATTCTCCAACCTATGGCTTGTATCACGTGCTACATCTCCAAGGAGAAAAAAAGGTGGAAATCTGGGGAAAAGAAGCATAAAATACTGAAAAGGATTCGGTGGTAATGTAGCATTCTGTAGAGAAAGAAGCAATTAGTGATTCAGACGTGATGTGATTCTTAATCATGGCAGTGATCTTTCATCAGTTCTAATGAAGAGCCATTAACCTGACACACTTGCTCTGTTTCTCTGCAGAAAGCTGACTGAACTGCCAAGTATTCCCAGCACTTATTTTAATTGAAAAGATATGGCCACTCCATCATTGTGGTGGCAAGGTCTAAATCCTGGAAGGCCATCCCCATCAGGAGTGCAGAGATCCTGAACCAGAAGAAGTGCAGTTGTTCAGGACAATGATGGATGTGCAGTAAAATCTGGCATTGGTAATGAAGTGTGGATTCTGAAAAGTCAACAACTAGAAACAGCCTTACAGAACACTACAGCACAGCACAGGTCCTTCGCCTCACAATGTTGGGCCCAACCACTCCCAACTAAATCACCCTCTACTTTTCTAAAATCCATGTGCCTCTCCAAAAATTCCTTTAATGTCTCCAATGTATCTGCCCCTGCCACCACCCTGTCAGTATGTTCCATGCACCACTCTCTGTGCATTCTTACACCTGATGTCCCCTGTACTTTTCTCCAGTCACCTTAAAATTATGCCCTCTCATATTAGCCATTTCTGCACTGGGAGGAAAGGTCTCTGGCTGTCCTTCTTGTGAGTCTTCAAGTGTACCTGAAGAATACTTCAGCTTGTGATGATGTGCTCCCTTTTTCAGCATCATTCCTGATCGTTCAGGGTGATGACAGTTCCATTTGTGGAAGATTGGGATCTGGTGTAGACTTTGGGTGAAGGAGCATATGGCCAGTGAGTCATGCACTTAGCTGATGTGAATTAAAAATAAATCTTAAAAACTACTTTGGTAGATCAGCAATAGCACTCATTTCAGGAGGTATTTCTTAACTTGCAGCAAAAGTTTGGAGAAAGAAATGCCCCATGAGAAGGGTGCACCATCTGTGGAGAGTTCCCAAGGAAATTAGGATGATATAACTTTGAAATAACGTGCGTTATAATGAGGATTAATCAATTGATGGCAGGCAAGAGGACTGGGAAGGTTTAAAACTACAAGGTATGCCACAAAAATTGTAAAGAATGTGGGACATATGAGAAAATTATTAAAACTATTGACAGGGTTTTTACAGAAATACAAGCAAGAAGCCAAAAGTAATGTTGGTTTTTGAGGCTCAGTGTAAAATTGGTAATGAGAAGGTACAAATTCTAAATAATGAAAATAATAATAAATAGCAAAGGTCTGTAGGAAGAGGGAAACTTTTATTTTTATCAGTGAAAAAGTATAGGACAAATTTGTTGTACCTTTACAAATAAGTGGCATCAGAGATAGTGGATGCAATGGTTGTAATCTGAGGAGAGTGGATGTATGTTCTCAAGTTTGTTGAAAGTATAAAGATAATTCTGGTGATGTAGAGTACACAAGAGCCTGCAAAGTGAGCACAGGTTAAGTGAATGAACAGGAAGGTGGCCTTCGAAATATAATGTAGAACAAAAAATGAAATTGCCTGCCTGCTCTGGATGGAAGAACGAAAAACTTGATTGTTAAATAGACAGGTGATGATAGAATGTTGCAGTGCAAACTAAATCTCTGCAGCACACAAGACTGGTATGTAGGTTAAACAAATAAGTAGAAAGGCTAATGGAATGTTGGCCTTTATCATAGTGGTTATGGAGTACAAGGGTAAGGATATTTTGGGAGCTCGTGAGACAACACCCGCCGTTCTGTGTACAGTTTAGATCTCCTCTTTAAGAAAGGACGTACTTGGATCAAGGGATTCACATGTGGGGGCGAGGGATGAGCAAGTAAGGAAGAATGAGAGGTGATCTTACTGAAGCAAGTTTCTGAGGGTGTTGTCAGACAAGATGCTGAGAGGATGTTTCTCCAAGTGAGGATATCGAGAAAATGGGATATAGTTTGAGTAATTGGTTTCCCATTGATCAGGAGATGAAGAGGAATTTTTTCTGCAGGTTGTGATCCTTTGGAATTCTCCACTGAAGAGTTGTAGTAGAGCCATAGAATATACAATATATTGCAGGCATATGAACCACATGGAAATCTACAGGTGCAGAGAGAGTTCCAAAGTGGTGTAGAGGCCAAAACCAGATCAGTAATGATCTTATTGCATGGGGAAGCAGGGATGAAGAGCCAATTGGCTCATGCTCTGTTTCTGATGCATTTAACTCAATGGAGCATTCAGAAGTTTTGCAATGTACATAACTGTTTTGTATTTGATCGTAGGGTACAATTGGCAATTAATCGAACAAAGGAAGCAGTGGCAGTGAAGAAAGTGGACACCACACATCCTCATGATGCCCTGATAACATCAAGAAAGAAATCTGCATCAATAAGATGTTGAACCATGAACACATTGTCCGCTTTTACAGGCATCGTCGAGAGTCTCCTATCCAATACTTGTTCTGGAGTATTGCAGTGAAGAACAGCTCTTTGTTAGAATAGGTAGGATCTGTGGCTAAACTTAGGGTTTGAAATGGAGTGAGGGGGGAAAGGGTTAAAGATATTTTGTATACGGATTAGCTAATTTTAATAATTTTGGTTATACTGTTGCTATCGCTTTTACAGATATACTTGTGTGGGTTCTTTAGTAATTGCACCATTGTGTCCTGAGGTTGAAAAAGCTGCATCCACTCCCAGACATTCTCCCTACAGAGCACCCAAAAATCTAAATTATGGGAGAAATGGAAAATCTGAAGTTGTACATAATACGTTTCCAGATGTTATGGGAACAAAATAGGACAGGCTTTAAAGTTCACTGTGTGAGCTGCTTCAGTTGTCCTATGTTTTTGGTCTACGGTCTAAAGAGGGTGAGTTGGAGAATCCATCTACTCGGGCACCTGGGTGAAATGAGGCCTGGGAATTGGGAGTGATGTAAAATGACAGAATTTCAGACAGTGCTCATGATTTGCAAACTGATACCGTTGGTTTGATCTGCCTTCCCACAGAGCCTGATGTGGCGATGCCTGAAGCAGATGCTCATAGGTTTTTCCAGCAGCTGACAGCAGGAGCGGTAAGTGCTCCTAATCATTTTTCTTTTGTTTTAACTGAGTGTTTATGATGTGCAGCAGCAGTTTTCCCGAGATGGATTGTGGTATTTACCTGCCCATGTTTGCTCTCGAAGAGCTTTGTCTGCCAGAATTGAATTAGCACTATAACCGGCAGTAAGGAGATTAACAATGCTTTGTCCCAATTTTCAACTGAGATAAATTTTGGAGCTCACCTTAATTCCCTTTGACAGAAAAATGCTGTTCCTGGATGGATAACCTCCCAAAGTACATCACAGCCTATGAACATCTGTAGAAGTTTCATCATTCCTCTAGGCAAGCCTGAATACTCAACTTTCATATAGGCATTGGAATTCCAGTGTGCACCCAGATTGTCACAAAATATTCTCTGAACCAATTGTCCAGCAATTGTATCTGACTTATTAGTGTTACTAATTTGGCCACAAATCTGTTGCATTTGTATAATTGATATTTTGTGGGTTTGGAGATTTAGGAAAAGATGTAAATTCAAAATACCTGATTTGTATCTGTCTTTTCCTACTTCCATGAATATCTTCATAGCAGGAATTACACACAGGGACATCAAGCCAGCGAATCTGTTACTTGATGACTGAGGTATAAGAATGTAAATCTTTTCACTTTTATTGTGCAATAGAATAAAAATTGGGTATTGTTATGCCTTATTCACAACATTTCAGACATTTAGAACTATACTCAAGCCCAAGGCAAACAATAACATGTTGGCAATAATGAAAAGCTGAATGGGTCTTGAGTCAGTGGTCCGTTTTGTATCTTTGTTCTCTTTGCTTGTGCAAAGGATTTCTAGCAATGTAACAGGCTGAGATATAAACATTCATCAGTAACTGCAGTCACCTACATGCTAGCTGCTGGTGAGCATTTGTTCGATATGGTTCAACAGTTTTAAGATCCATTAGCCCATAGGATGTGGGAGGAGGCTGCCCATCAAGCTTGAACATTTCCCCGCATGTCACCTAAACTTCGGAACCAGAGCTTTGGTCTTCATAGCAACATCTGAATCAATGGCAGTATTGCAAACCATGGGTCTATTTGTTTGATGTGTATGCTAAGAGAAGGTGAAAGGGGTTCCAGCTGATTTTTTTCTCTCCCATTCCCTGCAGCTTATCTCAAATTAATTTAATGGTGTTTTGACCGAGGCAAACCTGGTGATTGAATGGCCCGTTTTGGTTCTGCAGTAAGAATACTTTGGGCAAAGTCCAACCCTGGTTATTATTGAATGATATGTGATATTTGGGAAATGCTCATGGCCGTGTTGGGTGATTGATAGTTTAAAGTTTGGGTATCTTTGCTACTTTTATGTACAGATATCTCAAATGCAAAGAATGAAGGTGGTGAGTGGCCTGGTTCAAAGCTTAAAAGAAAATGTTGCTTCGTAATTTCATGTCATTTTTCCTGGTTGAATAGAATAGGACTTGCACAACAGCACAGGAACACACGTTCGGCCCATCACCCTGAATTTCCTGTCCCATTAGGTCAGTCACAGTCACAACAGCACATGAACACACGTTCAGCTCATCACCCTGAATTTCCAGTCCCATTAGAGTCAGTCTCAGAAACAACAGCACAGGAACACATGTTCGGCCCATCACCCTGAATTTCCTGTTCCATTAGAGTCAGTCTCAGAAACAACGGCACAGGAACACACGTTTGGCCCATCACCCTGAATTTCCAGTCCCATTAGAGTCAGTCACAGAAACAACAGCACAGGAACACACGTTCGGCCCATCACCCTGAATTTCCTGTCCCATTAGGTCATTCACAGGCACAACAGCACAGGAAAACCCCTTTGGCCAAGCTTCCTACCTTTCCACTGCCATTCAAGTCAGTCACAGACAAACTTCACAGGAACACACGTTCGGCCCATCACCCCTAATTTCCTGTCCCATTAGAGTCTGTCACAGACAAACTTCACAGGAACACACGTTCGGCCCATCACCCTGAATTTCCTGTACCATTAGGGTCAATAACAGACACAACAGCACAGGAACAGACATTCGGCCCATCACCCTGAATTTCCTGCCCCATTTGAGATAATCACAGACACAACAGCACAGGAACAGACATTCGGCCCATCACCCTGAATTTCCTGCCCTATTAGAGCCAGTCACAGACATGACAGGACATGTCTGCCCATCGCGGGGCTGCTACTGTCCATTAGAGTCTGGTACAGACACAAACCTCCAGAGACAGACCTTTCAGCCCATCATCTGCTGCTCCATTAGATAATAAGTTAGATGAGCAGAAGCTTTTCCTTCTCAAATTGCAGAGTGAATTCCATCATTTTATACACAAAATGCTGGTGGAACGCAGCAGGTCAGGCTTATAGAGGCAACCGACAGGGACTTCACGGACAGTATGACCCGGCTGACGACAAACATTGTAAAACTGACAAACTCTCTGCATTAATAAAGGCCCTTGTTAAATGTATAAAACATGTCTGCATCAGTATTATCTTGTATTTCCATACAATGTTACATTCGGCTGTTACACATCTATTGTCAGAGAAGTACTTGCATAAATAGGTAAACCACCTTCATACGAGCAAGGACAGAAAACAGGGCCAAGTCAGTATACTTATTTATTCAGTAAGTTATGGGTCAAAGTATTTGGTGAGTACATTTCTAACTCTTCTGGCTTCAGTCTCGTTGCCGTCTGTTCAAAAATGCCCACCCTGGAAAGCGTTTCTGAAAAGTTCCGGTTTCGGGGGACGAAAACACCATTTTAGTGTGTTTGGGGGGTAAAAATGAAGAGAGAAAGCTTTGGTTATGGATTTATCCAGTGTAGTGTGGATGTAGCCTGAGGCTGTCTCCTCTGTTCATAGGCTGCCACACTACAAATGTGTTCTCTACATCCACTTTAGGCCTTTTACTATTCAGTAGGATTCAATCAGCACCTCCTTGTTCTTCCAAATTCCAGTGAATACAGGCCTGGTGCCTTCAGACACTCTTCATATCTTTCATGTCCAAATCAGTTTTGTGAACCTCCTTTGAACCCTCCCCAATGTCAGCACATCCCTCCCCATATGATGAGACCAAAACCTCTTACAATACTCCAAGTGAGGCATCACCAGTGGCTTAACAGTCCTCAGCAATACATACCTGCTTTTAGATTCTCGTCCTCTCGAAACGAATGCTCACAATGCATTGGCCTTCCTCACCTCTGATTCAACCTGCAAGTTCACCTTTTGGGAATCCTGCACAAGGACATACAATTCTTTTTGCACCATGGATTTTGTCACTGACTAGAAAAATAGACGACACTATTACTCCTTCTACCAAAGTGCGATCAAATGCTTTTCGACACTGTGTTCCATGTGCCACTGCTTTGACCTAATTCCATCTGTAGCTCCCCTGCTTCCTCAACACTACCTGCCCCTCCACCTACCATCACATTCTCCATAGACATTGCCACTGAGGCATTAAATCCATCATTCAAATCATTGACAGAACATGTGGACCCAACCCTGACCCCTGTGGAACACCACTAGTCACTGCAGGCAACCAGGAAAGGCTCCCTTTATTCCCACTCTTTGCTGCCAATCAGACAACGCTTTATCCATGCTAGTATCCAGTATAATACCTGCACTCTTATCTTCTTTAGCAGCCTCACCTTGTCAAAGACCTTCTGAAAATCGAAATTCACAGCATCCACCGATACTACGTTGTCCATCTTGCTTGTTATTTCCTCAACAAATTCCAACAGATTTGTCAGGCAAGGTTTTCCCTTCAGGAAACCACCAAGCAACAGGAAACACCAGAGAGAAACCATAGCAACACACACAGAATGTCAGCGCCCCCCAACACCAAGCAACAGGAAACAACAGAGAGAGACCATAGCAACACACACAGAATGTCAGAGCCCCCCAACACCAAGCAACAGGAAACACCAGAGAGAGACCATAGCAACACACACAGAATGTCAGCGCCCCCACCACCAAGCAACAGCAAACACCAGAGAAAAACCATAGCAACACACACAGAATGTCAGCGCCCCCCACCACCAAGCAACAGCAAACACCAGAGAGAGTGACCATAGCAACACACACAGAATGTCAGCGCCCCCCACCACCAAGCAACAGGAAACACCAGAAACCATAGCAACACACACAGAATGTCAGCACCTACCACCACCACCAATCAACAGGAAACAACAGAGAGAGACCATAGCAACACACACAGAATGTCAGCGCCCCCCACCACCAAGCAACAGGAAACACCAGAGAGAGACCATAGCAACACACACAGAATGTCAGAGCCCCCCAACACCAAGCAACAGGAAACACCAGAGAGAGACCATAGCAACACACACAGAATATCAGCGCCCACCACCAACACCAAGCAACAGCAAGCACCAGAGAGAAACCATAGCAACACACACAGAATGTCAGCGCCCACCACCACCACCAAGCAACAGCAAACACCAGAGAGACACCATAGCAACACACACAGAATGTCAGCGCCCCCCACCACCAAGCAACAGGAAACACCAGAGAGAGACCATAGCAACACACACAGAATGTCAGCGCCTACCACCACCAAGCAACAGCAAACACCAGAGAGACACCATAGCAACACACACAGAATGTCAGCACCCACCAGAGAGAAACCATAGCAACACACACAGAATGTCAGCGCCCCCCACCACCACCAAGCAACAGGAAACACCAGAGAGAGTGACCATAGCAACACACACAGAATGTCAGAGCCCCCCACCACCAATCAACAGGAAACACCAGAGAGAGACCATAGCAACACACACACACACACAATGTCAGCGCCCACCACCACCAAGCAACAGGAAACACCAGAGAGAGACCATAGCAACACACACAGAATGTCAGTGCCCCCCACCACCAAGCAACAGGAAACACCAGAGAGAGACCATAGCAACACACACAGAATGTCAGAGCACCCCAACACCAAGCAACAGGAAACAACAGAGAGAGACCATAGCAACACACAGAGAATGTCAGCGCCCCCCACCACCAAGCAACAGGAAACACCAGAGAAAAACCATAGCAACACACAGAGAATGTCAGCGCCCCCCACCACCAAGCAACAGGAAACACCAGAGAAAAACCATAGCAACACACACAGAATGTCAGCGCCCCCCACCACCAAGCAACAGGAAACACCAGAGAAAAACCATAGCAACACACACAGAATGTCAGCGCCCCCACCACCAAGCAACAGGAAACACCAGAGAGAGACCATAGCAACACACACACAATGTCAGTGCCCACCACCACCAAGCAACAGGAAACACCAGAGAGAGAAACCATAGCAACACACACAGAATGTCAGCGCCCCCCACCACCAAGCAACAGGAAACACCAGAGAAAAACCATAGCAACACACACAGAATGCTGGAGGATCTCAGCAGGTCAGGCGGCATCTATGGAAAAGAGAACTTCTGCAGTCAACAAAAACTCTTGTTTACCCGACAGCTCGACATGTCAAAGTCTCTCTCTCTCACGATTAGGGCACAGAGAGATATCACCCATTTTCACAGCGAAGGGGAAACAGACAGTCATTGTCACGATATTACAGTCTCCCGGGACAATTTTCCATACATCCGCAGCAGCAAAATCCACAGGTCCGCACCCCGGAAGCGCCAACTTCCCAGCCACACCTGGAGAATGTCAAAAATCAGTTGGCCGACGAGCTCCAGAAACGGGAACTCATCCTGTAAAATCGACCTCGATAAACCCGAGCCACCCTGAAAAGGGAAAAGAGATATTAAAGAGAGGGATTAAGCTGTTTTCGCAGATAATCTCGAAGAGGCAGCCACTTGGCGCCATCTTAATGACACCCTAATTTTTTTTGCTTTTCTGCTGCTTTGGGAAACGCCTTGTGTTCTGCCCCTGTTTTCAGAGCATACACTGGTGTGTCGGCCTGTGCAGTGGACGGTATCGGCCCCGGGATACTGAAGGGCCGTACGAGCCGGCTGTCTGGTACTTTGCAGCACATTTACAGTCTGAGTCTGAGTCAGGAATAGATACCGGTGCTGTGGAAGACTTCCTGATTGGTTCCTGTCCCCAAGAACACCAGAGCACCACGACCTGATGACCGCAGGCCAATTGCTCCAACATCTCATGGGATGAAGGTGCTGGAGAGGCTGGTGCTGACCGACCTTGGACCGCGTTTGGGATCTTCATTGGCCCCTCTGCAGTTGGCCAAGCAGCCTCTTGTGGGAGTGGATGACGTCATCGTCAGAGAGCTCACTCTCACCCGGATGATGCTGCTGGCAGAGTGAGCACCACACTTTTTGATTTCTCTGGTGCCTTCATTACAATTCAGCCGCTTCTTCTGAGCGAGAATCTGCAAAGGACGGGCGTAGAACATTCCACTATCTCCCAGATTACTGATTACCTGACATAGACCCGAGTTTGTAAAGCTGGGTGGTTCTCTGCCTGAGGTGGAGGTGACTGGCAATGGAGTCCCACAAGGGACCGTCCTGTCTCCGCTTCTGTTCACACTGTACACCTCAGACTCTGTAACTCTGACTCTCGTCTCTTGCAGAAGTTCTCAATGACTCTGCGATAGTTGGGTGTATCTGAGATGGACACGCCTGTGGGAGGAATCACCTGCTCCTGAGTGTGGCCAAAACCAGGGAGATGGTGATTGATTTTGGAGGAAGAGGACGGTGACAAGTCCTGTATACATTCAGGGAGAAGAAGTGACGGAGGTGGAGGAGTACAAATACCTGGGTGTTCACCTCAACAACAGACTTGGCTGGAAAACCAAGACCAAGGCTGTTTACAAGAAGGCGATGAGCAGACTCCATTTTCTAAGGAAGCCGTGATCCTTGAATGTGTGCAGCAGGATGATGGAGATCTTTAACCAGTCTGTTGCAGAGTCTGCAGTCTTCCTGGCGGCTTTACGTTGGGAGAGCAGCATCGGTGCTGGTGATGGAAAAAGACTAAATAAACTCATCAAAAAGGCGAGATCCATCCGTAGCTACAAGCCGGAGTTAGTGCCGGAGAATACTGTTCTCCATTATGGACTATCTGGTACATCCTCTGTGTGACCAACTGAATCAGTAACGGAGCATGTTTTTGAGCAGACTACACTGTCACAAGCATCGTTCAGAATAAGCGTATACAACAATTCATACACGAGGAAATCTGCAGATGCTGGAAATTCAAGCAACAACACACACAAAATGCTGGTGGAACACAGCAGGCCAGGCAGCATCTACAGGTAAATCTGCAGATGCTGGAAATTCAAACAACAACCCACACAAAATGCCGGTGGAACACAGCAGGTCAGGCAGCATCTACAGGGAAATCTGCAGATGCTGGAAATTCAAACAACAACCCACACAAAATGCCGGTGGAACACAGCAGTCCAGGGAGCAAACAAGAGGAAATTTGCAGATGCTGGAAATTCAAAAAATAACACACACAAAATGCTGGTGGAACACAGCAGGCCGGGCAGCATCTACAGGGAGAAGCACTTTCGACGTTTCGGGCCGAGACACTTCGTCCGGACAGCAATTCATATTTGTGCGACATGTGAACACACATAGTACGATAGTTTCTGCTTTATTATTTCCTTTATTTTCTATATTATTGCAAATTGGTACATTATTATAGTTCTACATTTTATTTCTAAGTGAGTTTTTAAATGTTGCTACCGTAACGAATTCCCCACTCGGGATCAAATGCGCATGCGTGGAGGTCTGATCCCGGATATCGCGCGTGATCTCAGTAGACAAGAGGCTCAGAAGGATCGGCCACAAGTCGGCTGCGGCTCTGGGCGGGACTTTAATCGCCGGTGTTTGAAACGCGACTGAAGTATAATTACTTTGTGCTTCGGCTACACTGTCCCTACACCCCGGGGCAGCCCCGATGCTTTCCCTCTTTCTCAGCCCCACAATCTGTACTCGGCCCCAGGGACCTTTCAGCTGATGAGCGCTGCAGCTGCAGCCAGCCCTACGGCGCATGCGCATCACTGGATCTTTGTACCGCGAGTCGATCGGTTTCTGGTTCGTCGGGCATTCTGGGTAAAGAGGCAGCCATGGGTGTAAATGCCAGCCTTGTCCCCATTCGGGCGGAACAAATGGAGGGAGCGGATGTATCTCCCAAATACTGCCGAGCTCCAGCTGTGTAAATCCGAGGATTCAGAAGTCGGAACAAAAATATAGTTCCCAGTTAATCTCGATGAAGAATCTACCTTGCAGTTAGTGAAAATGTCATTTAGTGCTGTATGGAAATAAAACCTTCCGTCAGCTTTAGTTCTCTCTAAGTAAATAAGGATATGAAACACCTTTGTTCTCGATGACAAGTGACTTGTGGCTTTCACATCACAAAAGTGCCACACCTGAATAACTACAGCCCTCCTCTTCATATTCATTGGCATTGCCATCGATGGGTTCATCACTGTCAATCAGCTCGGTAGGAATTAGAAAATCTCCAGGATCAGAGATGTAACAACAAAGGCTCTTTGTAGTGTTGTGGAACATGACCAAAACTTAAAATAATACCAAAGGACAGAGACAAATTGAGTGAAGTCACAGGTTGATTGAAGGCAGAAATAGCTCATTCTCATACAGACAGGAATACAGTCAGAATATTTTCTGGTCAGTTAGGATGCCTGATCCCTGCCCAGTTAGAAGATGAGGAGTTCATAGATATACATGGAAATCTACAGTACATTACAAACCCTTCGGCTCCAACTGGAGATGGACTTCCTAACATTGTGATGCCAGAGCTCACGAGAGACTAAAGTCTCACCTGAAATATTGTCCTTCACCCACTGATATCTTTTGCAAATATTTTTACAGGTTTAAAATTTCAGAACACTTGTGCAGGGGAATCTCACGACAGTTTCGCTGTCTCTGAATGGATATTTAAGGAGTGAGCATATATTTTCTTTGCAACAACAACACATCTGTTGCCGATCCTTGGAGATGAAGAAATATCTCATCCAAACTGGAAATGTACTTTGTGTCTGAAATGAAGTTTTCTGTTGTAACTCAGTGTTATTCACTGGAACCAGGGTGTTGAGAACATACCAGCATTTGTTCACTGGAGATCAGTTCTTCAACTGCATTGATTCTACAAGCGATTCAAATGTCTGACATTCACCTGCTCTGTGTGTGGGAGGGGAACTACTCAGTAATCCAGCCTGAAGATACATCAGCAAGTTCACACCGTAGTGAGATGCTCCACCTGTTCTGACTGTGAGAAGCAATTCATTCTGCAATTGAATCTAAAGATATATCCAAAAATTTACTAGCTCAGATGGTGAGAAGGACGGTGGGAAGGCATTCACACACTCAACCACAGCACAGTGACATCAGCGAGTTCACACCGGGGAGAAGCCAGTCACCTGTTCTGAATGTGGAAAAGGGTTCACGCAGTCATCTCAACTGAATGAACACCAGCGAGTTCACACTGAGAAGATGCCGTTTATCTGTTCAGACTGTAGGAAGGGATTCACTAACTTTTCAACACTACAACGACACCAGCGAGTTCACACTGGGGAGAGGCCATTCAGCTGCTCAGACTGTGGGGAGGGATACACTCGGTCATCTCACGTACTGACTCACAAGTTAGTTCACACCTGGAACAGGCCATTCACATGCTCCGAATTTGGAAAGGGATTCATTCGGTCAAATCAGCTACCGAGTCACCATTTTGTTCACACTGGGGAGAGGCCATTCACCTGCTCAGACTGTGGGAAGGAATTTGCACGGTCATCTGACTTGAAAGTTCATCAATGACTCCATCGCGGGGAGAGGCCATTTACCAGCTCCGAATGTGGGAAGAGGTTCACTCGAACATCTCACCTACTGACACATCAGTTAGTTCACACTGGGGAGAAACCTGCTCATCCTGTGGAAAGCAATTCATTTGGTCATCTGACTTGAAAGTTCATCAGTGAATTCACACTGAGGAGAAACTATTCAAATGCTCAGACTGTGGGAAGGAATTCAATTGGTCATCTCAACTGAACAAACATCAGCGAGTTCACACTGGAGAGAGTCCTTTCACTCGGCATCCCTGTAAACCCTCCACCATCCACCCTCGCACATTCAGGTGGCAGCTGACCCAAGAAAGACACTGACCGTGGCAGGTGGCAAGGCTCACAAAACTTTCACACCAGCTGACTTTTCTTATAACCTCCGGATTTACACAGTTATCTTGACTAAACCACTTCCTACCTTCATATCTTTACACCCCACCCCCCCCCCATTAATCTCCTTCCTGTAATATTCCTTGCCAACAAGGGAAGTTCTAGGCAATCCCATTTACTTCCTCCGTCAGCTCCATTCTGGATCACAAACAGTCCTTCCAGGTGAGGCAACACTTCACCTGCGAGTCTGTCAGGTTGATCTACTGTAACTGATGCTCCCAGTGCGGCCTCCTCTACATCCAATCCAGACCGGGAGTCCACTTTGCAATTATATTCACTCTGTCTGCAACAAATTGAATTTCCCAGTCACATAAAGGCAAAAATCTGCACACAGACACAGGCTTCTCAATGATTTAGAGTTCGCTGCCCCGGTCAGCTTATTTTCACTGTGGATACCCTGTCCATATACACCTCCACCTCCCACCGGGAAAGCCACCGATGTCTCCATTTCCTTCTGGATACCAGACCCAACGAGCTCCGCTCATGAAGTAATCCACTTCTGCATCATATCAAAGTCTCTCTGCAATCTTCAACAATCCTCTATACCACCAACCTTTGTTTCATCTGCAAACTTACCAACCCACCCTTCTACCCCCACATCCAGGTTGTTAATAAGAATCACGAAAAGTAGAGGTCTCAGAACCGATCCTTGTGGGACACCACTAGTCACAACCCTCCAATCCAAATGTACTCCCTCCACCACGACCCTCTGCCTTCTGCAGGCAAGTCAATTCTGAATCCACCTGGCCAAACTTCCCTGGATCCCATGTCTTCTGACTTTCTGAATAAGCCTACGGTGTGGAATCTTGTCAAATGCCTTACTAAAATCCAAGTATATCACATCCACTGCACTACCCTCATCTATTTGCTGGTCACCTCCTCAAAGAACTCGATCAGGCTTGTTAGACACGTTCTGCCCTTCACAAAGCCATGCTGACTGTCCCTGATCAGACCATGATTCTCTAAATGCCCATAGATCCTATCTCTAAGAATCTTTTCCAACAGAGTTCCCACCACAGTCATAAGGCTCACTGGTCTATAATTACCTGGACTATCCCTACTACCTTCTTTGTACAAAGGGACAACATTCACCTCCCGTCAAATGTCCAGTACCATTCCCGTGGACAACAAGGACATAGGATCCTAGCCAGAGGCTCAGCAATCTCTTCCCTCGCCTAGTGGAGCAGCCTGGGGAATATTCCGTCACGCCCCACGGACTTACCCGTCCTAATGTATTTTAACAACTCCAACACCTCTTCTCCCTTAATATCAACATGCTCCAGAACATCAACCTCACTCATATTGCCCTCACCGTCATCAAGTTCGCTGTCATTGGTGAATACTGAAGAGAAGTATTAATTGAGGACCTCGCTCACTTCCACAACCACCAAGCACATCTTCCCACCTTTATCTCTAATTGGTCCTACCTTCACTCCTGTCATCCTTTTGTTCTTCACATAATTGAAGAATGCTTTGGGGTTGTCCTTTACCCTACTCGCCAAGGCCTTCTCCTGCCCACGTCTTGCTCTCCTCAGCCCCTAATTAAGCTCCTTTCTTGCTACCCTATATTTCTCAATAGACTCATCTTATCCTTGCTTCCTGAACCTCACTGCCTTCTTCCATCTGACTAGATTCTCCACCTCACCTGTCACCCATGGTTACTTTATCTTCCTCACAGGGACAAATTTATCCCTTACATCCTGCAAGAGATCCCAAATCATTGACCACATGTCCATAGTACATTTTCCTGCAAAAACATCATCCCAATTCACAACCACAAGTTCTACCCTTATAACCTCATAATTTGCCCTTCCCCAATTAAAAAAAATCCTGTCCTTTCTGATTCTATCCATTTCCATGATAATGTTAAAGGCCAGGGAGCGGTGGTCACTGTCCCCCAGATGCTAACCCACTGAGTGATCTGTTACCTGACCCGGTTCGTTATCTAATACGTTATCTAATATCTAGTATGCCATTCCTCCTGTTCGGCCTGTCAACATACTGTGACAGAAATCCTTCCTGGACGCACTTAACAAACTCTGCACCGTCTAAACCATTGGACCTAATCAGGTACCAATGAATATTAGGGAAGTTAAAGTTACCCATGATAACAACCCTGTTATTTTTGCACCTTTCCAATATCTGCCTCCCAATCTGCTCCTCGGTATCTCTGCTGCTACCAGGGGGCCTGTAGAATATTCCCAACAGAGTAGCTGCTCCCTTCCTGTTCCTGACGTCTACCCATACTGACTCAAAATCCTGATACATTACCCACCCTTTCTGTAGCTGTAACAGTATCCCTGATCAGTAATGCCAGCCCTCCACCCCTCCAACCCCCATCCCTTTTAAAGCACTGAAATCCAGGAATATTCAGAATCCATTCCTTCCCTGGTGCCAGCCAAGTCTCTGCAATGGCCTCTACATCATAATTCCATGTATGTATCCAAGCTCTCAGTTCATCACCTTTGTTCCTGATGCTTCTTGCATTGAAGTACACGCACTTTAGCCCTTCTACCTTACTACCTTTATGCCCTTTATTCTGCTTATCTTTCCTCAAAGCCTCTTTATATGTTAGATCTGACTTTAATCCATGCACTATACTCTCAGCTCTCCCATGACCTTTATCCACCTCCACCTCACTATCTGCTCTAACACTCTGGTTCCCCTCCCACTTCAAATGTAGTTTAAACCCCCCGGAGCAGCACTAGCACACCTTCCCGCAAGGATGTTAGTCCCCCTCCAGTTCAGGTGCAACCCGTCCCATCGGAACATGTCCCGCCTTCCCTGGAAAAAGGCCCAATTGTCCAGAAACATGAAGCCCTCCCTTCTGCACCAACACCTTAGCCACGTATTTAGCTGCATTGTGTTCCTATTTCTAGCCTCACTAACACGTGGCAGGGGTAACAATCATGAGATTGCAACGCTGGAGGTCCTGTTCTTCAACTTTGCACCTACCTCCCTAAATTTTCTTTGCAGGAACTCCTCCTTCTTCCTATCAACTTCATTGGTCGCTACATGGAGGCAACAGACCTTCCGGGATTCTCGATCTCTTCCACAGAACCTCCTATCTGTCCCCCTAACTATCAAATCCCCTATCACAACTGCTCTCCTCTTTTCCCTCTTTCCCATCTGACCTGAGGGTCCAGTTTCGGTGCCAGAGACACAACCACTGCAACTTGTCGCTGGTAGGTCGTCCCCACCAACAGTATCCAAAACAGTATACTTATCATTGATGGGAACGGCCACAGGGGTGCTCTGCTGATTCTGTCTATTCCCCTTCTCTCTCCTGACAGTCACCCAACTACCTGTCTCCTGACTCCTAGGAGTGACTATCTCCCTGAAACTCCTGTTTATTTCTGCCTCTGCCTCAAGAATGATCCGAAGTTCATCCAGCTGCAGCTCCTGACAAACCGAGTTAGGTGAATCCGCTAAGTAAGCACAAAGTACTCTGCAGATGCTGTGGTCAAATCAAGACGTACAAACAAGCTGGATGAACTCAGCCGGTCGGGCAGCATCCATTGAAAGAAGCAGTCAACGTTTCGGGGTGAAACCCGTCGTCAGGAGTAAAGAAGGAGGGGGTAAGGGCCCTATAAAGAAGGTGGGGCAGTGTGGAAATTCAATCAGAGGGAATATCAAGGGGTGGGGAGGGGATAGGCAGGAGAGGTGAAGGAGGAATCTGAGGGGAAGGCACTATGGGTAGTAGAAGAAGGCTGAATCATGAGAGAGGTGATAGGCAGCTAGAAGAGGAGGCAGAGTGAAAGTGGGATGGGGGAAGGGAGAGGGAGGGAATTACCGGAAGTTGGAGAATTCGATGTTCATACCAAGGGGCTGGAGACTACCCAGACGGTATATGAGATGTTGTTCCTCCAACAGAAGTTTGGCCTCATCACGGCAGTAGAGCAGGCCATGTATGGACATATCCGAATGGGAATGTGAAGCAGAGTTGAAGTGGGTGGCAACCGGGAGATCCTGTCTGTTGTGGCGGATGCTCCGTAGGTGCGTAGGTGCTCGACGAAGCGGTCCCCAAGTCTGCGTCGGGTCTTGCTTGTGAGTCTGTTGGGGTAATCTATTGCATCCGGTGCGGCCTCCTCTACATCGGCGAGACCCGATTGGAGGAACAACATCTCATCTACCGTCTGATTCCTTCTTCATCTCTCCTGCCTATCCCCTCCCTGCTTCCCCTCCCCCACCCCTTGATCTTTCCTCTGATTAGTTTTCCACCCTCCCCCCACCTTCTTTATAGGGCCCCTGCCCCCTCTTTCTTTCGTCCTGACGAAGGGTCTCGGACGAAATGCTGACTGCTCATTTCAACGGATGCTGCCCGACCTGCTGAGTTCATCCAGTTTTTTTGTACGTCTAGGTTAATCCGCTGCCTTAATCTGCTCGCTTTTTAAATTCTGTCGCTGCCTCACGGGACGACTTTCACGCGCTTTCGCAGTCGTGCCCCGTTCAAACTGCCGAAGAAAAAAATTGCGACTGATAAACTTGAGAGTGTTCCCAGTCAGACAGCAGAGTGCGACGTCAGTGGATACTGTAGGAGCTGGATAAAGGGGCTGAAGATTTTGCAGCTGGCATATAATGTGGACCATTGTGAGGTGTTACACTTTGCCAGGAATAACCAGGTAGGAATTATTCAGTGACTGGTAGGGGATTGTGGTCCGTGGAGAACAGACGGATCTGGGAATATAGTCCCGTACTTCCAGGTAGAGTCATGAAGAGAGCTTTTGGCACGTTGGGCTTCATAAATAAAAGTACTATTAACACGAATTGGAATGTTATGTTGCGGTTATAAAGGAAGTTACTCCGGGACAATCCTGGAGTAATCCACTGAATCAGAAGTAATTCCAGCGAATGCAAGCCCAGAGGCAACAGACATTCTTCATATGACAGGCCGTTCAAACCTGGAACCATTACCGCGAACCTCCTTTAAACGCTCACCGGTCTCAACAGATCCTTTCCAAGATTAGGGGCCGAAATCATCTCACGATACTCCAAGTGAAGCTTCACCGGTAGTGAAATTCTCACCATTACATTCTTGGATTTATATTCTCGGCCTGATAAAATGAGTGTGAGCATCGCCATTTGCCTTCCTCAGCACAGACTCGAACTGCAAATTAACCTTTGGGGAATCGACACAACGACTTCCAGGTCCGTTACAACTCCGTTTTTATGCATTTTCCTTCCATTTATTAAATAGTTAACCCTTTCATTTCTTCTTCCATACACTTCCCGACACTCTACACCATCTGCCAATTTTTTTGCCCCATACTCCTAAAATACCGATTCACTCCGCCATTTCGTTTGCCCCCATTACTAAGTCTCCATCATTGTTTACCCACGGCCCGAAATTCACTCTCTCCTCCCTTTTACACGTTTTGTATCTGAAGAAATGCTTGGTGTCCTCTTTTATATCTCTGTCTAGCTTAAATTCGTATTCCATCTTTACCTTCTTAATGACTTTTAGTTTTCAAAAGCTTCCCAGTTGTTTAACTTCCCACATTTCTTCTCAATTACATCCCCTCTCTTAGCCTTTTATGCTGGCATTGACATTCCTGCAAAACTCTTCCTCTTTTGTGATGTATTTATCCCGTGCCTTCCGAATTGCTTCCAGAAGTTCCCGCCATCGCTGCCCTGCCGTCGTCCCAGCCAGTGTTCCTTTTTCAATTGTTCTTCTTCTACCCATAGTTCTTTCCCCTTAGATTCCTTCTTCACCTCTCCTGCATATCCCCTCCCTGCTTCCCCTCCCCCACCCCTTGATCTTCCCTCTGATTGGTTTTTCACCTGGCTTTTCCTCCCTCCCCCACCTTCTTTGTAGGGCCCCTGCCCGCTCCTTCTTTAGTCCTGACGAAGGGTCTCGGCCCGAAACGTTGACTGCTCGGATGTTGCCCGACCTGCTGAGTTCATCCAGCTCTTTTGTACGTTTTGATTTGACCACAGCATCCAATACCTTTGAAAATACAGAAAATCTCTTTAAAATCTCTCCAATACCTATGCTGTTCTTGGCAAGGCGCCATCAGATTCGTGACAACCCTTGATAACCTTCCCAACACGGGTTTGGTATCAGGCCGGGTTGTACAATTTAACAGAGGCGCCTGAGGGCGCTTTGCTGTCAGCATCCAGCTTTCTTGCTGATGTTTTTTAAGGACATTGACCTGGCGAGATATAAACGGTGCATTATAACCTAGAATAAGCTGGATTGGGCCATTCGCATACCAAATCGGTCAGCGCAGGTGGACTGTTACCCTGGCAGAGGCACCACACAACGGCCCGATTGACTACCATTCAAACTACGCTATAAATTTACACTAATCATTCTGCACTGATAATAACTGATTTTTCTTAACTTATTTCAGTTAATTTAACGGCGATTCTGATCCTGTCCCGCGGGAATTGCGGTCTGTCCAAATGCATCACTCTCTACCTGGTGTCCATGGCAGCAGCTGATCCGATGGTACTAATCGTTATTATTATATTTCAGAAGGTAAATATTCTCTATATGTTTGCTAGTATTTTGCTCGGAAATGCGGTGTGTTCTCCGCTTCATGTCCTGGGTCTCGCATGCTGGGGCTGTTCCGTTTGGTTCACGGTTGCTTTCACTTTCGACCGCTGCGTCGCCATCTGCTGTGAGAAGCTGCGGAACCGATATTGCACCGAGGGAACAGCGACCGTGGTGTTAGCCACAGTGAGTGCAGCGAGTTGTGCCCAGGCCATTCCATTTTATTTTGCAGTGGATCAAAGGCGTTGTGTCCCCGTAGCTGAATATTTCACCTCACCCCTGTGGAGAGCTTACCAGGTGTTTGACAGCATCGCAGTACCGTTATTACCAATCTGTTTAATTCTGCTCTTCAATGTTTTAACCGTGAAACGAATTATAGCGACAAACAGAGTTCGCCAACTACTTCGAAAAAGCAGCGAAAATCATAATGATCCAGAGGTAGCAAACCGGAGAAAGTCAATAATCCTGTTGTTCGTTCTGTCAGCCAATTTTAGATTACTTTGGATGCCCTTTGTCATATATTCTGTGAACTGGCAAATCGAAAGCTATATCTACACAGACAGTTCTTTCAGTAAACCGACCTATATTCTTCAGGAATGTAGTTACATGTTATCGTGTCTGAGTACCTGCACCAACACGTGTATCTATGAACTGACGCACAGAAAATTCAGGGAGGAGCTGAAAAGTTGAGTGAAGTACGTATTTGTAGCAACGAGGGAGATTTGCAAATAAAATTAATCTTTCTTGCAAATTCAAAACAATTATTTGGCAGAGTATTTGATCTGAGCTACAAGCAACCGCTGTGTCTGCATCTCACGATACAACCGATTGCGGGGACAAAGCAACAGGGATTACATTATTGTTATCTTCACGGAAAGATTATTGACTGGAATATTATTGATTTTTTGTCTGTAGCTGATTCCAAGGTATCTGAGCATTTGAACTGGAATTCGATTTTTTTCAGTAATAGCACTGTTGATAAAATCTCCACGTGGTGTCAAAACATAAATAATTAATAAAAATAAATGCATGTAAAATCCGAGAATTGCAACTTTGGCATCTGTGTTATTGCATTTTTGAGTAATTTATTATCTCTGAGTGTCAGCATCGGTCGGTCAGCTCAATATAATAATTGTAGAATGGTTTGGATGATCTACCCTCACAGTATTATGTCCGTACCGAGAATGGCGATGTACCCAAGCTACCTTTGTACTTACCAGTCAGGAATATGAGGTGATCTGGTCGGGTTTGGTCATTTCACTTCAGTAATGCTGACGGCTTTGATGTCAATTAATGAGAGGTACTCATGTGCTGTAATAACTTGGTAATAAAAGTTAGAAATCAACTCCTTTAAACGTATCTATAAGACCGTAATATATAGGAGCACAATTCGGTGATTTTGCCCATCAAGTCTGCTCCGGCATTTCATCATGGCTGATCCAATGTTTCTCACTGCCGTCTCACCGTATCATTCATGCCCTGACAAATCAACGATTGATCAACCGCTGTGTAAAATATAATTAAAAAATCCTGGTCTCATCCACTGCCTGTGGCAATGAATTTCACAAATTCACCACTCTCCGGCTGAAGAAATTCCGCCTCAAATATGTTCGAAAAGCACGGCCCTACTTTCTGAGACTCTGTCTTCTGGACGTAGACCCTCCCACCACAGAAAACATCCTCTCTACATCCACTCTCTCGTGGTCTTGCATCACTCTAAGATACCCCTGATTCTTCTGATATCATCAATACATTCCCCGAACCACCAAACGCTATTCATACGACAAGCCATTCATCCTAGAATCATTTTCCTGCACTTCCATTGAAACATCTCCAGCTTCAGCATATTCGTACCGACAGAACGGACCCAAATCTGCTCTCAATACTCCAAGTGAAGCCTTAGTACTGCTTCATAAATCTCAATATTACATCCCTGGCTTCACATTTCAAACCTCGTGAAATGAATGCGAACACTGCATTTGCCTTTCTCTTCACAGACTAAACCTGCAAGCGAATCCTGCGCATTGACTTCCAAGTCCCTTTACACCTCATATTTTTGTATTTTCTCTCCATTTACAAAATAGTCAACCCTTCCATTCATCCAACGAGGAAAGTGGCGATTCACTTTCGAACACTGTATTCAATTTGCCATGACTTTGCCAAATATCCAATACCATCAGAGTCCTTCTACACCCTCAGTACTTTCTTATAACTCTTGTATGACCAGATATCTTCATGTCGTCACCTCCTTCAGACATTCGAGGTGAACAATGATTGCTAACATTGCACTGGCCTTCCTCATTAACAACTCAACCTGCAAATTAACCCTGTTGCTGGTCTCCAAAGGCCCTTTGCATCTTATATGTTTGGCTTATCTCCCCACTTAGAACAAAGTCTGCACTTTTATTTCTTCCACCAAAGTGCATGACCAGGCTTTTTGCAACATTGCATTTCATTTGCTATTTGCTTGCCCATTCTCGTAATCTGCCGGACTCCTTCTCAAGTCTGCCTGCTTCTTCAAACTCCCTGCCCCTCCACCAGTCTTGATCAGATCGGAATTGTATACAATACTCCGGATGTAGCCTAAAACGACTTTCATAGCATTACAGCACAATGTACTCACGAAACTGCTTTGCCCTCTCTCGCACTTGCTCAGCGTATGCTGGCTCCAAAACTGGGCCCAGGCCAATGCCCTCGACCCGTCCTTGTCCGATTCCATAATTTCGGTGATAAGCAAAGAGTGATGGAGGCTTCGACACGCCGTGGGACCGATGCCCAGGCTTTAATATATGAGGGTTCCAGGTTTATGTTTTTTCATGATCTTTTGGCAGCCGTTCTTCGGAAGTGCAAAGAATTCGACCAGGTAATGAAGTGGCTGAGAGAATCCGGAATCCATTAAGTTAATGGACAGTACTCTGAGAGATGGTATATATAATTACCTGGATAGACAGGGTCTGATTAAGAACAGTCAACATGGATTTGTGCGTGGAAGGTCATGTTTGACAAATCTTATGTGGAATGCTCTGCCCCAGAAGGCAGTGGAGGCCAAGTCTCTGGATACATTCAAGAGAGAGTTATATAGAGTTCTTCTAGATAGCGGGGTCAAGGGATATGGGGAGAGGGCAGGAACAGGGTACTGATTGTGTATGATCAGCCATCATCACAGTGAATGGCGGTGCTGGCTAGAAGGGCCGAATGGCCTACTCCTGCACCTACTGTCTATTGTCTATTGTCTATTGAATTTTTTGAAGAGGTTACTCGGAAAGTTGACGAGGGTAAACCAGTGGATATTGTCTATATGGACTTCAGTACGTCCTTTGACAAGGTTCCACACGGAAGGTTATTTAGGAAGATTCAATCTTTAGATGTTAATATTGAAGTAGTCAAATGGATTCAACAGTGCCTGGATGGGAGATGTCACAGAGTAGTGGTGGATAACTGTTTGTCCGGTTGGAAGCCGGTGACTAGTGGTGTGCCTCAGGGATCTGTACTGGGTCCAATGTTATCATATACATTAATGATCTGGATGATGGGGTGATAAATTGGATTAGTAAGTATGCAGAGGATACTAAGATAGGTGGCGTTGTGGATAATGAAGTAGGTTTTCAAAGCTTGCAGTCAGATTTAGGCCAGTTAGAAGAGTGGGTTGAAAGATGGAAGATGGAGTTTAATGCTGATAAGTGTGAGGTACTATATTTTGGTAGGAATAATCAAAATAAGATATACATGGTAAATGGTAGGGCATTGAAGAATGCAGTAGAACAGAGTGATCTAGAAATAATGGTGCATAGTTCCCTGAAGGTGGAATCTCATGTGTATAGGGTCGTGAAGAAAGCTTTTGGTATGCTGGCCTTTATAAATCAGAGCATTGAGTATAGGAGCTGGGATGTAATGTTAAAATTGTACAAGGCATTGTTGAGGCCAAATTTGGAGTATTGTGTACAGTTCTGGTCACCGAATTATAGGAAAGATGTCAACAAAATAGAGAGAGTACAGATGAGATTTACTAGAATGTTACCTGGGTTTCAGCACCTAAGTTACAGAGAAAGGTTGAACAAGTTAGGTCTTTATTCTTTGGAGCGTAGAAGATTGAGGAGGGACTTGATAAAGGTATTTAAAATTATGAGGGGGATAGATAGAGTTGACGTGGATAGGCTTTTTCCATTGAGAAAATGCATAGGGAAGCTGCAAACAAGAGGACATGAGTTGAGAGTTAGGGGGCAAAAGTTTAGGGGTAACACGGGGGGAATTTCTTTACTCAGAGAGTGGTAGCTATGTGGAATGAGCTTCCAGTAGAAGTGGTAGAGGCTGGTTCTATATTGTCATTTAAAGTAAAATTGGATAGGTATATGGACAAGAAAGGAATGGAGGGTTATGGGCTGTGTGCAGGTCGGTGGGACTAGGTGAGAGTAAGCACTCAGCACGGACTAGAAGAGCCGAGATGGCCTGTTTCCGTGCTGTAATTGTTATATGGTTATTAATGCCAAATAAAATAATTCCAAGTATGGTTATGGTTATTAATTCCAAATCATCTAGTAGTCCATCGATGCTCTGGGAAACCGGTAAGTCGTATGTAACGGGATTAATTATTGGTAGCAAGGCTTACGGCAGCTGAAAAGGATTATATTTAAAAGCCTCCTGCAGCCAAGTTACAGAAAATCACTGCCCTACGCTGTTCACTAAAGTCTTTACTTACACAAGCACCCCACAAAATTGACATTTGCTAAACAACGGTTGTTTGAACATGGTGAAAACAAGGTAGGTATTTGGCTTATTTAGCTCGAACGAGAAATGCCTCTCAGACTATTGCTTCATTTAGAGATGGGACAGGAGTCCTCGCCAGTATTTCTAAAATGATCAAGGTTGTGTTTATTCTAAATTGTATCAATCTGAGCAATGGACAATCTAGGATGGAGTCCTTTTTCTGGAATTTAGATCTCCCAGACATTTCTTCTAAACGAGTTCCTCCTCAATGCTCCGTTATCTATACATGAGATACAGGAAGTTGTGAGACAGCTCCGAAGTGGGAAGGTCCCTGGTCCTGATAGGCTCACTAGTGAATTCTATAAAGAGTTCACGGGGTTATTATCAGAGCCCATGCTAAACATGTTCAATCATGCATATAATCGTGGTCTCCAGCCACCATCATTGAGAGAATCTAATATCTCCCTTACGAAAGGAAAGAGCCCTGAAAATTTGCCTCCTAGAGGCCTATTTCATTGTTCATTACACGCTGGAATTAAGGAGATTGAGAGGGGATCTGATTGCAACATATAAGATTATTAAGGGATTGGACAAGATAGAGGCAGGAAATATGTTCCAGATGCTGGGAGAGTCCAGTACCAGAGGGCATGGTTTAAGAATAAGGGGTAGGTCATTTAGGACAGAGTTAAGGAAAAACTTCTTCTTCCAGAGAGTTGTGGGGGTGTGGAATGCACTGCCTCGGAAGGCAGTGGAGGCCAATTCTCTGGATGCTTTCAAGAAGGAGCTAGATAGGTATCTGATGGATAGGGGAATCAAGGAATATGGGGACAAGGCAGGAACCGGGTATTGATAGTAAATGATCAGCCATGATCTCAGAATGGCGGTGCAGGCTCGAAGGGCCGAATGGTCTACTTCTGCACCTATTGTCTATTGTCTATTAAATGTTGACTTTAAAATCCTATCTAATACCTTAGTGTTGTGATTAGAAACTATTTTACTTTTATCATAAAAGAGGATCAAACGGGGTTTGTAAAAGGCCATAGATCATCTAACAATATCAGAAGATTAATTAATGTGATTCAGGCATGTCAGCAACAGGCAGTGGAAGGATTTGTTGTTGTCTTCGATGCAGAAAAGGCCTTTGAAGGTGTCGAATGGCCGTATCTTTTTTCACTTTAGAACGATTTGGCTTGTGCAATAATTTTATTAAGTGGGTGACGGTTCTTTATAATGACCCTTTGGCTGCGATTCTCACTAATGGTATTAGGTCGGTTAATTTTAGTATTCTGAGGGATAGACGGCAGGGCTGCCCTTTATCACCACTACATTTCACACTAGAGATCGAGCCACTGGCTGAGGCTATTCGGCGAGACCTCTAAATATCTGCTCCAGACATCGGACTAAAGTCACATAAAATTACATTGTATGCGGATGATGTTCTATTTATATTATCAAACCCTGCTATATCAGTGCACCACCTTGTACAATGCATCAATTCATTTAGCGCCTTTTCAGGTTATAAAATCAACTTTACTAAATCAGAGGCTGTGCCTCTGGGGAATCTGCATCAGGTACCCACACCCAGGCTGTTTCCCGCTGTAAATAGATGCAGACAGGTTTTGTTTACTTTGGCATATCTATCACACCTGCTTTTGGTCAAGTGTTCAAAGCTAACTTTACACAGTTATTTGACAAAATCAGACAAGATCTTGAGTGATGGAGAACTCTTCCCATTTCTTGGCTTTGCCGAATATCCCTGCTCAAAATGATCCTTCTTCCTCGTCTGCTCTACCCAATAGGAATGATTCCTGTTATTATTACCCAACAGTCCTGACCAAGAGTCTCGGCCCAATAGGATGACTATTCCTGTCCACGGATGCTGCCCGACCTGTTGATTTCCTCTGGCATGTTGTGCGTGTTGCTTTCACCTCAGCGTCTATAGAGTATTTTGTGTTAAGGATCTTTTCCGTTTCTTTCAGATATGAGATGAAAAGCAGAAAAAATGACATAATAGTTAACTGATTTCTGTAGTTCTGACATAGAAAAGTGGGTGTTTTTCCTAAGAACATAGAGCAAGTGGAGTCAATATATTGGGCATCAGGTTCACAGTTACAACAGTACACGAAATGAAGCTGCTGGGTACTCGCCATATTATTTTATGTTTGGGCGCAAGGCATGGTTATCCATTGACCGTTGTTTTGGGACTGACGAGGGTGACTTATCCCCGAAGACTTATTTGAAGTATGCGTCTGATATGCGAAGAGAGCTTAAAAGGGCTTATGAATTAGCTGGGGTCACGGAAGCCACGCAGAATCAGGGAAATAAGAGGTACGATCAAAGGGTGAGGCTCTCCTAGCTCATGTCGGGAGACCGAGTCCTCATAAGGAATTTGGGGCAACTGTAAAACGTAAGTTCTCTGACCGCTCGGCGGTTACGCCCCTTGTGGTGGAGAGTCAGATGCCAAACCTACCAACTTTCCGGATGAAACCAGAGGATGGTAATATCCCTGTCAAGATTCTCCATCAGAGCCACCTGCTGCCATTGGGACAAGAGGAGCAGGTAGACCCAGAGATCGACTTGGAGCCTAACTTAATAAGAGGTCTCTGCAGAAAAGTGGGGAGACAGCAGGCCGCACAGCAGACGAAGTTAGACCGACCTCCTCCCCCCCCCCCACCCCTGAGACGGGTATCGATTCGGAGGATGAGGACCCTGTTATGTGGTATATGCCGCCTTTCGCTAACTCCCCATTGATTGAAGAAGGCAACAGGCCCTTTTCCCGCTGAGTCAGGTGAACTCGGAGGGGCGCGGGTATCTGTGGGCAGCCTGGGCTGCAGCGGAACTCTGCAGGGGAGGAAGCGGGGCTTGACCACGTGTCAGAGCGGTCGAATTGCAGGTTGGCACGAGTGAGAGGTCGGCGGTGGCCTCGCCAGGTAGACCAGAAGTATCCCCAGTAGTTCTAAACCTGAAGAGTTAGGCGAGGGGGTGTGGAGGCCACCGGATAGGCTGGCCTACATGACACCAGGAGAGCAAAGTGTGACCCCGACTGTTTTCGGGACCTATGTCACTGCCTTGTGCACTTGGATTGGACATTCTGTTTTTCAGGAAGGATTGGCAAATTATCTCAGGATCATGAGGACATGACTAAGTTTGGTCAGCGGACAGTGTAACACGCTGTAAGGTTTCACTGCTAACCTAGTGGCCTCTCTGTGATGTTTCACTGCTAAGGTAAATGCTTGTCTGTAGCAGTCATGTCTGGGTTATGACTAGAGATAACGGAGCATTTTTACACCGACCGGGATGTTATACTCTCATGTGTGTCTGGGAGCCGGGAATTCGCGGTATTTTGCCAGGGAGAGATGAGGAGAGAAGACGCGAATGGACAGAGTTGGTAGACTGACGGGCACAGTGGACATGGAGCGATGGTTTGAAGGTCAGTGCGAACGGAGAAGGTCGATGGTGGTTGAACGGCCTTATCAGTGGGCTCCAACATTGCACATTAGACTGCTTCATAAGAATGGACCTTTTTTTTGTTTCTTTACTAACTCGCATATAGTGTACTGTTTGTTATTTCGTGGTACTGTTTTGTACCACACGATCAATGTCTCTTATCATCTTATACACCTCTATCACGTCATTTCTCATTCTCCTCTGCTCCAAGGAGAAAAGGCCGAGTTCACTCTACCTATTTTCATAAGGCATGCTACCCAATCTGGGCAACATCTTTGTAAATCTCCTCTTCACCCTTGCTATAGTTTCCACATCCTTCCTGTAGTGAAGTGGCCAGAACTGGGCCCAAACTCGAAGTGGGGTCTGACCAGATAGCTTTCAGCTGTAACATTGCGTCTCGGCTCTTAAACTCAATCCCAATGTTCATAAAGGCGAGTGCACCTTATGCCTTCTTAACGACGGAGTCATCCTGCGCAGCATCTTTCAATGTCCTATGGACTCGGACCCCAAGATCGCTCTGATTCTCCACACTGCCAAGAGTCTTGCCATTACTACCATATTATGACAACGTAGTTGACCTAATAAAATGAACCACCTCACACTTCCCTGGGCGATCACCAACCTACTGACCTCTGCTGTGCCTACTGTCTTGTTTATTATTTATTGTAACGCCTGCACTGTTCTGTGTACTTTATGCAGTTTGTAGTCTAGTGTAGTTTCTGTGTTGGTTTACGTAGTTCAGTGTAGTTTTTGTATTGTTCATGTAGCACCATGGTCCTGAAAAACGTACAGCAAATGACAATAAAAGCAATTTGACTTCACTTGACTTGACTTGAATAGTATAGAAAATGTAAGAGAAGGAAAAGAAGGAAATCAGGAATGCAAAAAGAAGACATTAGGTTGCTTGGCAGTTAATGTGAATGTAAACACGAAGGCTTTCTACAAGTACATTAAGAGTAAAAGGATAGCAAGGAACAAAATTGTACCCCCAGAAGATCGGAGTGGCCGTCTATGTGTGCAGCCTCACGAAATGGGGGAGATCTTAAAGAGATTTTTGCATCACTATTTACTCAGGAAACTGACATAGCGTATATGGAAGGAAGGGAAACAATCAGTAGTGTCATGGAACATATAGAGATTAAAGAGGAGGAGGTGCTTGCTGCCTTACAGCGAATAAAGGTAGATAAATCCCCCGGGCCTTGATATTTCCTCGGACCATGAGAGAGACTAGTGTAGAAATTGCAGGGGCCCTGGCAGTATTATGTAAAATGTCCTTAGCCACAGGTGCCGGTCCGGAGGATTGATGGGTGTCTCATGTTGTTCCGTTGTTTAAAAAAGGCTCCAAAAGTAAACTAGGTAATTCCATGCCAGTGAGCATGACATCAGTAATAGGTAAATTATTGGAAGGCGTTCTGACAGATCGGATATACAAGGATTTGGACAGCCAAGAGCTGATTAAGCATAGTCAGCATAGCTTTGTGCGTGTTTAACGAATCTTGTAGAGACTTTTGAGGAGGTTACCAAGAAAGTAGATGAAGGAAAGGCTGTGGGTGTTGTCTATACGTACAAGGTCTCACATGGGAGGTTAGTTCAAAAGGTTCAGACACTAGGAGAGGTTGTAAACTGGATTCGGAATTGGCTGTGTGGGAGAAGACAGAGAGTGGTAGTGGATGATTGCTTCTCAGACTGGAGGCCTGTGACTAGTGGTGTGCCTCAGGGATCTGTGCTGGGACTCTTCTGTTTGTTGTCTATATCAATGATCGAGATGACAATGTGGTAAATTGGATCAGCAAGTTTGCTGATGACACTAAGATTGGAGACGTTGTGGACAGTGAGGAAGGCTTTCAAAGCATACAGAGGGATCAGGACCAACTGGAAAAATGGGCCAGAAAATGGCAGGTGGAACTTAATGCAGACAAGTGTGAGGTGATGCATCTTGGAAGAACAAATCAAGGTAGGACATGCACAGGTAGGGCAATGGTAAGGCACTGAGGAGTGCGGAAGATCAAAGGGATCTGGGAGTTCAGATGCATCAACCCCAGAAAGTGGCGTCACAGATAGACAGGGTTATAAAGAAGTCTTTTGGTATCCTGGCATTCATAAATCAAAGTATTGAGAAAAGGAGGTGGGATGTTTTGTTGAGGTTGTATCAGACATTGGTGAAGTCAAATTTGGAGTATTGTGTGCAGTTCTAGCCGCCTAACTATAGAAAGGATATCATCAAGAGTGCAGAGAAGATTGACTAGGATGTTGCCGGGTCTTCAGGAGTTGAGTTACAGGGAAAGATTGAACAGGTTAGGACTTTATTCCTCGGAGCTCAGAAAATAAGGGGGGATTTGATAGAGGTTTACAAAATTATGAGGGGTATAGACAGACTAAATGCGAAGAGGCTCTTTCCACTTAGAAGAGGAGAGATAAATACACGAGGACATGGCTTCAGGGTGAAAGAGGAAAGGTTTAGGGGGAACATTAGGGGGCACTTCTTGACTCAGAGAAGTTGTGTTGGTTGTGTGGAACGAGCCGCCATCTGACGTAGTAAATGCAGGCTCACTCTTAACTTTTAAGAATAAATTGAATAGTTACATGGATGAGAGAGGTCTGGAGGGTTATGGATTTGATGCAGGTCAGTGTGTTCATTCCACTACGCGTTGAGTTATATCGTGTATGTCAACATCCGATTAGTTTAGAACCTGGTTTGTACAATTCATTATCCTCCTGGATAACTCATGGATAATTCTGTACAGTGCAGTGGGTGTCGGGTTTGTGTAGGCGTGGTGGTGGGGTTGGAGGTTATGCCAGGGAGATCCGTTCAAGTCCCCATCTTATCGATGTTGTAGAAGTTTTCCGTCTCCCGTTTTGTGTCCCACACGATTTTACACTTTTCGCTGTGCTAACAGCGAACTCAATTCATCTACGGTGTAACCTGCTGTCATTACACCGGTCTTACCAACCCAATATGCCACAAATCAGCTCACCTTAACGCTGTTACTTCTGGAATTGGACATGTCCCACTCGGGAAAATGAAAAATACTCTCTACCTCATCGTTGCCTCTCCTGTGTTATAAAATTCCATCAGGCCTCTCGACTGCCGGCTAACTACCGAGGAAAACAGTCCCCACCCATCCATTCTTTCCTTGCAACCCAAGCCCTGCAGTCCAGTCAAAATCAGTGTGAAACTGCAGTGCACTGTCTGCAGATTAATTACATCCTTACTATGGTGTGCTGACCATAACTGCACACGGTGATCCAAAAGAGACCCAAAAATAATTTACACAAGTAAAACACGATATATCAACTCTATGATAAAGGAAAATGTACAGTGCACCTGTTTCAAAATATGGTGTACATGACAGAGAACAGAGGTTCGTCCCTTCGTAATAGAGGTAAGGAGGGATTTCTCAGGCCTGAAGATGATGAAAGTGTGGCATTCAGTGTCACAAAGGCTTACTTGTTTGGAGCATATGAGCAGGTGATCAGATTTGTTGGACTTGTGAAAATCATGAAAACTTCATGAACTTAAGCAAATTTTTCTTTCTAATCTGATAGCTAAATATGATAGACAATGACCCAATGAGTATAAATA
This sequence comes from Hemitrygon akajei, assembly GCF_048418815.1. Classification (NCBI taxonomy): domain Eukaryota; kingdom Metazoa; phylum Chordata; class Chondrichthyes; order Myliobatiformes; family Dasyatidae; genus Hemitrygon; species Hemitrygon akajei. The sequence continues at coordinate 10,567,718 of NC_133132.1, read as the reverse complement.
GTTGATATTTCGTGTTTGTTCAGTGGATTGTGACTAATGTGACTAATGGGAGCACCAACTGATGTAACCGTGGTTCCAACTGCTATAAAAGAACTCCAAAGATCAGTGCATGCAGGCAATTGGGACAATTTGTGCAACTGATCGCTGATACAAGCAGAAAATGGGATATTCCGCAATTTACAACTTCGTCAGAATTTACTACCCGGTACTTGCAGCATCCGGTATTCCAGGTAATGTTAATGTTGGATTATGCTCGGGGCATCGCAGATTAACTGTATCTTGATGCGCAACGTGCATATGATGCCCAGTGCACCTTTACTGTTATTGTGCTATGATTCTAAATGTAATTCGCGTTAATTTAATGATTTCCTATTGTTTCGAGATATGATTGAGGAGTTTGATCCATGTACATATATATCAGGCACCATCCATGGAGTGGAATAAATATTAGATGTTTCGCGTTGAGACCCTTCACGAGGACTACATGAGCAAAGATTGCAAAGATATTGCTTGACGTCTCACCCTGACAGTGACAGCAACTATCACCAGGGCAGTCATCAGTAGTCCGTTCTGTCCCAGGATAGTTCTTCCTGAACCTGGGCAGACACGGCAGAGTTCCACTCAGAATACCGTGAACGTTTTATGCAGGGACGGGGAAATTCGAGGAGACTGAGAGAAATAACAATATGTCGTCTGCATGTGATCCATGTGGTTTAGGTTTAAGGTGTAAACTGGTTCCATCCAGTGTTACGTAGTGAAATAAATAAATGGTAATACTGTCTCACTCTGTTTTATAATTGTAGTAAATTACATAAAAAGCGGCTACATGTACCTCGATAATGAATATCTCAGTTGAGATATGTTGCGATCTGCGATTTAATGTTCAATCAACCAACATGAATTTCTCATCGGTCCTCCCCAATAGCGTGGAAAATTTAGTCGTGCAAATGAAATATGATTTCAAGAGTAGATTGTCTGTCAATTATTTACCAATGTTTCTGCAAACAATAATAGGTTTGTGTTCAAACCGATGGCAGCGGCTAGTACTCCATTACGTTGTCATTTTGAGCGCGACCGTCTGCGGAAGGGAGGGTATAGTGTGTGTCATTTTCTTCTCGCTAGCCATCGAATTATTCGAGAGAATCAGGTGATAGACATGAACTATCGGGAGGTAGTCACCACTAGACAGGAAGGGACGGGTAACTGCGTGACTCTCAGAAGGAGAAGGCCAGTGGAGAGGAACCTTCTGGACGTTCCCCTCAACAATAATCATACAACTTTAGATAGAATGAGCGGGTATCTCGCACTGAATCTGGTGCAATGGCGAAGAGGAACAGAGAACTGCAGTATTGATAGGAAGTTACTCAGACAGAGGAATGACGATGATGTTCTGTGGCCGCGATAGATATAACAAGTATGTTGCCTGCTTGGGGCCAAGATCAGGGATGCAATGGATTTGTCCCAGGGTATTATCAGGGACGAGGGTGAGGAGCGAGAAATCTTCCTACATATTGCCTGTATATTTTAGTTAGACTAGGTGAGGAGAAACTGAGGAGAGATATGAGGGACATCAGGAAATTGTTGAGAAACGGGATTTCCACAACAGTACTCACTGAATTTCTGCCTTTACCACGCAGCAGTGAAGCTAATAATAGACGGATTCGGCAGGTGACTGAGTGGCTGAGAGTCAGGTGCAGGGGACTAGTTACACATTAACTCGAACGGGTTCAATATTTCTGCGGAAGTTTGGGTAGAATTGCTTGAACAGGTTTACACTTGTTGGCAGCGCGATGATAACCGGAGCGATAGTACTGAAATTGCGTAGATCGTTTTTACAAACAAAGGCAATGGCTAGAATTCTTGAAGCAAATCGGAAAACACATGATATATAAATCCTAGACCGGAACAAGTATTCTGTAGGAATCATAACAGAACCATGGCTCACAAGTGATTTCAAAGCCAATAGAAGGGCCAAAGAGAGAAGATACTGTTAATTCATTTAACGTAGTGCCAGTTTGAGCGATGCTGGTTATGTTGCATCAGTACTTCCAAAGTTGCTGTGTCTGGAAAGGGACTACAGAACAGATTATTAATGTACAATATTGGATTCAGTTCGATTGTTCTAAGTACATGTACTGAGATACGCTGATAAAACAGCTTGCATACGTTTTTGAATAATACTGGAAATAACTGTCCAGTTTTGATTTAAACATCTGTAAGGTACTAGTCTCACCTACACAACTCGGTACATTTCTCCATTTATCCAAACCAAGCAAAGAAAAAATCTTAAACATTTCTAAAACATCCTTTTAACCTGTGTCGTTGTTGGTGCATAACCTTTGATGTGGCAGCTGGCAATGACCTGACTTAATCCTTCATTTTTACCAGGATGCCCGAACGTTTAAATGCCACTGTAGAATAGAACAAAAAATAGTCGAAACTTTTAATATTTTTAACTTTTAAAAACCAACAGAAGCCAACTATAAAAGTCATTCAGTACGTAAAAGCTAAATATGAAAGTAAAACAAGGATTCAACATGAAAAACAAAACAAAACAGAAATTTCTTCAGATACATAAAGTGCGGGGAAACGGAAATGTCAGAGTCACAAGTCACCTGGACAGTGTGCACACCATTGTTTCTAAAGAAGATGGATACGTATTGGGGGCATTATTGATGATCTTTCAATCATCACAAGAATACTCACTGGAGAATTGCAAATTGAAAATTCCTCAAGATGGGAGAGAGGCAGAGAACAGGAAATGTTAAGCCATTTATTCTGCTCTCTGTGGTTGGGATGATGTTGGAGACAGTGGTTAAGGATGTGGTTCCAGGGTACTTGGAGGAACATGAAAAATACAACGTAGTTAGGGTGGTTTCCTCAATCTTGCCTGACAAATCTGTTGGAATTCCATAACGAAATATCGGGCAGGATGAAGAAGGGAGAATCGGTTGATGTTGTGTATGTGGATTTTTAGAAGGATTTTACAAGATGTCATCAATGAGACAATTTAACTGGCCTCGACCCCGCGGTATTGGATGATAGTTTCTAGTGTGAATAGGCAAAGAAAGTTGAAGGATTTCTGAGGCGTTGTGCAGGATTGCCCAAAGCGTAATTTGCATGCTGGATATGTGGAGAGGAAAGCAAATGTGATGTCAGTATTCATTTCAAGAGAATGAGAATATAAAATTAAAGATGCAGTTTTGCGAATTTATTAAGCACAGGTGAGACCTGATTGGGAATATTCTGAGTAATGTTGGGCACCAAATCTTTGAAGAGATGCAGAAGTGCAGAGGGTTCAAGGACGTTTCAGGAACGTGATTCCAGGATTGAACAACTTGTCAAATGAAGAAAGTTTGATTATTCTGGCCGATATTCACTGGAATTCAGAAGAATGAGCGGTGAGCTAATCGAAATTTATGGGATTGTTAAAGGCCGCGGTAGTTTGGATGAGGTAAGAATGTTTCCGATGGTGGGAGACAGACACGGCGGAACAGATCAAAATACAGGGTGTCTTTTCAGAAAGAAGGTAAGGTGGAATTGCGTCAGCCAGAGAGTAGTGACTCTGTAGGGCTCGTTACCGGATTACTGTGGTGGAGCAATATATCACCATATAACAATTACAGCACGGAAACAGGCCATCTCGCCCCTTCTAGTACGTGCCGAACGCTTACTTTCACCTAATCCCACTGACCCGCACTCAGCCCAAAACCCTCTATTCCTTTCCTGCTCATATACTTATCCAATTTTGCTTTAAATGTCAATACCGAACCTGGCTCTACCACTTCTACTGGAAACTCATTCCACATATTTACGTCCATTTCAGGCAAATATTGATTGGTAAGAGCATGAATGGGTCAGAGGGAAGGCAACAAATTGGCGCTGAGAAAGGAAGTGGATCAGCTGTAATGGAATGGCGGAGAAAACCCAATGGGCCAAATGGCCCAATTCTGCTACTGTGTCTGATGGACTTATTGTCAATTACAATGACCGTCCAGTTCGTTCTTTGCTCACTTTTTCAATTTCATTAAATATCCAACCAACTACCTACTGAAAGTGTGAAAATTAATGTCCGACCATTGCTTTCAAAATCATATTGACTGTTCTATCAGCATTTTGATTTTCCACGAATGTTTTACTGAATACACCTATCTACGTAGGATTATTTTTAAGCTCTCACACAGTAGCCGTTCACAAATTTGGAGTTTCGCACTTCATGGGGCATCCAGCATTTGCTCGCTTCACTGGCATCTCCGTTCGTCAAGACAGAGCGCTCAGAGTATGACGTCAGACTTTAATTTCCATGTGTCAGGTCATCTCCGTCTCTCTGAGGTTGCCTGACGAGCTATTCCACATCACAAGGCAACCCCGTCGTATCCAAATATTTCCCGATTTCCAATGAAATGCAATCATGACCTTTTTGTCGATATACTTATCCAATAATTTCATTTAAAATGTAATGAAATTCAATAGACAGTTTCTAAAGAGTATTTGAAAAAAGAATTATTACATTATCCACTACCTGTGCCATTCTGGGCAATACGCCATACTATCTATTCCTGCCAGCTCTTGGTCACCTTCCCATTCTCAGGTTGATTCCGGCCCTTTCTTCACTACTGACCAGAGGCGCTAGAGGGCGCTGTGCTGCCGGCCACCGGCTTTCCTGCTGATGGTATCTTTAAGGCGTGAAACTGGCGAGATATAACTGGTGCATTATAACCAAGAATCAGCTTGATTGCGCCACCCGCATCCCAAATTAGTGGGCGCATGTGGACTGCAACCCTGGCAGAGGCTTCACGCAATCCGGTATAAATTCACACTAATCATTCCGCGCTGATAGTAATTGTGTTTTTATAACTTATTTCAGTTAATTTAACGGCGATTGTGATCCTGTCCCGTGGGAACTGCGGTCTATCCAAATGCATCACTTTCTACCTTGTGGCCATTGCGGTAGCGGATATCATGGTGGTCATCGTTGTAATTATATTACAGAGGATAAATTATATCTATTTGTATGCAAATTTCTTGCTCGTAAATCCGGCGTGTTCTCTACTACTTGTCCTGAGTCTCGCAACCTGCAGCTGTTCCGTTTGGATCACGGTTGCTTTCACTTTCGATCGGTGCGTCGCCATTTGCTGTGAGAAGCTGCGGAACAGCTATTGCACCGTGGGAACAGCGACCGTGGTGTTAGCAACAGTGAGTGCAGCGAGTTGTGCCCACGCCATTCCAGTTTACTTTGCAGTGGATCGAGGACGTTGTGTCTTCGTAGCTGAATATTTCACGTCACCCCTGTGGAAAGCCTACCAGGTATCTGACAGCATCATAAAACCGTTAGTACCAATCTGTTTAATTCTGCTGTTCAATGTTTCAACCGTGAAACGGATTATAGCGACAAACAGAATTCGCCAGGTTCTTGGAAAAAGCAGCGAAAATCGTCATGATCCAGAGGTGGCAAACCGGAGAAAGTCAATGATTCTGTTGTTCGCTATTTCAGCCAACTTTATATTATTTTGGATGCCCTATGTCGTATTATCTGTGAACTGGCAAGTCGAAAACTATTTCTACACAGACAGATATCTGAGTAAACCGACCTATATCCTGCAAGTATGTGGATACATGTTGGCTTATCTCAGTATGTGCACACAGAGAAAATTCAGGGAGGAATTGAAAAATGGACTGAAGTACATGTTTGTAGCAACGGGAGAGATTTGCAAATAAAATGCAAACTCGGTTGTTCCGTCTTGCAAATTCAAAACATTTGTATGGAAGAGAATTTCATCGGAGCCACAAGCAACTGTTGTTTCGTGATCTCAATGTACAACCGATTAGCGGAAATTGAGACAGAGGGATTAGTTTATAATTATTCACGGAAAATTATTGTATATGTATTATTGTATATATTGTATATATATTGTATATATCATCACATTTTTCTTCTTTGTCTGATTAGAAGCCATCTGAGCGTTTGAACCGGAATTACACTGTTCACATAATCTCCGCGTGGTATAAAAACATACATGGTATTTAAAAAATAAATGCATGTAAAAGCAGAAAATTATAATTTTCCCATCTCTCTTACGATTTATTTGTGTACTTTATTACCTCTGAGTGTCAGCATTGGTCAGTAACCTCTATATAATAACCATGAAATGATAGGGATGATCTACCCCTGACTGTACACTGTCCGTACCTGGAATTGGCGAAGTAACAAGGATACTTTTAAATTATCAGTCACCAATGTGAGATGATCTGCAGACGTTTGGTCAGCGCATTTCGGAAATGCTGACGCCTTTATTGTAAATTAATGCGAGCCACTAGTCCGCTGTTAAGTTTTGGTGATGGAAGGTATCAATTTATTCATCTAAAATTATTCATAGGTCCGAAAGATATAGGAGCTGAGTTCGGTGATTATGGCCATCGAGTCTACTCCACCATTTCATCATGGCTAATCCAAGGCTCCTCTCAGGCAAAACTTCATTCCGTCTCAGTCTATCTTTCATGCCCTGACAAATCAAGCATTTATCAACCACTGCTTTAAATATAATAAAGACGGCCTCTACTCCAATTGAATGACACTGATTCACCTCTGTCCGGCTGAAGAAAGTCGTCCTCAAGTCCGTTCTAAATGCACACCCCTCTGTTCTGAGACAGTCTTCTGGTCTTAGACCCACCCACCACAGGAAACTTCATCTTCACATCCACTCTGTCATGGTCTTTCAGCATTCGATTGATTTCAATGAGATCATCCCTCATTCTTCTGAATTCTAGTAAACACAGCCCCAGAACCGCCATGGTCTATTCGTAAGACAAGCCGTTGAATCCTGCAATTATTTTCCTGAGCGTCATTTGAACACCCTCCAGTTTCAGCATATCATTTCCGAGATAACAGACACAAAACTGCTCACAATACTCCAAGTGATGCCTCGCCAGTGCTTTATGAAGTCTGAACATTACATCTCGTGATTTTTCAAAGTTCATCAGAATACCTCCACGATCTCGTCAGCGACCATTTCCAGAAAGCTGGGAAGCACCCGAACTGGACCAGCTGACTCCCCTAACTTCCAAAACTCACTTTTGTCGTATGCACCAATACAAGCAATCCCCGTGTTACGCTGGAATGCAACTCACATTCGGAACTGGAAACCAAAGGGAAAGATCAATCAGCCATTCTGTTGTTTGGAAGTGGGGCTCACAAGATCACCCCGATGTTTTTACTTGGTTAACCTTTTCCTTCCTTCCTCTACCATACATACTGTGCTCCTCACTTCTGCCCAATTTCACGGCCATCTATCTTGAACGCATCTTCCCGACCCCTAATATAGATACAGTGCCTCTTGTCCATACCTATGAATCCATGAGCCTTCGCATCTCGCACGTCATTATCCATAACTTCCACTGTCTTCAACAGGATCCTACCACAAATCGCTTCTTTACCTCTGCTAATCCCCATCACTCCCCTCTGTATGCAAGGACGACTCTCTCCGTGATTCCTTAGACAATTAGTTCCTTCCCACCCATTTCCCTCCTGGAATGTATCCCTGCAAGCGGAATAAGTACTGCACCTGATCATCCACGATCTCCCTCAGGCTTCCAAACAATCCTTCCAGTTAAGGGAAGACTTCACCTACAAATCTGTCGGGGTCATCTATCTTGTGTCCCTTTGCGGCCATTTCCAAATGGTTGAGACCCGAAATGAATTGAGGGATGGCTTTGTCGAGCTCCTTTGTTCCATGTGTAATGCGCAGGATTTCCCACTGGTCGACCATCTTAACGCCATTATCCATTCTGAATCCGACATGTCGGTGCATCCCCTCCTGTAATGCCACGATAAGGCAGTTCTATGATTGCAAGAGCAGTACCTGATATGACATCTAAGTACTCTTCAACTGGTGGAATAAAACTCGATTTCTTTAACCAGATTATTTCCCCCTGACTCTCCCTCTCTTTATTTTTATTCCCCATTCTCCATTCCGTTCTGCCTACTCTCTTCTCGTAGCCTGCCTATCGCCTATCTAGTTCCTCCTCCTTCCCTTTATCCAATGCAACATTCCCATCTTCTATTGGATTCCTTCGTTCTCAACACTTTGCCTTTGCCACCTGCTGCCTCCCAGCTTCTCACCACCGCACTCTTCAATCCTCCCTCATTTTCCCCTCAGCTCTTTTCACCTATCACTTCCTTGCTCGCGCTCCATCCCCTCCTCCCACGTTATCCCTCCAGTTTCTCTCCACTTCTTTTCTAGTGCTGATGAAGGGTCTCGACTAGAAACGTCGACTACGTAGTGCTCTCCGTTTTCGCTGCCTGACCTGTTGAGTTCCTTGAGCATTTTGTGTGTTTTTCTTTGATCCTTTTGCGAAAATTGTCCATCGTCGTCAGTCATCCATCGGTCATTTAGACACAGCCTTTCTTTAAATATAAGACCATAAGCCCATAGAACTGAGCCATTCAGTCCGTCGAGTCTGCTCCGCCTTTCAATCATGGCTAATCCCCTTTTCTTGCTGTCGTCAGCCCTGCTCCCCGGCCTTCTCCTCGTAACATTTGATTCCCTGACCAGTTAAGAACATATCAATCTTTTACTTAAATATACCCAACGAACTGGCCTCGCAACTGCCTGCGGTAACAAATTCCACAAATTTACCAGCCTCTGTCTAATGAAAGGTCTCCATATAACCATATAACCATATAACAATCACAGCACGGAAACAGGCCATTCCGGCCCTCCTAGTCCGTGCCGAACTCTTAATCTCACCTAGTCCCACCTACCCGCACTCAGCCCATAACCCTCCACTCCTTTCCTATCCATATACCTATCCAATTTTACCTTAAATGACACAACTGAACTGGCCTCTACTACTTGTACAGGAAGCTCATTCCACACAGCTATCACTCTCTGAGTAAAGAAATACCCCCTCGTGTTTCCCTTAAACTTTTGCCCCCTAACTCTCAAATCATGTCCTCTCGTTTGAATCTTCCCTACTCTCAATGGAAACAGCCTATTCACGTCAACTCTATCTATCCCTCTCAACATTTTAAATACCTCGATCAAATCCCCCCTCAACCTTCTACGCTCCAATGAATAGAGACCTAACTTGTTCAACCTTTCTCTGTAACTTAAGTGCTGAAACCCAGGTAACATCCTAGTAAATCGTCTCTGCACTCTCTCTAATTTATTGATATCTTTCCTATAATTCGGTGACCAGAACTGTACACAATATTCCAAATTTGGCCTTACCAATGCCTTGTACAATTTTAACATTACATCCCAACTTCTGTACTCAATGCTCTGATTTATAAAGGCCAGCGTTCCAAAAGCCTTCTTCACCACCCTATCTACATGAGACTCCACCTTCAGGGAACTATGCACTGTTATTCCTAGATCTCTCTGTTCCACTGCATTCCTCAATGCCCTACCATTTACCCTGTATGTTCTATTTGGATTATTCCTGCCAAAATGTAGAACCTCACACTTCTCAGCATTAAACTCCATCTGCCAACGTTCAGCCCATTCTTCTAACCGGCATAAATCTCCCTGCAAGCTTTGAAAACCCACCTCATTATCCACAACACCTCCTACCTTAGTATCATCAGCATACTTACTAATCCAATTTACCACCCCATCATCCAGATCATTTATGTATATTACAAACAAATATCTCCGCTTTGAATGGATGCACATCCATCCAGAAGCTGTGCCCTATTGTGTTATACTCCCCCCACCCCAATGGGAAACATCCTTTCCACATACACCCACACTGAGCCCTCCAACACTAGTATGTTTTCAAACAGATCTCATCCCATCTTTATGCATTCCAGCAAGTCCAGACCCAGAGTCATCAAACGTTCCTCATATAATAGCCCTTTCATTCCCGGATATCTTCATTGTGAACTTTCTCCGAGCCCTCTCCAATGCCAGCACATCCTTTCTCAGATATGGAGCTACAGGCCGTTCACCACACTCACGGAGAAGCTTCAGCAGTGTCATATAAGGCGTCAGTATAACATCTCTGTTCTTATATTATGGACATTTTGAAATGAGTGGTAACATTGCATTTGTCTTCATCAATCTGGAATCAACCAGCAAGTTAATCGTTTAGGTGATTTGCACAAAAACTCCAAATTCCCTTTTGTATTTCAGAGTTTGGATTTCAGGGATTGTATTTCATTTGCCACTTGCTTACCCATTCTCCGAATCTGTCCAACTCCTTCTGCAGCCTTCCTGTTTTCTTAATACTCCCTCCACTAATGTTCCCATCATCTGCAACAAACCCATCTCCTCCATTATACAAATTATTGACATGCAGCGAAAAGAGAAGCCGTCCCAACACCGATCCCTGCGGAATACCACCATTCACTGACATCCAATCGGAAAGTAACACTTTGTCCCCATTCGCGGCCCATGCCTGTAACTTTACTCGAATACCACGTGCTCTTAAATTGGTAAGCATCTTAATGTGTGGCACTTTGTTAAAAGCCTTCGGGAAATATCAATATGCAACACCCAGTCAATCCTCTGTATCGATCCTACTTTCAATCTTCTGCTGTAATTCCAACACGCTCGTCAGGCAAGTTTTCCCCTAACAAAACATAGTAACTTTGTTCTATTTTGTCCTGTGTCACCAAGTTCTCCATAACCTCATGCTAAACAATTTACTCTGACATCTTATTTCCACGGTCAGTCTAATTGATCTATAATTTGTTTTCTGGTGCCAGCCTGGTTTCTGAAACAGAAGAGCGACATTTGCTATTTTCCTATCCTCCGGAAACACGCCAAACTCCAATAATTCCTGAAAGATCATTGATATTCCTCACTCAATCTCGACAGCTACCTGTTTGAGAAAACGAAGGTGCAGTCTTTCAGTCTTTTGAACACATTTCCCCGAATAAATGTTACTGCACTCACTTGTCTTCCCTCAGATCCTTCAATACCTAGCACACTGCTAGTATTTTCCTCAGCAAAATCTGATGCAAAGTACTCATTTATTTCGTATCTCATCTCCTTGTCCCAGGTTATTATTTATCTGATCTCCTTTTCAGGCAGACCTACATCTTCTGTTATCTCCCTTTTATATTTTATATTCTTGACAAAATCTATTGTCCGTTCATATTGATAGAGATTGTTAGCTTGGTTTCAAATTTCATCTTGCCCGCTACTTCTTAATTTGTTGTACGCCCTTTATTTTGTTTTTAAATAAGGTTTGACTTACCTTTAAAGCCAAGTTTGTACTATTTTTTCATTTGAGTATTTTTCATTTGTTTTTGGAATACATCTATCCTGCACTTTACACAATTTCCCAGTAGCTCAAGCCATTACTGCACTACTGTCATCAATAACCATATAACCATATAACAATTACAGCGCGGAGACAGGCCATCTCGGCCCTTATAGTCCGTGCCGAACGCTTACTCTCACCTAGTTCCACTGGCCCGCACTCAGCCCATCACATTCCATTCCTATCCTGTCCATACACCTATCCAATTTTACTTTAAATGACAATACCGAACCTGCCTCTACCACTTCTACTGGAAGATCGTTCCACACAACTACCACACTCCGAGTAAAGAAATTCCCCCTCGTTTTAACCTTAGACTTTTCCCCCTAACTCTCAACTCATGTCCTCTTGTTTGATCGCCCATACTCTTAATGGAAAAAGCCTATCCACGTCAAATCTACCTATCTTCATCATAATTTTAAATACCTCTATCAAGTCCGCCCTCAACCTTCTACGCTCCAAAGAATGGAACATAGAACAAAGAATTATACAGCACATTACAGTCTCTTCGGCCCACAGTGTTGTGCCGACCCTCAAACCCTGCCTCCCATATAACCCCCCACGTTAAATTCCTGATAAAAAATCTTAATAAAGACCTAACTTGTTCAACCTTTCCCTGTAACTTAGGTACTGATACCCAGGTAACATTCTAGTAAAACTTCTCTGTACTCTCTCTATTTTGTTGACATCTTTCCTATAATTCGGTGACCAGGACTGTACACAATACTCCAAATTCGGCCTTACCAATGCCTTGTACAGTTTTAACATTACTTCCCAACTCCTATAATCAATGCTCTGATTTATAAAGGCGAACATACCAAAAGCTTTCTTCACCACCCTATCCACATGAGATTCCACCTTCAGGGAACCATGCGCCATTATCCCTAGATCACGCTGTTCTACTGCATTCTTCAATGCCCTACCATTTACCATGTATGTCATATTTGGATTATTCCTACCAAAATGTAGCAGTTCACACTTATCAGCATTAAACTCCATCTGCCATCGTTGAGCTCACTCTTCTAACTGGCCTGGATCTCTCTAAAAGCTTTGAAAACCTACTTCATTATCCACAACGCCACCGGCCTTAGTATCATCTGCATACTTACTAATCCAATTTCCCATCATCCAGATCATTAATGTATATGACAAACAACATTGGGCCCAGTAGAGATCTCTGAGGCACACCACTAGTCACTGGCCTCCAACCTGACAAACAGTTATCCACCACTACTCTCTGGCATCTCCCATCCAGCCACTGTTGGATCCATTTTCCTACTTCAATATTAATGCCTAACGATTGAACATTCCTAACTATCCTTCCGTCTGGAACCTTGTCAAAGGCCTTACTGAAGTCCATATAGACAACATCCACTGCTTTATCCTCGTCATCTTCCCTCGTAACCTCTTCAAAAAATTCAATAAGATTTGTCAAACATGACCTTCCTCGCGCAAATCCATGTTGACTGTTCCTAATTAGAAACTGTCTAACCAGATAATTATATATACCATCTTTAAGAATACTTTCCATTAATTTACCCACCACTGATTTCAAACTGACAGGCCTATAATTGCTAGGTTTACTCTTAGAACACTTTTTAAACGACGAAACCACATGAGCAATACGCCAATGCTCAGGCACCATCCCCATTTCTAAAGACATTTGAAATATTTCTGTCAGAGCTCCTGCTATTTCTACACTAACTTCCCTCAAGGTCCTAGGGAATATCCTGTCAGGACCCGGAGATTTATCCACTTTTATGTTCCTTAGAAGCGCCAGTACTATCTTCTCTTTAATCGTCATAGTTTCCATAACTGCCCTACTTGTTTCCCTTACCTTACACAATTCAATATCCTTCTCCTTAGTGAATACCGAAGAAAAGAAATTGTACAAAATCTCCCCCATCACTTTCGGCTCCACACGTAGCTGTCCACTCTGATACTCTAAGGGACCAATTTTATCCCTCACTATCCTTTTGCTATTAATATAACTGTAGAAACCCTTTGGATTTATTTTCACCTTACTTGCCAAAGCAACCTCATTTCTTCTTTTAGCTTTTCCAATTTCTATCTTAAGATATTTCTTACATTCTTTATATTCCTTGAGCACCTCATTTACTCCATGCTGCCTATATTTATTGTAAATATCTCTCTTTTTCCTAACAAAGTTTCCAATATCCCTTGAAAACCATGGCTCTCTCACACTTTTAACCTTTCCTTTCAACCTAACAGGAACATAAAGTTTCTGTACCCTCAAAATCTCACCTCTAAATGACCTCCATTTCTCTATTACTTCCTTCCCATAAAACAAATTGTCCCAATCCACTCTTTCTGAATCCTTTCGCATCTCCTCAAAGTTAGCCTTTCACCAATCAAAAATCTCTACTCTGTGTCCTGTCCTATCCTTCTCCATAATTATATTGAAACTAATAGCATTGTGATCACTGGACCCGAAGTGCTCCCCAACACATACGTCCGTCACCTGGCCTGTTTCATTCCCTAACAGAAGATCCAACACTGCCCCTTCTCTAGTCGGTACCACCATCATTGCAAGTACTTCAATTGAATTTACCTTGGCCGGAAGCTTTCCCACTCCGCTAAAATACTCCAACGTCAGAGATAAATCAGATTGTTATCACTACTACCTAAGCGTTCCTTTGCCTGAAGCTCTCTAATCGCCTATGAGTTATTAAATAACATCCAAACCAGACTATATGATCCCCTCGTAGGTTTAAAGACAAACTACTCTAAAAAGCCATGTTATAAGCATTTTACAAATTCACTCTTCAGTTCAATCACCAGGATGTTTTTCCTAATATACATGCATGTCAGCATTCTCATGAACATAATAACATTGTTCTTTTGGGACGTGTATATAACGGCCATCAGCGTCCTTTTACCCCAGCAGTTTCTCAACTCAACCAACAAGATTCAACATCTTCTAGTCTTATATCACTTCTTTCTAATTATTTGATATCATGGTTTACCAGCAGATCAATTTCATCCCCTTTTCCTATCTTCCCATCGGTCTTATACAATGTGTAATCTTGGACATCCATCTCCGAACTACAAGCATCCTTCAACCACGATTGAGTGCTGAAACCGATATCATACACGACAATCTGCAAAAGTGCAACAAGATTATCCACCTTAATTTTCTACCCCGTGCATTGAATTATAACACTTTGAGCTCTGTATTTGTTACAGTTTTTGATTCGGCATCCCTAATGCACTAATATTTACCCTGCCGTCTGCAATTTTCTACTAACATCTGCCTGCTTGTCCTGACATTCCCACTGCACGCTCTCTTTTCATCTTGACTATTCGTCCTAATCACTTGGTTCCCATCCCCCTGCCGAATTATTTTAATTATTCCACAACTGGTCGAACAAGCCAGCCCGTCAGAATATTGGTCGCTCTTGCGTTCAGTGCAACCCGTTCCTTCTGTCATACCTCCCCCAGAAAACCTCCCAATGTTACAAGAACCTGAAGCCCTGCCCCCTGCACCAGCTACTGAGCCACGAGTATTTCAACCAAATCATCTTTGTTATACCGTCACTGGCGCATGGCACAGGTAGCAAACCAAAACTTAGTATTCTGGCGGTCCTTATTCTGAGCTTTCTATCTGGCTCTCTAAATTATCTCTTCATATCCTCTTTGCTTTTCCTTCCTATGGCATTGGCACCAGTATGCACCAAGATATCTGGGTACTCTCGCTCCCGCCCCCGCCCCATAATGTTGTCGACGCGATCCGAGATGTTCTTGACCCTGGCATATAACATCCGGGTGCCCCATTCATGTCCACATAATCTGTTGTCTGTACCTGAGACTATCCATTCCTCTATTCCAATGCTCAACATTTTACCTTCTTTCTCTTCTGCACCACGAATCTATGCTCGCTGCCAATTACTTAACCTCCATGGTTTTACCATGGGAGATTATTCTCCCACAGCAATATTCAAAATGACAGACTTATTCTTCAGGGTAATGTCCCAGGGGTGCTCTGTGCTATCTGCCTATTCACCATCACATTCTTTTCCAAACATTCACGGGTAACTTAGGGAAACTAGTTCCCTATAACAAGAAATGATAATCTTCTCAGTCTCCCGTACAAGTTAAAGGTAATCGGACTGCTGTTCCAGATCCCTGACACCGTCTTCAATGAGCTGCAGCTGATGCACCTTACGCAAATTAGTTTCCATGCGCGACTCTGCATGTCCGAGGACTCCATCATCCAGCATGAAGAACACATAACGGGCATTTTTACTAAACTAAGTACATCTAACACAGTAAGAGGAAAGAGAAACCTCACAGAAACGTACTCGGCAACCTACCCAGAGTCAATTCCTTTTCCGACCTGAAGCCTCCTTTGAACCACACCCTGACAGTCCAACAAAGAATTCCAGCAGATCTGTCAGGAAAGATGTTCCCTTTAGAAATCTATCCTGACTTTGGCCTATTTTATCATGTGCTGCCAAGTACAGTGGACGCCAATATCCCTGCAATCATTTTAATGAGGCTAACGGACCGACCATTTCATGACTTCTACCTCCCTTCCTGCTTAATAACTGGAATGACATTTGCAATTTTCCAGTCCTCGGGTGCCTGTCCAGAATTTAGTGATTCTTGAAATATCATTCTGCATGCCTCTAAAATCTGTTTAGTTATCTCTTTCAGAACCGTAGAATGTAGTGAACCTGGTCCAGCTGACTTATTTAACTCCAGGCTTTCCCGTTCCCCTGCATCTTCCCCTTAATAATAGCAACTACACTACTTCAAGTCAAATCGCTTTTATTGTCGTTTGAACCATTACCGCTGGTACAGTACACAGTAAAAACGAAACAACTTTCGTCCAGGACCATGGTGCTGCATAAACCAACACAAAACTACACTAGACTACGTGAAAGAACACAAAACTACATTAGACTTCAGAGCTACCCGGGACTACATAAAGTGCATAAGACTTTATAAATAATAATTATAATTAATATACATTAATAATTAATAAACAAAAGAATCGGTACAGTAAAGAGCAAATTTCAGTATAATAATAGATGATGTACATGTAAACAGTCTTCTGCATAACCCTGCTCCCACCCAGTGTCCTCCACAGTGAAGACCGACGGAAATCCTTATTGTTCCTCTGCCGTTTCTCCGTTCCCTATCGCTACCTCTCCAGCTTCCTTTTCCAACAGCCTGACATCCATTCTCGTCTCTATTTTATCCTTGATATATAGATTACAAAATAGTATCTTCTTTTATGTATTGGACAACTCTGATTCGTATTGATATTTTCTGTGCTTTTCTCGGCTCACTTTTAAGTTTTAAGAGTAAACTGGATAGATATATGGATGGGAGTGGTCTGGAGGGTTATGGATTTGCTGCAGTTCGGAGTGTTCATTCCATAGCGCGTTGAGCTATATCCAGTATGTCAGCATCCGATTAGTTTAGAACCTGGTTTGTACAATTCATTGTCCTCCGAGATAAATCATAGATACCTCTGTACGGTGCAGTGGGTGTGGGGGGTTGTGTAGGCGTGGTGGTGGGGTTGGAGGTTATACCAGGGAGATACGTTCAAGTCGCCATCTTATCGATGTTGTAGAAGTCTTCTGTCTCCCGTTTTGTGTCCCACACAATTTTACACTTATCTAAGTGCTAACTCTGTTCATCTACTCAGTTCATCTACGGTGTAGCCGGTTGTCATTACGTGGGTCTTACCTACCCAATATTCCACAAATCAGCTCACCTTAAAGCTGTATCTTCTGAAGTTCGACATGCCCCACCCGCGAAAATGATGAATACTCTCTACCTCATCTATGCCTCTCGTGTGTTATAAAATTCCATCAGGCCTCTCGACTGCCGGCTAACTACCGAGGAAAACAGTCCCCACCCATCCATTCTTTCCTTGCAACCCAAGCCCTGCAGTCCAGTCAAAATCAGTGTGAAACTGCAGTGCACTGTCTGCAGATTAATTACATCCTTACTATGGTGTGCTGACCATAACAGCACACGGTGATCCAAACGAGATCCAAAAATAATTTACACAAGTAAAACACGATATATCAACTCTATGATAAAGTAAATGTACAGAGCACCTGTTTCAAAATATGGTGTACATGACTGAGAACAGAGGTTCGTC
Source organism: Hemitrygon akajei (assembly GCF_048418815.1). NCBI lineage: Eukaryota > Metazoa > Chordata > Chondrichthyes > Myliobatiformes > Dasyatidae > Hemitrygon > Hemitrygon akajei. The sequence continues at coordinate 10,550,311 of NC_133132.1, read as the reverse complement.
CCTTCTTAATAGAGGTAAGGAGGGATTTCTCAGGCCTGAAGATGATGAAAGTGTGGCATTCAGTGTCACAAAGGATTACTTGTTTGGAGCATATGAGCAGGTGATTAGATTTGGTGGACTTGTGAAAATCATGCAAACTTCATGAACGCAAGCAAATTTTTCTTTCTAATCTGATAGCTAAATATGATAGACAATGACCCAATGACTAACAATAGTTCCTATTTCGTGTTTGTTCAGTGGATTGTGACTAATGTGACTAATGGGAGCGCCAACTGATGTAACCGTGATTCCAACTGCTATAAAAGAACTCCAAGAATCAGTGTATGAAGGCAATTGGGACAATTTGTGCAACTGATCGCTGATACAAGCAGAAAATGGGATATTCCGCAATTTACAACTTCGTCAGAATTTACTACCCGGTGCTTGCAGCATTCGGTATTCCAGGTAATGTTAATGTTGGATTATGCTCGGGGCATCGCAGAGTAACTGTATTTTGATGCGCAACGTGCATATGCTGCCCAGTGCACCTTTACTGTTATTGTGCTATGATTCTAAATGTAATTCGTGTTAATATAATGATTTAATATTGTTTCGAGATATGTTTGAGGAGTTTGATCCCTGTACACACACACACACACACACACACACACACACACACACACACACACACACACACACACACACACACACACACACACACACACACACACACACACACACACACACATATATATCAGGCACCATCCATGGAGAGGTATCGCGGTGAGACCCTTCACGAGGACGACATGAGCAAAGATTGCAAAGATATTGCTTGACGTATCATCCTGACAGTGATAGCAATTATCACCAGGTTAGTCATCAGTAGTCCGTTCTGTCCCAGGATAGTTCTTCCTGGACCTGGGCAGACACAGTAGAATTCCACTCAGAATACCGTGAACGTTTTTTGCAGGGACGGGGAAATTCGAGGAGACTCAGAGAATTAAATATATATCGTCTGTATGTGATCCATGTGGTTTAGGTTTAAGGTGTAAACTAGTTCCATGCATTGTTACGTTGTGAAATAAATAAATGGTAATACAGTTTAATTCCGTTTTATAATTGTAGTAAATTACATAAAAAGCGGCCACATGTACCTCGATAATGAATATCTCAGTTGAGATATGTTGCAATCTGCGATTTAATGTTCAATCAACCAACATGAATTTCTCATCGGTCCTCCCCAATAGCGTGGAAAATGTAGTCGTGCAAATGAAATATGATTTCAAGAGTATATTGTCTGTCAATTATTTACCTATGTTTCTGCAAACAATAATAAGATTGTGTTCAAACCGATGACAGCGGCTAATACTCCATTACGTTGTCATTTTGAGCGCGACAGTCTGCGGAAGGGAGGCTATAATGTGTGTCATTTTCTTCTGGCTAGCCATCGACTTATTCGAGAGAATCAGGTGATAGACATGAACTATCGGGAGGTAGTCACCACTAGACAGGAAGCGACGGGTAACTGCGTGACTCTCAGAAGGAAAAATGCACGGCCAGTGGAGAGGAACCTTCTGGATGTTCCCCTCAACAATAATCATACAACTTTCGATAGAATGAGCGGGTATCTCGCACTGAATCGGGTGCAATGGCGAAGAGGAACAGAGAACTGCAGTATTGATAGGAAGTTACTCAGACAGAGGAATGACGATGATGTTCTGTGGCCGCGATAGATACACAACAAATGTATCCTGCTTGGGGTCAGGATCAGGGATGTAATGGATTTGTTCCAGGGTATTCTCAGGGACGAGGGTGAGGAGCGAGAAATCTTCGTACATATTATCTACATATTTTAAGTAGTCTAGGTGAGGAGAAACTGCGGAGAGATATGAGGGAGATCTGTAATTGCTTGAGAAACGGGATTTCCACAATAGTATTCACCGAATTGCTGCCTTTACAACGCAGCAGTGAAGCTAATAATAGACGGATTCGGCAGGTGACTGAGGGGCGGAGAGTCAGGTGCAGGGGACTAGTTACACATTAACTCGAACGGGTTCAATATTTTTGCGGAAGGTTGGGTAGAATTGCTTGAACAGGTTTACACTTGTTGGCAGCGCGATAATAACCGGAGAGATAGTACTGAAATTGCGTAGATCGTTTTTACAAACAGAGGCAATGGCTAGAATTCTTGACACAACTCGGTAAGCACATGATATATAAATCTTAAACCGGAAAAGGTATTCTATAGGAAAGATAACAGAACCGTGGCCCACAAGTGATTTCAAAGCCAACAGAAGGGCCAAAGAGAGAAGATACTGTAAATTCATTATACGTAGTGCCAGTTTGAGCGATGCTGTTTATGTCGGATCAATACTTCCAAAGTTGCTGTGTCTGAAAATGGACTACAGAACAGATTATTAATGCACATTATTGGATTCAGTTCGATTGTTCGAAGTACATGTACTGAGATACGCTGATAAAACAGCTTGCATACTTTTTTGAATAATACTGGAAATAACTGTCGAGTTTTGATTTAAACATCTGTAGGGTACTACTCTCAGCTACACAACTAGGTAGATTTTTCCATTTATCCAAACCTAGCAAAGAAAAAAAATCTTAAACATTTCTGAAACATCCTTTTATCCTGTGTCGTTGTTGGTGCATTAACTTTGATGTAGCAGCTGTCAATGACCTTACTTAATCCTTCATTTTTACCAAGGGTACCCGAACGTTTACATGCCACTGTAGACTGGAACAAAAAATAGTCGAAAATTAGAGGAGTGGGAAACTTTGAAAAACCAAAATAAGACAACTATAAAAGTCATTCAGTAGGTGAAAACTAAATATGAAAGTAAAACAAGGGATCAATATGAAACAGAAGCAAAACAGAAGTTTCTTCAGATACATAACGTGCGGGGAAACGGAAATGTCAGAGTCACAAGTCACCTGGACAGTGTGCACACAAATGTTTCTAAAGAAGATGGATACGTATTGGGGGCATTATTGATGATCTTTCAATCATCACAAGAATCTGGATTTTTTCCAGAATACTGGAAAATTGCAAATTGAAAATTCCTCAAGGGGGAGGGAAGCAGAGAACAGGAAATGTTAAGCCATTTATTCTGATCTCTGTGGTTGGGATGATGTTGGAGGCAGTGGTTCAGGATGTGGTTCCAGGTTACTTGGAGGAACATGAAAAATACGACGTAGTTAGGATGGTTTCCTCAATCTTGCCTGACAAATCTTTTGGAATTTCTTAACGAAATATCGAGCAGGATGAAGAAGGAAGAATCGGCTGATGTTGTGTATGTGGATTTTTACAAGGCTTTTACAAGATGTCATCAATGAGACAGTTTAACAGGCTTCGATCCCGCTGTATAAGATGAAAGTTTCTGGCATGAATATGCTAAGAAACTACAAAGATCTGGGCGTACAAGGACTTCTGAGACCTTGTGCAGGATTGCCCAAAGGTTAATTTGCATGCTGAGTATGTGGAGCGGAAAGCAAATGCGATGTTAGTATTCATTTCAAGAGAACGAGAATATAAAGTCAAAAATGCAATTTTGCGAATTTATGAAGCACAGGTGAGACCTGGTTTGGAATATTCTGAGTAATGTTGGGGACCAAATCTTTGAAGAGATGCAAAAAGTGTAGAGGGTTCAAGGAAGTTTCAGGAACGTGATTCCAGGATTGAACAACTTGTCAAATGAAGAAAGTTTGATTATTCTGACCGATATTCACTGGAATTCAGAAGAATAAGCTGTGAGCTAATCGAAATTTATGGGATTGTTAAGGGCCGCGGTAGTTTGGATGTGGTGAGGATGTTTCCGATGGCGGGAGACAGACACGGCGATACAGATCAAAATTCAGTTGTGTCTTTTCAGAAAGAAGATAAGGAAGAATTGCGTCAGCCAGAGAGTAGTGACTCTGTAGGGGTCGTTGCCGGATTACTGTGGTGGAGCAATATATAACCATATAACAATTACAGCACGGAAACAGGCCATCTCAGCCCTTCTAGTCCGTGCCGAACGCTTACTCTCACCTAATCCCACTGACCCGCACTCAGCCCAAAACCCTCCATTCCTTTCCTGTCCATCTACCTATCCAATTTTGCTTTAAATGACAATACCGAACCTGCCACTGCCACTTCTACTGGAAGCTCATTCCACGTATTTACGTCTATTTCAGGCAAAGATTGAATGGTAAGAGCATGAAGGGGTCTACAGGAAGGCAACAAATTGGCGCTGAGAAGGGAAGTGTATCAGATAGAATGGAATGGCGGAGGAAACCCAAAGGGCCAAATGGCCCAATTCTGCTACTACGTCTTTTGGCCTTATTGTCAATTACAATGACCGTCCAGTTCGTTCTTTACTCACTTTTTCAATTTCAATATATATCCAACCAACTACCTACTGAGAGTGTGAAACAATGTCCGACCATTGCTTTCAAAATGATATTGAGCATTTTGATTTCCCGGGAATGTTTTACTGAATACACCTATCTAGGTAGGGTTACTTTTAAGCTCTCATGCAGTATGCATTTGCTCGCTTCGCTGGCATCTCTGTTTTTTCTAGACAGAGCGCTGAGCGTATGACGTCAGACTTTAATTTCCATGTGTCAGGTCATCTCCGTCTCTCTGAGGTTGCCTGACGAGCTATTCCACATCACAAGGCAACCCCGCCGTTTCCAAATATCGCCCGATTTCCAATGAAATGCAATCATGAACTTTTTGTCGATGTACTTATAAAATAATTCCATTTTAAATATAATAAACTACAATAAACACTTTCAAAGAAGTATTTGAAAGAAGAATTATTACATTATCCACTACCTGTGCCATTCTCGACAAGACGCAATCCTATCCTTACAGCTCGTTAACCTTCCCATTCTCAGGTTGATTCCGGCCCTTTCTTCACTACTGACCAGAGGCGCTAGAGGGCGCTGTGCTGCCGGCCTCCGGCTTTCCTGCTGATGATATCTTTAAGGCGTGAAACTGGCGAGATATAACTGGTGCATTATAACCAAGAATCAGCTTGATTGGGCCACCCGCATCCCAAATTAGTGGGCGCATGTGGACTGCAACCCTGGCAGAGGCTTCACAAAATGGTCAGAGCAATCCGGTAAAAATTCACACTAATCATTCTGCGCTGATAGTAATTGTGTTTTTATAACTTATTTCAGTTAATTTAACGGCGCTTGTGATCCTGTCCCGTGGAAAATGCGGTCTGTCCAAATGCATCACTCTCTACCTTGTGGCCATGGCGGTAGCCGATCTCATGGTGGTCATCGTTGTAATTATATTACAGAGGATAAATTATATCTATTTGTATGCTAATTTCTTGCTCGTAAACCCGGCGTGTTCTCTACTACTTGTCCTGAGTCTCGCAACCAGCAGCTGTTCCGTTTGGTTCACGGTTGCTTTCACTTTCGACCGCTGCGTCGCCATCTGCTGTGAGAAGCTGAGGAACCGATATTGCACCGAGAGAACAGCGGCTGTGGTGTTAGCAGCAGTGAGTGCAGCGAGTTGTGCCCAGGCCATTCCATTTTATTTTGCGGTGGATCGAGGAAGTTGTATCCTCGTAGCTGAATATTTCACATCACCCCTGTGGAAAGCCTACCAGGTATCTGACAGCATCATTAGACCCTTATTACCAATCTGTTTAATTCTGCTCTTCAATGTTTCAACCGTGAAACGGATTATAGCGACAAACAGAATTCGCCAGGTACTTGGAAAAAGCAGCGAAAATCGTCATGATCCAGAGGTGGCAAACCGGAGAAAGTCAATGATTCTGTTGTTCGCTATTTCAGCCAATTTTATATTATTTTGGATGCCCTATGTCGTATTATCTGTGAACTGGCAAGTCGAAAACTATTTCTACACTGACAGATATCTGAGTAAACCGACCTATATCCTGCAAGTATGTGGATACATGTTGGCTTATCTCAGTATGTGCACCAACACCTGTATCTATGGACTGACACAGAGAAAATTCAGGGAGGAATTGAAAAACGGACTGAAGTACCTGTTTGTAGCAACGGGAGAGATTTTCAAATAAAATGCAAACTCGATTATTCCTTCTTGCAAATTCAAAACATTTATATGCAAGATAATTTGATCTGAGCCACAAGCAACTGCTGTTTCGAGATCTCAATGTACAAGCGATTAGCAGGAAGGGAGAAAGAGGGATTGGTTTATAATTGTCTTCACGGAAATTTATTGACTGGGATATTATCAAATTTTCGTCTTTGTCTGATTAGAAGCCATCAGAGCGTTTGAACCGGAATTACACTGTTAACAAATCTCCGCGTGGTATAAAAACATACATAGTATTTAAAAAAATAAATGCATGTAACAGCCGAAAATTATAATTTTACTATCAGTCTTAAGTCATTTTTGTGTACTTTATTACCCTCGAGTGTCAGCATCGGTCAGTAACCTCTATATAATAACCGTGAAATGATAGGGATGATCTACCCCTGACTGTACACTGTCCGTACCTGGAATTGGCGAAGTAGCAAGGATACTTTTTAAATTACCAGTCACCAATGTGAGATGATCTGTAGTGGTTTGGTCAGCTCATTTCGGAAATGCTGACGCCTTTATTGTAAACTATTGCGAGTAACTAGTCCGCTGTTATGAATTGGTAATTGAAGCATTCTATTCATCTAAACTTATCATGAGTTCGGTGATTATGGCTATCGAGTCTGATCCACCATTTCATCATGGCTAATCCAGGGCTCCTCTCAGCCAAAATTTCACTCCGTCTCAGCCTATCTTTCATGCCCGGACAAATCAAGAATTTGACAACCACTGCTTTAAGTATAATAAAGGCGGCCTGTACTCCAATACAATGCCACTGATTCACCACTGTCCGGCTGAAGAAAATCCTCCTCAATCCGATCTAAATGCACACCCCTCTCTTCTGAGGCAGTCTTCTGGTCTTAGACCCACCCACCACAGGAAACATCATCTTCACATCCACTCTATCAGCATTCGATAGATTTCAATGAGATCATCCCTCATTCTTCTGAATTCTAGTAAACACCGCCCCAGAACCGCCATTGTCTTCTCGTAAGACAAGCCGTTGAATCCTTCAATTTTTTTTCCTGAACGTCATTTGAACACTCTCCAGTTTCAGCATATCCTTTCCGAGATAACAGACACAAAACTGCTCACAATACTCTAAGTGATGCCTCGCCAGTGGTTTATGAAGTCTGAACATTACACTCTTTACTTTCCAGTCCTCTTGAAATGAGTGCTAAAATCGAATTAGGGAGGGGGAGAAGGAGAGAGCGGGAGAAAGGGAGGGAGAGGGGGAGGGAGAAGCAGAGGTAGAGGGTAGGATGAAGGAAAGGGAGAGGGTTCATTCCATACTTTCAAATCTTGTGAGTGTGCGGGGTTCATTCTGGACCTTCCAATCTCTGGTACTGTGCGAGGGTGTGGAGTTCATTCTGTACCTGTCTGTCTCTGTTACAGTGTGAGAGTCTGGGTTTCATTCTGTACCTGTCAGTCTCTGGTACAGTGTGCGTGTGGGTTTCATTCTGTACCTGTCAGTCTATGATACAGTGTGAGAGTGTGTGGTTCAATCTGCACCTGTCAGTCTCTAGTACAGTGTGATTGTGTGGTTCATTCTGTACCTGTCATTCTCTAGTACAGTGTGAGAGTGTGGGTTTCATTCTGTATCTGTCAGTCTCTGTTACAGTGTGAGAGTCTGGGTTTCATTCTGTACCTGTCAGTCTCTGGTACAGTGTGAGAGTGTGGGTTTCATTCTGTACCTGTCTGTCTCTGTTACAGTGTGAGAGTCTGGGTTTCATTCTGTACCTGTCAGTCTCTGGTACAGTGTGAGAGTCTGGGTTTCATTCTGTACCTGTCAGTCTCTGGTACAGTGTGAGTGTGCGGGGTTCATTCTGTATCTGACAGTCTCTGTTACAGTGTGCGTGTAGGTTTCATTCTGTACCTGTCAGTCTATGATACAGTGTGAGAGTGTGTGGTTCAATCTGCACCTGTCAGTCTCCAGTACAGTGTGAGTGTGTGGTTCATTGTGTACCTGTAATTCTCTGGCACCGTCTCAGTGTGGGGTGTTCATTTTGCACCTGTCAGTCTCTAGTACAGTGTGATTGTGTGGTTCATTCTGTACCTGTCATTCTCTAGTACAGTGTGAGTGTGTGGTTTTATTCTGTATCTGTCAGTGTCTGTTACAGTGTGAGAGTCTGGGTTTCATTCTGTACCTGTCAGTCTCTGGTACAGTGTGAGTGTGTGGGGTTCATTCTGTACCTGTCTGTCTCTGTTACAGTGTGAGCGTCTGGGTTTCATTCTGTACCTGTCAGTCTCTGGTACAGTGTGAGAGTCTGGGTTTCATTCTGTACCTGTCAGTCTCTAGTGCAGTGTGACTGTGTGGTTCGTTGTGTACCTGTAATTCTCTGGCACCGTCTCAGTGTGTGGGTTTCATTCTGTAGCTGTCAGTCTCTGGTACAGTGTGAGTGTGTGGGGTTCATACTGTACCTATCAGTCTCTGGTACAGTGTGAGCGTATGAAGTTCGTGCATTTTTTTTGCATTTTGTTCCATAACTCTGGCATTGAATCGTCATATATATTTACTTATATTTTTGTTGAAACTACATTTTTCACAATTGTGTTAAACTGATACTTATTTTCTCTACAGACTCGACAGTTTCAATGAAGCTGGTTGTATTGGAATAGTATTTCAAAGGTCATTGAGTCGTAAACGGGAACATCAATCGCCAATATATTTGCATACAACTATTATTATTTTACATTATTCAAGTCTATTCAGTTCTTCCGGTGTCCATGGGTAAAGAGGTACTGTACTGAGACACAGTGTAAAAAGGACTTGCAGACTATGAACACAAATTCCATTCCGCTTGCAACAATAGAATGCAAAAAAAAGTGGGGATTCCTCCTCCGAATTTTATTGTCGATGTGTCTGTATCTCCCTGCGGTGTAATGATCAAGACTGTCCACAGTGTTTGAGGTTTGGCCAGATTTCTGTTTCTCTCGTTCCAACTGAGTTCCCTTGTTTAGCATTTAGTACCTTCAACCAATGACGTCAAGTCTTCATCGATTCTTCACTGACCGGGCGAACCGACCGTGATTGAATTTTTTGAAGATGTGTCTAAACGCATTGATGAAGGAAGCGCAGTAGATGTAGTGTATATGGATTTCAGCTAGGCATTTGATAAGGTACCCGATGCAAGGCTTATTGAGAAAGTAAGGAGGCATGAGATCCAAGGCGACATTGCTTTGTGGATCCAGAACTGGCTTGCCGACAGAACGCAAAGAGTGGTTGTAGACGGATCATATTCTGCCCGATCGGTCACCAGTGGTGTGTCTCAGGGATCTGTTCTGGAACCCTTACTCTTCGTGATTTTTATAAATTACCCGGATGAGGAAGTGAAGGGACGGGTTAATAGGTTTGCTGATGACACAACGGTTGGGGCTGTCGTGGATAGTGTGGAGGGCTGTCAGAGGTTACAGCGGTACATTGATAAGACACAAAACTGTGCTGAGAAGTGGCAGATGGAGTTCAACCCAGTTAAGTGTGAAGTGGTTCACTTTGGTAGGTCAAATATGATGGCAGAATATTGTTTTAATGGTGAGACTCTTGACAGTGTGGAGGATCAGAGGGATGTTGGGATCCGAGTCCATAGGACACTTAAAGCATCTGCGCAGGTTGACTCTGTGGTTCATTGGGAGAATGTTCCCAATGATGGGTGAAACTAGGACTAGGGGGCATAATCTTAAAATAAGGGGATGCCGTTCCAGGACTGAGATGCGGAGAAATTTCTTCATTCAGAGGGTAGTGGGGCTGTGGAATTTACTGCCCCAGAGATCTGTGGAAGCTACTACACTCAATAAATTCAAAACGGAGATAGACATTTTCCTGGATAAAAATGGCATTAGGGGATACAGTGAGCGAGCAGGTAAGTGGACATGAGGCTAGGTTTAGATCAGCCATGTGAACTCCTGGACCAGTTTTCGATAGCCTGGATGGGTCGGAGAGGAATTTCCCAGATTTTTTCTCCTCAATTGGCAACTCGGTTTTTTTTACCCCGGGTGATCACATGGGTTTGGGCGGGATGAATAATAAAATAAAATGGGCGGCATGGTGCCCTGTTGGTTGGCACTGTTGCCTTGTCGGATTCGGTGAAAACTAGAGTTAAGATTGGATCAACCATGATCTTGTTGAATGGCGGAGCAGGCTTGAGGGGCCGATTGGCCTACTCCTGCTCCTACCTCTTATGTCCTTATGTTCTAAGAAGGCGTATGGTGTATTGGCCTTCATCAATCGTGGAAATAAATTTCGGAGCCGAGAGGTAATGTTGCAGCTATATAGGACCCTGGTCAGACCCCACTTGGAGTACTGTGCTCAGTTCCAGTCACCTCACTACTGGAAGGATGTGGAAGCCATAGAAAGGGTGCAGAGGAAATTTACAAGGGTGTTGTCTGGATTGGAGAGGGTGCCTTATGAGATTTGAATGAACTCGGCCTTTTCTGCTTGGAGCGAAGGAGGGTGAGAGGTGAGCTGACAGAGGACTTTAAGATGATGAGAGGCATTGATCGTGTGGATAATCAGACGCTGTAGGCTGTATTGTGCTGCTGAATCTTTTAGTGTTTCTGTGTTACTAAGTCCCTAACTTCGAGATTAGTCCTGATGCTTTCCAGGGCCCCTTTGGTCCTCTGTATTTCTTCACTTTCCGCCATTTGTTATGTATCCCGTGGCCTTGCTTAGATACTCTGCCTGAATAGCCTGATTTCCCCATAGACATGTACCCTCTAGATTTAAAGAGAACAGTTACCCATTATCTATCTACGACCTCCAGATATCTCAAACATCTCAAGTGATCTCAAACATCACTTTACCTCCCTACGTAACAAGAAAATGAATTCACACAAATGCAATTGTAATATTAATTCATATCTAAAGGGGAAAGATATGTCAATATTTATCAATATTTGAAAATGTAATTCGGCCCCTGTCGATATCGCTGTCTAACTTGGTCGTTGCACTGAAGCTCAGTTGTGGTCTTGTGCACGATAAGTAGGTGGACGCTGTGCGTTCCAGTGTCTGCGTATACGGGGACCCTGAGATCCGCAAAGCAGCGTGTTCTGTTCATTTGCGCACGTTGCGCGCGCGATCTGAGCACCTTTGCCAAAGTGACATGGTCGCTCGGAACTCTCCAACACCAGGGTGCTGTTCCCCAGTGGACTGATCAGGAAGGAGACATTATGCTGGTTCCACCGAAAGTTCTTTCCCAGCCTCGGAAAAGGACACATTGGCAGAATCGCACTCCGTGAATGTAATCGCGTTTCCTGTAAAACATTCCCACACAACTGCAGTGGAGCCGCTACACTGATTCCGGGATTGGTGAGTGATGCTCCTGGAATCTGGGAAAGACACTGACTGCTCCTCATTCAGGAACAAAATATGCTTTCTAACCGTGCACTCGGGCTTAGTCTCAGAAGGACTTAATTGTCGTGGACAGGACCCTGACCCTGACCACTGTAACTTCCCTGTCTCCCATCGCCTCTTTCCTACTGTTGCCACCCATGTTTGCAAACAACAGTATCCAGCTTGCCTTTGGTGCATGGAAGGAAATCAGTGCCGTCATATTTTATTCCCAGCATCCAACCCTAATCCTGTGACCTGCTATCTGAGTTCTTCAAAGTCAGAGCAGCTCAGTTTTTAAGCAAGATCCTCGGACAGTCAGCCCGAGTCCACTGACAAAATCGGTGGCGTTTGTCTGTAACTGATTCTACAGAAATCTTTATGTTGAAAACGAAACAAAGAAATCCTGGTAGTTGCCCTGTGTCCATTCCCCACTGCAACCACCCCCTCTTTACGGGGGTGGGGGCGGGGTGACGACTCATCAGGGCACAGAAGCAGCAGTGACACAGTGCTGGCTCTTGGACAGAGAAGAAGGGAACATTCAAGTCGTGTGGTAGTTATAGGAAAGTCGGTAGTTAGTGGAGACCGACAGGAGATACTGTGGCCGCAAAAGAGACACCGGGATGATGTGTCGCCTCCCGGATGCTATGGTCCAGGGTGCATAGGTGCAGTTCCGGGATATTGTCAAAGGGAAAGGTGAACAGACAGATGTCCTGGTGCCAATCGGCACTACTGACATTGTCAAACAACGAGAAGAGATCCCACACTGAGTATACAGAGTTAGGAAAAGGGAGGAGCTTAGGAGAATTAATGTCGCCCAACGGCGACTCCTTTGCTTGCATCTTAGAAAAAGCAGAGTTACACGCTGACTTCGGTTTTTTTGCAGGAATGGGAACCGCTCTCGACGTTTCACGGCTGCCCGTTATTCAGCACGCCAAGGGCGCGGCCGAAGAGTTTCCCTCGCCTTCGGAGGTCCGACATTCGTGGCTTTGGAGACCGGGCGATCGAAGGTCGGTGTCTGGGCAGGAGGTCGGTGTGTCGTGGAAGTCGTTACCTGAGATCTCTGGGCACAGAGCTCGGAAAAAGCGAAGCAACGGACTTTTTATATCGCAAACTAGTCGGTTAGTTGATATTTTTTCCTCTCGCTGTGAAGTAGAGACATCGCTTTCTCCCTTATCAATAGAGCCTGTGGTATGTCGGATACCGGGAAAATAACTGGTCTGTGGAGTACTGCTAGTCTGTATCTTTGCTGTTGCTTTGCTGCGCGCTTGAGTGCACGGTAGTGGGTGCTCTTTTATGGCTCGGGGAGGGAGGAGGGTCGTGGCTTGAGCCGCTTACGCGCGGGAGCGACGAGCGTTGATGGGGTGGGAGGGGGGGAGATTTGGGATTCTAACATTTAACTGTCACTCATTCTTTGGAGACGCTCCTCTGTTTTTCGTGGATGGCTGCAAAAAACAAAGCACATTTCAAGATGTATATTGTATACATTTCTCTGACTTTAAATGTCCTGTACCTTTTAACCTTTGGAAGAGGCTGAAGAGAAGGACCTCGAAGGAAGTAATCTGCGGATTACTCACGTTGCCACAGGTTAGTGCAGGTAGGAATGGTATGATAACATGGATAAATAGGTGGTTACGGAGATAATGCTGGTTTGGAGAATTTCAGGTTTTCTGGAGAAGGAATGATTTGTACAAGAGGAACGGGTTGCACCTGAACCGGAGAGGATCAAATACCCCGGCTGGTAGGTGTGCGAATGCTACTAGGTTGTGGGTCTGAGCGTGTGAGAGTGATTTTAAGCTTGTGATGTAAGTGGCAGGGAACTGGAGCACCCGATCAGCTTGTGAAGTATTGGACAGGAAGGTAGATGTCAGGGAAGGTGTTGATAGGGAAAATTGAATTAACAGGCATGGTGAGACTGGGAGTTTGTAGTTTGTTTATTTTAATGCTAGATTATTACGGGTGAATATGATGTCCACTCTCCATTGCTCCCGAGAAAATAGTACAGGTTGATCCTACTGCCCACATCGAATATGCCTTCTATTCTGGCGAGCATCATTGTAAACCTCGTCTGCACCATTCCAAACACTCTATATCGTTCATACAATGGAGGGAACATATTTGAATGCAATACTCAGTATGCAGCTTAAAAAGTTCTATACAACTGCATTATAACTGACTACTTATTGAAATCAGTGTCTTGATTATTAAAATATGTATCCACATAACTTCATTACCACCATATCAATTGGTGTGGCCTCTTTCAGGGAGCTATGCCATTGGATCCCTTGATCCCTCTGTACCAGAATGACTGGCCTTTTATGTCTGAACTCCCAACTTGCAATGGCTCATTTCAGGTCTTGTTAAACTGAATTTTCAATTTTCCTACCCAGATCTGCCAATTTGCTATCATCTTTAGATTTTAGCCAATCTTTCTGCTGATTCCTGAAACATTTCTGGTCCTCTGGTCTACCTTCCTTTCTGGTCACTTAGCTTGCAGTAGATAATTCTGAATTTGATATTTTCCTTGACCACAGATGGTTCACCTTTCCCCTGAATCACGCTGTTTAAATGAAATTAATGTCTGCTCAGTGTTATGATTCAACTGTTTAAACATCTACCACAGTTCACCGTCTGACCTGCTCCTGAGCCTGTTCACACTGTCCAACCCAGACAACTCCACCATCACACCTGTTCAAGTGGTTTTATTTAGGTTGACGACTTTGCTCCTGGACCTGGATGTTCACCATCAGACTGCGTCTGGAATTTTCCTCTGTTGTGTACGCTTCGTCCTCGAGATCCTGCACCAGATGTTATCTTATTAATTGCACAAACTCATTGGAAACAACACATCTGCAACAACCTGCTCTTGCATCGTTTCTGTAACACCCACCCGAAGACACAGTCCCTGACCTCTCCACAAATTCCTCTTCTACTGAATGTTGCCACTCTGATTAATTTAATCAATGTATGGATTAAATCACTTATGCCACATATAGTTCACCTCCCACCTCCCTTTTGATATTTCCTCAGTTGTGTTTGCCCCATTGAGAGTGAACTCCTGAGAGGATGAGAGAGCACTCTCACCTAGGTCTCCATTTCCCTACTTTTCTTTATTTCCACTCAGCCTCTTTCCCAAACACCGTCCCTGCATCTGTATCCACCCTCTCCATTACGCAGTGAACAACGACAAGCTCCTCCTTTCCCTTTTGCCGACCATTGGATTTCCCAGACTACAGTGATCCCCTCCCGGTCACTCTGTAACCTTCTCCTTGCAATAACTGCTAGATGAAACACGGTTGTTACTATTTGCTCTGACAACTCCACTATCCTGTTACAAATCCTCAATTTGTTCAGATAAAGACCACCAAGCTTTAATACGCTTACACTTTTTGTTTACCCATATCAGGTTCTGACATCAAATCTGCTGATATTCTGCAGCTTCATATTACTTTGATTTTCTTTTCCCGTCAGTAACTGGCACAGCGCACAGCTGCACAGCAACAGGCCGTTCAGCCCAGGATTTCTGTATTGACCATGTCGTCAAGGTAATCCACATCTTAGAGAAAGACGGTGGAGACATATAGAGGTGAGTTTGGAATGCTGTTTCTTTGCAGTAAGAGAGGGCCAGCTGTATATTCTTAGTTGACAATTTGATTGGATAACTAATTGGCAATAACCAATAAAAACAGGTGATATTCAAGCGAAGATGCCATTTTGGGAATGGTCGGTATCAAAGTGAAGAACGGAGGCTTTGACTAAAGGAGGCAGTGGCTGGGAGGATCTGTTAAGGTTTCTTTAATTCATTATTGCACAGGTAAAGCAGTGGGAATGGATCGCAGATATATGCTGTGCTCCTCTTGCAGGATGTCAGCAGTCAGAATAACCTCTATTATTCCTGATGCCTATACTTGCGAAAACTGCATTTAACTGTATTTCTTTACAGACTGTGTTAGGAAACTGGAGTTGGATGACCTTTGGATCATTCAGAAGACCGAAGAGGTGATAGATAGGTGTTAAAGAGAGGTAGTCACACCAACGCTGTAGAAGGAAGGTAGCTGAATGACCGTTTGGAATGGGAAAGGGAGTATGATATGTTAAGAAGGCAGAAGGAATTAATTTAGTTGTCCATTTGATTATAAATTTAATTGTTTCAGTATAATATTGTGGTCAAAATACATGCTTGATGTATTTCCCCTTGAACTGTAAGTCTACATGTATAGCTGTATCGTTTAGATTGCCCTGCCCCAGGGAAAAAGACAGGGCCATCTACCACTAACCAACTGGAGGGAGCGCTCAAGGACATCTTCAATTCTCACTGTTACAGCTGAGGTTTTCCAGCTGCTTTAAAAGGGCAACGATCATACTCGTGCCCAAGAAGAGCAGAGTTAACTGATTGCTCGTCGTGTGCTGTCTGTACGCACATCGCCTTCCCATGGCCTTCCGATCAGTAATTAGCCATAATCGAAATGGACCTTGCCAATGGAGCTCAAGACAACTCTTCCGTCAGTAGCATCTGAGCAGTCCCCAATCTCCTATGGATAAATCTAACATCCCGCATCCCTTGCGTCCTTCTGGGCTTTAGGTACCTGCTCATGGACATCTTTAGAAGTTTATATTAGTGCTATACATTACTGCAGCATGTTTTATTCATAAAATGTTGAACTAAAAAAGGGAGGAGGACGTGGCTTGTCAAGAGCAGGGGAGATCCCAATCCTATGTCATACGGTACAGGTCTATGACACTGCTCATTGTCACGGGAGCCAATAGAAGCACCTCTGACAAAAGTTGCCTAATTTTCTCTGTCAAGATCACCACCTTAACTTTCACGGCCTTGTTCCATCTTTCAACAGCCACTGTAGATTTATTATGGTAAGAGCAGATGAAATATGCTAACACTGCGAGGCAGCTGTCATTTCGTTACCGAGTTTCATTTGAAGCATGACCTATTCTCACTTGACATCTTCTCAGGTATTCTAACCCAGAGAATAACTTCTCAGTAAAAAAAATGGCGATACGGCTTCATTTCTACGATTTCTACACACAGGGAAAACACAGGCCCAATAACAAGTATTTAATTTACCAGTAAATTTTGAAATAGAATCGAGAGCCTTGATGCGGTTATCTGCAATCCCGTGCAATAATGTTCTGCTGTAGCCACGGTTAGTCATCTTATCATTCCCATTAGTATACGCCGTACACTTTATAATCGCATTTTCCCGAGTTCTGGAAGCAGTGAGCAAAACGCATCAATTCCATGCCCTCACCGTTAGGTGCATTGTCTGAGGCATAATATCAGGACATTATGCCAGGATTAACAAAAAATCGATAAAGCAAAAATGTTCCACTAACTGAGCACAACAAGAAGAAGACAGGTGTGTCGCTTCATATGATTCTGAGATGAAATCTCCGCGTCTCTCATTAAATTATATCCAGCGTCAGAATGGAAGGAAAAGCCCTCACGAAAAATGTGACAAGCGGTCTTACATCAGGTGGCATTTTGGACAGGCATAATTATAATTTTACAAGTTCGGTACAGTTCGTGAAATTAAAAAAAAATATAATATCAACTTCGTAGTCGACGGTGGAGCTGCTTGTTAACCGAGATGCCTTGACGCTGATAGTATCTTCCAGACTAATGGCTAGGCTGTCCGAAAGCAAAACGATTCCCACACTGACACCTCCGTCGAAACTCCTACCGTGCTCATCGACCAGTCCCCTTCACATCCCATTCTCTTCGAAATACATGATCATTTTGCTATTCCCTTCCTTACTGACGATTCAAAGTGTAACGCAGCCATTAGGGATCCCACAGATGGACTTCCGCGACCCTCTACATCTTCGATGTCTGAACTCGCCCTGCGTGTATAAAATAGCTCACGCTTTTATTCCTTCTAGTAACTTGCAAGACCTTAACTGCCTTGCACTGTATTCTATGCGCAATTTTTGTTTGACTATTCTCCCAATCTGACCAGGTACTGCTGCTGATACTGTGCATGATCAGCGGTACACCACATCCCCCCGCCCCCCCCCCCGCTCCCCGTGCACCGACCTTGTCTGCCAGATTTTGCTCAAAGTAATTGATTCTGTCATCTAAATGCAACATGAAACTAAACCTATTCTGCTTGTGTGTGAATCATGTCCTTTCATGTCCTACTATCCATGCAGCTATCTGAGAACTCTTAAATGCCACCATCGTAAATGTTTTCACTATTCTCCACGGCAGTGCGTGCCAGCCACCGACCACTCTCAACGTAATGAAATAATCTCGCCCCGCACATCTTTAAACTTACCCTCCCTCACACATTAAACCTGTGACGTCTGATAATGCGCATGCTTCACTCGGGAAATAACGCTCACTGTCTTCCCCATCTATGTCTCTCATATTTTACAAAATGCTGTCAGACCTCTCCTCAGCCCGCTAACCACCGATAAAACAGTCATCACCCATCCAGTCTTGCCTTCTAATGCAAGCCCTCCATCCCAGGCAATATCCATGCGAACTTTTGCACCATTACCAACTGGTTTACATCCTTCCTACGCTATTGTGAGCAGAGTTGCTGTCAGTGATCCAATTGCGACATAATAAATAGTTCATACAAGTATAACACGGCAATCCAACACGGTCAATATCTCTGTGATGACGAGAGAAATGCCACGAACTTCCTTCACCATCTGTTCGGCAAGGCACGGAAAAGAGGGACGTCCATTTCGTAAAGAGATGAGGAGGAATATCTGAGTGTGGTATATCTGTAGTATTCATTGGTACAAACGGTTGTTTCTACAGGTATTCGGATTTGTTGAAATGGTGAGATTTTGGGGCACGCAATCAAATAACTCTTTGAAAATTTAACTACCTCATGCTGTCGCCAGAAGCACGAACGGCATTGGAAAGACAAGGCAGCGACGAAAGAGTCCCTTCCAAGGAAGACTCATCGCACATTTCGGACACATGGAACTCAGTTCATCTTATTGATACACCTGATATGGGCAATGTTAGAATTGATCGGTAGTTGAAGGAGATAACAGTTGTTTTCCAAAAGGAAATGAAGAGTATACTGGTAAGATGTAGGTTGAACGACCACAGCATTGCAAAACAGAACTACACGGATTCTCTGCACTAAATATGTTCCTAAGCATCATCAAATGTTTATCCTTCTCATTCTCCTTGAAGAGCTAAATACGATGGAAAATGACACAATGAGAAAAAATAGTTGACTCTGCGTGTTTGTTCAGTGGATTGTGTCTGATGTGACGAATGGGAACACTAACTGATTTAAGCGTGGTTTCCACTGGTGTATAAGAACTCTTCGAATCAGTGCATGCAGGCAGTTGCGACAATTTGTAAAACTGAACGCAGCTTCAGGTAGAAAATGGGATATTCCGCAATTTACAACATCGTTAGAATTTTTTGCCCAGTGGTTGCTGCACTCGGTGTTCCAGGTAATGTTCTGTCTTTTGTGTAACTTCCTCTTGATTCCGTGGCGCACAGGCGGTCCAGAGCATTTTTATTATAAACTAACGGAAAGGTGTGTGTGTGTGTGTGTGTGTGTGTGTGTGTGTGTGTGTGTGTGTGTGTGTGTGTGTGTGTGTGTGTGTGTGTGTGTGTGTGTGTGTGTGTGTGTGTGTGTGTGTGTGTGTGTGTGTGTGTGTGTGTGTGTGTGTGTGTTCCACGTGGTTTTGGTTACAGGTGCAAATTGATACATAACCTTTGCAGTATTATCCAGTGAAAGATATAAAAGGTGAACTAGTTTCACGCCGTTTTATAATTGAAGTTAAATCACATTAAATGTGACCAACATCCGAGGTACCTGGATCCTGAATAGTTCAGGTGAGTGACTTTGGTATCTGTCAATGGATGTTCAATCAACAAACATTATTCTTTCACACGAGTCCTCCCCGATAGCGGAGAAAACACAGTTATTCGAATGAAATATGATTTTTAAGAGTCATCTGTCTGTCAATTATTTACCTGATTCTCCAAAGAAGAATAGGTTTGTCCTCAAACCAGCTTCTGTGGCTATCGCTTCATAACTTTGCCGGTTCCAGCCGGACCGTTTGCTGAACTGAATACTTTAATACGTTTCCTATTGTAATGATCTTCCTGTTTGTTGACTGCTTCTTTTCTCATTTTCATTTTAACTATTCAATCAACTATTTATTGAGCGCGTGGAACTTAATGTTCGGGCTAGTCTATCAAATTGATATTGACTTTCTATCAATGCGTGCATTTCTGACGATTATTTTCCTGAATACGACTGTCTCGGCTCTTTTGATGTCTCATGCGGTACCCATTCGAGGTTTGGCATTTCTGTCTTCGAAGGGCATCCAATACATAGGCCGCCTCGATGGTCCTCTTGACGGCGCACGTAGAGTGCCTGTCTCACTATAAAATTCATTCATGACATTTTTATTGTAATTATCCAGTATTTGCATTTTAAATGGAAGCCAAATAACTGAGCCCTTTTAAAAAAAAAGTGTGATTATGTCATATCGTCTAAAATTAAAACCAATCTCTTCACCATCTGGTCCGTTTTCCGCCATGGTATCAAGGGCAACTCTTGATAATCTTGCTTTCCGGGACTGGCCTCCTGCCCTTTATAGTGCCTCCTGAGGACACACCGCCGTCAGCTTCTGGCTTTCCTTCTGATGGTTAACTACCGGGTGTGAAACTGGTGATGTGTAAATTGTGCTTTATAACGTGGAGCCAGCTTGATCAGGCCATCGGAATCCTATCTCGGTCAGTTCAAATGGACTGTTACCCAGACTCCAAACAATGGCCCGATCGACTATTAATCACAGAACACAACATTCGCACTATTCATTCTGCGGTAACTGATAGTATTTTATTTTAATAATCTATTTCAGTTAATGTAACGGCGATTGCGATCCTGTCCCGTGGGAAATGCGGTCTGTCCAGATGCATCTCACGCTACCTGGTGGCCATGGCGGTAGCCGATCTCATGGTGGTCTTCTTTGTTATTATATTACAGAGGATAAATTATATCTATTTGTTTGCTAATTTCTTGTTCGTAACTCCGGTCTGTTCTCTGCTACTTGTTCTGTGCCTCGCAACCTGGGACTGTTCCGTTTGGTTGACGGTTGCTTTCACTTTCGACCGCTGTGTCGCCATCTGCTGTGAGAAGCTGAGGAACCGATATTGCACCGAGAGAACAGCGGCTGTGGTGGTGGCAACAGTGACTGCAGCGTGTTTTGGCCAGGCTATTCCATTTTTCTTTGCAGTGGACCGATGGCGTTGTATCCTTGCTGCTGAATACATCACCTCACCCGTGTGGAAAGCCTACCAGGTATTTGACACCATCGCAACACCGTTATTACCAATCTGTTTAATACTGATCTTTAACATTTCAACCATCAACCGGATTATAGCTACAAATAGAGTTCGCCAAGTACTTCGGAACAGTAGAGAATATTGTGATGATCCAGAGGTCGCAAATCGGAAGAAGTCAATGATTCTGTTGTTCGCACTTTCAGCTAATTTTATACTATTTTGGATGCCGTCTACCGTACATGCTGTGAGCTGGCAAGTCGAAAACTATTTCTTCACAGACAGATATTTGAGCAAACCGACCTATATCCTGCAGGTATTTGGGTTTATGTTGACTTCTCTCAGTACCTGCACCAACACCTGTATCTATGGACTGACACAAAGGAAATTCAGAGAGGAGCTGAAGAATGGCGTGAAGTACCTGTTTGTGGCGACGGGGAAGATTTGTAAATAAAATGCACGCATAATTATTCCTTCTGGCATCTTCAAAACAACACTTTCGAAGATTGTGTGATTTGAGTTGCAAGAGACCGCTATTTTGTCATTAAACTGTACAAACGATCAGCGGTCTTTAAGCAAAAGAGATTAATTTATTATTATGTTCCCGAACGATTTTTGACTGGGCTATCAGAACATTTCCGTCTGCTATGGAGGATTGCAGGCTTTCTCGGCACGTGAGCCGGAACATAATGTGATTCATTCAATATACACAGCTGTTCAAGTCTTAAAACATATATCATATATAAAGAATATTTCTTGTATGATTGGAAAATCATCAGTATTTGTCTCTCTTTATAAGACATTTTTGTTTTATTTGATTATTTCCGTATATCTGCTTCGGACTGTAACATTAATATAATAACTCTAGATTGACTTGGATACACTTCCCCTCAGAGTATCACGTCCGTGGCAGAATGGTTGGGAATCGCGAAGTAGCAACGGTTCATTTATATTTACCATTCCCAAGATAAGTTTATCATCTGGAGTTTGGTCGTTGTACTTCGGTCATGCTGACATCTTTAAAATCAATTAAAGGGAGCTCCTCGACTACTGTAATGTTTTGGTAATAAATACTAGAAATATGCTCCTCTGAATTCATCGATGAGCATAAAACCCGAAGATATAGGAGGGGACCTTTGTCATTTTTCCCATCGAGTCCGCTCCGCCACAATCTACTCCCTCTTCTCCATATCATTCATGTCTTTAAAAATGAAGAATTTACCAGCTTCTGCCTCAATTATTAATAAAGACTGTGACTCACAGCTGCCTGTGGCGGAGGATTCCACAGATCCACCGTCTCTAGCAAAAGAAATCCCTTCTCATCACCATTCTAAAATGAAACCACTCGAAGATGATGCTGTGTCCGCTGATCATACACTCTACCACCATAAAGAGCAGCCTCTCCACAACTCCTCTGTCAAGGCCGTTCACTATTCAATTAGTTCACAGCTCATTCTTCTGAATTCCAGTGAATGCAGCCCTTCCGACATCAGAAGCTTTTGATATGACAAGTGATTCAATCCTAGAATCATTTTCGTGAGCCTCCTTTGCACGCCATCCAGTTTCAGCACATTCCTTCTCACTTAACGGGAGGTAACAGGCCCGAAACTGCTCACAACACTCTAGATGAGGTCTCACCATTGCTTTCTATGTCCCAACATTACATCCTTGTTTTCTATTCCTGTAATGAAGGTTAACATCACATTTACTTACTTCAACACAGAGTCGAAATTCAAATTAACATTTACGGAATCATGCAAAAGGGATGCCAAATCCCTATGCGACTATTCTTATTTTTTGTATTTTCTCTCTATTTAGAAAACAGTCAAGCCTTTCATTTATTCGACCGACCTCCATGACCATACAATTACAGATACTGTACGCTATGTCCCATTTCTTTGCCCATTCTCCTAATCTGTATAAGTTCCTCTGCAGCGTCTCTGCTTCCTCAAAACTACCTGGCCCTTCACGTATCTTCATGTCGTCTGCGAACTTTCAACAAAGCCATTAATTCCATCGTGCAAGTGTAGGGCAGTCAGAGCCATTAACTGTGGTGTTAACTGTTCAGGCTAACAAAATGGCTACTCTGTATTGTTGTAATGACATGGTTTTTCTGCAATGTAACTTAATGCTGTAATGGGTTTCTGTAGCTGGAATGTTCGGGTTATAACTGCAGATAACGGGGGAACAAACCAGTGGAGAATTGTTATCCTATCTTGTATGTGTGAGCTGAGCTGGAGTTCGCGGTCTTTTTTCGGGAGGCGAGCGAGGAGGACGGACGTGCTGATACTGCAAGTCGGTGGTTCGGACGGTGGCCGAAGGCTCGGAAGGTCGTTGTGGATGGAACCGGATGTGTGAGCTCCAACGTATTAAAATATTATGTGCACAAACTGATAAACTTGCTGATATGGCGCCTTTAGGTTATCTGTTTCTACTACCCCATCACTAAGAAATAACTATAAAGTTGTAATTATTTACTCGCCTTTGGTGTATTGTCTGGTATTTCTGTTATGAGCGTGTACTGAGGCAGGGGGCATTACACCGTTTTTACACCGAAGTATTGCACTGTTGGCAGGGCGATGGGTGTTCACCCTGGGCTAACGGGTTGGAGGCACAGACTCTACACAAGCCAGTGACATGTAACACAAACAGAATCGGCCGCGACACAGACTGCTAGTTACTGACAGCCGATCTGAAAAGGCTCCGTTTATTCTCACTCTTTGCCTCTTGCCAATGAGACACAGTTTTATCTATGCTAGACCGTTTTCTGTGATACCAATGCAAACGTAACTTGTTAGGTCACCGTTGAAAACTTCCTCTCCTTTTTAAACCTTTGGCGCGCTACGTCACGCGCCTGCGCAGTCTAACCTCTTTGCCCCGATCAGTTAAAAAAAACAGCTTCTCTCCGAGCTTCTTTTATCTCTTCCCTCTCCGCCTTTTGCTTCGATTTTCTTCGGTTTTCGCGTCATTATTTTACTCATTTCTGTCCTTGAAGTGATAAGGGTGCACTCGGTTCTAACAGTGCACAAGAGAGTTGAGTGTGTGCAGGCTAGAGTGCTCACTGCACAGCGCTTTGACTTGTTTACAGTATGTGCGTAACGCATTTGTGAAGGACTACATTTGTAGAATTCATTGTCCTTATACAGTAGATAACAGCGGTCTATATCTGTATTGTGTAGTCTGTGTGTGTGGGTGGGGGGTGTAGTCTGGGGGAAGTGGAGTATGGTGTTTCTATCTCAGATATACCGTCAACATCCCACTGCATTGATGTTTTAGACCATGTTTGGTTTGTACTTCCCTGGCTCCCTGCTGCAGAGCGCTGGAATTGTATTCGGAGGATTCTGAGCAGTCCAAAAACTGGTTTGTGCAGGCCCGTGCCTTTCTCGTGTTGATAAAGGCTGGTGTAAAGCTTCCTGTCCACACTGGGCTCAGTGTGGTCTTTGTTGGTTTGGAGTTCACAGTTTAGAGTGGGTTGTCCATGTCTTATCTGCGCGGCGAAGTGGTCCCGAAGTGTTTTTCTTCCTAAATGGACTCAGTAGGGCATCGTTACATAAACAAATGAAGCAGCTCAGTCACACCGTTACCCTGGCCCTAGGTAAACTTGCTTTCTGCTTTACTCATCCGCCCCTTTGCCGTCCGCTGAATGGTATCTGCTGACCTGAACATTGGTTCCCACCAATGTTGCCAGACAAGTGTAAACTTTACCAAGTGCTGCCAGCGAACGAACATCTTCTTCTGTGGTGAAACCTCTCGTACTTACAAAGGTCCCATCTGCCCAGGAAGAGAGACCAATGATCCTCATAGTTGCAAATACCCCACGGCGCCGACTCCGTAGACAGACATTTCACTGACTGCCTTCCTAGCTCCTTGCCCACATATACATGGAAAAGGAAGTAATCCAAGGGGTAAAACAGAATAAAGATTATTCTCGCTGTACCTGTTCGGAGTCATTCTGAGCATTAGTACGTGTGAGGTACAGCATCAGGCTACAGTCCTACTCGTGACCACAGTTCAAACAACGTGTACCCTTGGCTGACATTACTGCTCACCGCGAACACAGAACATCATCGACCAGGAACAGCACGGCGGCTCATCCGCGCTGCACACAGTTCTGCATAAAACTAAATCTCTTCTGCTTCTGCGTGATCCATGTCCCTCCATTTCCTACATATTCATGTGCCTGTCCGAAAGCTCTTAAATGTCACTATTGTTAATGCTTCCACCACTCCCTTTGGCTGTCATTCCGGGCACCGACCTTCCTCAACGTAAAGAGATAATCTCGCCCCGCACATCTTTCAACTTTTCCTCGCTCTCAATTTAAAGCTGTGATTTCTATTATTGGACATTTTTAAATGGGAACATAACGGTGACTGTCTGCCCCATCCATGTCTCTCATGTTTCAATAAATTTATGTCAGGCCACTCCTCAGCCCTCTAACCCCGGAGGAAAACAGTGACTCCACATCCAATGTTCCCTTCTACCGCAAGCCATCTAGTCCCGTAAATATCCCTGCGAAATATCTGCACCATGGCCAGTTTAATTACACCCTTCCTACGTTGTGGCGAGCAGAATCGCACACTGTGATCCAAGTGCGACCTGATTAATACTTCGTAAAACTATAACTCGGTATTCAAAACAACGACAGTATGTCAGGCACTTCCTTTGCCATCTGCCCAGCTTAGCTCAGAGCATAGGGACGCCCATTTAGAACCAAGATGAGGAGAAATTTCTTTGAGCTGAGGGTGGCGAACCTGTGGTATTCATTGGCTTACATCGTTGCTTCGGCAGGTGTTCAGATTTTTTGGGCTTGATTAACTCATGAGGCATTCGGGCACACAATCAAATTTTTCTTTGAAACTCAACGACCTAATGCATTCGCCTAAAATATTATCGGCAGTGGAAAGACAAAAGGGCGACTGAACTGTCCTCTCCAAGGAAATGCTCGTCGCACATTTCACTGACATTGAAATCGCTTCATATTGTTTACACACCTTATACCGACAATGTTATATTTGCTCAGTAAAAGAAGATTGCGTCTGTTTGCCAAAACCAAATCAAGAGTACAATGATAAAACATTTTCTATTTCGCAATTCAAGCATTGCGAAACAGAACTGCACTGACCCTCTCCACTGAATATGTTTCGAAGCAACAGAAATGAAGGTCATTCTAACTTTCCTTGAAGAGCAAAATATGATAGATAATGACGCAATGAGTAAGAATAGTTGCTACTGCCTGTTTGTTCAGAGATTGTGTCTAATGAAACCAATGGGAACATTGGCTTATTTAACCATGTTTCCAACGGGTGTACAAGAACTCCTCGAATTTGTGCATGCTGGCAGTTGGGACAATTTATACAACTGATAGGTGCGCAGGTAGAAAATGGGATATTCCGCAATTTACAACATCGTCAGAATTTATTGCCCGATTCTTGTATCACTCGGAATTCCAGGTAAGGTTATGTCTTTGTGTTACGCTCGGGACATAGCAGATTGGGCTTTGAAAATAAACCTTCTCCGTTAATTTATATTCTAATTGTAATTCTCGTTAATTTAATGGTTTACTTTTACATGGACGTATGATTGAGGTGTTTCCTACGTGTATATATATGTCAATGTGATATTAACCCAAGCATACATTCCCACGTTTTACTATTATTAACACAAATGGATGCCATAAATGTTTAAATATGCTCACAAAACGCGCAGTCAGGAAGATATCACACACATGATGCTGGCGTAACTCGATAGGTGAGCAGCATCTTTAAAGGGCTTAAATATTCACCGTTTAGGGTCGACACCCTTCACGATCTCTTCGACAGAACAGGTTGCAAAGACAAAACTTTACCTAACATCCTGATAGTGACAACAATAACCATCCCGGCCCAGTCAGCGCTCAGCCCGCACTCTACCATAATATATTTCTCTGATGTCGGGCTGTTCTGACACAATTCCACTCACAATACCGAGAACGTTTACTTCAGGAGACTTGATGCTTCACAGTTATTGTTTAAATCCCGAAGTATTATGAACTGTTCCCATCTCTTTCCACGTTAAGTAGATTTTTCTTTGCTGTCATCAGGAACTGAGGGAGTTAAAATATATCATCTCTATACCATCCACGTTGATTAGGTTTGATGTGCAAGTTAATACACAAGTTCTGCAGTGTTAATTATTGAAATAAATACCCGGTGCTATCCTTTCACGCCGTTTTATAAATGCAATTACATTACACAAAATGTAGCCAACCTTCCGAAGTACCTAAATATTTCAGATGGGTTGGCTTGGTATCGGACATTGTAGGGCAATCAACAAAGCTGGAACTTTCCCATGAGTCCTCCCCGAGAAAACGCTGTCATACGAATGAAAACAACACACACACAATTCTGGAGGAGTTCAGCAGGCCAGGTAGCATCAAGGAAAAAAGTACAGTCGACGTTTGCGCCGACAGGTCAGTCCTGCTGAAGGCTTTCGGCCCGAAACGTCGACTGCACTCTTTTCCAAGGTACGGCCTAGCCTGCCGAGTTCCTCCTGCATTTTGTGGGTGTGGCTTGGATTTCAAAGATTCTCTTGTCTGTCATACAAAATAAAATGATTTTTAACAATAGTCTGCCTGGCAGTTGTTTACCTGTTTCTCCAGTCTGCAGAGAATCCCTTTCATTAGCGGATTCCTTTCTCATTTTCCTTTTAACTATCCGATCAACTATTTAATTAATAGAGGACTTAATGATCGAGCATTACTTCCAAAGTCATATTGATTTTGTATGAGCATAGGCATTCCTCACGATGGTTTCACTGATGACCACTGTCTCAGCAAAGCCGACTTTAGCTCTCACGCGGGAGTCATTTGTATGTTTGGATTCTCTCCAGTCGCGGAGCACCTATCAGTCCGAAATCTTCGCAGGTACTTCCCTTCTTCGTGACAGAGCGCGCAGAGTGTAGCATCAGACTGTAATCTTTATGATCTTCAGGTCGCTGACCAGTTCAGGCTGACAGCCGTTTTACAACTTATGCGCTCTGAAGGCCTCCCCAGCCACCTCTAAATATTAACCGATTTCCAGTGAAATGCATTCATGAAGTTTTGTCGATACAATTATTAATTGATTTCATTATAATGAAAGACAATTCAATAAACACTTTTCAGAAAGTGTAATAACGTCATATCGTCTGAAATGAAAGCAATTTCTCCACCAGCTCTGCCGTTCTCCGAAAGACCCCGTCCTATTAGGGACAGCTCATTACTTAGCACAGCCGCCTGAGGGCGCCCTGCTGTCAGCCTCCGGTTTCCTCCTGATGATTATCTACTACATGTGAAACTGGCGAGATCGAAATTTTGCATTTTAAATTTTGCAGTTTGATCAGACCATCCGCGTCTCATATCGGTGAGTACAAATGGACTGTTACCCTGACAGTAGACAACACACCATTGACTATTATTCACACTATGCAAATAAAGTCACACGAATCATTCTGCGGTAACTGATAGTAATTTATTCTTTAATAATTTATTTCAGTTAATTTGACGGCGATTGTGATCCTTTGCCGAGGGAAATGCGGTCTGTCCAAATGCATCACTCTCTACATTGTCGCCATGGCGGTAGCCGATCTGATGGTGGTTATCGTTGTTATTACATTGCAGAGGCTGAATTATATCTATTTGTTTGCTAATTTCTTGCTCGTAACTCCGACGTGCTCTGTGCTTCTTGTCCTGAGTCTCGCAACCAGGGACTGTTCCGTTTGGTTGACGGTTGCTTTCACTTTCGACCGCTGCGTCGCCATCTGCTGTGAGAAGCTGCGGAACCGATATTGCACCGAGAGAACAGCGGCTGTGGTGATAGCAACAGTGAGTGCAGCGTGTTGTGCTAAGGTCATTCCATTTTACTTTGCAGTGGATCGACGGCGTTGTGTCGCCATAGATGCACACGCCACGTCACCCCTGTGGAGAGCCTACCAACTATTTCACCGTATCACATCACCGTTAATACCAATCTGTTTAATACTGATCTTTAATGTTTCAACCGTCAAACGCATTATAGCGTCAAACAGAGCTCGCCGAGTGCTTCGGAAATGCAGCGAAAACCATAATGATCCGGTGGTGGAAAACCGAAGAAAGTCAATGATTCTGTTGTTCGCTCTATCAGCCAATTTTATGTTATTTTGGATGCCCTATACCGTACATTCTATGATCTGGCAAGTTGAAAACTATTTCTACACAGACAGATATTTCACCAAACCGACCTACATCCTGCAGGCGTGTGGGTTTATGTTGTCTTCTCTCAGTACCTGCACCAACACGTGTATCTATGGACTGACACAGAGAAAATTCCGGGAGGAACTGAAGAATGCAGTGATGTACATGTTTGTATCAACAAGGAATATTTTCAAATAAAATACAAAAATAAACATTTCTTGCAAATTCAAAATAGTCAGCGAAAGCTATTTCTGCATTTCACTGTCTAGTCCATCAGCAGGGATTAAGCAACAGGGATTAAGACAATATTCTCTTTACGGAAAGATTTTTGACAGGGATATCACGAAGGTTCGTCAGCTATGGCTGATTACAAGGTATCTAAGCATATGAACAGGAATTTGCTGATGATACAAAGATTGGAGGTGTGGACAGTGAGGAAGGTTTTCAAAGCTTGCAGAAGGATTTCGATCAGCTGAAAAAATCGGCTGAAAAATAGCAGATGGAGTTTAATACAGACAAGTGTGAGGTATTGCACTTTGGAAGGACAAACCAAGGTAGAACATACAAGGTAAATGGTAGGACACTGTAAATTGCGGTAGAACAGAGGGATCTGGGAATACAGATATATAATTCCCTAAAAGTGGCGTCATAGGCAGATAGCGTCGTAAAGAGAGCTTTTGGTTGATTGGCCTTTATAAATCAAAGTATTGAGTGTAAGAGTTGGAATGTTATGGTGGGGTTGTATAAGATATTGGTGAGGCTGAATTTGGAGTATTGTGTACAGTTTTGGTCGCCTAATTACAGGAAGGATATTAATAAGGTTGAAAATGTGCAGAGAAGGTTTACAAGAATGTTGCCGGGACTTGAGAAACTGAGTTACAGAGAGAGGTCGAATAGGTTAGGACTTTATTCCTTGGCGCGTAGAAGAATGAGGAAAGATTTGATAGAGCTATATATAAAATTTTGATGGGTATAGATAGAGTGAATACAAGCAGGCTTTTTCCACAGAGGCTAGGGGAGAAAAAAACCAGAGGACATGGGTTAAAGGTGAAGGGCGGAAAGATTAATGGGAACATTAGGCGGGGTGGGGGCTTTTTCACACATAGAGTAGAGGAGTGTGGAATGAGCTGCCAGATGAAGTGGTAAATGCAGGCTCACTTTTAACATTTAAGAAGAACTTGGATAGGTACATGGATGAGGGGGTTTGGAGGAATATGTTCCAGGTGCTGGTCAGTGGGACTAGGCAGAAAAATGGTTCGGCACAGCCAAGAGGGGCCGAAGAGCCAGTTTCTGTGCTGTAATGTACTATGGTTTTGCCCTCCGAGTATGCTCCACCATTTCATCATGGCTGGTGCAAATTTCCTGTCAATCACAACCTTTCCTGTAAATTATTGTGGGCCGCTAGGACGCTGCTCTGTTTTAGGTCTAAAAGCTAAAAATATGCTCCTCGGATCAGCCACAACCTCCTGCTTTCCCACCGTATCATCCATCCGCTTACAAAAGAACCATCTGTCAAACTCTGCCTTAAATATACATAAAGACTTCGCCTCACAGCTGCCTGCGACGAAGAACTCCACAGGTTCAGCACTCTCTGAGCAAATAAATTCCTTGTCATCTCCATTCTAAATGGAAACCCTTCTATTCTGAAGATGCGTTCTCTGATCATACACTCTACCACCATAGAACACATCCTCTCCACATCCACCTTCTCGTGGCCGTTCACCATTAGACAGGATTCAATTATGACATCTGCCATTTATTTGTCTCTACCCTTCATCTGTCGCAAGTCTGTCAAAGTCTTTCTGTCACTTTTGTCTTTCTCAAAATTATTCGTGTGGATAGCAGAGGCTTGTTTCCCAGGGCTGACATGGCTAACACGAGGGTGCATAGTTTAAAGGTGCTTGGAATTAATTACGGGGAAGGGGTGGGGGATGTCAGATCTATGTTTCTCACACGGAGAGTGGTGGGTGCATGGAATACACTGCCATCGAGGTTAGTGGAGGCAGATACAATTGTGTCTTTTAAGAGACTCGTAGATAGGTACATGCAGCTCAGAAAAAATGGAGGCCTATATTCTAAAGAAACTCTAGGCAGTTTATAGAGTAGTTTGCATGGCAGGCACAACATTATAGGTCGAACGACCTGTAATCTGCTGTAGATTACTATGTTTCTATATTTGTCTGTAAAGCTATCTGCACTCCCTATACCTTCATATCGTCTGCAGACTTTGGAAAAGTAACACCAATTCCATCATTCAAATCATTGTCATGTAACATCAAAAGTAGGCTCCAAAATAGGCTATCCTGTGGAAGATTACAACTCACTGGTTGCTAACCGGAAAAGGCTCCTTTAATCTCACCCTCGGCCACCTGTCAATTAGCCAATGAGTGAACCATCTCGAAACTCTTTGCAATACCGCAACCACGTAGTTTGTGAAGTCGTTGCACATGTGACACTTTCCCATATGAATTCTGAAAATCACTTCACATCAACCTATTCACCTTTTTCTATATTGCTTGTTAGTTCTTCATCGGTTTCCAAAAGATTTGTCAGGCAAGATTTTGCCTTCAGTAAACCATGCTGATTAAGGTCTCTTTTAACATGCACCTTCAAGTACCCTGAGACCTCATCCTGAGCAATCGACTCCAACATATCTTCAGCCACTGATATCAGACTAACTGGCCTATAGTTTAATTGCCTCTACTTCTGCCCCTTCCTGAAGTGTGGAATGAGATGTGCAATTTCCCAGTCTATTGGAACCATTGCAGAATCTGGTGAAGCTTAAAAGAACATTACTAATGCTTACATGACATCCTAATCCATTTTATTCCCACCTATCATTGCAACCCCACATCTTATGCAATGATGAGTCAAATCACAGGTTGAAAGAGCAGTGCCGCATATTACTTCTGCGGTGTCGCCTACTGATTCATAAACATTGATTCATTTAAGCTAGTGATTCTCCCATCTCTTTCGCTCTCTTCTTCCATTCCCAATTATGGATGCCCTCTTGCCTCACCTCTTCTCATCACCTGACTATCGCCACTCTAGTCTCCTCCTCCTTCCCTTTCTCCAATCCTCCCTACTTCGGAATTGCTTGCTATTCAGCTCTTTACCCATTATCTCTCAGCTTCTCACTTCATCCCACTCTCAATTCCACTCACCATCTCCCGTCATCTGTCTTCATGCTTCACCTGCGAGCTGTTATCACCCGCCCTCCACCCACCGTCTTCCTATGGTATCCTCCCCCTTCGTTGCCAGTCCCGATGAATGGTCCCCACTCGAAACGTCGATGTATTATTCCTCTCCATGGATACTGCCTGACCTGTTGAGTTCCTTCAGCACGTTGTGCGTGTTCCACTGTTCCTTGTGTCAAAAATGACATCTTCGCCTGTCATTCATCCGCCATTTAGGCTTACATGTTTTTGTAAAACCATAAGACAAAGGAGCAGAATCGGACAGTCGACCCATCAATACTGCTCCACCATTCAAAGGTAGCTTCTCCCATTGCTTCTCCTCCTTAGCCCAGTCCCCGAACTTTACCAGATAAGGAGCCCGAATCTAGTTCACAATATTCAAGGTGAGGCCTCAACAGTGGCATTTGAAGGCTCAGAATCAGATCCCTGTTCTTTTTTTCCAGACATCCAGAAATCAGGCTGACATTGTATTTTCCTTCCTCACCAAAGACACAACCTGCAAGTTATCCTTTAGAGTGTTTTGAACAACAACTTCTTCTTGCATCTCCGATCCGTGTCTGTTCTCTCCTTTTAGAAAATAACCTGCATATTTATTGATTCTACAAAAATGCATGATCATGTATTTACCAACATTGCATTTAATGTGCCACTTACTTGTCCATTCTCCTTATCTGTCTAAATCCTTCCAAAGCTTTCCGGTTTCCTCAAACTACCTGCCACTCCACCAATCTTTGTATCATCTGCAAACTGGGCAATAATCCATCTATTCCATTATTAAAATCATCGATGTATAGCATGAAAGGATGTGGTCCCAATACCCATCCCTATGGAACATGCAACCTAAACGTTGCCTCCTACCAATCAGCCAATGTGATGGACCCTCTCACGGCGAGACCCACCTGGTAGGTTGTTGCCTGCAGCGGTATAGGAAGTGGTTGATTTAATATTGAGCTGAAATTCCACATGGCTGCAGTGCACTAACTGCCTAATCTCTTTTCTCCTCTGACAGTCACACAGCTATCTGACACCTGAAAGGTATGGGCAACTATCTTTTCTGGAACTGCTGTCTATTACCTGCTTATTTTCCTATATGTCGAAGGTCAGTGAGCTGCGGCACCAGTTCCTGAAGACAGCCTCAAAGGAGCTTCATCTTGATACATTTCACGCAGATGCAAGTCTCCGTGGGACTGGTGGTCTCCCAGCTTACCCAGATCTCTCATGACGAACATATCACTAATGCTGGACACAACTTCAGAGCACTAGCTACGTACTAAGAGGAAAACAAAAGAAACTTACACAAATGTGTCTGCTTACTTAGAACCTCAGCCTGTGCTCGCTTAAGCCTGTTGAGACCTAGTCAGACAACTCCAACAATGTCCCACTTGAACAATGACCACACCAAAAGTGGTTGCTCCGCTAACAGCAGTTTTTTAGTCCCACACTGATTGCCACCGCTGAAAGGAAGGTGAAATTGCCCTATCTCTTTTTAAACCTTCTCTTCGTGTCTCCAAAGAGCGATCTATCGTGCTTTATTGACCCAGCCGAAACGACACTGAAAGCACAAGAGTTCTTTTTAAACCTTGGTCCACGTCACCATTGAACGTCCTCTCTTGCTGTTTCAACCCGCTGAGAAGAAGCTGAAATCCCCAAGCTCTTTAACAACCACGCAAAGGCGTTACCAACAAACGTCCTGTCGTCCGGGCAGTCACGGTAAAGAAGGTCTGCGCCATGCTTCTTGGCAGGCCTATCCTGAAACGGTGACTGTGTATTCCCCTCCATAGGTGCTGCCTGACCTGCTAAATTCCTCCAACAGCTTGTGCGTGTTCCTCGTAGTTTACAACATATTTGATAATAAATTAATTTTAATTTCAATCTGCCGAACCTGTTTTAAGTTCAAAGGGATTTTCTTTCTCAGCATCTTACCTGCAAGTTCTAATTGAATCTTTAACATCAGGTTCCTGAAGTGCATACCTCGGGGCGATGGCGGGGGAAATATTTACATGTCTATACCAGGCAGACGCGCAAATATTTCTTTCTGGATATCTGCACTTGGAAGGCTAAAAGTTCGCCACATCGTCGTGAGTAGAATTTCCTGTACTACATTCTTAAGTGAGGACCAAAACCTTCGAAACTACTCTGAATATGGTGGGAAGAATAACTCTTTAACGTCTATGCATTGCTTCCTTTCCTTTACATCCTGTTCTCCACGAAATGTATGGTAACATTGTGCTTCCCTTCCTGAATAACGGTTCAACATTCAACACAGGCATGAGAGACACCAAACCTGGAATTCTGAATTCGCTCCGCTTGCACAAAATAGTTGACGGTTTTATTCTTTCTATCTAATTTCATGACCTTAACTGCCCTACACTTTATTCTATCTGCAATTTTCTTTCCTATTTTCCCAATCTGCCCAGGTACTTCTGCAGATACCCAACTTCCACGTAAGTGCCCGTCTGCACCTATCTTTGCAACGTCGGCAAGCTTTGGGTCAAAGCCATTAATTCCGTCATCTGCGTTGATCTTGTATGCTGATAATTGACCATATTGTTCAAAGGATTGCATGAATTTAGATAAAGAGTATGTTGGCTGCCCTAGATAGATCAAAATGTCATCTGCGTAAAAAGCCAATTTATGCTCTGTCCCTTTAATAGTAATTCCCCTGATATCTTCATTTTGTCTGATGTATTGAGCTAATGGTTCCAGATATAATGCGAAGGGTAGCGGTGACCATGCACAACCCTGTCTCGTACCCCTTTCTAGGGTAAGACTATTTGATAAATATCCATTGATTTTAATCCTAGCAGTAGGGTTGTCATATAGTGTCTGTATAGTTTTAATAATTGTGTCTTGGAAACCAAATCTATGTAAAACTCTGTAAATAAAATTCCAATTAACCGAATCAAATGCCTTTTCAGCGTCCACGCTTATCACTATTGCTTCAATTTTATTTTTTTGTGTATGATCCATAATGTGAAGTGTCCTTCGTATATTGTCTTGAGTCTGGCGTTGTCGTATAAAACCTGTCTGATCGTTACGTATCAGTATGGGTAGAAACTCTTCTAATCCTTTGGCTACCATGGAGGTAAATAAACTATAATCTACATTCAGAACGGATATTGGTCTAAATGACCCGCATTCCATTTTATTCTTGCCTTCTTTCGGTATAGCTGAGATTATCGCTTCCTTCAAACTTTTATCCTTGCATTCCAGTGTCTTTGGCAGTAGGTCATCTGATTGACCTTTAACACTTCTTTATTGGATCTGCTCCAGGCTAGAATTCATTTATTACCTTATTTCCAGCAATTGACAGTCAATAACTTATGGCTTTTTGTTCTCTTCAGTAACCGCTCGAATCGTTCCAGGCAGCCAGCAACTCCAACATTCACAAACCTACATCTATGTTATATTAAAGGACACCTTACGAATCTGTCCACCAGATGGTCTGCAACATCATTGCGTCCACTTTAAAGCACAGAAAACAAAGCAACTCCATCTCACAAAATGGAGAATGTAAAACAGTTCCACAAAATGTCAGCCTCCTTCTCCAAGCACATGGCAGGAAGAAAGACAATTGATCTGCCTGTTTCCACTGAACTTGAGCGATTCGAGTTCAATGCTTCCTTCCATATTTTAAATCCGCCATAGCCAACAAACTAATGCCCCATCCAAGCCTCAGATCGTTAAAGAGTCGCAGAGATTTTGGGGAGATTACTCACTCACTACGAATATTCTGTCGTTTTTACATCAGCCCATATTCGGCCGAAATACCTGTTTCTCTCGCTTACTGACTATTGGGAAGCCTATTGGTATAATCCCATCACATCGATTGCAGTTTTCTTACACTTGAGCTCAGCACATTGTCTTCCTGGATAATCCCTTGGGTTATCCTCGACCTTGTGACATTCTGCCTGATTATCAGTGCACCCCCAACCTCTTTTACCGGCCTCTGGACTGTCTAAACCATCTGAATCTTGGAATGTTTAACTACCAGTCCTGCCATTCTCTGAACCAGATCTCTGTAACGGCTCAATCACCATGTCATGTACTACTCCAGGCTCCGCACTAATCCAATATGTCTGTCTTAATTGTTCTGCCTGCTGCGCTGAGATAAACTTACTTCAGCCCTCAGTGCCACTGTGCTCATTAAAAGCATCCCATCTGCATTTCCTTTTGGCGTTCCTCGACCGCTTATCTATCTTCTGCTCAATACAATTTGTCGACCTACTGGTCTGGTTCTCAACACCCTCCTCCTCCACACCGCATGTCACATGTTAAAACTCTTCAGGGTAGCTGCAGCAAACATCCCTGCGAGAATATTAGTCCCTCTTCAGTAAAGGAGTAACCATCCTCCTTGAAACATTTCCACCAACCTGAACCAAAGTGCAATGATTGGACCAGATGCCCAGATTGTTAGCCACACATTAAATGTCCGACCTTACCTTCACTTATCTCACAACCATGACGCAC
The DNA here is from genome assembly GCF_048418815.1 of Hemitrygon akajei. Lineage (NCBI taxonomy): Eukaryota > Metazoa > Chordata > Chondrichthyes > Myliobatiformes > Dasyatidae > Hemitrygon > Hemitrygon akajei. Next base: position 10,513,783 of record NC_133132.1, on the reverse strand, counting down.
CGGAGTGATCCTGCGATCACCGCCCGGGAGTTTCTTCTTTTTAACTTTCTGCCAACTCCCTAAATTCTCTCTGCAGGACCCTTTATCTCTGTTTTTAGTTCTGATAAGGAGCAAGACCTCTGGCCGCTCACCCTGCCCTTTCAGAATGCCCTGCACCTTCGCAGAGATATATTTCGACCTGGCTTGATGGAGATAACGCAACATCCTGCGATCTTATTCATTTCCACAGAAGTTCCTGTCTTAGGTGCCCTCACCACGACCCCGCCCCTGGCTAAATAGCTTGCTGTATCCGATTCATATCCTTCCATTCTGTATCTTCATGTGGTTATCTCATAGCCTCTTTGCAACAAAAATCATTTTAAAATTCATTCAGTGTTCTTTTTTTATTCAGCTCAGGGTAGTTTCATCTGCATTCGCAAACAAACGAGACACTGCACATGTGTTAAAACAAAATGCTTTATCAGAATTTGCAGACTTTCAATACAGAAAGTAAAAAAAAACATATGTATACTGCAAAATACAGAACTCAAAATAATAAAAATCATCCACTAAACAAACCGATCTCAATGTTAGAGAAGGCAACAGATATCACGGTGGCTGCTCTATGTCTCTCTTTGTGTCTTTTTATTTTTCTCTATCTCTCCTTCTCTCTCTCTTGCTGTCTCTTTTCCCTTTCTTACTCTATCTCTCTTACTCCCTCTCTCTTTCTCCTTCTTTTTCTCTGTCACTTGCGCTCCCTCTCTCAGTCTCTCACTCTGTATCTTTCAGTCTCTCTGGCTATCCATCTCTCTTTTTACCTGTCTCTCTCTCTTGCTCACCCTCTCCTGCTGTTTCTTGCTTTTCCTCTCTGTCTTTCTCTCTCCCTCTATCTCTTTCTCGCTCCCTCTTTGCCCTTCACTCTTTCTTTCTTTCTTTCTCTCTCTCTCTCTGCTCCCTTTCTTGCCTTCTTTTGCTCTCTCCTGCTGTCTCTTGCGCGCTCTCTCTTGTTCTCTCTCTCTCACTCTCTCTCTCAACATATTGTTCCCTATATCAGCTTCAGGCTAAGACAAAACTTTTCCACCTTGCAGCAAAGAAAATGCTACTTTGTTTACCCTTCAAAATCCCAGCTTGGTGGGACCAGAATCAAGCATCCTATTTGATATGATTTTGTGCCCAGATAACCTCGTTTTTCATCACTTCAGCTATCATGGCTGCACTTGATTCTTTGAAAACATTGTTGCAGACTGGCTGACTTGTACTATTTGAAAGTAATCACACTGCATGCTAACACTTTTTTTGACTTCCATTTTATTTCATCTCTCTTGTATACACCTATCAAGTCTGCTCTCATCCTCTCCTGATTCAAAGAAAGTCGCCCCAGCTTGCTCAATTTTTCCTCATAATACATGTTCTCTAAGTCATGCAGAATATTGGTAAATACCACCTGCACCTTCTAGAGGCTTCCACGTGCTTTCTATAATGAAGCGATCATAAGTGAACACGATAATCCAAGTACGGTCTATCTACTTAGAGTGTCACAGAGTTGTAACCTTACAACCTGCCCCGAGCTGGACTAGTGTCACGCTAACGGCTAGGCTACAAGAGAGTAAAGATAACACAGGGAATTATAGACCAGCGAGTCTGATCTCATTGGTGAGCAGGTTGTTGGAGAAAATCCTGAGAGGCAGAATTTAAGAGCATTCCTCATAAAGACTAGTTTTGTCACGGAAGAACTACATTTACAGATTTCATTTTTTTTGTTTGATAATTATTGAACTATAAATGGAGACCAGCGACACTGAACGACCCATATCTCATGTCCCTGCAATATCCCATTTTCAACTGTCCTTCGGTCCATCAACTAGCTCGTGGTCACACAGAAACGGGCACACACAAACAAACTGGAAACACGGATACGAAGAAAGCTTCAATAGAGAGAACAAGGTCGGGATAGAAACTGTCAAATGACTACTTTCCTGGTGTACAAACACGAGAAAATATGCAGATGCTGCATATTCAAGGCAATACCCTGGAAGTCTGCTGAACTCTTCCAGCATTTTGTGTGTGATATTGCTGATATAGTAGTAGTTTTTTTTTATGAACATCTCAAATCTAACAAAGGTCATATGAAATTGTGTTGAACCAGAGGCTGGTGAACCTGTGAAATTCCTTGCTCTTCGATCGCCATGGAGGCCGAGTCACTTGATAGATTTATAGCGGAGCTTGATAGTTAGTAAGGAAGGTAAATATTATGGAGATAAGAAGGATAATAAGTCAGCCAAGATGGAATGGGGCAGATTGATTCTGCTCCCTTCCCCTATAGTCTTAGAATTGTATCCCATGCACTTCTTTCTATAGATGCTGCCTGGCCTGCTGTGTACCACAAGCATTTTGTGTGTTGCTGCTTGAATTTCTAGCATCTGCAGATTTCCTCGTGTTTGCGTGAAATTATATATCTCAGGATTGCAGTGAAGTAAAGTGAATTACAGAGGCGTGAGAGCTATTGCCCAGAATTGATTGGAAAGGGACACCATAAAGGATAATGGGGCAACAACAATGGCTGGTGTCTCTGGGGGAAATACGGAAAAGTCAGGAAAGATTAATTTCAAAATATGAAGAAGTAATCTAAAGGGAGGATAACGCAACCGTAGCTGTCAAGGGAAGCCTAAAACAGATTAAATGCAAGGGGAAGGCGTATAATGTAGCAAAAAATGGTGGGAAGGTGATGAATAATGACCCTTTTAAAAAGTGCAAAAGGGAAAAAACAAAAAAGTCACAAGGAGAGGAAAGATGAAAGACGAAGCTCGTTTGTTCAATAACAATAGAGGATGAAACAAGATTCTTCGGATGTATATAAAGGATAAAAATAGAGTGGATATCGGACTGTTGGACAATGAAGCTGCAGAGGTAATTTTGGGGAGGAAGAGAAGGCAGACGAACGCAGAAAGCTGGAGCTGGACGAGATCGACCGCACCCTAGGGCTCTGCAAGAGAAATGTTGTTGCATTTATACCGATGTTTTAAGAACCACTAAATTCTGGCATAGCTCCTGAGGACGGGGGAATTCTAAATATCACTCCATTCTTTAAGAAGGAAAGGAGAGAGAAAAAATGAAATTAAAGGAAATCTGGTCTTCAGTGTTTGGAAAAATGTTTGAGTCTGTTATTAAGGATGAAGTTTCGGGGTACTTGGAAGCACATGATAAAATAGGCCAAAATCAACATCGTTTTCTAAAGGCGACATCTTGCCTGAAAAATCTGTTAGAATTCTTTGTGTATGTCAGGCTTAAAGGAGGCTGAGAAGAGAAGATGTCTCTGCGAAGTTTCTGTTAATTTTCGTTTTTTTTTCTAGTGTGACAGAGAAACTGAGTTTAGTTTAAACGGCCAAGTGTGTTCTCCATGCCAGATGATGGAGGTCTGGGACCACGAATTTCCCGGGGAAATTAACCCAGCTGCTGCTCCTTCAAAATCATGTTAGAGATCTGGGCAACAATTGGATGACTTTCGGCTTTCACGAGAAGCTGAGGGGACCATCGATCGGAGATACATGGAAGTAATCACCCCGAAGACGCATGTGTCGAGTAGCTAAGCCATTGTTAGGAGAAGGAAATGAAAAGGTGATTAGGCAGTGAGCACAGAACACCCTTGTGGCCATTCACCATAAGTGGTGGACTTTAGGAGATCTAGGCCTCATATGGAGCCAGTGATCATTAATGGAGAATGTGTGGAGCAGGTTAAGACCTACAAGTATCTGGGAGTACAGTTAGACGAGAAGCTAGACTGGACTGCCAACACAGATGCCTTGTGCAGGAAGGCACAGAGTCGACTGTACTTTCTTAGAAGGTTGGCGTCATTCAATGTCTGTAGTGAGATGCTGAAGATGTTCTATAGGTCAGTTGTGGAGAGCGCCCTCTTCTTTGTGGTGGCGTGTTGGGGAGGAAGCATTAAGAAGAGGGACGCCTCACGTCTTAATAAGCTGGTAAGGAAGGCGGGCTCTGTCGTGGGCAAAGTACTGGAGAGTTTAACATCGGTAGCTGAGCGAAGGGCGCTGAGTAGGCTACGGTCAATTATGGATAACTCTGAACATCCTCTACATAGCACCATCCAGAGACAGAGAAGCAGTTTCAGCGACAGGTTACTATCGATGCAATGCTCCTCAGACAGGATGAAGAGGTCAATACTCCCCAATGCCATTAGGCTTTACAATTCTACCGCCAGGACTTAAGAACTTTTTAAAAGCTATTATTAATGCTTTTTGAGATAGTGATTTAGATGCATATCATATTTTTTTACTGAGTTAAGTATTGTATGTAATTAGTTTTGCTACAACAAGTTTATGGGACATTGGAAAAAAGTTGAATTTCCCCATGGGGATGAATAAAGTATCTATCTATCTATCTATCTATCTATCTATCTATCTATCTATCTATCTATCTATCTATCTATCTATCTATCTATCTATCTATCTATCTATCTATCTATCTATCTATCTATCTATAAGTATATGGTTCTGTACACGTTTGTGGGCGGATAACCTCACCAGGGAATGTCAAGGAAACCATGTTATGAGCACAGGGTATATGTCCGTGGTGCAGAAGGAAAAGAGGGAGAAAAGGGGCGCAGTGATAGGGGCTCAGTGGTCAGATGAACAGACAGCAGATTCTGTGGACGTGACTGGAACCAGCCTCCCAGGTACCAGGGTCAAGAACGACTCCGATTGCGTCCACGTCATTTAGGTACCAATAACATAAGAAGGGAAAGCAAAGAGATCCTGCAGAAGGAATTTAGAGAGCTAGGCAGAAAGCTACGAAGCAGGAGAACCAGGGTAGTATTTTCTGGACTGCTAATTGTGTCATGCGCCAACGAGGGTAAAACCTGGATGATCTGGCAGAAAGCTCCGTAGCTGAGAAGTTAATGCAGGGAGAAAGCCTTCGGATTCATGGATCATTGGGATGTTCTCTAGGGGAGGTATGACGTGTACACAAGGAACGCGTTGCACCTGAACGCGAGAGGGGCCAATATTCACGCGTGCAGCTTTGTTAGAGCTTTGGGGGGGGGGGGGGGGTAAAGATAATTTGACAGGGGGCTGCGATAAGGATAAAGAAACATAGGAGAAGACGGATTGTGAGAAAATAAGCAATAGATATAGCGTGCAGTCAGAATGTCAGGAAGAGCGGTCAGCTGATGGGATCAAATTGCTGACAGCAGGTTGAGTACCAATGAATTCGCGATGCAGAATCAAAGAAGGTAGCGCATGCAGTACTGAAAGTGTTATATCTCAATGTACGGGCTGACATTTGAGGTGGATGGCCTTGTTGCACCTTTGCAGATTGTCGGGAATGATATTGTGTCCAGCATTGAATCGCAGCTGAAGGATAGTGTACCTCAGTGCTGGATGTACAAGATAACGCATTGCAGAGGAGTGATAGGAAGGTAATAAAAGGGGTGGATAGATCTACTGGCAAAGAATGACATTACATCATTCGAAAGATGTGAAATAAGATTGGATAATGTTGAATTCCTGTAGGTTGAGTTAAGAAACTGCAAAGCGTATAAGGACACTGATGGCATTAATATACCGGTCTCCAAACAGTCGCTGAGACGTGGACTAAAAATTACAACGGGAAATTTAAAGAGGCGCCTTTAACAATATGATTGAGTTAAACGAAATTTGACAGTGGGAAAGCTAACGCTGACAATATAACAATCATATAACAATCACAGCACGGAAACAGGCCATTCCGGCCCTCCTAGTCCGTGCCGAACTCTTAATCTCACCTAGTCCCACCTACCCGCACTCAGCCCATAACCCTTCACTCCTTTCCTGTCCATATACCTATCCAATTTTACCTTAAATGACACAACTGAACTGGCCTCTACTACTTCTACAGGAAGCTCATTCCACACAGCTATCACTCTCTGAGTAAAGAAATACCCCCTCGTGTTTCCCTTAAACTTTTGCCCCCTAACTCTCAAATCATGTCCTCTCGTTTGAATCTCCCCTACTCTCAATGGAAACAGCCTATTCACGTCAACTCTATCTATCCCTCTCAACATTTTAAATACCTCGATCAAATCCCCCCTCAACCTTCTACGCTCCAATGAATAGAGACCTAACTTGTTCAACCGTTCTCTGTAACTTAAGTGCTGAAACCCAGGTAACATCCTAGTAAATCGTCTCTGCACTCTCTCTAATTTATTGATATCTTTCCTATAATTCGGTGACCAGAACTGTACACAATTCTGACGTACCAGAATTTCAGGGAAGTAAAGGAAGTTCTAGTTGTATGAGAGAGCAGCTGGCCAAAGTAAATTCGAAAGAGATGCTGCCATGGATGCCAGTAGTGTTGAAACAGATTGAGCTTCTGAAATTAGTGAGTAAGGTGCAGGATGAATTCCAAAAACAAGGACATACTAAAAAAGTACAACCATGACTTTCAGGGGATGACAAAGCCAATGCAATAACAATACAAAGGGTGTGTAAGAAAGAGTAAAAATAGTGGCATGGTAGTCGATGCGGAACTTTATAAAAGCCTGCAGATAGCAACTCAAAATCATGAAGAGCGAAATACGAAATACGAAAGCAAGCTCGCAGGCAATGTCAAGGTGGATACAAAAAGCTTTTTCGAGTAAACGAATTGTAAAAGAGAGATCAGGGAATATACAGGACCACCTGAAATGAGATTAGAGAAATAATAACGGATGGCAAGAAGATGACAGAAGACCTAATTTAGCATTTTGCATCAGTCTTCACTGTGGAAAACACTAGAAATGTACCAGCTGTTGAAAAGTATGAGTGAAGCGAAGTGAGTGCAGTAACTTTTACAAGGTGGAAGGCGCGCAAGAAGCTGAAATATCTAAAGATAAATACTTCACTCGTACCAGATTAACAGTACCTTAGAGCCGGATAGAGTTAGCATTACAAATTCTGGAGGCAATAGTAATGATCTTTCAAGAATCATTGGACTCTGGCGTGTTTTCAGGGGACTCGAAAATTGTAAATGTCTCTTCACTCCTTAAGAAATGAGGGAGGCAGCTGAAGAGAAATTTTACCAAAGCATATGGGAAGGTGTTAGAGCCATTTGTTCAGAATGAGGTTATAAAATACTTGGCGAAACAGGAAAAGATAGGGCAAAGACAACATGGTTTCCTTCATGGCAAATTATGCCTGACGAACCTGTTGGAATTACTTGAGGAGATTGGGGCTGAGTGGAAAACTGTATTAGCCACGATGAAATGGCGGGGCAGACTCGGCTACGGTATTTTAATACCGAATTATATCTAATTCGGCTACGGTATTTTATGGTCTTGTGGTCTAATGAATATGTTTAGAGAAACATATTTCTTATTTTTATTACCAAAGCACAGTAGCTCTCATTAATTTACATAAGAGGTGTCAGCATTAACTAAGTTCAAAGATCAAGCTCCAGCTGATCATATCACATTCGTAACTCTTAAGTTGTCTCGATGTGTAAAATGGCTTAATTAAGCTCCTGTATCTTACGCTCCTCTCGGCTGATATACCTTGCTACCTCGTTGTTCCGGATCACTCTGATACGAACATGTTACATTGAGGGATGAAGCATCCGAGTCATTCTGCAATCATCTTGACGTTACCGTCCAATATTGACAATCAGAGATATAAAACAGGACACAACAATCACGACATTTGGCAAGTAAAAACTACAATTTTAGGATGATGCAATGATTTATTTGGTTAAATTATGCATTTTAAATATCATACGGAAATCTTGTCAACATTGTAATTACTGAATGAATCAGATTATTTCTGGTACAAATGTTGAAACATTTTGTAATTAGCCATAGTAGACGAAAATTTAAAGATATCCCAGTCAATAAGCTTTCTCTGAAGATAACAACAGTTCAATCGCTGTGATGGGTTGTGCAGTGATACACCGAAATAGCGGCCGTTTGCAGTTCAAATCAAACACTCTTCCAAACAATGGTTTTGAAGTTGCAAGCAGGATAATTGTGTTCACATTCTATTTTCAAATCTTTCTCATTGCTACAAACAGATACATCACTCCATTCGTCAACTCCTCCCTGAATTTCCTCTGTGTCAGACCATAGATACACGTATTGGTACAGGTACTGAGAGTAGACAATATATACCCACATTGCTGGAGGATATAGGTCGGTTTACTGATATACTTGTCTGTGTAGAAATAGTTTTCGACTTGCCAGTTCATAGAATGTACGACGGATGGCATCCAAAATAATATAAAGTTGGCTGAAAGAGCGCACAACAGAATCATTGACTTTCTCCGGTTGGCCAGCTCTGGATCATTGCGATTTTCACTGCTCTTTCCAAGTGCCTGGCGAACTCTGTTTGTCGCTATGATGCGTTTGACGGTTAAAATATTAAAGAGTAGAATTAAGCTGATCGGTAGTAACGGTGTTGTGATGCTGTCAAGTACCTGGTAGGCTTTCCACACGGGTGACGTGAAGTATTCCGCTACGGGGACACAACGCCGTCGATCCACTGCAAAGTAGGATGGGATGGCCCTGGCACAACACGCTGCACTCACTGTCGCTACCACCACGGTCGCTGTTCTCTCGGTGCAATATCGGTTCCGCAGCTTCTGACAGCAAATGGCGACGCAGCGATCGAAAGTGAAAGCAACCGTCAACCAAACGGAACAGTCCCAGGTTGCGGCAATCAGAACAAGAATCACAGAACAAGCCGGAGTTGTGAGGAGGACATTAGCAAACAAATAGATGTAGTTTATCTTCTGTAATATAATAACGACGATGACCACCATGAGATCGGCTACCGCCATGGCCAAAAGGTAGAGAGTGATGCATTTGGACAAACCGCATTTCCCGCGGGACAGGATGACAATCGCTGTTAAATTAACTGAAATAAGTTATAAAACATAATTAATATCAGTATCCTTTGAATGATGAGTATGCATTATAGCTTCGTGTGATTAGTGACCCATCGGGCCATTGCGTTGTGTCTCTCCTAGGGAGCATTCTATTTGCGCCGACCGAGATGGGATGCAGATGGCATCCACTGGATATATATATATATATATATATATATATATATATTTTACATGTCATATTTTACATGTTCCTCCAAGTACAAGTACACAAGTACCCTGGAAGCACATCCTTAACGAATACCTCCAACATCTTCCCAACCAGACCAGTCAGACTAACTGTCTTTAAAAAAAGTCCTTTCTTTGCCTCTCTCTCTTCTTGAAGAGTTGCATTTGCAATTTTGCAATCTTCTGCAGCCATTGAAGAATCTAGTGATTTTTGAAATATCATTATAAATAACTCCAAATCTTTTCATGCGCTTTAGAAACACTGGAAAATACATCGTCTAGGCCAGGCGACCAAACTACTTTCTGTTTCCCGAGGAACTTCACCCTATTTGTTGCAACTTCACAAATTCCATGACCTTTGACACCCTGGAACTTACAGCTTACAGTGAAAACAGTTGTAAAACACTTCTTCAGTCCATCCAATATTTCCTTGTCCTCCATTTAAAGCTCTCCTCATCCTTTTCCAGCATTCCATTATATACACTCATCTCTCTTTTACACTTATGTATCTGAAGAAACTTTAAAATTAATATTTCAGATAGCTCTCTAATATTACTGTCTATCTTACTTTCGAATTCTATGTTTACTTACTTAATGAGTTCTGCAGTTGCCATCCTTTATTTCATAAACGCTCCCAATCCCCGAAATTCCTGCAATTTTTGCCCTATTATATGCTCGCACGTTGGCTTTTATGCTGGTTTTGAATTCTCTTATTAGCCACGGTTTTGTCATATTTTCTTTATAATGCTAAAGTCCTGTCGAGGATATATATCTCCAGTGCCTTGCGAATTGCCTCCAGAAATTCCAGCCATTGCTACTCTGCCGTCAACTCTGCCAGTATTCTTTTCCAGTCAGTTCTGACCAAGTCTTCCCTTAAGCCTCTCTAATTCCCATTACACCAGTAATACTCATACACCAGACTTCAACTTCTCCTTTTCAAATTTCGTTCTTAATGTTTTCTCTTTCCACAAAGGGTGCTGCTACCTTAAGCTCTCTAATCAGTTCTGGTTCATTGTACAGCACCTAATATGGAATAATTAATCCCCTTGTACCCTCAACCACGAGCTGCTGTAAAAGCAAACTAGCAGGCATTCTGCAAATTCTCCCTATTGGAATGCAGTGACCGGCTGATTTTCCCAATCACCCTGCATATTGAAATCCGACGTGACCATTGTAATATTGACCTTTACAATCTCCCATTGTAATCGGTAGACACATCCTGACACAAACAACAGGAAGTCTACAGATGCCAGAACACCAACAACACACGCACTGTGCTGGAGGAACTCAGCACCTACCCCTTTTCATTTTTCCACGGCCTTTTGTAATCTTCTATCATATTTCCCTCCCTTCCGCAGATCTTTATCTTTTTTTTTACCATTCTACCTCCCACTTCTTTTCTTCGTCCATCCTGTTTTCACCTATCCATTGACTCCTCAACTTTTTTTGTCTAGACCTGATGAAGGATCTCGGACTCGGTCGGTGAAAGGACTGTACTCTTTACAATAGATGCTGCCTGACCTGCTGAGTTCCTTTATCATTAAATTTGTGTGGTGCATGACCACATTCTCATTACTATTTGGGAGTCTGTTTACAATTACCATCAACGTCTTCTTATTATTGCTGTTCCTTTGCTTTATCCATTTTGATTTAACACCATCGGAGCTCATTCGAATGATTTGACTTCATCTTGACGAACAGAGCACTACAACCAGCTCTGTCTTTTTGCACATCCTTTCGAGATAATGGGAATCCTTGGACATTAGGCTGCCAGCTATAATCCTCTAAAGCCACGATTCAGTCATGATTCAAACATCATACATGCCGATCTGTAACTGTACTACAAGTTCACCTACCTTATTCTGTGTACAGCGCGCTTTCAAATATAACACCTTTAGTCGTGTCTTCTCCCTTCTTGACTTTGTCCATTCTTTACGTTGCACCTGATGTTGTTCGGTGATGTTTTGCTCTGTCATCAGCCTCTACGTGCTAAGAGTCTCACTACACATTGCCTCTGTTTGTAAACAAACTAACTCAAATTCAGCTCTGTCACTCTGGTTCCCATCGCCTTGCCTAATAGATTAAACCCACCCGAAAAATTCCTGCCAAATTGTCTGAAAGGATATTGGACCACTTCGGGTTCAAGTGTAAGCAGTCCCACTGCACCAGTTCCCCATCCACTGACACCTGCCAAATCATCCTATTCTTAGCCTCATCTGTACGCGGCACAGACAGCAATTCAGCTCCTCCTCGCGTCGTCTACCTATGTCATTGCAGCCAATAAGTAGCAGGACTTCTGTCTTCTCAACCTCGCACTTGAGAATGCAATGTGACATATCGGAGACATCCCTGATCCTGGCAGTAGGGAAATAACATACCATCGGAGCGTCTCTCGTGCCCACAGAACCTCACCTTTGTTCCTCTTGCTAACGAATTTCCTATCGGCACCGTGAACATTCTGCCCTTTTGAGTCATAGCACCAGAATCAGTGCCCAGACCTGGTTAATCTATCTAAAGGTGTATTAATATTAATTAGGGGAACGTTCACAAGACTACTCTACACGGGCTGTGCATTTCTCCTCCTTCTCCGGACAGTCTCCCAGTTACCTGACTCCTGCAATCTAGGGGTGATTACCGCCCAGAAGTTCATGTCTGTCACTTCCTAGTTCTAATGGAAGGTCCAGCGGAACAGGATACACATTATACTCTTCCCTTCCGCAGACGGTCACAAAATAATGGTGAAATATCAGGAGTCGCTGGTTTGAAGACAACCCTATTCTTGTTTGGAGAAACTTAAGTGAATAATTGACACACAGGCTATTCCTAAAGCACAGATTTCCTTTGCATGACTGTTATTACTCCCCGATCGGAGACGAACCATGATAAATAATCACGATTTTTGATTGAACGTCAAATGCCAGATGCCAAGATAACTCAGCAGAAGTATTCGTTGTCGGGGACCGCTGACGATTGGCCACATTCATATGTAATTTAATTACAATTATAAAACGGCGTGAAACGATTTTAGCATTTCTTTATTTCAAAGAATAATCGCACAGAATCACGTTGTACCTTTAATCCAAACCGCTAGGATGCCATAGAGACGGTATATTTTTAATTCTTTCAGTCAGTGATGACAGCAGAGGAACAGCTGATTTTAAATTCGGATTTAATCAATACCACTGGAGTCTCCACGTCCCTACAGAAAACATTCACGGTATTCTGAGCGTCACTGTAGCTGACAGCCCACTTTCAGAGAGAGATATCACGGCCCAGAGCGGACTCAGCGGTGACCGGTCTAGTGAGTCAGGGCTTTACTGTCATGACAGTACGTGAACTAATAGCATTGCAACCTGTCCTTATGAAGTCCTGGTGAATGGTTTCGACGTGAAATATCGGATACCTCTTCCTCGCTGTAGATTCTGCCGGACCTACTGAGTACCGCCAGAATTTCTGTGTGTGGTATTTCCCTGTCTGCACGTTTTATAAGCATATTTAAATATTTCTGGCATATAGTTGTGTTAACAGTAGTACAACGTGGTAATTTATGCTGTCAATAATACATCATATATATATCTGCAACAATCTTCTTAGCCATTTCTCCATGTTAAATGAAACCATTGAATTTACTAAAATACATTTAGTTTCTAACCTAACGGTACAGGTTTCCTTTCTTGACCATAAACAGAAAAGATGCACTGGAGCGTAATAAAAAGAGTTAACATTACCTGGAACACCGAGTGCTGCAAGCAGCGGATAGTAAATTCTGACAATGTTGTGATTTGCGGAATATTCCATTTTCTACTTGTATCAGCGATCAGATGCCCAAATGGCCGAATTGACTGCATGCATAGATTCCAAGGGTTTTTATACAGCAGTCGGAATCACGGTTAAGTCAGTTAGTGTTCCATTGGTCACGTTAGCTACAGCCCACTGAACAAACACGCAGTGTCAATTACTTTTACTCATTATGTCATTGTAGGATGCGTTCAGCTATCAAATGTGAAATAGAACTTTGACTGCATTCATGAGAACCTCATTATTTTAACAAGCCCAACAAATCTGATCACCTGCAGAAACGTTCCAGACAAGCGACCCTTTCTGGCAATGAACACCACATATACACTATACGCAAGTAGACGAAATTAGTCCTCATCTCTGTTCAGAAGGGACAACACTGGGCTCTGTGCCCTGCAGACCCGATGTTGAAGCAGGTGCGCACTATGATTGCCTTCATCTTCGAGGCTTTGGAGGAGATGGATTATCGGCTTACAGTTGTGCAAATTATTAATTGGGTTGCTTTTAAATCACCTTGAGCATTTCTGGTCAAGCCACTTCCAAGCTGGAAATTGTGCACTGCAGTTTCACATGGATTTTGCCTGGAATGGATGGCTGGGGAATGTTTTCCTCGGTGGTTCACGGGCGGAGATTTCAAATAGGCACATGGAAGCATATTGACCACATTTATACATATACAGAAGAGATATGGTTTCATCTGGCATTGTGTTCAGCACAGACACGGTGAGCCGAGGTGCTATTCACGTGCAATAATGCTCTGTGTTCTCACTGAGCTGTAATGATGTCAGCCAACTGCACACTTAGCTTTATCTGTGGCCGCGAATAAGACTGCAAGATGGTGCGCTCCCTCTCTGGTACCAGGGTCAAGCATCATTTATGAAGGGCACAGCGGATTTACAACACTAACCACCACACAGTGCAGATGAGACACCGACAGCCCAACTTTACACTGTGAACCCTCAGGCCATCAACTACCACCATAGCCCAGTGTGGACTGGGAGTTTCACACTTCGCTTGTCTCAACAAGACTAGAGCACATATCAGCATAAATCAGTTTGATGGTTGCCCAGAGTCGGCCCAGTACAATTTCAGCAATACGCAATAGGGAGGTAGGTACATAGAAACAAAACTCTTTTCTGCGGCAACACAAGCGTCTATACGTCTATAATATCGATAAGGTGGGATTTCAATCTATATCCTAGACCAGCCGAACAAACACACACACACACACACACACACACACACACACACGCACACACAAACACACACACACACACACACGCACACACACGCACACACACACACACACACACGCACACACACACACACACACACACTCACACACACACACACACACACACACACACCACACACACACACACACACGCACACACACACACGCACACACACACACACACACACACACACTCACACACACACACACACACACACACACACACACACACACACACACACACACACACACACACACACACACACACACACACACACTACAGAGATAGTCAGGAGTCATCTACAAGGACAATGAGCTCCGCAAACCTCGTTCTTCACTAATGGGAAGGAGCTATAACAACACGCTATGTTGTAAGCACTCTGACCTCTATTCAGTCAGCACACTTCTCCATTGTTTCAACCAAGTACAACCCCAGCATTTAAGGACAGTAATAAGTAGAGAACGCTGACACAAGTCGAACAGTCACCGACACCCTACACGGAGAATATTTCAGGGTATACAGGAGAGAGCTCAGAAAGTGGAACCACTTGACAACATCAAATTGACAGAAGGCATATCTCAAGGCGCCGCAAAAGATATTGGCGCATAAACAACAACAAAAGGAACTTTCTTGTAAGTTTTTGAACATGGATTGAAGGCGATCCAAATTGCAAGGAAACAGGGTTGAAATAAATTTTCCAGCTAGACAGATTGTAAATGGTGACCGCAACAGGGATCATTCATGGCTGTGGTAGCAGAAGAGGTCGGAGTGTTCATACACTGTGATACCCTAAAGAGGAGCACTGGAATAAGGAACTTATCACACATGAAATGTTGGAGGAACTCTGCAGGTTCAGGCAGTGTCTTTGGAGATGAATTCAGTCGATGGTTCAACTGGAACCCGCATAAGGATTACCCAGCCCTGGTGAAGGGTCCATATCACTGAATCTCTCGTGCAAACGGTGCAATGACTGTGATCCTCGGAGAGGATCTCAACCTTGTCTTTGGATTTAGAGGCTTGCGTGCTCGGAGTCAGGGACTTGTGTTTTGTCTCATGGTGTAGTCACCCATTCCACCATGTCAAACTGTGGAGACCACACTGAGAGTGGTCCAGGTTCGGGGTGGGGAGTGTTCAGCTCAGCTCAGCTCTAACAACCATGGCTGGATCAGTGATGAAGATTCGTTCCATATCTGAGTGCGACCCGGGGCATCCACAGACGGAGGACCTTCATTGCTGTTGAAACTCGAACAGCGTAACGGGCTGTACATAATGAATGTGATGGGACAGCACGAGAGGGCTCCTAAATACCAACGAGAGAAAGTGGAATAAGCATGCATACTGTGTATGTAAAGACAAAAATGCCACAGTGTAGATACAGTGGGGTCTTTCATTTCCCCTGAGACAGCATTATTGCCCTACACATGCCCTTTCGACTTACTCCTTTGACCTTTAGCACATAGCATCTGATATTGTACATTTTAATCAGAGGAAATGAAGCCTGTTCCCTACCGTATGTATGACCATCATACTCATATAAACTGGCACCAGGTGCCTTCCTCGGCCTTGCATGCTCCAATGAAAACAAGTCAGGTTTGTTCAGTGTGCATCGGTACAAGTGACGGTAATAAGCCGGTTTACGAAAAGAGCACATGCTCTCTCATCCCGCAGCATCCTGACAAACAGCTACTGAATCCTCTCAAACGCCTCTATTTCTGAGCTACGAGAATTGATTCGGATATTTCAAATGCAACCTGACCAAAGATCTATTCAGTAGCATGACTTTTTCATTGCTCAGTTCAGTGTCTTGACGAACAAAGTACCTGATGGGATATACTGTCGTAACGACCCCATCAAGCTGTGCAGCCAGTTTCGAAAGCCACACAATGGAACGGTCAGTTACTTCTGTACGTCAAACTGTTAGGAGTCATATTATTAGCAGTGTAATGTCCTTTATCATTTGTTCAACAAAGGTGCACTAAAACACACTTGACCAGATTCAACACAACCTGGTGATTCTCTGCACATATCTCCTAATGCAATATATCTTGCTGTCTTTATTCTCTATTTCTTTCTAAACTATTTACAATGCCAACAATCTTTGTAGTATCACACACCAAGAATTACACTCACCAACACGGCACCAGAAAATCTGCAGATGCTGCAAATCCGAGGGAACACATGCGAAATACTGGAGGAACGAAGCAGGCAAGGTAACATCTATGTAAATGAGACAGAAATCGATGTTTCGGGCAGCAAAATCTGTATGTAAAACCAACCTCTCACATTTCTTTGAATACACTGGACAACATTTTTTTTTGAAAATATTGCTTCCTCAGAATTTTTTTTTTGTTTATGATAGACTGCTTGAAGATGAACACACATATAATTCCAGACTGCTTGAAGATGAACACACATATAATTCCAGACTGCTTGTATCACGTAGCAATTTGGAGAAACAACAAACTGACTTTAGTTGAATATAATGCGTTTAATTGCATAATGGTACTGAAGCTTTGCAATAGTTCAACTAAGTTAAAAATATTTTGTTAATGATTTAGATTTGTACTCAGTGTCTGAGGCTGCTTGCTTAAGTGTCCAGCACTAATTCGCCAGCATTGAAGGATTCCAGTTGCGCTGGTATCTTCTCTCCATTTCCGCAATGTCCTGGTAAAACGTTTCACCATGCTCGTAACTAACAGCACCAAGATTTGCAGTGAAGAAGTCTAAATGGGGATGCAGATAATCAATCTTTACTGGCATGTTGCATTTCATTGTTTTATATGCTTGAAGCATGCTTTCAACCAGCTGCATGTAGTTTGTTGCTCTGTAGATACCGAGAAAAAATTCAATAACTTCTTTGAATGCCTTCCATGTGACTTTCTCCGGTCCTACCAGAAGTTCTTCAAATTGCCTGTCATTGATGACCTGTTTGATCTGTGGACCACAAAAATGCTTTCATTAATCTTGCCATCAGTTATTCTGGGAAGCATCTCTCTCAAATATCAAAATCCTTCATAGAAAATTTTGCCCCTGGTGATAGCAAATTCCATCCTTGCATTCCTGAACCCAATAATTATTAATAAAACCTGTCCTGCCATGCAGCAACCTAAGCATGCCCAAACATGCCTGAACAAGATAGGAAACTTTCCAGCTTACATTGTAGACAATATTTAATTTACTTGAATTATGAATTGAAATGATAAACATGTTTATTTTTAAAAAATGTTCGTGATAGGGAATTTTCATGGTGATTATCATGATCGATAGTCCCAAATTCATAAGATCCACATAAAGGTATTCAGGAAGCAATATGTTTGTTGTCCAGTGATATTTATCCTCAGGCTGAAGCTAAGAGCTCTCGTTTTGGATCAACTGTCCCGAAAAATATGTCTGTCTCTGTCATGCATCTCAGGTGATCTACATTTAAGAGAATAAAATGTTTTACCCCATTCAGCCTCTCTTTGTTCACACTTCCTGTCTAGTTCTGGTTATCCTTAAATTTCATTTGCCTCAGTCCAATTAAAATCCTTCCCTCTGATGGGCAGGACAGTCAGATCTGTGTGTAGTTTATGTGATCGAGGTTTGGAAAACGTCATGAAGTTCGTATGGTTCCCTTAAAGGGGAATCCCGCCTGTCAAACCTTTTCGATTTGGCTAAGAAGATAAGAGACGGGATGGACAAAGAACAGTTAGTGGGTCTTGTTCACTTTGTTTACTTCGAATTTCAGAAAGCAAGTGGGAAGAAACCAGAGGAAGAATCTGTGTGCAGGGGAAAGAGTAGAAGCTGGACTGTGACAGGTGAGGGTACGTGAGGGGAAAAGGTCGATCGATTGGACGGTGGGATGAAGGAGGATGGCGAGGAGGTGGGGCGTAATACGTGGAAACACCAAAGGGTTGAAGAAGATGGATTCCAATAGGCGAAGGGAATGGACATGGGAGAAAGGGAAGCAGGAGAAGACTAGAGAGGCGTTAGATAGGCGACGAGAAGAAAAGAGTCAAGAGAAAATCCAGAATGGGAAATGGAAAAAAGAGAGTGACCAGGAGGGGAAAATTAACGGGTGAAAGAAATCGGTGTTCATGCCGAAAGGTTGAAGACTACTCAGAAGAAATAGGAGGTGTATCCCAGAGGCGTCGAACTCAATTGCACATGGGGCCAAAACTCAAAGCACACTTTAGGTCACGGGCCGAACAGGATAAACATTTATTGAACACAGTTAAACTAAGCATTTTTTGAACATAAATATGAATAAAAACAGACAGGAATATTATTCCAGAAAAAATAAACAAAAACTTTAAATAACTTAAATATTTTGCTCTCCATAAAAATATCTCCTGTCAGTATTATACAAGTTAGAAATATGAGCATGCTGCAAAAAATCCTGAAAATATAAATAAAATTTGTGCTTTTCAGCAAAAGTTAAAACAAAAACAAATCAAAACACTCATTTTTCTTTGCTCTTATGCCGTTTTGTCAGAGCTGGATGCTTGGCATCTTTTCTTGGCAATAAGTTCGTTTAGGTTTGGTGTAAGGTTCTGTGTTGTGGAGATTCTCAGGATGGACTGCAGGTGTTCATCAGTGAGACGACTCCTGTGTGATGTTTTGTTAATCTTCATCACTGAGAAAAGCTTCTCACACAGATATGTGCTACCAAACATCCACAAGGTTCGAGCCGCATGTAGACGGATCTGAGGCATTGCTTCAGGAATGGAGCGAATAAACTGTACGGGCCCTGCAGTGTCGTACTTTGCCTTTAGTGTCCCATTACACTGCAGCTTTGACTTCAGAATAGCGTTGTGTACAGCAACAGACGCTTGACACTTACCTGGGAATGTTCCCGGGTAGCCTATCGGCAGCTGTTGCAATGCATTATGGGATCTGTAGTTTGTGTGTTATCAGCGCTTCAAATCACCGGGCCATTAATAATTAAAATAATAGATCTATCTAAAATGATCTCGCGGACCGGATATAATTGTACGCCGGGCCGGATATGGTCCGGGCCTTGTGTTTGACACCTATGGTGTAGCCCCTTCAAACTGTTGCCGCACGTGGCATTGGAGCAAAGGTTGCACCGAAAGAAAATGGATAATGGAATGAAAATTATTGGCTGGTGGGAAATTCTGTACATTATAAATGGAGTGAAGGAGCCCAAAGAAACGAGTTCCCAATCTGAGTCGGGTCTCACGAATGTAGGGATAGCAGCGCCGGAACAATCGGACACAGTAGATGCAACCGACAGATTCGCAGGGAAGTATTGTCACACATAGAAAATTCACCTGGGGGTCTGATTAGCAGTGAGGGGGGACGTGAATGGGCAGGCGTAGAACCTGTTCCGCTTGCACGGATGTGCCAGTAAGGAAATTGATGGAGGGTCCAAATGTCAGAGGATTCACGGAGACATTGGGCCCTGCAGAAAGTGGAGTGGTTTAGGGACAGGGTGCAGGCTAAGATGCGATTAATGATTGGATCCCGTTGAAGACGGCTGAAGATACGGAGAAGGACCTGCTGACGGAGTCTCAGAGTGGTAAATAAGCACAACAGGAAACAGATACCTGATAGGGATGCGGGAAGATTTGATAAGGATGGATGGCGGTGAAAATGAGCATATAAGAGTGAGGGTACATTAACAGTGGTAGAAAGGTTAGCCCATTGTTTGTTCAAAGTTACCCCAAAGTTCAAAGCTACAACTAACATTTATTATCGGAGTGCCTACATGACGCCATTTACACACAAACTTTGAACTTTGTACTTTAATGCTGGCTAATCATGGGCTGCTCTGCTTTGGTAAGAAAAGCTAGAACTGTGTTCCTCTAAGCTTATCCGCAACTCTCTTTTGTTCTATGCACGATGGGAAATAACACATGGCTAATCAAGCAATCCCCGGGACAGGCTGGAGTACTAACCGCATTACCGACCAGAAACCATTGCGAAAGTGCGAGGTGTTAATCGGATGTCCAGGCACAGGAGGGTTCACAGGATCAATTCGGTGTTTGCTGGTTCATTGATATGACGTTTATTACACATACACCTTTCACTCCCTGAACGAATCTCCTGAGACTCCTGAGGAAGTCGAGGAGCGGTCGTGTTTTTTTCTCGCAATTATATTTAGATGATGCTTCCAGGAATGGTCCTCTGAGAGAGTGGTACACAGATACGTGGTCAGTAGCAGCTAAATAGTTTGACAAAGCCCCAGCTGAGCACCTCACATTCGTGACTGACAGGTAATTTTACAATTATCAGAATGACCTTACCGTCCAAAGCAGACGTTCAGGGATAAAAAAAAAGATTAAACAAAATGGCAACAGAAGCACAATCGTCAAATGATGGTTTTTGGATTTTGTTTGAATTTATTTTTATCCATTACGTAGGTTTTTCATACCACGCACAGATTTTGTCACCAGAGTGTTTACTGTAAGAATCAGTTTCAGAGCTATTTAAATGCTTAGACAACTTGTAATCAAGCACAGCGGACTGTAATCTCAGGGTATCCGAGTCAAATACATTTTCGTGAAGGCAATAGTTTCATCTCCGTCCTTAATTTGATCAATATCTTCCCCGGAATAATCTTTGACAGTGAGATCCCAGAATAAAGCTCCCTGACAACACAAATCAAATACTTTTCCAAATAGTTGTTTTGAAGTGGCAGGAAGGAATAATTGTATTTGCAAATTAATCCCGTCGCTGCAAACAGGTACGTCACGCCATTCTTCAGCTCCTCTCTGAATTTTCTCTGCGTCAGTCCATAGATACACGTGTTGGTGCAGGTACTGACAGAAGACAATATAAAACCCCATTGCTGCAGGATATAGGTCGGTGTACTTAAATGTCTGTCTGTGTAGGAATAATTTTCGACTTGCCAGTTCATTGACTGTACAACATAGGGCATCCAAAATAATATAAAATTAGCTGAAAGAGCGAAAAGCAGGATTATTGACTTACTCCGGTTTGTCACCTCTGGATCATTATGATTTTCGCCGTTTTTCCGAAGTACCTGGCGAACTCTATTTGTCGCTATAATACGTTTGGCGGTTGAAACATTAAAGAGCAGAATTAAACAGATTGGTAGTAACGGTGCTGTGATGCTGTCAAATACCTCGTAGGCTTTCCACACGGGTGACGTGAAGTATTCAGCTACGGGGATACAACGCCATCGATCCACTGCGAAGCAAAATGGAGCGGCCTCGGCATAACACCCTGCAGTCACTGTTGCTATCACTACGGTCGCTGTTCTCTCGGTGCAATATCGGTTCCGCAGCTTCTCACAGCAGATGGCGACGCAGCGATCGAAAGTGAAAGCAACCGTCAACCAAGCGGAACAGTGCAATGTCGCGACAATCAGGACGAGAAGCACAGAACAACCCGGAGTTTTAAGCAAGAAATCAGCAAATAAATAGATAAAGTTTATCCTCTCTAATATAATAACAATGGTGACCACCATCAGATCGGCTGCAGCAATGGCCAGAAGGTAGAGAGTGATGCACTTGGACAGTCCGCATTTCCCGCGGGACAGGATCACGATTACCGTTAGGTTAACTGAAATAGTTATATATAACAATTAAAAAAAAAGATTATTATCAGTTACCGCAGAATGATCAGTGTGACTTTATTTATGTTGAGTGAGTAATAGTCGATCGGGCCATTGTCTGGAGTTAGGATTCAATCATTAGCTAGTTTGATAGTTAGAAGGAAAGTAAGAGAGAAAGTAGCTAATAAACGGGAGGTTTGTTACAATAGGGACGAACATACTCCTTGCTTCAGCAGAAGTTCGTTCTAGAAAGGACAGAGTAATGTGGTAATGTCCGGAGCTTTTGGTTGGTGGACAAGCCCAGTCTTGTTTGCAGAAACCGGCAAATAATTGACAGACAGACTATTCTTAAAATCATAGTTTATTTGCATGGCCGCGTTTTCTCCGCTACCGAGGAGGGATCCACGAGGAAGAGTCATGTTTGGTGATTGAACAACAAATGACAGACACCAAGGCAACTCATCTGCTATATTCAGCTTTGACCTACCTCAGAACTTTCGCCTCATTTCAGTGATTTAATTACAATACTAAAACGGCGTGAAACAATATTATCATTTATTCCTTTAAATAAGACCCCACATCTGATGTTTTACTTTGCACCTAAACGTAAACCAAGTTAATCGTATAGAGACGATTCATTTTAATTTCCTCAGCAGGTGATCACAGCTGACAAATGCTCCACTCAGCGTGGAGAGACATCGAGGAACTGCTCTGATACTCTGGGGTTTAACCAATGGCTGCGAAGTATCGGGTCTTCGGAGTAAACGTGTACAGTGTTGTAGGCGGAATTGTTCCGGGACTGCCCGAGGTCAGAATGTGAGTGATGTATGTCACGGCACAGAGCAGGCTCAGCGGTGAGCGGGCCTTCTGAGTCATTGTTGTCACTGTCAGGATTTTACGTGAGAAAGTATCTTTGCACCCTGTGAAATGAAATCCCTGTGAAGGGTCTTGACGTGAAACGTCGAATATGTATTGCTTACCATAGCTGCTGACTGAACTATATATAAAAAATACATTAAACACCTCAATCATAACCCCATGCAAAATTAAACCGTTAAATTAACACGCAATACACTTATAAACTAAATTAATAACGAAAGTTTCTTTCCATTGTCAAATATCAGGGAAAACCTGCGATGCCCCGAGCGGAAAACAAAGGCATAACACTACCTGGAACGCCGAGTGCTGCAAGCACCGGGCAGTAAATTCTGACGATCTGGTAAGTTGCGGAATATCCTATTTTCTAACTGAAGTGACGATCAGTAGCACAAATTGTCCCAACTGCCTGTACGCACAGATTTGCGGAGTCCTTATACACCACTGGGAACCACGGTTAAGTCAATTGGTGCTCTCATTGGTCACATTAGGCACAACCCACAGAACAAACACGCAGTCTTTAATATCGTTACTCGTGTCCTGTTCTGTCATATTTTGCTCTTCAAGGAAAATAAGAAGGACATCCGTTTGATGTTGACTGGAAGGACTTTCAGTGGAGATGTTTCGAGCACTTTTATTTTTGCAATGCCTGAATTGTGAAACTCACTTTTTATCATGGTATTCTTGTTATTTTTTAAAACAAGTTCTTTCGCCTTCGGCTCCCGATCAGTTTTGATATTGCTAGAAATGAATGGATCAATAAGATAAAGCGAGTTCAATGAAGATGAAACGTGCGCTGCGCTTTCCTGCCTTTTCGGTGGGTTCATTCTTCAGACGGACGCATCAGCTCATTATATTCCCAAAGAGAAATTATCATTGCGTTCAAGGATATCACATCATTGAAACAAGTCCAACTAATTTGAGCACATGCAGATATGCTCCAGATAAGCAGTAATTTATGACAGATACCTCAGATTTACCACCTGCAGGCGATAGAAATCCCTCCTCATCTCTGTTCTAAAGGGACCGCCCTCTGTGCTGTTTCATCAGATAGTGAAAGAGGTGCGCGGTATGTTTGCCTTCACCAGAGGGGCATTGGAGGAATTGGAATATCATGCTATACCTGTAGAAACTATTCACTGGGTTGCACTTGGATCACCGTGTGCAGTTCTAATCACCATACTGTGTGAAGGATGCAATTAAGCTGTAGGTGCTGCAGATTATTCGCATGGACGTTGACTGGACTGGAGGGATTGACAATAGATTGGCCAGGCTTGAATTGTTTTCCCCGGTGGTTCGTCGGCTGAAGAGCGACCTGGTATAATTTTATAAAACATGAGAGAAAAGGGATAAAAATGTCCAGTGCTGAAATTCACAGCTATAACGTGAGAGAGAGGTTAAGTTGGAAAATGTGCAAGGTGAGATTATTTCTTTCCGGTGAGAGCTGTCTCTGGGAAGCCTGCTCCGCCATGGGGAGTGCCGGAAGCATTTACGATAGAGCTGTTTGAGGGGTTTCAGAAAGGATCATGTAAGGACATGGATCACACACTCAAAAACATGAGATTTCTATTATTTGACGTTGTGTTCAGCAGAGACATCATGAGTTATACTGCTATTTAAAGTTATGTGGCATGGTGGTCGGATCCAATGATACAGATCAGCAGATATCATTCCACGGACGGTAGAGGCAAGGTCGAGTAATGTTGAAAGGAAGACCCATTCTGCACAGGGCAATGATGGGACAGAGGTGGTGAAATAATTATTTATGTCGTGATAGAGGACAGAGCGGATTTACAACATCAACCACTCCGCTGTGTAGATAAGACATGGTCAAACTATTCCACACTGTGAAATCGCAGCCCATCAAAACCACACTCTGTCCACCGGAGACAGGGAGTTTTCAACACGAGGAGAACACAGATCTGCATAAACAAGTTTCTGGATGAACAGATTCGGCCCAGTAAAACACCAACTCCATACATCAAGGAGACGGACATGTAGAAACCAAACAGACGCATGAAAACCACGTACATATGTAAACCATGTAGACACAGACTTCTGCAACATCAGTAAGGTGGGGAGTTGCAGATACATCCCTGGTATAAGCCCGGAGCTACCCTCCACCCACTGGCACCGCCCCCACACTCCGACCAGCGAGACACACACAGCACACTCTGCAAGAAGAGTCAGGATCTATCTATAAAGAAAATAAACCGTAAAAATCAAGTCCTTCACGAATGGGACACCAAATATACTGTGTATAATTTTACGCGATATCCAGTCAATACTCTGACCTGCACCCAGTCGGCACTTTAGTGCAAAGTTAGAGCCGAACACTTCGAGGACACAGGAATAGGTGAAACACTAACACTAGACTGTAATTCACTGTTAGGAGCAATCACCTTCCTCCCACTGGTATATTTCCGGATGTACAGGCGTGAGCTCATGAAGCGGAACCTCTGACATGACCTCAAATTCACTAAAAGGCATACTTCAAGTCTCCACATGAGATGTCGGGGTATTAAACCCGTCAGATATATTGCGTTTGTGTTTCAGGATGGATTGAAGGCGATCATACTTCCGATAAAAGAGAGCTGGAATAATTTTTACAGCTGGAGAGATGCCATTTGTGGTGTGCCACAGGGATCATTTATGGCCTCCTCTATGGCACAGAGAACAGGTTGCATTGTTCATACAATGTTGCATTGAGGTGGAAGACATGAATATGGAACGTAACACACGCAAAACGTTGGAACTATTCCGCAGGTTCAGACAGTATCTATGGAGAGGCAAAAATAGTAAAGGTTCCGGCCGAAACCTGCATCAGGATGATCCAGCCCTGGTGCAGGTTCCACCCCCTGTACTTAGGGAAAAGGAAGGTACAATATCGGTGATCCTTCAGAGGAACCCAGCTATGTTCTATGGTCAGGAGGCTTGCGTGTTTCAGTGTCTCGGAGAACTATGTTGGCTGTAGTTAGGGACTTGTGCTTTGCCTCAGTATCGTCACCCATGCCAAACGGGTCAAATAGTGGAGGCCAGACTAAGAATGGTCCACCTGTCCTCCAAGGTTGGGAGTTCAGCTCAGGTGAACGAACCATTACCGGTCAAAATTAGAGAAAAGGGGATGAAGAATCCTTCTTTCCCTGTGTGCGACCGAGGTCAGACAAAGATGGAGGACCGCAATTGCTTCTATAAGCGACAGCAGCATAATAGGCGGTAAGTTATAACTTTGATAGACAGGTACTGGGGGCATCACATATAATAACTAGAGACACAGGAACAGGAGGCAGACCGTGCATGGAAGGACATAAAATCAACATACAGGCTGCAGCAGCTTATTTTCATTTCCTTTGGACTCCATACCCTTTTACCTTACCGATCTAACCTTGATCTCTTAGCATCTGATATTATGCCTCTTAGTCCTAGCAGAATGGCACCTGCTCGCGACCCTATCTATGACTCTCATAATCTTATAAAATAGGATCAGACATTTTCCTCAGCCTTCATTGCTCTAGAGAAAACAAGTCAGTTTACTCAATGTAACATCGAAACACAGAAACATAGAAAACGTACAGCACAAAACAGACCCTTTGGCCCACAAAGCTGTGCCGAACATGTCTCTAGGCTTTGCACATAGTCCTCTATTTTTCTAAGCTCCGTGTAGCCATCCAAGAGTCTCTTTAAAGACACTATTGTATCCACCCCCACCACCGCCGCCGGCAGCCCATTGCACGCACTCACCACCACTCTGCGTAAAACACTTACCCCTGACATCTCCTCTGTACCTAATTCCAACACCTAAAAACTGTGCCCTCTCGTGCTAACCAATTCAGCCCTGTGGAAAAGCCTCTGACTATCCAGACGATCAATGCCTCTCATTATCTTGTACACCTCTATCAAGTCACCTCTCATCCTCCGTCGTTCCAAGGAGAAAAGGCTGAGTTCGCTCAACCTGTTCTCATAAGGCATGCTCCCCAATCCCAGCAACATCCTTATAAATGTCCTCTGTACCCTTTCTATGTTTTCCACATCCTTCCTGTAGTCAGGCGACCAGAATTGAGCACAGTGCTACAAATGTGGTCTGACCAGAGTTCTACATAGCTGCAACATTACTTCTCGGCTCTTAAACTCAACTCCACGATTGATGAAGACCAATCATCAATGCCTTCTTAATCACAGAGTCAACCTGCGTAGCAGCCTTGAGTGTCGTATGGACTCGGACCCCAAGATCCCTCTGATCCTCCACGCTGCCAAGAGTTTTAACTCTTATGAGCCCTCCACATTTTCGACAGCACACCCAAACTTTGCGTCATCAGCAAATTTTCTAAACCAGCCCTCCACTTCCTCATCCAGATCATTTATAAAAACACAAAGAGTAGGGGTCCCAGAACAGATCCCTGAGGCACACCACTGGACACCGGCTTCCATGCAGGATATGACCTGTCTATTACCACTCTTTGCCTTCTGTGGGCAAGCCAGTTCTGGATCCACAAAGCAATGTCCCCTTGAATCCCATGCCTCCTTCCTTTCTTAATAAGCCTTGCATGGGGTACCTAATCAAATGCCTTGCTAAAATCCATATACACTACATCTACGGCTCTACCTTCATCAATGTGCTTAGTCACATCCTTAAAAAATTAAATCAGACTCGTAAGGCACAACCTGCCCTTGACAAAGCCATGCTCGTAAAGCCATCCTAGTCATATTAAGCCTCTTCAAATGTTCATAAATCCTGCCTCTCGGGATCTTCTCCATCGACTTACCAACCACTGAAGTAAGACTCTCTGGTCTATAATTTCCTGGGCTATTTCTACTCCCTTTCTTGAATAAAGTAAGAACATTCGCAATCCTCCAATCCTCTGGAACCTCTCCCGTCCCCATTGTTGATGCCAAAATCATCGCCAGAGGCACAGCAATCTCCGCCTCCGCCTGCCACAGTAGCCTAGGGTATATCTCATCCGAGCCCGGTGAATTATACAACTTGATGCTTTCCAAAGCTCCAGCACATCCGCTTTCTTAATATCTGCATGTTCAAGCTTTTTAATCTGCTGCAAGTCGTCACTATTATCAGCAAAAGTCTTTTCCATAGTGAATACTGAATTGAAGTTTTCATTAAGTACCTCAACTGTTTCTTCCGGCTCCATACACACTTTCCACTGTCACATTTGATAGGTCCTATTCTTTCACGTCTTATCCTCTTGCTCTTCACATAGTTGTAGAATGTCTTGGGGGTTTCCTTAATTCTGCCCGCCAAGGCCATCTTATGGCCCCTTCCGGTTCCCCTAATTGCCTTCTTAACCTCCTTATGAGGAAGAGGAGGAAATTGCACTGTAAGAAATGTTAATCTGCAAGATTAACAAGGAGGGAACTGTGGAAGAAAAATAGTAAGACATTGTGACAAACGTTAGGGGTTAATGACCTTCTTCCGGTATGTGAATTCAAAGTCCGTAATCACTTATTCGCGACTAAAGTGCACTGTGTGACTGAAATGTGCTTTGCAGACGGGATGGGAAATTAACTATGTCTCTGCTTCCTTGTTCTAAGAATCATCACATGTCTGCGCTTTGGAAAGCCTGATACACTGTCCTGAGAACCAACACTTAAAAAGTGCATAACCGCTCAAGTCATATAGTGCAACTTCGCTGTTCTAACGAGTTGTTGTTGAAGATCACTCCTTTTTCAGATTTAAGTGCTTCTTGTCACGAACACCTGGGGTGTAATACTTTGTTTCGCAGAGCTGCAGAGCACCGCTTTAGGAGCCTGGGATTTCCATGATATCCTGTAATAAATCCCTTTAGTCTGAATCAATTCTCTGTGTCGGCCTGATCTATTCCGTCTGCTGCTTCTGAGATTGTTTTCCACACCACAGATGGAATGCACTCCAAGGTTCTAAAATAGATAACTAAAGAGATTTTGGAGGCAGTAGTAATGGTCTTTCAAGAAACGCTAGATTCTGGAAAGTCTCCGGAGGGCTGGAAAACTGCCAATGGCACTCCACACTTTAAGAAGGAAGGTATCTAGAAGAATGGAATTATAGGTCTGTTAACCTGTCCCCAGTGTTTGGAAAGATGCTGCGTTGAAGCCTCCAATTAATGATGAGTTTTCGAAGTACTTGGAGGCACATGATAACATAGGCATGGTATTTCATGGTATTTTAAAGGAGAAATCTTGTCTGAGAAATACTTTGGAATTCCTGAGGTAATAAACAATAGGCAATAGGTGCAGAAGTAGACCATTCGGCCCTTCGAGCCTGCACCGCCATTCTGAGATCATGTCTGATCATCTAACATCAATACCTGGTTCCTGCCTTGTCCCCATATCCCTTGATTCCCCTATCCATAAGATACCTATCTAGCTCCTTCGTGAAAGCATCCAGAGAATTGGCTCCACTGCCTTCCGAGGCAGTGCATTCCAGACCCCCACAACTCTGTGGGAGAAGAAGTTTTTCCTTAACTCTGTCCAAAATGACCTACCCCTTATTCTCAAACCACGCCCTCTGGTACTGGACTCTCCCAGCATCTGGAACATATTTCCTGCCTCTATCTTGTCCAATCCCTTAATAATCTTATATGTTGCAATCAGATCCCCTCTCAATCTCCTTAATTCCAGCGTGTACAAGCCCAGTCTCTCTAACCTCTCTGCGTAAGACAGTGCGGGCATCCCAGGAATTAACCTTGTGAATCTACGCTGCACTTCCTCTACAGCCAGGATGTCCTTCCTTAACCCTGGAGACCAAAACTGTACACAACACTCCAGGTGTGTTCTCACCAGGGCCCTGTACAAATGCAAGAGGATTTCCTTGCTCTTGTACTCAATTCCCTTTGTAATAAAGGCCAACATTTCATTAGCCTTCTTCACTGCCTGCTGCACTTGCTCATTCACCTTCAGTGACTGATGAACAAGGACTCCTGGATCTCTTTGTAATAGCAAGCAGGATAGACAGAAGCGAATCAATGGATGCTGTTCATTTGCGTTTTCACAAGGCGGCACCCCTTGCGGCTGCTTGACAAATAAGAGCCCATGGCTTTACAGGAAAAGTACGAACACGGATAAAATATTGGCTGATTGGCAGAAGGCAATGAGAGAAAATATATTGGGCGTTTTCTGCTTGGCTGCCTGTCACTTGTGTCTGCCGCAGAGATCACGTTTGGACCGTTTCATTTCACGTTTTATGTCTTGATTTGGATGAAGGATTCGATGAATTTTTGGCTTGGTTTGCGGATGATACAGTGATAGGTGAGTGGCAGTCAGTACCGAAACGAGCCTCCTGTAGAAAGACTTAAACAGATTAAGAGTATGGACAGGGAAATGCTAGATGGAATACAGTGTAAGGAAATGTATGATTATGCACCTTGCTGGAAAGATAGACTGTAGACTGTTTTCTAATCCCTGGAAAGATATTGTTGCCCATCGGTTTCAGCTTCAAACGTTCCCTTTGCTACAGGTCGTACATTCCGCAGAGGAGATCCCAATAATCCATAAATCTGTCACCTGTCCGCTGTACCCGCACGTCAGGGCACATATTCACCTACCAGATCATCCTTTTCTTATTCTCACTAGCAGGTGGTACAGACAGCAATCTGTGGAGATCCCGTTTTCAGCTTTCTACCCAGCTACCTAAAATCTCTCTTCAGGACCTCCTTACCCTCTCTACCTATGTGGTTGGTACCAATATGTACCAATACTTTTGGCCGCTCTTTCTCACCTTTGGAAATGCCATGGGCCAATTCCGATACATCCCTGATGCTGGCATCTGGGAAGCAACATACCATAAGGGTGAACTTATCGCACCCACATAATGTGCTCCTTTGACTCTGACATATCCTGTCACCACTGCAGTCCTCTTCACCTCTCTTCTTTTCTGAACCACTGCACCAGACTCAGTGTCAAATACGCGGTCACTACGACTCTCCTGGAATATCGTCCCATTCAACAGTCATATCTGAAGTTTTATACTTATTGAGGGGCACAGCCACAGGTGTATTCTGCACTGGTTATGCATCACCCTTCTTTCTCCAGACAGTCATCCAGCTTCCAGTCTTTTGCAAACCAATGGTAACTAACTCCCTATCGTTCCAATCTATCATCACCTCATTCTCCCATGCAAGTTGAAGATTAACAAGCTACAGCCCCACTTCCTTAATACATTATCTCAGGAACTGCAGCTCGGTGTACCTTTGGCAAATGTGTGTGTGTTTTTTTCCCATAGAGTTTGAAGGTCTTCCAGATTTCCCACGTTCCACATAGAGTATAGAACATTGCCCGACGAACCATTTTCACGAGACGACTCTGCCCGAACAGACGTGGAATGGGTAATTAAGAACAAAATGAGAAATGTGCCAGATAGTTTACCTCACTCAGCTTTGTTAAGCCAAAGCCACTTCTAACACTGGCGCACTCAACAGAATGGCCACTCAGAGTGCATTTACGTTATTTTTATTCGCATGTTTTCACGATCCATCTCGGTGATTAGTCGCAGCCCAACTGCGAGAAACTGCTCCGAAGTTCTGCCTTTGAAACCTTGATCGCGAAACTGACTGCTATTGTAGAGGGTCCAGAAGAGAATGATCCGGAGAATGATGGGATTAACATATGAGCAGTGTTTCATGACTCTGGACCTGCATTCGCCGGAATTTCGAAGAATGAGAGGCGATCTTATTTAAACCTATTGATTATTCAAAGGTCTATATAGAGTATGTGGAGAGGATATTTCCTATGGTGGGGGAGTCGAATACCAGAGGGCACTGTCTCAGAATAGACGGATGACCCTTCAGAACATGAGGAAGGAGAAAATTCGGCAGCCAGCGAATAGTTAATCATCTGTGATATTCAGTGCAACAGGGAGCTGTACAGGCCAAGTCATTGGGCACATTTACGGCGGAAGTTCATAGATTCCTGATGAATGAGGGTGGCAAAAGTTACGGGGGAAAGGCAGCATAGTGGATTTGCGATGGAAGAAGTGGTAAAGCATATTTGATGGGCTGCATGCCCATTTCCTTGGCAATGCTATAAGAAAGACAATACAGGAAACCTCAGGACTCACACAACCAGGTTCAGAAACCGTTATTATCCCACAATCATCAGGCTCCTAATCCAGAGGGGATATCGTCTCTCAACTTCATTCACCCCATCATTTAATGGCTTCCATAACCAATGGACTCACATTGAAGGACTCTTCATCTTCATTGTGTGTGTGTGTGTGTGTGTGTGTGTGTGTGTGTGTGTGTGTGTGTGTGTGTGTGTGTGTGTGTGTGTGTGCGTTGTATTTGCACATATTGTTGTTTTTACACACTAGTTGTTTGTCCTTCATTCAGTCATTCATTCATTCTCTGCTGGGTATTGGATTTATTGGGTATGCCCACGAGAGAATGAATCTCCGGGATGTACGTACGTGGTGGCATGTATGCACTATGATAATACATAGTGAACTTTGAACTTTGAATGACCTGATTCTGCTCCTCTGTCTTATAGTCTTATGCTAGTAGTAAAAATGGCCCAATTTCCTCCTGCCTCCAGATTGTTGATGCTCAGGACCACAGCTGGTAGGTGCAGCACACGGATGTTTCTGGATGTTGTGCTTGAAGAGAACGTAACCTCCGCTTTCTTCCAAGGGTGCGTGGTGAGGGCAAATGTTTCTGGGCCTTAATCATGGTCGGCAATGTGGAGTCATAGTGGTCCACCAAGATGGAGAAGCTGATGATATTTGCGGATCAAGCTGGGAACGCTGCGAACTCCACGAGACTGACAGCAAGCGGAAGACTTGACAGAGAAGTTTCATGAGGACTGCGTGTGGTAACTTTATGAAAATTTGATAAGGCCACATCTGGAGTATTGCAGACAGTTCTGGTCGCCCTTCTATAGGAAGGATGTTGAGACTTTAGAGAGTGCAGAAGAGGTTTACAAGGATGCCGCCTGGTTTAGAGGGCATGTGTTCCATTGAAAGGTAGGTCACACTTGAGCTGAAACGGTGGAAGCTGAGGGCAGAAAGGATAAAGGTTTATGTTATTACACGAGTCATAAATAGAGTAGACATGGAGTTTCTGTTTCCCAGGGTGGATATGTCGAATACCAGAGGGAATCCATTGGAGTTCAGATGGGTTAAGTTCAAAGGGGCGTCAAGGATAATTTTTCTTTCACTCATATGGTCGTGGATGCCAGGAATACGCTGCTTGCTATGGCGTCAGAGAAACATAAACTGGGGTCTTTTAAGAGACGCTTAGATAGGCACATTAATGTGAGGAGGTTTGGCGGATATATGCTTTTGATTTGCTTTTTAGATGTATCGGCGCAACATTGTTGGCCAAATGAACTGCTCCTGAGCTGCACTGTTCCATGTCTGTGTTCTATAACGGCGGGACAGGAGGGCCTATGTTATGAGAGACAGTATAGTTTGGAACTAGTTTTCTTGGAGCACTAAAGCCTGAGATTGATAAAATCATCAACTCATGTTGTAGTTGCATATGATAGCTTCGTGTGTGAGGAGCGTGTGACGGTTCTGAGCCTGTAATCGCTGGAGTTGAGAGCAACGAAGTTAGATCTCATAAGAATCTTTCAAACAATGAAAGACCAAGAGGGAGTGGACTTAGAGAGGAAGTTTCCTATAATAAGTAAGCCGAGAGCTAAAGGGCTCGGCCTCAGAATACAAGGAAACACGGTAGTTTTTCGTAAATAAAACAAATTGAAGCATTTTATTGAAGTTCAAAACCTTAACGCAAAAGCGTGGTAAATGTACTCACGTAATCGCGCCCTCATGCCAGATCCCATTGAGAAGTGAAAGCCGAGATCAATGTCGGTGATTTTGTATATTTCTGCCAGTTCGGTTTCACGACACACCCACCGCCCCTGCTGCACAGATGTCAGTAAAACCGGCATAGTGAGCCTTTCTGGAGCTCAGACGTGCATCCTTTGTGATCGGAAAGACAGGCAGAACATTTCACATGACTTAGATAACAGGGATGCCGCTGAGTGGCAAAGCGAACGCAAGTTTCGCACGTATGAATTCCAGGCTTCAATCCTCTACGGTGGTGACTGTGAATTTTGTAAAATGGATGAAAAATCTCACATGAATCCCTACTGCCCGCCTGTCCACCGTCCCAAGTGCCAGAGTTAAAATACAGACCAAAGCTCCCCGCGTTTCAGGGAGAGGCGAAACAACAGCAATACGCCAGCACTCACTGCCTGTCACTAACTGGTCCGGCTGTAATGACCTGAAGATGACAGCCGCAGTTGAGTTGGTAAATCCCCTTAGAGGAATTGTTGCATTTCAGATATCTGCTTGCAGTGCGGAAACCAAATTGTCATCTCTTGTGCATTGAAGCTGGGGGTTCCGTTTCACAGCGAGATCTGGTTAACGGCTGATCTAACACTGATGGAATTTTGACATTTATTCAATCGTGGAGACTAGATTATGAAGTTAGTAGGTCTTCGCATTGAATGTAGTGACTGCCTGGTGTGGGTGAAAACATTGTTACTTGTCACATGTTGGAATGAGAACGGGCAAAAGAATTAAAATGGTCGACCAGTGGGAAATCTTGCACATTACGAATAGAGAGAATGAGCTCGACTAAACGGTCCTCCAATCTCTGCCGGCTCTCGTCGATGTAGAAATTGCTGTATCGGGACTACCTGATACAGGAAATGACGATGTTGCTTCATTTGGAAGCACTGTTTGAGGGTCTGAATGGTGCGTGGGAGGATGTGAATGGGCAGGTTTAGTGCTTCCTTCGCTGGCAGAGCTGTGTCAAGAGGGAAGTCGTTGCGAATGAACGAATTGTCAAATGAATCACGCAGAGAGTGCTGACGGCAGAAAGCGCGGAGCGGTGAGGGGTAAAGTCGCAATTAGTGCTTGGATCCCATTGAAGCTGGCGGGTGAGATGAACAATGAGGTGCTGTAAGTGGAGGCGCATGGACTGGAGGGATAAGGACAAGAAAAACTGTATCCCAGTTTGGGAGGCCGGAAAGGGTGTTGAGATGCCGCGAAACTGATGATATGTGAATGAGGGCAGCATCAATGGTAGAGGAAACATCACCCCATTCTTTGAAGAAAGATCCGAAGGGAGCGAGGGTGGAATGGACAACACAATAGTGTTGTTCATAAATGACAACACATCCATAAATGGCAAGTCCAAGTCCATAAATGACAAATAATTCCCTGCAATATTCAATGAGACAATAAGTCCTGGTGCTGAATGTTCCTCTGGCAAGCTGAAAATGGGGTCGTCGTCTCCGGCCAGAATGTACGAACCCAAAAGTAATCGTGGAAAATATTCGCTCATGGAGCAAGTGTATGTCGATTAAACGTCCGTTCAATTCAACGCAAAACATTGGAGTGGTCCTCTGCGCTCTCCTGTACCCGGACATTCGATTAACATTTCGCCATTTCGCAACGGTTTCGAGTTTGGAATACGGGTAGACTCCTAGTCTGTCAGGTGGTCGCACGATTAGTCCTGTTACTTTCCATGGTGCATACATCAAAAGGGATTTGTGGAAGGTAGGTACTGCACCTGGATCAGTTGGTGTACACCCAGGGTTCAGAAAGATGTGGGTGAAGAGATTGTGGAAGCATTACTAATGATCGTTCAGGAATCATTAGATTTTGGAATGGTCCGGAAGACTGGGAACTTTCAAATAGCATTTTAATCTTCGACAAGGGGAAAAGGCAAATAAACGGAACTATAGACCAATTAGTCTGACGTGAGTTGTTGGGAAGATGTTGCAGTAGATTATTTTTCTAATATAAGCCCCACCTGTGATAGATGCAACGCTGAGGTGGCTGCTCTGACTCATATGTTTTGGTCCTGTGCAAAGTTAAATAATTTTTGGAGAGATGTTTTTAGAACGTTATCAAAAGTCATAAGTGTGGACATACAACCTAATTCACTTACGGCAATCTTTGGGATTATTTCAAAAGAAGCAGGAAGTGTTCCTGCTTCCGCTCAACATGTGATAGCCTTTTCAAATTTATTGGCTAGGAGAGCTACTTTGTTACACTGGAAAGATTCTAATCCACCTACTGCTTTTCTCTGGCTCTCCTCCATTATGTCCGGTTTAAGTTTGGAGAAAATTAGAAGTCGGACGTTTGATACATCTTTTAAATTTGAGCAAACTTGGCGACCTTTTATTCAATATTTTCATATGATCGATTTTTTTTTCTTTCTCTATTTTTTTGGTAAATTTTACTTCTTTTTAAAAAAGTTGTTCCCTCTTTCTCCGCGAATGTTCAGAGCTGACCAGAAGGATGTTTTCTTTTTTCTTTTGTAATTTTATCCTCAAGTGGACCGCTCGGTCCCTTTTTTTTGTTTTCGATTAGATTAGTGTGGTTTTTTTCTCTTTATAAAATTTCCCAGTCTTTATTTTGTATGAATTGCCAACAGGAGTTGTGGTTTTTCGTTTATATACAATAACCTAATGTTATATTTATATGATTTTGACAGTATATACCCCTTTCGTTGTTTGTATGTTTATTGCATTATGTATCAAAGGAAGCAAAGAGTTAGAATACAGAGAGCTTCTTTTTGGTTCGCTGCCGGTGATTAGTGGGGTTCCACAGGGTTCTTCGCTGGGTCCGATTTCTGTACGTTACATGTCAATGATTTGGATGATGGAATTGATGGCTTTGTTGGAATGTCTGCAGACGATATGTAGACAAATGGTGAGACAGGTAGTTTTGAGGAAGTAGAAAGGCTTCAGAGGCACAGACAGATTAAGAGAATAGGCGAAATGACAGGTGTAATATAGTCCGGGGAAATGTATGGTCATGGTCTCTGGTGGAAGAAATAAGAGGGTTAACATATTACTAAATTAAATGAAAATACTAAAAATAAAACGGAGGCGCAGATGGACTCCGGAATCGTATTGCAGGATTCCCTGAAGGTTAACTTGCAGGCTGAGTCTGGGATGAGAAAAGCAAATGCATTCATCACACCAGCACTGAAAAAAAATAAAAGCAACCATGTGATGTTGAGACGTTGTAAGGTACTGGCGAGGCTTCACGGAGAATTGTGAACAACTTTGGACTCCTTAGCTAAGAATTAATGTGCTGAAACGGGAGCAAGTTCAAAGCAGATTCACAAAAATGATTCCAGAAGTGAATGGCTTGCCAAATGGAAAGCGTTTGACGATTCACCGGGTGCATTCACGATTCACTGAAATTCAGAATAGTCATAGCTGCGAGGGGTGTCTAATTGAAACACATCCAGTGTCGAATTGCGAAAGACGCTCACGCAGATATTCTGGAGAGGATGGTTCCAATGGTGGGAGAGTCTGTATATTTAAAAGGGAGGCTGATAAATTCTAGGATTGTCAGGGCATGAATAATACAGTGAGAAGGCAGCAGATTGGGGCCAAGAGGACAATTGCTTCAGCCATAATGAAATGCCAGAACAGAGTAGATGAGCCAATATCAGCCTAATTATGCGCCTATATCTTATCGTCTTATGGTCTTGTGAACAGGTTCAGAGGAGCACACTTCTACCGTTAATTACCAAAACGTAACAGCAGACGAGAATATCGCATTAATTTACATCAAAGGCATCAGTATTCCTTAAATGCAGTTCAAAGCCCCTGTTGATCTCTTCACTGGAAAGCCTCAAATAACCTGTGCTACTATTCTATTCCCAACCATTGTTACTGTGAGGTGTCTAACAACCAAGTAATTCTACAATTATTATATTGATGTTACCTTGTAACGTTGACATGCAGAGGTAGCAAAATGAAACAGAAATCAAACAGGGGAAAAATGATAATTTTTGAGAAATACAACTATTTATTTTGATATATGACGTATGCTTATAATAACATGCGGAGATTTTGTCTACAGTGTGTTGACTGAATGAATCAGAATGTGGCCCTCAACAGCTCTCCATAATCGGATGACGGCACAGGTAATGGAGAGACTGATATTTTTTTTTTCATACTTGAGAATCTAATTATAGTTCCTTAAAAGAGTTTATCTAATTGCTTCCACGTAGAATGAAATTATGTTAAAACTGCATTGACAAATAGGTCATGAATGCATTTCATCAATATGAATTTGAAAACAATGCCCGGACAATATGATCCAGACATTTAAAAAATGAAGTGCATAGAGAAGAGCAGCGTGCTGGTCAGAGGTGGGGAAAAAGAGGATCGGCCATGATTGAATGGCGGAACAGACACGATGGACCAGATGGCCTAATTCTGCTACTGTGCCTTATGGTCTTACAAGGAAAGTGCAAAGTGAAGCACCTAACGAACGCCATGATTGTTGTAAAAGACAGTAATACCATAAGACCTAGGTGCAGAATTGAGCTATTTGGCCCATCTATTCTCCTCTGCCTTTACATCAAGGGAGATCCATTTTCCTCTCATCCCCAATCACATGCCTTCCCCCCATTATCCGTCCATGCATTGACTGATCAAGAATCTGCCCACCTCCGCCTTAAATATACTGTTGCAGTAAGTTCTGCATATTCACCGCTCTCTGGATGACGAAAACCCTCCTTATCTGCTTTTTAAAGGAAACTCTTCTATCCTGTGGCTGTGTTCTCGCGTCTCAGATTCTCCCACTACTGGAAACATCCTCTTCACACCCACTCCAGCAAGTCCCATCATCATCGGAAAGTTTCAATTAGGTCACACCCCACCTGAATTCGGGTGAATACAGGCCCAAAACCATCAAACGCTACTCAGATGACAAGCCATTCAAAGCTGGGAACCTTCTTACTGAACATTCTTTGAACCCTCATCATTTTCAGCACAAACGTTCTGAGATAAGGGCACCATAGCTGCCCACAATACCCTGAGTGAGCCGTCACCAGTGCTTTATAAAGTCTCAACATTACCTCCTTGCTTTTACTTTCTAGTCACTCGCTATGAATGCGGACGTCGTATTTGCCTTCCTCGCCACAGATTCAGCCCGCAAATTAACTTTTAAGAAATCTGCACATGTATTCCCAACCGCCTTTGCGTCTCATATTATCCATTTTCTCCACATTTACGAAACTGGCAACCCTTTTATTTCTTCAGCTGAATTCGTGGCCATACAGATCAGGACACTATACTCTATCTGCCACTTTTCTGCCCATTTCCTCATGTTCTGATGTCCTTCTGTGGCCTCTCCACTTTCTCAAAACTATCTGCCCCTCCAGCTATCTTCGCATTTTGAGCAAATTCTGCAACAAATCCATCAATTCCATCAACCAATTCATTGACATATAACGCAAACCGAATCTCTGTCAACACGGGCTCCTCGGGCACATAACTAATCACCTGCAGCCAACCAGAAAAGGCTCGTTTTACTGGCACTTTCCGCCTGCTGATGCCCAGCCTCTACTTTATTCATTCCGGGGTCTATCCTGTAACACCACGAGCTTGTAGCCTGTTAAGCAGCATCATGCATGGCACCTTTTCAAAGGCATTCTGAAAATCCATGCATACAACATCTATCAATCCTCTTTTGTGTATCCTGTCTGTTATTTCTTTAAAGAATTCCAACATATCTGTGAAATGAGAGTGTCATTTCCTTTGCCTGTCTGCCTTCTTGAAGAATGGGGTGACATTTGCAATTTTTCAGTCGTCCGAAAACATTCGAGAATCTGGTAATACTTGAAAGATCATAACTAATACCTCCACAATTTCTTCATCCACTTCTGTCAGAAGACCGGGGCGAACACCCTCTGGTCGAGCTGTCTCAACTACATTTAGACCTTTCGGTTCACCAAGTTTCTTCTCCCAAACAATTTTAACTTCACACTTTTCTTGACCACTAAAATACCGGAACTTCAAGGATACATTGGAGACTTATGCAAAATACAAATTCAGTTCATCCACATTTTCTTCCCCCCCCCACCATTTCCTACTCTCCACCATCGTTACATAGCTGACTTTAGAGTCTCCTTCACCAACTTCAGGGTGAATGGGATCAAAATCGCCTTAAGTTCTTTTATAAAACCCTTCTCATTGCATAACACCCACGCCAGAAGAGCTGATCCCCCAGTGGGCTTATCCACAAGCTGCGCTCAAAAGCCAACTAGTAGTCTTTCTCAAAAATCTCCCTTTCGGAACCCAGCATCAGCCCGATTTTCTCATTCGACCTGCCTTTTGAAATCCTGCTGACTGTTGTAACGTTGCACAATTGGCGTGCATTTTCCATATCCTTAATACTGTATATACATCCTTACCACGGTTTGGGATCTGTTTATAACTCCCATCAGGGTATGTTTACTCTTGCTGTCCCTTTGCTGGACCCACTATGACGCAACACCTTCGTCCCCTCTTTCCAATGATTTTATTTTATTTTCACCAACAGAGCAATACCACCTACTCTGTGATCCTGCGTGTCTTTTCGATACAACGTGTATCCTTGGACATTAAGCTCCCAGCTCTTAACGCACTTCAGCCATTATTCATTGACTAAGACAACATGTATGATAATCGATAACTGTGCTGCAAGTCCGTCTACCTCATTCCGTATACTGCACACTTTCAAATGCAGCGCCCTCCGTCCTGCCGTCTCCCTTTTCGACTTTGATCCTCTTTTGCATTACAAACTATCCTTTTGATTGCAGTTTTGCCCCAGATCTCTCTCTGCCTGCTAGGAGTCCCTCTACACATTTCCTCTGTTTGCAAACGAACTAACACATCTTCAGCACTGTCACTGTCGTTCTCAACCCCTTGCTAAATTAGCGTAAAACCACCCGAACAACTATAGTGGTGGACTTTAGGAGATCTAGGCCTTATATGGAGCCAGTGATCATTAATGGAGAATGTGTGGAGCAGACTAAGACCTACAAGTATCTGGGAGTACAGTTAGACGAGAAGCTAGACTGGACTGCCAACACAGATGCCTTGTGCAGGAAGGCACAGAGTCGACTGTACTTTCTTAGAAGGTTGGCGTCATTCAATGTCTGTAGTGAGATGCTGAAGATGTTCTATAGGTCAGTTGTGGAGAGCGCCCTCTTCTTTGTGGTGGCGTGTTGGGGAGGAAGCATTAAGAAGAGGGACGCCTCACGTCTTAATAAGCTGGTAAGGAAGGCGGGCTCTGTCGTGGACAAAGTACTGGAGAGTTTAACATCGGTAGCTGAGCGAAGGGCGCTGAGTAGGCTACGGTCAATTATGGAAAACTCTGAACATCCTCTACATAGCACCATCCAGAGACAGAGAAGCAGTTTCAGCGACAGGTTACTATCGATGCAATGCTCCTCAGACAGGATGAAGAGGTCAATACTCCCCAATGCCATTAGGCTTTACAATTCAACCGCCAGGACTTAAGAACTTTTTAAAAGCTATTATTAATGCTTTTTGAGATAGTGATTTAGATGCATATCATATTTTTTTTTACTGAGTTAAGTATTGTATGTAATTAGTTTTGCTACAACAAGTGTATGGGACATTGGAAAAAAAGTTGAATTTCCCCATGGGGATGAATAAAGTATCTATCTATCTATCTATCTATCTATATGCGCCTCCACCACCGTTGCCGGCAGCCTCATTCCACGCACTCACCACTCTCTGCGTAAAGAAAAAACTTACCCCGACATCTCCATTGTATATACTTCCAAGCACCTTAAAACTGAACTGTCTTCTGCGAGCCATTTCCGCTCTTGTGAAAAAAAACCTCTAACTATCCAAACGATCAATGCCTCTCATCAGCTTGTACACATAATGCGAGTTTCTCGTCTGCTATTACATATTGGCAATGAATGCTAGAAATATGCTCCTATGAACTTACTTTCACGACCATAACACCATGAGAAGTAGGTGCAGAATTTAGCATTTTCGATATCGAGTCTTGTCCGGCATTTCATCATGGCTGATCCAACTTTCCCCCCTGCTCCACTCTCCTGCCTTCTCACCATATTATTCATGCCCGGACAAATCAACGAATGTATCAAACTGCCATTCTCTCCCGATATAGGAAAGATCCTTTACAGATCTACTACAACAAGGCCTTTCACCATTCGATAGGTTTCATTCGGTCCCCCAGTACTCTGCTTAATTCCAGAGACTGTTTTTTTTAAACTTTTTTTATTTTGTTTTCAAATAGTTACAGAATAAAAGTGTGTGAAAAAGAAAATATGTTTACCCATCCCCCCTCCCCTTAACCCCTCCCCCTAACATCCCTATTGAAAAAAAAGAAGAAAGAAAGAAAGAAAGAAAGAAAGAAAGAAAGAAAGAAAGAAAAAAAAAGGAATGCCTGGATATTGGAAGATCCCCACATGCTCCATGGAGTTCGTAATAACTTTAGTATATATATTTATTTATTTCCCCAAGTAA
Organism: Hemitrygon akajei; assembly: GCF_048418815.1. NCBI lineage: Eukaryota > Metazoa > Chordata > Chondrichthyes > Myliobatiformes > Dasyatidae > Hemitrygon > Hemitrygon akajei. The sequence continues at coordinate 10,472,047 of NC_133132.1, read as the reverse complement.
CCAATCATTTCAATTTCGGAGCACCTATATATTTAATCCTATCTTTTGCAAATAAGGGCGCCAAATTTCCAAAAATGTTTCATATTTATCTCTTAAATTATAAGTAATTTTTTCAAGTGGAATACAGCCATAAATTTCTTTCTTCCAACGATCTATACTTAGATATGTATCCGATTTCCAAGTAACTGCAATAGCTTTTTTGGCTACTGCCAATGCAATTTTTATAAATTCTTTCTGATATTTATTCAATTTGGATATCGGTTTTATCCCTTCAATATTACCTAGTAAAAGTAGTATTGGATTATGTGGAAGTTGTAGGGGAGCAGTTCCAGTGACTGTTGAACGAGAATCAGCAAACGCTCTTGATATGACAAACCATTCAGTTCTGGAAACATTTTCGTGAAACTCCTTTGAACCCGCTCCAGTTCCATCGCATCCTTTCTCAGATACGGCGTCCAAAGTTGCTCACAATCCTCACCATTGTTCTATATCGCCTCAACATTAATATAATTGCGTTTATATTCCAGTGCTGTTGAGATTAATGCGTTTGCCTTTCTCAACACAGACTCAGCCTTCAGGGAATTCAGAACCTCGGTTTTATTCTTTTTTCTGTTTGTTATTTCTGTCTAAGTCTTTCTGCAGCATTTCAAGTTCCTGAATACTACTTCCCCAACATATATCTTCATATCGTCAGCAAAATTCCAAAAAAGTTATCAATACCAGCATCCCAAATTATTTACATATAACGTAAAGTAAAATCGGTTTCAACAAAGTCCCCTGTGGAACTTCACTGGACACTGGCAGTGAACCATAAAAATAAAGCCCCCTTTATTCCATCTATTTGCTCCCTGACAGTTTTAGCTGTATCCACGCTAGAATCTATTCGGTAATGCCACGAGCTTGCAGTTTGTTAGCGGATTGATTTTGATTTCATAGAAGAAAAGACCAGTATAATGATGAACAGTGTGCATAACGATTCAGGCATTGCGAAACTGATTTGCACTGACCCACTCGACTGAAAAATAGTTAGCAAAAAGACATCAAATAAATGACCTTCTAATTCTCCCTGAAGACTAAATATGACTGACAATGACACACAGAGTAGAAATATTTGACACTTCGTGTTTGCTCAGTGGACTATGTCTAATGTGACCAATGGGAGCAATAACTGATTTGTGCTTTGTTCCTACTGCTGTATAAGAACTTCTCGAATCAGTGCATGCAACCAATTGCGACTAGCGGCTTCGGTTAGAAAATGGGATATTCCGCAATTTACAACATCGTCAGAATTTACTGCCCTGTGCTTGCAGCAGTCTGTCTTCCAGGTAATGTTATGTGCTTGTAATACGCTCGGAGGATCGTAGATTAAGGTTCATATGCTGTTCAGCCCATCTGTTATGTTACTGAACGATGAACATAAGCCTTCGTCATCATTTTAGATTCCAAATGTAATTTGCGTATAAGTAGTAGTTTAATTTTACATGGGCATATGATGGGGGTGATTGATACAATTGCACTTATTAATGCAATATTATTGGAAGCATTCATTACCATGCCGTACTGTTGTTAGCACAACTGGGTGCCAGAAATGATTACATATTCACACAAAGCTCGCAGACAGTGAAGATACCACACACACAAACTCAACAGGGCAGTCAGAATCTATGGACAGGAAGAAATGTTCGATGCTTCGCGTCGAGACCCGTCACGAGGACTTCATCAGGACAGGCTGCAAAGATACTGCTTCACGGAACATCCTGATATCTCGCGGATATTGGTGAAGTCCCAAAGTATCTTCAGCCGTACCCTTAACTCTCCACGTAAAATTGATTCCTCCTCTGTTGTCATCACAAACTGAGGGAATTTAAAATAAAATATCGTCTCGATGTGATCGTTGTGGTTCAGGTTTCAGGTGCTAAGTGATAGACAAGTTTTTCAGCGTTATTTAGTGAAATAAATAAACGATAATATCGTTTCACGCCGTTTTATAATTTCATTTAAATGACATAAATATGTGGCGTCCTCCGCACGCACCGTCAAAAAAAAATACGACCGATAATTTACCTTGTATCAGCCATTTGATGTTGAATCAACAGGCATGCCTCTTTCTCATGGGTCCTTTCTGATAGCGGAGTACACGCAGTCATGAAAATGAAATTTGAGTTTAAAGAATAGCGTATCTGTCAATTATTTACCTTTGTCACTGCAAACGAGAATAGGTTTGTTTTCAAACCAGTGACTGTGGCCAGTACTCCATTATTCTGCACTTTAGAGCACGACCGTCTGCTGAAGGGAGGGGTATAATGTGTGTCCCATTCTGTTCGATGGCCTTCGACTCAGACGGCAGAATGAGGAGGTGATATACAGGAGCTATCGGGAGGTAGTTACACCTAGACTGCAAGAAACAGGTAACTGGGTGACTGTCAGGAGAAGGAAGGGCAAATGCAAAGCCAGTGCAGGGCACATCTGTGGCCGTTACCCTCAAGAATAATGAAACAACTGTAGATATTACTGTAAGTCAGAGTGACAGTATCTCTGGTGCTGTGGCTGAGAAGAGCAGAGTGTTGAAGAGGACTTCAGTGTTGAATGAAGATCCCTTAGTCGGAGGAACACAGAGGAGGTTCGGTGGGCGCATAGATACACACTGATATTGTCTCCCAGGTGCTAGGATCAGGGATGTTTCGAATCTCTTCCATTGCACTTACAAGGGCAAGGGTACGCAGCGAAGTTCTGGTACATATTGGTGCGAATGATATAGGTGGACAAGGTGAGGAGGGACTGATGAAAGATTTTAGGGAGCTTGGTCGAAGGCTGAGAGATATGAATTTCAGGGGAATGATCTCTGAATTGCTGCCTGTGCGACGTACCAGTAAGGTTTAGAATTAGGCTGATTCGGTCGATGAACGCTTAGTTGAGGAAGTGTTGCAGTAGACATGTGTTCGTATTTATGCATCATTGTAATCACTTCTGGGGAACGTACGACCTGTACAAAAGGAACAGTGTACACCTCAACCGGAAGGCGACCAATATGCTTCCGGGCTGGTTGGCTATAGATATATAGATAGATAGATAGATAGATAGATAGATAGATAGATAGATAGATAGATAGATAGATAGATAGATAGATAGATAGATACTTTATTCATCCCCATGGGGAAATTCAACTTTTTTTCCAATGTCCCATACACTTGTTGTAGCAAAACTAATTACATACAATACTTAACTCAGTAAAAAAAAATATGATATGCATCTAAATCACTATCTCAAAAAGCATTAATAATAGCTTTTAAAAAGTTCTTAAGTCCTGGCGGTAGAATTGTAAAGCCTAATGGCATTGGGGAGTATTGACCTCTTCATCCTGTCTGAGGAGCATTGTATCGATAGTAACCTGTCGCTGAAACTGCTTCTCTGTCTCTGGATGGTGCTATGTAGAGGATGTTCAGAGTTATCCATAATTGACCGTAGCCTACTCAGCGCCCTTCGCTCAGCTACCAATGTTAAACTCTCCAGTACTTTGCCCACGACAGAGCCCGCCTTCCTTACCAGCTTATTAAGACGTGAGGCGTCCCTCTTCTTAATGCTTCCTCCCCAACACGCCACCACAAAGAAGAGGGCGCTCTCCACAACTGACCTATAGAACATCTTCAGCATCTCACTACAGACATTGAATGACGCCAACCTTCTTAGGAAGTACAGTCGACTCTGTGCCTTCCTGCACAAGGCATCTGTGTTGGCAGTCCAGTCTAGCTTCTCGTCTAACTGTACTCCCAGATACTTGTAGGTCTTAACCTGCTCCACACATTCTCCATTAATGATCACTGGCTCCATATGAGGCCTAGATCTCCTAAAGTCCACCACCATCTCCTTGGTCTTGGTGATATTGAGACGCAGGTAGTTTGAGTATGATAGGGTCTTTTAAAATACTCCTAGATAGGTACACGAGGCTTAGAAAATAGAGGGCTATGGGCAGCCCTAGGTCATTCCTACGGTAACGACATGCTCGGCAGAGCTATGTTGCCCGAAGGGCCTGTATTGCGTTGTAGGTTTTCTGTTTCTATTAATTTACATCAAAGGCGTCAGCATTACTTAAATGCAATGCCCACGCCCCAGCTGATCACCTCACCTTCGTGAATAGAAATCATAAAGGAACCCTTGCTACTTCGCTATTCTCGGCAATTCTGGCATGGGACATGTTACCATGATGGGTACAGCAACCACGTCATTTTCTAATTATTATATTGATGATACAGTGAGATGCTTATAATCGTATCTAGTAAAATGAAACAAAAAAGTCATAAAAATTTGTGCCAAAGTGGTAATTTTCGGATTACACAATTTTTTTTAATATATGTTGTATGTTTTGATACCATGGAGAGATTTTGTCAACTGTGTTTACTAAACGATTCAGAATAATTCATGCTCATATGCTTGGATACCTAGTACACAGTTCAGTGAAATTACATGATTTCCAAATTAGTAATCCTTCCGTGAAGATAGCAATAAGCGAATCCCTGTTGTTTAAACACCACGAATCCGTTGTACAGTGCGAATCCAAGATAGCGGCCACTTGGAGTTCAAATGAAATACTCTTCCGACTTATTGTTTTGAATTTGCAAGAAGCAATAACTGTTTGCATTCATTTAGACATCGCTCCCGTTAGTACAAACAAGTACTTCACTCCGTTCTTCAGTTCCTCCCTGAATTTTCTCTGGGTCAGTCCATAGATGCACGTGTTGGTGCACGTACTGAGAAAAGACAACATAAACCCACATTGCTGCAGGATGTAGGGTGGTTTGCTGAAATATCTGTCTGTGTAGAAATAGTTCTCAAGTTGCCAGTTCATCGAATGTACGACATAGGGCATCCAAAAGAGTATAAAATTGGCTGAAAGAGCGAAGAGCAGAATCATTGACTTATTCCGGTTTGCCACCTCTGGATCTTTCTGACATTCACTGTTCTTCCGAAGTACCCGGCGAACTCTATTTGTCTCCATAATCCGTTTGATGGTTGAAACATTAAAGAGTAAAATTAAACTGATTGGTAATAACGGTGTTCTGATGCTGTCAAATACCTCATAGGCTCTCCAAATGGGTGACATAAAGTATTCAGCTGCGAGGACACAACGCCATCGATCCACTGCAAAGTAACACGGTATGGCCATGACAAAACACGCCGCACTCACTGCTGATACTACCACAGTCGCTGTTCTCCCGGTGCAATATCGGTTCCGCAGTTTGTCACAGCAGATGGCGACGCAGCGGTCGAAAGTGAAAGCGACCGTCATCCAAACGGAACAGTCCCTGGTTGCGACACCCAGAGCAAGTACCAGAGTACATGCCGGAGTTACGAGCAAGAAGTTAGCAAACAAATAGATATAATTCATCCTCTGTAATATAATAACAACGATGACCACCATCAGATCGGCTGCTGCCATGGCCACCAGGTAGAGAGTGATGCATTTGGAGAGACCGCATTTCCCTCGGGAGAGGATCACAATCGCTGTTAAATTAACTGAAATAAGTAAAAAAAAAAACAATTACTAACAGTTACCGCAGAATAACTATTGTGACATTTTTGCTTAGTGTGTATAATAGTCGATCGGGACATTGACTGGAGTCAACGCTAGGTTAGCAATCCACTTTCGCTGATTGGTTTAGGATGCGGATGAACGGATCAGACTGATCCATGGCAATGAAGCACAAATTAGATTTCGCCAGATTCACATCTAAATTGAATAATCAGTAGGAAGGACGGAGGCTGACAGCAGAGCGCCCCCAGGCGGCTCTTTTAAGTAGTGAACAAAAAGCCGCATACCAGTCCCTAAAGCTGAGGTTATCAACAACTGCCTCTAATAGGATGTTGTCTTGCCGAGAGTGGCACAGATTATTGGTTTTAATTTCATACTTGAGGATGTTATTACAAGTCTTTAAATATGCTTATTGAATTGCCTTCTATGAAAAATGAAATGCTTTCATTATTATATCGACAATAAAGTGATGAATGCATTTCATCAAAACGAATATGTAAACAATTCCCGCATATTAAGATCCTGGCATTCAATAAATTGTTGGTTCAATAGCGATATATCTCTGTGTCAGTTATACGTCTCTCTCCAGCCGGAGCTCCATGAAGATCGTGTTAGGGATCTGAAGCAGCAGCTGGATGACCTTTGGCTTCTACGGGTGAGAAAGGAAATAATCGATCAGCGATACTGGAAATTAGACACCCCTAGGTTGCAGTAGGTGAGTAAATGGACGGCTGTTAGGAGAACTGGAAATGTGAATAGCCCCTTTATAATAAGTACACGATTTTATATGCAATTATGTGGAGACCAGGTTACTGACACTGACCATTGGTCCATGATACAGAAGGAAAAAGGGGAGAACAGGAGCGCGAAGGTGTTCGGGGACTTAATAGTCAGAGGAACGGGCAGGAGTTTGTGTGGACGTGAACGGGACACAGAATGGTTTGTTTTCTCCGAGGTGCCAAATCAGGAATTTCTCGGATCGCCTCCACAGCAGTTTGAAAGGGTTTGGAAAACAACCAGCTTTCTCGGCACAGATTGGTAGCAAAGGCATGGGAAGGAAAATCAAAGAGATCCCGAAGAGGCAATTTATGGAGCCGGGAAGAAATCTAAGAAGCAGAATCTCCAGGACAGTAATTTCTCGATTGCTACCTGTGTCATACGCCACTGGGGGTAGGAGGAGGATGATATGGCAGATATATGTGTGGCCGAGAGCCCAGTGCGGGGGGCAAAGCCTCATGTCCTTGGATCATTGGGATCTGTTCCGAGAGATGTGTGACCTGTACAAAAGCGACGCGTTGCACAGGAACCGGAAGGGAATCAGTGTTCTCGCGCTCTGGTTTGTTAGAGCTGTTGGAGAGTGGCGTGAGGATGGATACCGGAGTGAGGTCTCAGTAATGGACGGATTGTAGAACAAACAAAGATAGCGTGCCTTCAGACTGTCAGGAATGGCAGGCAGATGATTGGACAAATCTGCAGCGAGTCGGGTGAGTATCAGAGCATTCAAGATGTAGAATCAAAACGCGTAGCACTGAGAGCACTCAGACCGCATCATCTCAATGTAAGGATGATAACGTGGATGATCTCATTGCACTTTTACACAATGTCAGGTACGATGTTGTGGACATCACTTGAACATGGCTGAAGGATGGTTGTAATTGGGAGCTGAATGTCCAAGGTTACCTGGTGAATCTGTGGATAGGGAAGTAGCAGAGCGTTAGAGTGGCCCTGCGACTAAAAAGAAGGAAATCAATTGAAAGATGGAGCAGAGAATTGGAAAATGTTGAAACCTTGTGTGTTGAGTTAAGGAACTGCAACGACAAAATGACACAGATGGCAGCAATATACAGCCTTCCGAAAAGAGGCTGGGATGTGGACAACAGTAATAGAAAAGACGTGTCAAGAGGACAATGTTATGATATTCATGGTAGATTTCAACATGCAGTATGATTGGGAAAATCATTTTGGTAATGGATCTCAAGAGAGTGAGTTTGATGAATGCTTGAGTGAGGGATTTTAAGATAAATTTGGTGTTGAGCCTAACGGGTTTCAACTATACTGGATTGGGTGTTTGTAATGAACCGGAGTCAATTAGGTATCGGAAAGTAAAAGAACGCTCAGGAGACAGCAACCAAAATATGATTGACTTCAACTTGAAATTTGATACGGAGAAAGTAGCGCTTGAAGGAGCAGTATTTCATTGCAAAAAAGCAAATTTCAGTAGTATGAGGGAGGAGTTAATCAAAGTAAATTGGAAGCAGATGGCGACGGGGATAACAGCAGAGCAGCAATGGCGTGAGTTGCTCGGGAAAATGAGGAAGGTGCGGGTTAGAAAGGTGTAAAACCTGAGAAATAACCAATTGTACAACTGTGGCTGGCATATGAAGTTAAAGCTAATGTAAAAGCAAAACAGCAGAGATACAGCAAAGCAGAAATTAGCGATAAGTTAGAGGAGAGGGAATATTATTATTAAAAAAACACCTACAACGAGCAGCTAATAAACTCATTCAGACGGAAAAGATGAAACATGAAAATAGGCTAGTAAACAATATTAAAGTGCACGGTAAATGTTCTTAAATATTGTCAAAAATAAAAGAGTGTCTATATAGCACCGCTAGAAAATGAGGCCGCAGGAATAATAAGAGGGGACAAGGAGATAGGAGATGGACTAAATATTTTGCGTCACTCTTCACCGTGCAAGACACGAGCTGTGTGCCTTGAGCTGAAGGGTGGGAGCAAGAGAAGTTAGTGCGGGAAATATTACCAGGGAGAAGGTGCTCAAAAAGGTAGAATACCTTGCATAAGTCATCAGAACCAAATGAAATACCCTTCGGCTTCTGAAAGAGGCAGATATTGTGGAGGCATTCGTAATGATCATTGTACTTTGGCATGCTTCCGGTGGGCTGGAAATTTGTAAATGTCACTGCACGATTCAAGGAGGGATGTGGCAGAAAAGAAGTCATAGGTCAGGTAACCTGACCTCATTTGGTTGGGAAGGTGTTGGAGTCACGTGTTAAGTGTGAATATATGGAGTACTTGGTGATACAGCACAAGTTAGGACAAATTCAATATGGTTTCCTTTTTGATTTTGCCAGATGAACTTGTTGGAATCTTTCAGGAGATTACACAAAGGCGATGCAGAGAATGGGAATAAAAGGATCGTTTTCTGGTTGGCTGCTCGTGACTTTGATGTTCCGCAGGGGTTGGTGTTGTGACCGCTTCTTTTTATGTTGTAGTCAATGAATTAGAGAGCAAGAAAAGGGATATCTGCAGATGCTGGTAATATGGGCAGCACACAGAAAATGTGTTGACCGTACTCTTTGCCATAGATGCTGCCTGACCAACTGAGCATCTCCGGCATTTAGCGTGTGTTGTTTCAATGATTTAGATGCTGGGATAGATGTCGTTGTTGTCAGGTTTGCAGATAATACGAAGATTATTGGAGGGGCAGGTAGTGTTGAGGAAATGGGAAGGCTGCAGATGGACTTAGATAGATGATGAGAAGGAGCAATGAAGTGGCAAGGGGAACACAATGTTGGAAAATGGATGACCATGCACTTTGGTAGTAGAAATAGACGTGCAGACTGTTTTTAAATGGGGAGAATATCCATAAACGTGAGATGCAAAGGAACCGAAAATCCTTGTGCAGCACACCCTGAAGATTAACTTGCAAGCTGAGTCTGCGGTGAGAAAGCAAATGCAATGTTAGCATTCCTTTCAAGATGGCTAGAACACAAGAGGAGGGATGCTCAGGCTTTATGAGGCCCTCGAGAGGCTTCTTCTTGAGTATTAAGTACATTTCTGGCCTCCCCATCAATTCTATCAAGCAATTAATTAACATATAATGTGAAATTAATCTGATCCGACTGAGACCCCTGTGGAGCTCCATCAGTCACCGGTAGCCAAACATAAAAGGCTACCTATACTTCCATTCTTTGCCTCCTGCCAATCAAGCCGCGGGTTTCTTCATGCCTGAGTCTCTCCTGGAGCACCATGTGCCCGTACCGCAGCCTCGTGTGTCGCACCTTGACAAAGGCCTTCTGAAAATCCAAGAACACCACATCAACTGATTCTTCTTTGTCTCTGCTGCTCGTTTTATCTTCAAAGCATTACAACAGATGTGCTAGTCAAGAGCTTTCCTTGACAAAACCATGCTAAGTATAGCCCATTTTAACATCTGTCTCCATCTACACTGGAACCACAGCCTTAACAATCGCTTTAAACATCTTTCCTGCAACTGAGGTCAGAATGACCGTCCTCAAATTTCTTCTCTCGAAGAGTGGTGCAACATTTGCAATTTTCCCCTCTTCAGGAACCAATTCAACAGCCGAATACATTGAACACAAGAGATTCTGCAGATGCTGGAAACCGAAAGCAACACACACAAAATGCTGGAGGAACTCAGCAAATCAGGCAGCATCCATAGAAATTAATAAACTGTCCTGAAGGGTCTCAGCCTAAAACGTCAACTCCTTATTCCTCTCCACGATGCTGTGATTCTTGAAAGAAAATTAGTAAGACCTCCACAATCTCTTCATCTCACTCTTTCAGAACTCTCTGTGCGCACCGTCCGGTCCAGGTGACTTATCCGCCTTCAGACCGTTACATGTCTCAAGGGCCTTCTCCCTAGCGACTGTAACTTCACAAATTTTCTTCACCACTGACACTCTGGAACTTGAAGCATACAGTGAAGACGGGTGCAAAATGCATATTCAGTTCATCCATTATTTCTTTCTCCCCCACTGCTAACTCCCCAGCTTTGTTTTATAGTGGTCCAATATCCACTTTCCCCTCTCTTTTACATTTTCTTTACCTGAAGGAACTTCTGGTATGCTTTCTTACTTTCTTATTCCACTTTTACCTGCATGATCTTTGGAGCTGCTTTCTGTTGTTATTTAAAATATCCCCAATCCTCCGACTTCCCAATAATTTTCGCTCTTTTCTATGCCAACTCGTTCGTGTCTATGCTGGCTTTGACTTCTCTTGTTGGATACCGATGTGTCATATTGCCCTTTAGAATATTTATTTGTCTAGGGGATTTGTCTACCCGCTGCCTTCCGAATTGGTAACAGAAGTTCCAGCCATTGCTGCTCTGCTTGTATCCCAGCCAGTGTTCTTTTCCGATCAATTTAGTCTAAATCCTTTCTCATGCCTCTATAATTCCACTTACTCCACCGATACATCTGTCTTTTACTTCTTCTTCCCAAATTTCAGGGTGAATTGGCCGATGTTATAATCACTTGCCCCTCTGTGTACTTTTTCCATCAACTCAATAATCAATTCCTGTTCATTTCACAACACCCAAACCAGAATGGTTGATCCCCAAGCAGGCTCAAACACGAGCACCCAAAAAGCTAACTTGTAGGCATTCTAGAAATTCTCCCTCTTGGAATCCAGCAACAGCCTGTTTTTCCCAACCCACCTGCATATTGAAATCCCTCATGACTTTTGTAACATTGGAATTTGTGGAGCACAACCATCCTACTGCTTCGGGGTCGGGATACAATCCCATCAGGGTCTTTCTAACCTCGTTGTCCCTTTGCTGCAACCACTATGATTCACACCATCCAGATCTATGTCCCATCCTTCAAATAATCCGCTTCCATTTTCACCATCAGAGCAATGCCACCTGCTCTGCCAAACCGCGTTTCCTTTGGATACAATCTGTACCTTTGGACATTAAGCTCCCAGCTACAAACTTTTTTTCAGGCATGACTCAGTGATGACTACAATATCATACATGCCAATCTTACTGAATATTGCCTCTGTTTGTAAACGAACTACCTCATCTTCAATCTTCACTCTTTTTCCCAAACCCGTGAAAAATTATTTTAAACCCAGCTGAACCTCTCTAGCCAAAGTGCCCGAAGGCATATTAGATGCCTTTTGGTTCTGGTGTAATACATCCATTTTGTACAGGTCGGAGAGACCACAGAAGAGATCCTAATGACGCATAAATCTGAACACTTGACCCCTGCAACAGTTCCTCTGTTACATATTCACCTACCAACTCATCCTAATTTTACCCTCTCTGGTCCGTGGACAAGGCAGGAATTCAGAGATTACTGCTCTGGAAGAATTGTCTCTCAAAGTTCCACCTTGTCCACATATCATTGGTTCCACTATGCAGCAGGATTTCTGACTGCTCGCCTTCTCCCTTATGAATGCCATGAAATAGATGTGGGACATCCCTAATCCTGGCACATCGGGGTGTATAAGATTTTATTTTTGAACGGAACCACCACAGGTGAACTCTGCACTGACTGTATATTTTTCCCCCTTCTCCTGACAGTCACCCAGTTATCTGTCTCCTGCAATCCAGGGGTGGCTACCTCCCTGTAGCTCCTGTCTATGGTCTCCTCATTCTTCCGTATCAGTCGCAGGTCATACAGCAGAACAGAACACAGATTGTGCCCCTCCCTTCAGCAGATGGTCGCGCTCTAAAGGTAAAAGTAATGGAGTAACGGTCGCAACCACTGATCTGAGGACAAACCTATGCTTAGCTAGAGAAAAACAGGCAAATAATTGACAGACAGACTCCTCTTAAAAATCATATATCATTTACATGACCTGGATTTCGCCGCTATCGGAGAAGATCCATGAGGAAATATTATGTTTAGTGATTGAAAATCAAATGAAAGATAGCAAGGTAACTTTTCCTAAATATTCATTTTCGAGGTACGTCAGAAGGTCAGCCACATTTTTACGTAATTCAACGATAATAAGACAGAGCGAAATGATGTTACCATTTATTAATTTTACTGAATAATACTGCAGAGAATTACTTTGCAAGTTAAATATAAAACGCAAAGATCACAAATGATTGAGGGGTATGGCTGATGAAACTTTGGGACATCACCAGTACCAGCGAGATATCAAGTCTCGTCCCGACAATAAACTTTCATGGCATTATGAGCGGAATTGCGCCTGGACAGTCGGAGGTCAGGAAGAGATGCCCCGGCATAGAGCGGACTCAGTGGAGGCCGGGCCTGCTGAATCATTAGGGAGAAGCGCTGTCGAGAGGACTTCGAAACGTCGACTGTGCTTCTCCCTATAGATGCTGCCTGGCCTGCTGTGTTCCACCAGCATTTTGTGGGTGTTGCTTGAATTTCCAGCATCTGCAGATTTTCTCGTGTTTGCCTGCTGAATCATTGCTGTGACTGACAGGACCAATTCCCCGTGAAGGGCTTCAACGCGAAACGTCGAATATAGATCGTCCATAGATTCTGTCTGCCCTATTGAGTTCCGCTCGCATTGTGTGTGGGCTATTTTATTTTCTTCTGCGGGTTTTGCTTGAATATTTAATAATTTCTGCCATACAGTTATCTTAACAAAAGTACAACGTGGTACTGTACGCTTCGGTTAATACTCATTAATGAATATAATTTTATCAGTCAACTCAATTACATCCTCAAGTAAAATTAAACCATTAAATTTCTCCGAATTGCATTTAGAACATAACTTAATGGCGATTTTTTATCGTCCAGAAAAGATGGTCTGGGCAGCATATGCACCTTAATCTACGATGCCCCAAGCATATTATAAAGACGAAACATTACCTGAAACACCGAGTGCTGCCAGTATCGGGCAGTAAAGTCTGACGATGTTGTAAATTGCGGAATATCCCATTTTCTGCCAGAAGCAGCGAGCAGTTGTACTAATGATTGCAACTGCCTGCATGCACTTATTTGGGTAGTTCTTATACACAAGTCGCAATCACTCATAAATCAGTTAGTGCTCCCATTGGTCACATTAGGCACAGTCCACCGAACAAACACAAAGTGTCATCTGTTTTTACTCTTTGTGTCATTGTCTATCATATTCTGTCTTCAAGGAGAATTAGAAGGCATTCTTCTGTTTGTTTTTTCAACTATTTTCAGTGGAGAGGGGTCAGTGTAATTCTGTTTCGCAATACTTGAATCGTTAGGCATAATTTTTAAAATCATTATTCTCCTATTTTAAGTAGTCTTCTTCAACTAACGATCAATTGTAACGTTGATAGTAACGAGTGGAAAGTGAATTCAATGTAGATGAAATGTTCTCTGAACCTTCCAAGGAGGTGCAATTTAGTCGCCGTCTTGACGTTCCAGTGCCTTTACTGCTTCAGGAGATAGCATCAAACTGATAAATCTTCAGATAAGTTTGATTACGTACTCGAATCCCTCCATGATTTCACAACTCCGACAAAAACTGAGCACCTAGAAAAATGCTCCACAGAAGCACTTAAGAGCTTTCGGATAAGCACGCCAATATGTTGGAAATGGAGGAACGTGGATGACCACAAACAGCAGAGATTTATATTAATCTGGCGTTGTGTTCAGCACAGATACCGCGAGGCGAGATGCTATCCAGGTGCTCTAACGTTCAGTGTTCTCGGTGAGCGATAATGATGTCAGCCAAGGCCGCGAGATAGACTGCAGGATGGTGCGTCACCTGACTACTGAAGCATGGGTCAGAGGCAGACACATGCAGGGAGAGCAACCAGATGTTATGGTCCATTATTCCTCTAAACAAAACAGAGATGGAAGAGAGAGCGAGAGAGAGAGGAGAGAGAGAGAGAGAGAGAGAGAGAGGGAGAGAGAGAGAGAAGATGAGAGAGAAGAGAGAGGAAGAGAGAGAGAGAGAGAGAGAGAGAGAGAGGAGAGAGAGAAGAGAGAGAGAGGGGAGGAGAAAGAGAGAGAGAGAGAGAGAGAGAGAGGAGAGAGAGAGAGAGAGAGAGAGAGAGAGGAGAGAGAGAGAGAGAGAGGAGAGAGAAGAGAGAGAGAGAGAGAGAGAGAGAGAGAGGGGTAGAGAGGGAATAGAGACAACAGAGAACATAGTCGTTATTGAATACATTTTCCGTTGTATTGTCTAGGTACGGGTATCAGCTACAGATCAGGAGTCTAGAGTCAGTAAACAGCTGCTAATTTA